>NC_135150.1:25740056-26434171 GCF_050948215.1 Halictus rubicundus
ATAGTGAAAAGAGCTAGATAAAGGTTCAATCTAGGGTGAAAAGGTCCTCAGAAGTCCTACTTTTGCGTCATCGAGAAATGATTAGCTATATTCGGCAGCATGTTGTCCGCCAGAGAGGCCTGTAGGAGCATGAGCGGCGCGTCAACGTGGATGGCGCTGTCGTAGCTTCGTTCGAATAGCCGTGCGGCGGCACACTCACACACCGCCTGATCAGCGTGTACGTGTGCCGACGGCGATCGCAAGGGTCAGGGATGCCTGGAAATATTTCCCAATAATGCAGTCACGGGACTTGTCAATGGTGAAAAGAGCTAGATGAAAGTTCTATCTAGGGTGGAAAGGTCCTCAGAAGTCGTACTTTTGCATCATCGAGAAACGGTTAGCAATATTCGGCAGCACGTCGTTTCTCAGGGAGGCTATGGAAACTGACATGGCGGCACACTCACACACCGCCTGGTCGGCGTGTACGTGTGCCGACGGCGATCGCAAGGGTCCGGGATGCCTGGAAATATTTCCCAATAATGCAGCGACGGGACTTTTCCATAGTGAAAAGAGCTAGATAAAGGTTCAATCTAGGGTGAAAAGGTCCTCAGAAGTCCTACTTTTGCGTCATCGAGAAATGATTAGCTATATTCGGCAGCATGTTGTCCGCCAGAGAGGCCTGTAGGAGCATGAGCGGCGCGTCAACGTGGATGGCGCTGTCGTAGCTTCGTTCGAATAGCCGTGCGGCGGCACACTCACACACCGCCTGATCAGCGTGTACGTGTGCCGACGGCGATCGCAAGGGTCAGGGATGCCTGGAAATATTTCCCAATAATGCAGTCACGGGACTTGTCAATGGTGAAAAGAGCTAGATGAAAGTTCTATCTAGGGTGGAAAGGTCCTCAGAAGTCGTACTTTTGCATCATCGAGAAACGGTTAGCAATATTCGGCAGCACGTCGTTTCTCAGGGAGGCTATGGAAACTGACATGGCGGCACACTCACACACCGCCTGGTCGGCGTGTACGTGTGCCGACGGCGATCGCAAGGGTCCGGGATGCCTGGAAATATTTCCCAATAATGCAGCGACGGGACTTTTCCATAGTGAAAAGAGCTAGATAAAGGTTCAATCTAGGGTGAAAAGGTCCTCAGAAGTCCTACTTTTGCGTCATCGAGAAATGATTAGCTATATTCGGCAGCATGTTGTCCGCCAGAGAGGCCTGTAGGAGCATGAGCGGCGCGTCAACGTGGATGGCGCTGTCGTAGCTTCGTTCCAATAGCCGTGCGGCGGCACACTCACACACCGCCTGATCAGCGTGTACGTGTGCCGACGGCGATCGCAAGGGTCAGGGATGCCTGGAAATATTTCCCAATAATGCAGTCACGGGACTTGTCAATGGTGAAAAGAGCTAGATGAAAGTTCTATCTAGGGTGGAAAGGTCCTCAGAAGTCGTACTTTTGCATCATCGAGAAATGGTTAGCAATATTCGGCAGCACGTCGTTTCTCAGGGAGGCTATGGGAACTGACATGGCGGCACACTCACACACCGCCTGGTCGGCGTGTACGTGTGCCGACGGCGATCGCAAGGGTCTAGGATGCCACTAACCATTTCCCAATAATGCAGAGACGGGACTTTTTCATAGTGAAAAGCGCTTTAGCCAATTAGCATCTTGGAAGGTTGGATAATACAAGGATGTGAATTTTCAGTAATGGCACTAGATAAAAAGATCAACCTGACATGCTGAATCCCTCAAAAATCCCTAAAAATTATTGTTCGCGAAATGTAACAAATAGTTGGGCAAACTATATTTATCAATTGATTTTTTCTAGTTTTTATCTCCAGATAAAAATGAATATATTCTAAATATTTTCTGTAAAAATTTGATTTCAATATCTCTAATGGTTTGAAAGCAACCTGTTGCGAATTAGTATCTTGCGTCGATGGCCCGCTCCATAACATTGACACTGGAGGGTGTCATAAATTAGCCCTCCCACGACACTGTCCCGCCGAAGACGAAAGAACTTTCCTGTAACCTCAGTGCAAAACACAGTCATTCTCTAAAGTCTGAAACATTGCCGCTTCGCACGAATGTACGATTGCCTAGTAAATATGATCCAAATTATATCATGTTTGGTGTCAATTTTATCAGGAAAATTACACGAATGTGTTGAGAGAAGTTTCATGAATATATTATGAAAAACAAAAGAATTGGGACATTGCATTAGTATTGTTTCACCGATATACCTGACCCCGCATAATGTTACACTCTTCGGCGGTCTAGCTTCTAGCCCCTTCGAAGGGTAGACACTTGGGCGCGTCATAAATTGGCCCTTCTCCGATAGTGTCCAGCCAAAGACGAAAGAGCTGGCATGCAGCCTCGGTGCGAAACACAGTCATTCTCTGAAATCTGAAACATCGTCGCTCCGAACAAATGTACGAATGCGTAGTAAATATGATACAAATTATACCATGTTTGGTATCATTTTTATCAGAAACATTCCACGAATGTGTTGAGAGAGGTTTCAGGAAAAAATAAGGAAAAACAAAAAAATGATGACATTGCATTAGTATTGTCTCACCGATGTACCTGACCCATGTTACACCCAACGACCGGCACACCGAACGGCCAGGCCGACTACGCTTGCAATGTTCCGCATTTTATATGGATTTCTGTATGCATTGTCTGGCCGGCCTGACGGTACGCGGGGTCCGAGAGTTTCTGCGTTTTTATGAAATACATAATGGTAATAACGGTACTTCATTCATAACTTATAACGTAACTTTTAATATACTTGGTTTTTTTTATAATTACAGTAGGTATATTTAGCAAACATGTGCATAATCTTTATTTGCATTAAATTTTGTATTAAATTAAATTAAATTAAATTAAATTAAATTAAATTAAATTAAATTAAATTAAATATTTCTGGAATTCCGACGAATTTGTTTCGAATGAAGTTGCATACGTATCGATAATATCATTAAAATATCCTCACGAAGTTACCGCACTCCTCAAAAAATTGTCATACTTTACCTTCTTGTCATACCTTCTAGGCGTATGTAACTTCGTAAGTATATTTTAATGATATTATCAATACGCAGAGTTGGGCAAAATAGTTATCGAAATAAAAATTTCGAATAACGAATGAAAGATAAAAAAATTTGTATTAAAATTTGAAAGTTAAAATTACAATCTCATTAAAGACGGTCCAAATGCTCTAGATAAGCTCTAGAAGTCATTCGTATTAACAATATTGTTCTGATTAAAAACATAAAAGCATAAAAAAATAAAAGCATGTATTAATAAATAGATTAAAAACATGAAGCATCATTTGGACTGTCTTTAATGAGATTGTAATTTTTATCGTAACATCACGTATCGGTGAAATTTGTCCTAATCCCACAGGCATTCTGTGCCCCTTAGCTCTTTTATCTGGGGTTATATTGGGAGGGCTAGTTTCTGACACCCTCAAGCGTGTACCTGTCGAAAGACCCAGAAGCTAGACCGCCGAAGGGTGTAACATTGTGCAAGGTCAGGTATATCGGTAAGACAATCCCGATGGAATGTCATAATCTTTTTTGTTTTCCATTATTTTTTCATGAAACCTCTCTCAACACATTTGTGGAATGTTTCTGATAAAAATGACACCAAACATGGTATAATTTGTATCATATTTACTACGCATTCGTACATTTGTTCGAAGCGACGATGTTTCAGATTTCAGAGAATGACTGTGTTTCGCACCGAGGCTACATGCCAGCTCTTTCGTCTTCGGCAGGACACTATCGGAGAACGGGTAATTTATGACGCCCCCAAGTGTCTACCTTTCAAAGGGGCCAGAAGCTAGACCGCCGAAGAGTGTAACATTATGCGGGGTCAGGTATATCGGTGAGACAATACTAATGCAATGTCCCAATTCTTTTGTTTTTCATAATATATTCATGAAACTTCTCTCAACACATTCGCGTCATTTTCCTGATAAAATTGACACCAAACATGATATAATTTGGATCATATTTACTAGGCAATCGTACATTCGTGCG
Source organism: Halictus rubicundus (assembly GCF_050948215.1). Classification (NCBI taxonomy): domain Eukaryota; kingdom Metazoa; phylum Arthropoda; class Insecta; order Hymenoptera; family Halictidae; genus Halictus; species Halictus rubicundus. Next base: position 25,744,080 of record NC_135150.1, read on the forward strand.
AAGCGGTGATGTTTCAGACTTTAGAGAATGACTGTGTTTTGCACCGAGGTTACAGGAAAGTTCTTTCGTCTTCGGCGGGACAGTGTCGTGGGAGGGCTAATTTATGACACCCTCCAGTGTCAATGTCACGGCACGGAGTTATAGAAAGCAAATTTTTACTGAAAATATTTAGAATGCGTTCACTTGTATCTAGAGATAAAAACTAGAAAAGAATCATTTATTTAAATATAGTTTGTCAAACCATTTGTTACATTTCGCAAACAATAATTTTTACGGATTTTCGAGGGATTCAGCATGTTAGGTTGATCCTTTTATCTAGTGCGAATCATTACTGAAAATTCACATCCCTGTATTATAGAGAAATGGGTTGCGGAATTCCAGACCCTTCCAGCCCTCGTAGGCACACGTACACGCCGACCAGGCGGTGTGTGAGTGTGCCGCCATGTCAGTTCCCATAGCCTCCCTGAGAAACGACGTGCTGCCGAATATTGCTAACCATTTCTCGATTATGCAAAAGTACGACTTCTGAGGACCTTTCCACCCTAGATAGAACTTTCATCTAGCTCTTTTCACCATTGACAAGTCCCGTGACTGCATTATTGGGAAATATTTCCAGGCATCCCTGACCCTTGCGATCGCCGTCGGCACACGTACACGCTGATCAGGCGGTGTGTGAGTGTGCCGCCGCACGGCTATTCGAACGAAGCTACGACAGCGCCATCCACGTTGACGCGCCGCTCATGCTCCTACAGGCCTCTCTGGCGGACAACATGCTGCCGAATATAGCTAATCATTTCTCGATGACGCAAAAGTAGGACTTCTGAGGACCTTTTCACCCTAGATTGAACCTTTATCTAGCTCTTTTCACTATGGAAAAGTCCCGTCGCTGCATTATTGGGAAATATTTCCAGGCATCCCGGACCCTTGCGATCGCCGTCGGCACACGTACACGCCGACCAGGCGGTGTGTGAGTGTGCCGCCATGTCAGTTTCCATAGCCTCCCTGAGAAACGACGTGCTGCCGAATATTGCTAACCGTTTCTCGATGATGCAAAAGTACGACTTCTGAGGACCTTTCCACCCTAGATAGAACTTTCATCTAGCTCTTTTCACCATTGACAAGTCCCGTGACTGCATTATTGGGAAATATTTCCAGGCATCCCTGACCCTTGCGATCGCCGACGGCACACGTACACGCTGATCAGGCGGTGTGTGAGTGTGCCGCGGCACGGCTATTCGAACGAAGCTACGACAGCGCCATCCATGTTGACGCGCCGCTCATGCTCCTACAGGCCTCTCTGGCGGACAACATGCTGCCGAATATAGCTAATCATTTCTCGATGACGCAAAAGTAGGACTTCTGAGGACCTTTCCACCCTAGATTGAACCTTTATCTAGCTCTTTTCACTATGGAAAAGTCCCGTCTCTGCATTATTGGGAAATATTTCCAGGCATCCCGGACCCTTGCGATCGCCGTCGCACACGTACACGCCGACCAGGCGGTGTGTGAGTGTGCCGCCATGTCAGTTTCCATAGCCTCCCTGAGAAACGACGTGCTGCCGAATATTGCTAACCGTTTCTCGATGATGCAAAAGTACGACTTCTGAGGACCTTTCCACCCTAGATAGAACTTTCATCTAGCTCTTTTCACCATTGACAAGTCCCGTGACTGCATTATTGGGAAATATTTCCAGGCATCCCTGACCCTTGCGATCGCCGTCGGCACACGTACACGCTGATCAGGCGGTGTGTGAGTGTGCCGCGGCACGGCTATTCGAACGAAGCTACGACAGCGCCATCCACGTTGTCGTACGTCCGTACATTCTCTCTTCCTCTGTTTTACCAATACAGTGTGTTGCTCGATACTGAACTTTGGAAAACGTTCCTAGCTCCCCTACTGGACAGAAATGTTACTATTTAGCTTCCTCTAGCGGCCGTTCGTTCTTTCATAGCGTGACGATCATTATTGTGTCGGGGCATTTGGAGCTTGCCCTGGTCAGGTTCGGTTCCCTCCCCTTAACGCACGCTGCTACTCCCGGAAACGGTGAACGAGAAACGGTCGATCGAAACGCGAAATTAACCGTCCGGCCGAGTCGTCGCGGACTTCGCGCGAGTTTAAATGCCAAGCGGTGTAACAACGGGAAAAGTTACGCGTCGCAAAGTTGCCAGGAAATACGTAAATATCTGCATTCCCGTTTATAAATAGCCGGCACAGCTATACCGACTACGGCACGAATATTATTCATACCGTGCCGTGCAAACTATAGCTCGTCGCGTCGTTTGGTCAGCCAACCAGAGCTCGGCGAGGCCGTTCAAATTATTATGAGATTGAAAATTGCGGGGATCGAGACCTCCTCGAACACTTATCCGTTCGATCGAGAACTCGGAGGATCGTTGCGGAGTTGCGACGACGACGGCGAGACGGAACCAATTCCGTTTTCGCGATCTTACGAGAGGAAACGTAAGCCGAAAATTTCTCGAAAACGATCCTAAGATGTCCGTCCCCCGCAGAATCACCCGAAAAATCCGCTTCCCTTCACCAGCCGACTCAACGCGAACCTCAAAAGGTCAAATTCACCTTTTCAAACTTCTGTGTACAATTTCCTGCATAGGGCAAGGAAGGGACCCAATTACTGTGGGTGGAGCAATTACTGTGCCTATATTAACCTTTAGCACTCGAAGCTATTTTAACTCTGAAACGAAACTTTTCTTCGGACCTAGAATATTTCCCTTCTATATATGTTCTATCGTGCTATACATAGGAAAATGGTGCAATTTACTCGTACAATACTGAAGTGTTTAGTAATCATCATTAAATACAAACTTTAATAGTGTGAAAAATATTTTAAATAATGATACAGCAATTTTTAGTGGCGTCTTAGAGTCGCCATTCGAGTGCTAAGTGTTAATTGTACTTATTTTCAAAGCGTATTGAATATTACGTATATATTAACTGATTTTAATGAAAAAAATTTAATATCTCTTTTCTAATATTCATTGTGCTTTAACACGTTAACTGCAAAATATCATTCCCAGAGATTCTTACAAAATCAGAGTAATTTAATTAATGAAAGCGAAACTAGACATTTTAAATGTATTATAGGGGATGCTGTTTCAACCCTTTTGAATTCTAAATTCAAAACCCTTCTAACTTTTGAAGTCTAAACCTAGTCAAAAATCACTGTCAGTCATATGTGACTGACATGGCAGTTAACGTGTTAAGAATAAGTATAATTAATATAGGCACAGTAATTCGTAGCCCCACGGTAATTGGGTCCCTTACACTATGCATACAATGTATTTTTCAGTATTTATTTTCGTATGTATAGCATGAAAAAATATATGTAGAAGGGAAATATTTTAGGTCGGAAGAAATGTTTCGTTTCAGAGTTAAAATAGCTTTGACTTAGGAAAAAGCCTGAAAAGGGTTAACAATAACTTTTTTTAAGGACCGGTCATGTTGACCGCGCACGGTACGAACAGTTATACAAGAAATGTCGAGAAGTGAAGGGTTTAGTGTTAAATATTAGGGGGGCCCATAAGTAATCAATTATTTTGAAATCTAAAATAAACTTTGTAGTAAATTCCCGCAAATTTTCAATCCCCCTCTTATAGAAATCCAGGGTTCAAGCAAAATATGACTCAAGGTGCCTCCTTACATCTTCTACGGAATGTTTTATTTCTTAAATAATGCTCCAGAGATCTGAAAAGATCAGAGGAAGCAATATCCGGTGAGTACAGGGGGTGCGGTAAAACTTCCCATTGGAATTCTTTGATTTTTTCCCGAGTGAGTTTCGCTGTATGGGGCCGGGCATTGTCAATTTCCAGTATTACACCTTTTCTGTGGACTAAAGATGCCCTCTTTTTCAATAGTTCTGAATACAGCCGTTGTAATTGCTGACAATACAACTGAGCAGTAACTGTTTCTCCAGGTTTCAACAACTCAAAGTGAATTATGCCACGACACCAAATGCACGGTAACACCTTTCTAAGTGATAAGCTAGGTTTAGGGGTTGATATTGCGGTTAGATTTGCAGAAACCCATTGCTCGGATCGCTTTATGTTATCATAAAGAATCCATTTTTCATCCCCGGTAACGATTCCGCTAAGAAATGGATCTCTACGAAATCTGGATAGCAATGAACTGCAAATTGACGAATATTCTTGTTGGTCTCAGATAATTGACGCGGTGCCCATATTCCTTGCCTATATGCCTTTCCCATTTCGTGCAGGTGCCTTCGTATAGTTGACCATGTGGACCCAAGGCTTCTCGATAATTCTTCTATACTTAATTTTGGATCAGCTTCCACTAGAGATTTTAGGGTGTCATTATCAAATTCAACGTCCACTTCGAGGCCTGTCAGGGAGATCATAATCACCAGCAGCAAACCTTCCGAACCAACGTTGACACTTGTCGACCTTCGATACATCTCCATAAACATCGCAAATTTTCCTTGTTGTTGCATTAAATCTCGCACGACAATGAAAAAGTATGCAGTGACGAATATGATCCTCGGAAGGTACGGACGCCGCCATTTCATTACAGGGTTGTAAAAGAAAAAGATACTTTCTAGAATATTTTGAACACAGACCAAAGACAAAACAGAACCAAAGGCGAAACAAATTGTTTGCAAATAATTGATTACTTACGGATTCTTAATAGATTATTATACACTTCCTAACAGATTCTTTTCGCTAGAAATCTCTATCCAGGAGATGTTCTTCCAAAAATCAGTCGACCAACAACGGAAGCCATTCGGAACTGGCTTCGATCGGTGCTCTCCTCCGTAGAAAATTAGCCGCGGGCAACTAGATATTTTTTTTTTTTTTTTAATTTATTTATTTATACAGGTCGCATCAACAACTAGGTCATTAGCGACCACAGATATTATATCATAATGTTACATTATTATATCTTTGTACTTAACATATAAGTCACTTATAAGTATACTGAGGAGAACAAATTTTGTACTTGTTATATGTATACAATATTACAAAGTGTGAAAAATTTTTGTGGATTTTAGAAATTTTAAGACTTGGTCTATATTCGACTTAACATTGAAACAATCATTTAAATTGATGGGGATAGCCAAGCGTCTTCTTTGGAAGGAGGAAAGAGGGCATTGTAGGATGAGATGTTCAATTGAAAGTGGTGTATTACATCGGGAACATACGGGGGGAGGGTCTTTTAAAATTTTATGTGAGTGGGTCAGGTTAGTGTGGCCAATGCGAAGTCGGGTGATGACTACCTGGTCTCTTCTGTTAGTAATCGGGGGACAGTCGTTATTACGGAGGTCTTGTCTTACCAAGGATAGCTTAGAGGGAGGAGAATTAGACCATTTATTGTTCCATCTATCCCAGATTTCTCTTTTGATTTGTTTATTCAAATCTCTGTAAGAAGCCAAGTTGTTTGAAGGTATTTCTCTGGAGGCCTTTTTAGCCGCATCGTCCGCTGATTCATTGCCCAATATGCCTACGTGGGAGGGAATCCACGAAAAAATGATTTCTTTGTTGTTATTTTTAGCTTTGATTATGGCATTGATGATATGTGTAATGATGGGGTCTTGGTTTTCCGAGTTAGATAAGCTCTCTAGGACACTAGCGGAATCAGTGAAAATTATCACGTGAGGGTCTTCAGCAAATGAAATGGATTGAACAGCCTGTAACATGGCATAGGCCTCACAAAAGAAAACAGAGCAGGAGTCATGAAGTTTGAAAAGTTTTCGATCATTGGGAAATATAACAGAACATCCACATCCATCGTTGGATTTGGATCCATCTGTGAAAACTTGGATATGATTAGAATATTTTTGGGATACCTCTACGAAGATATTTTTAAAGATAATGGGGTTCGTGAGATCTTTTTTAAATTCACATAAGGAAGATTCAATTTTTGGAGGGAGGAGAGGACCATGGTGGTTCAGTTAGGGGGACAATAGGAAATAGAGGAGGGAAAGATTGAATAGTATCTGAAACGTAAGATTTGATACGTTGAGAAAGAGGTTTCGGGAAATTAGATGGCGAGGTGGAGTAGATATGATCGAGATGGTTCGAGAAAACTTTAGAATATGTAGGGTTAGACGGTGTGGATATCAATTTTGCAACGTAAGTTAGACTAAGCTGTTTTCTTCTAAACTCCAAGGGGATAACATTACTTTCGGCCAGGATACTAGAAATAGGACTAGTTTTGAACGCTCCCAGAGCAAGCCTGAGACCCGTGTTTTGAACAGAGTTTAGAGAGCAAAGTAGTGAAACTAGATATTTTGCTAGAGTGTTTTCATCTCCGAAACGAGCGTGTCGGGAAATCGAATTTTCTCGCGAGACTGGACGCGACCGCGGCAGAAAGGAAGCGAAAACAACGCGTAAAAACGGGGCCGTCCCTTTTTCCACGGAGTTCTCGAAGCGGTGGAGCGCGGTGGAAAGTTGTCGAACAACGAGAAGCTCGAAAACACGGTCCCGTTTACGATACGGCATCGTTTCTTCGGCGAACCCGATCGGACACGTACTAATACAAGCTAATAGAAGTTGGACGCGGTCCACGGTTCCCCCCGGAATCGCGACACGAACCTGTCCTTTTTGCTGGTCGATACTCCATTGAATGGTACCCCGCGATAAAGCCGACCACGCCTCCACGATTCTTCCTAGCTCGAACTCCAACGGAAACTGATTTCTCTCCTCTCATTTCCACGACTCGGCTCGACCCTGCTCTGCTCTTCTCTTCTCTTCTCCGGTCCCTATTTATTGGATCGTTACGCGAGCAACGCCGGTGACTTTTTTCCCCCTCGGAATTTCATTTTCCGAGGAGGCGTGGAAACAGAGCAAACTCGCACACGTTGCCGTCCCGTCCGATCAGAACCGTGCGTTATAACAAAGAAATCATTTTTTCATGGATTCCCTCCCACGTAGGCATATTGGGCAATGAATCAGCGGACGATGCGGCTAAAAAGGCCTCCAGAGAAATACCTTCAAACAACTTGGCTTCTTACAGAGATTTGAATAAACAAATCAAAAGAGAAATCTGGGATAGATGGAACAATAAATGGTCTAATTATCCTCCCTCTAAGCTATCCTTGGTAAGACAAGACCTCCGTAATAACGACTGTCCCCCGATTACTAACAGAAGAGACCAGGTAGTCATCACCCGACTTCGCATTGGCCACACTAACCTGACCCACTTACATAAAATTTTAAAAGACCCTCCCCCCGTATGCTCCCGATGTAATACACCACTTTCAATTGAACATCTCATCCTACAATGCCCTCTTTTCTCCTTCCAAAGAAGACGCTTGGCTATCCCCAACAATTTAAGTGATTGTTTCAATGTTAAGTCGAATATAGACCAAATCTTAAAATTTCTAAAATCCACAAAAATTTTTTACACATTGTAATATTGTATACATATAACAAGTACAAAATTTGTTCTCCTCAGTATACTTATAAGTAACATATATGTTAAGTACAAAGATATAATAATGTAACATTATGATATAATATCTGTGGTCGCTAATGACCTAGTTGTTGATGCGACCTGTATAAATAAATAAATTAAAAAAAAAAAAAAGAACCGTGCGTTACCACTAGACGCGGGATCGCGTTCTCGCTCGTATCGCGACGATTACAGCAAATAGGAAATCATTAACGAATATCTCGCCCGACGTGATTAAATTCGTATTAGACTTCGCTGTTGAAAGCCTATCGATACGCGGTAGAGCGCGACGCCGACGAAACTAGTCGAGGATCGATTCGAAATTGTTTGTTTGGCTCGAGCGCATCTTGAAAGCGATCTTGAGCCTCCTTTCGCCTCGAGTTCCAACATAGATCGAAGAAGCGTCGCGACGCGACGCGACGCGGCGACTTGGAAGCCGACGCGAAACTTTGATTGAGCAGCCTCGTAAATAATTCCGAGCTACCGTAGACGCTCGGCTATAATGTTTCTTTTTGTCCGCGCGTCGTTCCTATTTCCCGATTTCCAGGAGAACGGAAACAGACGAAAAAGGAATCGGCTATAAATCGGCAACGGTGTCGGAGGAGCGTCGGGCTCGATCGAACTTGGCTCGGATCGCGTCGAGTCGATGCATGGCATTTCGGCAGAAGATTTGCGGTACGGTCGCGGTCGCGGTCGCGGTCGCGATCGTGTCTCGTCGCGTCATTACCGTTTCGTCGATTTGCCAAAACGAGACACTTATTCCGCGTTTAACGACAAGCGGGGCCGAACCGAATCGCTTCGTCTCGCGCGGCTCGTGCAGCGGGCTTACTCTTCTCGAACGATCAAACCCATCGATCGCGTGATTTCTCGGCTACGAGTCGATCCAAAATCTCGGGTGATTCGATAGCCCCGGGCGATAACGACGAATTACATTTCATTTGACAGTGGTCTAAAACGCGAGTGAGATTTTGCCGAAATACCAACTGTCTCGTATTGACTTGTGTCGAATGCTTATTGCTTTCTGAATATCCATCAACCTTGAGAATGATAAAATTAATCAAATTTTATAAGTACCGTTACTGTAATAAACGGTCAAAGTTGGAAGTTTTGGAGACAGCCTTTCTGATGGAAAAAATTGCTTTGCTTCTTTGAGATGCCCTGACGAGCCTTTTTGATATTTTCCTTCCAATTTTCTTTTAAATGAAAGGTTTATCTTTAAGCTATAAATTACCATTGTCGATGAAAAATTACTATTCATGATGTATTAAACACGTTATGCCAAATGCAATGTAGAAAATTTTCGAAATTATCAAGACTTCGCAAGGAATATCTTCTGTATCATACGAGATCATGGAATTCTACAAAATGGAGTATTTTCAGCATACTTTCTTCTATATAATCGTGCAAGAATTATTTCCAATTTCGTCTCATATCACAAATTATTATTGTTTAAAGTCGCCCGCGTCCGTGCGGCTATGCGCATAGGTCCTCGGACACTTCAGTATACTTTGTCCATTAGTTCAGTATATCTTCTGAGACAGAAGAGATCATGGAATTTTACAAAATGGAATATGTTCAGTACACTTTCTTCTATATAATCGTGCAAGAATTATTTCCAATCTCGTCTCATGTCCCAAATTATTATTGTTTAAAGTTGCCCGCGTCCGTGCGGCTATGCGCATAGGTCCTCGGACACCTCGGTATACTTTGTCCATTAGTTCAGTATATCTTCTGAGACAGAAGAGATCATGGAATTTTACAAAATGGAATATGTTCAGCACACTTTCTTCTATATAATCGTGCAAGAATTATTTCCAATCTCGTCTCATATCACAAATTATTATTGTTTAAAGTTGCCCGCGTCCGTGCGGCTATGCGCATAGGTCCTCGGACACCTCGGTATACTTTGTCCATTAGTTCAGTATATCTTCTGAGACAGAAGAGATCATGGAATTTTACAAAATGGAATATGTTCAGCACACTTTCTTCTATGTAATCGTGCAAGAATTATTTCCAATCTCGTCCAATGTCGCACGTTATTATTGTTTAAAGTCGTGCGGCTATGCGCATAGGTTCTCGGGTTCTTCGTCGGGACTCTTTGACGACTAAATAACACTTTGGGCACTAAACCAAATTTTTATTTAAAGAGCGATTTTTCAAAAATTTAGAGGAATAATATATTTACTGAGCTGAATGTGTTCCTAAAAGTTGTTACATTCGGAAATATACTTATCAAATAGTAAAAAAAAAGCTATTAAATAAGCAAAAAGTATGGTACATTATGCACCGTTAAAAACGATTACTTGTTAATATTCTACGCCCGAAATATCACTTCGATATCTTTAATGGTTTCGAAGTTATACCAAAATGGCACTAAATTTCGCGTTTTGGACCACTGTGCGGCGAATAATTCTCCTCGGAATAGGGAATATTATTCTTGTGACAGGTTTTCGTGGTAATATCCGGGGCTATCGGCCGTTTCGAAAGTTCTTTGTTCCGAGTATGAAGGATGACGGTCGTCGGAGGGCTCGTCAGCCTCCCCCGCAAACCCTTGATCGCGGATAGCGGATCGCGTCGCGTCGGGGGAAGTATAGAAATCAGTGTCAGGGAGATTACAATGGCAACCTCTGGCCCCCGTTTCACCTCGTTCCTCTTCCCGTATCCGCAGTCATTATTCTTAGCCTCGTTCTTATCTGGGTCGATCGCATAATCGACGGAAAATGTGCGTGCACCCGGAGCCTCCCACCCTCCGGATAATCGACCCGAATGTAGGACCGTAGTAGGGTCATGCTTAGTTCGTTTCTCCGCGGTCGTGGTCGCGATCGTAAATCCCGATCTCGTCGAATCTTATAATTCATCAAGTTCGTTAAGGGCAAGGACCCTCTAGGAATGGGACTTTATTGGTTACGGTCGACCATCTGCGAGTTTTTCGGCAGTGTCTTTCTGCCAACGCTATCAGATCGGTTTGCATGCGGCAGGTAGCAACAAGCGTAATTAGAAGGTTTCATGACTCATGTGTACAATTTTGCCTCCCAGGTCGATGATACCGTATCGTAAAGTCCCAGTGCCGAAGGGCCAGGTAGTCATTAAAAGTCGGTAAGAACAAACGGCCACCCTTATCCTAAGTACATAGAAAAATGGGATAAGGGGTGACAACGAACGAGGACCCAAAAAGATAGTATAGTCACAGAGAATTCAGAGCACAAGAGACTTTCAGACCGTTCAGTTCAGTTAGAGTATCAGCGAATCATTCGCACGGTTTAGACAGTCGGTAGGATAAGGGACCCAGTTACTGTGGTTGTACCAGTTACTGTGCGTATATTCATTGTACATATTTTTAAAGTATAATGAGTATTAACCCTTCGCACTCGAAGCTATATTAACTCCAGAACGAAACATTTCTTCCAACCTAGAATATTTCCCCTCTATATATTTTCTTTTTCATGTTATACATACGAAAACGGTGCGCTTTTACTCGTACAACACTGAGATGATTAGTAATTTATTAAATACAAACAAGTTTATTAATGTAAAAAATGTTTTCGATAATGATACAGCAATTTTTAATGGTGCCTTACAGTCACCATTATAGTGCTAAGGGTTAAAAAAAGAGATATTAACATTTTTTCCATTAAAATCAGTTAATATATACTGTGTCCCACGAATATTGTCCACTTGAATATCTTGTTTACTTCAAACAATACGAGAAAATGTTACGTACAAAAATATCAGTGTACGTCAGATTCAGCGCGAATTTGAAGTCAGCAGAAGTAGTGTCATCCAAGTAAAAGTCATCCGTACCACGTTAGCCTTCACCCAGAAATCACATGACATGGATTATGTAAATCGTGTTAGATTTTGTGGATGGGCTCAAGAGCAGCTACAAATCAATCCACCTTTTTTCTCTTTAATACTATTTACCGATGAGGCTATTTTTACCAGCACTGGGCGCGTTAATTTACATAACACGCATCATTGGTCAGTACAAAATCCGCACTGGCTACGAGAAATTGATCGTCGAAGACGCTGGTCCATTAATGTGCGGTGTGGAATCATAGGGCAGCAAATAATTCGGCCTTATTTGTTCTTGCCGAGGATAGGAGGGGGAAGAGAATCTCTCCGCGGCAGCCATCTTGTGACGTCATACTTGCTTCAGAAAGCGGGTTTTCTGCCGAACATTGCAAATTACTCCACGATGAGGTAGAAATTCGCAATTTGGGCTCCATACAGACGTAGATTGGACTTTTAGGAAACACAAGTGACCACTTTTAAACTGCTCGTTGCAACATTGAAGCGTCAATTTGTCAAGATTTCGACCCTTGCAAGGTCATATACGTATATCGCAGAGAGATTCTCTTAATTTCGCGAGATTTAGTGTTCGTATCGAAAAAAGGGCTCTGTACAGACGTAGCGAAGACATGTAGAAACACGGTGGTATGCATTTTTAATTGGTTACTTACTTAATTAAGACGTAAAATGTCTAGAAAAAAAGGGCACAGCGTAACATAGCGTGACAGTCAAGGCCAAATGCCTGCCTCCTTGAGATTTCTTTAACAAATAAATGTTTTCCAACAAACAAATATTTTCATTACTTTTCGGCCCCCCTAATAAAGGTATCCTCCCACGGTCGATGATCTGTTCAGCGAAAAGAGGATAATGATAGAAGATAGAAGGTAGAAGGAAGCGCGTGGCACGGCGTTTCCTGAAATCAATGATGTTTCAAAGTGGAAACTCTTCCCAGTTCCTCGACACTGTGCTCTCTCTCTCTCTCTCTCTCTCTCTCTCTCTCTCTCTCTCTCTCTCTTTCTCTCTCTCTCCCGCCAGAATATTTATAGCGATGTATTTTCGGCGCAGACCGAATACGGCAGGGATCTGCGGTTCAGCGAGCAGTGGGACCGTTTGCAGAAGGAGTTCGCGTGCTGCGGGGTGACCGGTCCCAGAGACTTTGGCGGCGCTGGAAACTCGCGGCCCTGGCCCCAAACCTGCTGCGGGCCCAGCGGGAACGCGACCGACACCTGCCAGCAGCCGTACGCCAGGGGCTGCGACGAATCCCTGATCAGATGGCTGCAGAAAACCGCGGACCTGCTCTTCGTCCTCGGGTTCTGCGTGATCGCGTTCGCCAAGCTCTGCTTCCTCGGGATCCTACGCTACGAGATCAGGGAGATGATACAGAAGATACGACTGCTCCGGGAGCCACCCCCGTCCGCCACCACCCTCGCTCAATCCTCCTCGTCGCAGGTCACGCCGGAAGCGATCAACAACGGGAGCGTCGTTCGACGGACCACCCTCCCCAACGCTCTTACCCCTTCCGGTAGGTCCACGCTCTCTTCTTATCGGTGTACGAACACTTTGTACACCGACTGTACGTGTAGGTTAACCCTTTGCACTCGGCGCTATCTTCATTCTAAAACTAAATTTTTCGTCCGTCCTAGAATATTTTCATTTTATTCATACGAGACTGATCCGATCTCCACGTATAATATTTCAATGTTCAGTAATCTGTTACATACCAATTTTGTAATGTTACAAACATTTTGTAAAATTTCTCGTAATTTCTTCGAAATAATACCGGAATAATTTCTAGTGGTGCTTCAGAGTCACCACTCGAGTGCAGAGGTATAAGAGACCCAATTACTGTGCGTACATTAATTATACTTGTTTTTCAAGCATAATGAATATTAAAAAAGAGATAGAATTTTCCATTAAAATTAGTTAACATGGATGTTATATATCTCTTTTTCAATATTTACACACAGTAACTGGTACCCCCACAGTAATGGGGTCCCTTACTTATTATAATTATTCGTAGATTTCTTAGTTAGAATTATTCGTAGCGTTTCCGAAAAAAAAAGAATGGGCACGAACCCGATTAATACGATCTCTATCGAATTCGTATCTTCCGTTTGAAAGAAACGTTGCAAACGTTGCAACAACCGTGCATTAGTTCTCGTTCGGTAGCTTGTAAGATTTCCGCAATTACAACGGAAAGTCGGCTGGCACCAATTCTACAATGTAGAAAGTTTGCACGTCGCGCGTAATCGACGGTAAAAACGTTACGTTGCGCACGCGTTCTCGTTATTGAAATAATATCCTGCTTCACTTTCAACGATTACGATCCACGAGCCGCGGGCACACCGATGGAAATTCGACGGGTATTCGTTACGAGTTGGCCGCGCTTTATCGCTCGCAAAACCCTCCCGGGGCCAATTAGAATTCGCGAGATTACTTCGGAAGTAGAGCAAACGAGCTTCCTGTCCCTGCAGCCGATAAACATATTTTTCTCCGCGGGATCGCGTGACGGAACGGCGATCGGCACCGATCGAAATTCTTCTGTGCAATCGGCTTTATCCTTGGCGATTCGAAACTGTTCTCCCAGGATTTTTGACAACGTTTCGAGACTAGTGTTCCTTCTCGAGAATTTCTCGAGAAATTTTATAATTGATTATTTCGCATTTCTCGAGAAATTCCAGTATTTCCCGAGAACATTTCAATCTAGGAAAATTCTTATGAATCTCATTTATTTGATAACATATAAATTCTTAAATTCTCTTAATTTCTTGTTTAAAACTTTAGAAAACCTGAATACTGAATTGGGTAATGAGTTTCTTGTTGTTATTCGAGAAGAAGTATCTAAAAGAAGAGACAAGATTGTTGTATCCCTTATGAAATATCTGCAGAATCCAGAATCTCTGCAAAAAGATTCAGAGGATACATTTTTTTATTTAACATTCAAGGCAGATATGTATAAAATGGCAAAACAAATCCTAAGCAGACTTTTTGGAAAATATGACAATGATTCTTATGAAAATAGTGAAAAACTTTCAGATTCTCAGAATGAGGAACTATCACTGGAAAAACAGTTAGAATTAGAAATTGCAGACAGCCTTCAAGAATTTAGTGTCAAGAGTTTAGCGGCAGAAGAAAATAAATTCCGGACTCCAACAAAGGAATTTCAAATTTTTGAGTTCACTGGAAAAAGGACACCTAATCTTCAGCAACTTTTGAATGTCTATATACGATAAAGCCAACGTCCACGCAAAATGAAAGAAATTTTTCTACAGCTACAGATTATGTTACAAAAAGAAAAGAAGTAGATTGTCTGATTCTACATTAAACGCATTATGCTTCTGAGGAAGTCATTTCAAAACAAAAGCGTAATGTTGTCACTTTACAAAAGTTTGGTAAAAGTTTCCCAATATTTGTTTATTTTATTAAAAATTCTCGGGAATTCTCGAGAAATATAGCCTTATTTCTCATTTCTCGAGAAATGGAAAATGTTGAGAAATCAGGAACACTAGTCGAGACAGTTTTCAAGATCGTGCACGATCGGCGAGTTCGAACGCTCTGTTCGCTCGTTCGATTTTGATAAGAAATGAAAGAAATCGCGAAAAGGGGAAGTTTGCTCGAAGATCCCTGGCGTAATTATCCACGGGCGAGATTCTATTTCGACACTGTTGAAATACCAGTCGTGGAAGCAAGCGGAAGCCGTAGAACGATAAAACGTGCGACACCGGAGTAATTGGTTTTTCTGCGTTTACGTTATTTCCCGTTTAACTTTGCTCGTTGATCCGATCTCCTCGCCTCGATTGTGCGAGCGTTATCGACTGCGAAGCCGATAAACTGCGACAGAAAGGACTGAGAAAGAATGCCAGTCGAGGTCGACCTTAATCAACGTTTATCGAGCGACGTGTATCCGCGACGAAGGCGCGTGCACGCGAGAAATCTACCGATCACGGGGACAGACCTGTCTCGTCTCGTTTCGTCTCGTCTCGTTCCGTCTCGTTCCGTCTCGTTCCGTTGAAAAAGCTATTTTCCGTGTTGCCCTTTCCACGAATTCTCTGGACACGGAAACAAAGTTCTTCCCCCTTTTGAGTTTAGCCTTTCACTTTTCGCGTTTCGACGAATCAGAAAAAAGAAACGCGCAACGGACAGATTCTAGAAGCAAATTCTGTCGGCAGAATTTGGTTACCCTGTGTTTTAGTGTTTACCCTTTATACACAATCAGCGTCTGACCTGCCTAGCACGATCTGACCTGACCCTAAACTAGCAGTCGCCATTTGTGCCCGAACTTCCGTACGACTCTGCAGTCCTCTATAGTGATTTCTCTCTACAGGATGTTCATTTGAAAACTTCCCAGCCGAATATGTTGAAAAGTATGAAAGATATTAGAAAAGTGTGAAACACTTGTCCAAGGATTTCAAGGGGGAATGACGGGGGCAGTATCAGTTTTATATTTGGGTGGCGTTTACGAGGTCATTTGAAGGTCAATTTTGTTTTTTCAAATGGAAACCTATATTCTTTATCATTACGTACTTATTGTACGTAAAGAGACCAGCAATTTTCGTAGGATACTTTTCTTTTCTCTTTTCTTTTCTTTTCTTTTCTTTTACTAGTTTCCGAGATATTTAAAGAGAAATACGGAACAGAGAATTATTATCGGATCGGTCCTAATTTATGGCTCGCTCCCAACGACGCGCCGCGTAAATACGTAACCGAATCGTAACAATCTTCTTGATTGCTATGATAATAGAGAACGGTCGTCAAATTCCATCGAATTTTTGGAAATCGCTACGATGCATCGGGAGAGATGTCGGGGAGTTTCGCGTTATCGACCCCGTCGCCCCGTCCTCGTTCCGGAAAACTGCTAATTATTCGCCGAGTTCTCGGTGAGTCGGGATTGATTACGGTTTTTATCGGCGAGCGAGAAGCGAGGAGGAGCCCGGCAGCTCGTAAAAATGAACGATCGCCTCGTTCTATCTCGTGACTCTGTCGGCACCTCGTTAGGAACGTTTCCACTGGCACCGTCTCGGCTCGAAATCTTCGATTCCGTGAGAAACGAGAAAGCGAGACGCGTTCGAATACTCGAGATTCGTGAAAATTTGCCTTTCCGTACGCGTAAACGACACGTGTCCGATCGAACACATCGACGCGCCGCACAGTGGGCTATTTGGACAAAATCGGATTCAAAATCAAGGAACTTTGGATAGGAATGAGGCAGAGCGATGAAATTTTTTTGAAATGAAAGCTGCAACTTTGTAGAATATGGGAAAAATAGAGAGATCGCGGTACGAACGTTTTTTAACCTCGAGAAAATTCGTTAAACGCGCACAAATTCAAGAAAATTTTAGTTTTTCCAATACCACGCGCGGAGAAAGTTTCTTTTTAACATGCTATACATCATTTCCCATAGATTATTTCGCGCTGATTTCAAGTCTGGTCTCAAAATTTGTCTACGACCTCAGGATTTTGCAAAAAGTAGATTTTTGTGACAAAAACAAATGAAGTCATTTTTTCGTTGAAATGATTGGATGGTAATAATCTCCCTATTTTTCCCATATTCTACAAAGTTGTAACTTTCATTTTAAAAAAATTTCATCGCTCTACCTCATTCCTATCGAAAGTTCCTTGATTTTGAATCCGATTTCGTCCAAATTGCCCACTGTGCGCCGCTACACGCCACCGATGTTTATGGTTTATTTATGTTTTGAATTACGAGCCATCCGACGAGAATAACGACGGACGATTTCGAGCGTAGATGACGGCGTCGTAGATTTGCAGATGTTGCATACATGGATACTCGAATTCCTCGATAATTTGGCGATCGCGCGCTTTTCGGACAAACGAAGCGTCAAATATGTTTCCTCCATCTTTGAAACTTCCGACGTTAGCTCAATGTTGCTTCCGACGTCAGCTTAATGTTGAATGGATTTCAATTGTTTATAAACCGTCGCGTCGTACGAGGGTCAGAATATACTGGGAAGGTCGGACCCTGAGCGCGTATAAATGCTAGATACAAAAACAGGGTAACCAAATTCTGCCGACAAACTTTGTTTACCCTGTTTTTATGTCTGGCGTTTATACACCGTCAGCGTCTGACCTGCCTAGTATAATCTGACCGTAATACATATTTAGTAAATTCTCACGAGACTGACTCGATATTACAGTACGAAGAGTTAATGGCAAAAGTGAGTTGGTGAAATGAACACTAGGCTTACGGAACAATAAAAGTGACTATGCTACATTGCGTTGTAAAGATAACAAAATTGTAGTTATTTAGATTTTCAGCCATTTTTATTGTAATATGTGGTCATAGAAACGAATCTATTGAACCATTCTTCTCAAGTGACAATTCACGTAATTTTAAATTATATTCATGATTGCCGCTGACGTGGATCTGACGTTTTCTTTTAAACAACACACGATGGCAACATTGATATTTCAAAACAAATTTTATCATTTTTATCCTTGCTTTAGCGATACAAGTTCGCGGCAACCAGCTTCAGAATTTCATTATTTTCGCCGGTACTCAGCATTAGAAACGGAAAAATCTGCCGGTCGCGAATCTGTTAATAATTGTAAATTTAAAACTGTCGAGTCCGTCATTTTGACGGGTCTCGTAAATCTAGTGTTAAAAACGGTAGAAAGACTAAAACTATTTAACACGTTGAACGCCGCGTCAGCCATACGTGGCTGGCGGAATTATTTGTGCAGGTTTTCAAATGAATTTTTACGTTGATATATTCATTGCACTAAACTTAATTAGGATCTGTAACATGCAAGAAAGTTGGAGGATTACTCACCATCGTAGATTTAATTTTTTGCAATTTTTATATCATTAAATAACTTACTTTGATTTTATGGAATTTTTGGGGTTTCTAGCTTGGCGTTCAAAGTGTTAAGAATGTTTACCCTGTTTTCGTATCCAGCGTTTAGAGACCCTCAGCGTCTGTCCTGCCTAGTACAATCTGACACTTAAACGGTACTCCATCGTCGGTATATATTCGGTTGTTTCCGACGATATCATCGATGCTCTCTAGGCGATAAAGGGTCGCGCGATCTTGATAAAAAGTTTCGGCGCGTTGCGTGTCGCGCGCCAAATACGAATACGAATATTTACCGGAGAGTCTTTGGCCTCGTTTATCTGCTGGAAAGTACGACCTTTGTAGTCGCGCGGGTGGCTCGTAACCTCTCTGTTTAACTTAGAATTCCGCTATCGTTCCTGTAATTATGGTTTGCCGGCCGACGCAGCACGAGGCGAGGCGAGGCGAGGCGAGGCGAGGCGAGACGAGCCGAGTCGTGGCGGAGTGCTAAATACTTATTATCCGTGAGCACGCAACGTCCCAGTTCTTCGACGCTAATTGGAACCGTGCTTACCGAGCACGGGTTTTCGTTAAAACACCGAGCACTGATTTGCGGATCGAGATCGCAGAACGCCACGGGACTTCCGTTTAGGTGGGCGCGCGCGCACCCCTTCATCGTTTCCGTTCGTCTCTCTCTCTCTCTCTCTCTCTCTCTCTCTCTCTCTCTCTCTCTCTCTCTCTCTCTCTCTCTCTCTCTCTCTCTCGAGCTTTTGTCGATCGTCGTTCCATACGCTCGTAACGGCCGATTTGCTCGAAACGATAACCCGGCTTCGCATTCCCCGCGGACGCGTGCATAATTCCACTGACCAGCAAACATCTGCTTCCCATTCCGATAACCGATAGGCGATTCCCTAAAGATTTTCGAGCGTAGGCTCTCGTTTTTCCCCCGGCGGCGAAGTCAGATTTCTTTCTCGGATACTTGTTTTCGAAAATAAATCGAGAGATACCCGAAATTGGCGAGTTTACGGTGTCCCACGCGAGAAACCTTTCGCGCAGCTTTTACGATCCAGATGTATTAGGGGGAGCCATAAGTAATCAATTATTTTGAAATCTAAAACAAACTTTGTAGTAAATTCAAGTTTTGGGGTTTCTAATTTCAAGTTGGGTTTCCCAAATGGATGGGAAACTGATGGAGAGAGAGAATGAGAGTGCAAGAGAGGAAGAATGAAAGTGGGACTTGGATAAAAGGGACGAATGCGAGGGATGTAGTGTCAGTCGGTAGAGAGTCAGTCGAGAGAGTGTCAGTCGGTAGAGAGTCAGTCGAGAGAGTGTCAGTCGGTAGAGAGTCAGTCGAGAGAGTGTCAGTCGGTAGAGAGTCAGTCGGTAGAGAGTCAGTCGAGAGAGTGTCAGTCGGTAGAGAGTCAGTCGAGAGAGTGTCAGTCGGTAGAGAGTCAGTCGAGAGAGTGTCAGTCGGTAGAGAGTCAGTCGAGAGAGTGTCAGTCGGTAGAGAGTCAGTCGAGAGAGTGTCAGTCGGTAGAGAGTCAGTCGGTATAGAGTCAGTCGGTAGAGAGTCAGTCGGTAGAGAGTCAGTCGGTAGAGAGTCAGTCGGTAGAGAGTCAGTCGAGAGAGTGTCAGTCGAGAGAGTGTCAGTCGGTAGAGAGTCAGTCGAGAGAGTGTCAGTCGGTAGAGAGTCAGTCGAGAGAGTGTCAGTCGGTAGAGAGTCAGTCGAGAGAGTGTCAGTCGGTAGAGAGTCAGTAGAGCGGGAACCGCGAGCGAGTGAGTCGACGAGATACTGAATATTGAATTGTCGTTTGAGAGTCCAGTTATCGTAATAGAATAAAGTAGTTTAGCGAAATCGGTAAGAGATCACTCCACCCGATACGTCACACCTAAGACGTAGGAGTTTCTCTTAAAATATTCCTACAGTAGTAAATTCAAGTTTTCATTTCTTAATTTATTATATAATCTCCTAATCATTATCAAGGACAGTTTGCCATCTCTCCTGCAAATTTGCAATACCCCTCTTATAGAAATCCAGGGTTCAAGCAAAATATGACTCAAGGTGCCTCCTTGCATTTTCTACAGAATGTTTTATTTCTTAAATAATCCTCCAGAGATCTGAAAAGATCAGAGGGAGCAATATCCGGTGAGTACGGGGGATGCGGTCAAACTTCCCATTGCAATTCTTTGATTTTTTCCTGAGTGAGTTTCGCTTTTTGGGGCCGGGCATTGTCAATTTCCAGTATTACACCTTTTCTGTGGACCAAAGATGTCCTCTTTTTCAACAGTTCTGAATACAGCCGTTGTAACTGCTGACAATACAATGGAGCAGTAACTGTTTCTCCAGGTTTCAACAACTCAAAGTGAATTATGCCACGACAGTCCCACCAAATGCACGGTAACACCTTTCTAAGCGATAAGCTAGGTTTAGGGGTTGATATTGCGGTTCGATTTGCAGAAAGCCATTGCTTGGAACGCTTTATGTTACCATAAAGAATCCACTTTTCATCTCCGGTAAAGATTCTGCTAAGAAATGGATCTCTACGAAATCTGGATAGCAATGAACTGCAAATTGATGAATATTCTTGTTGGTCTCAGATAATTGATGCGGTACCCATATTCCTTGCCTATATGCCTTTCCCATTTCGTGCAGGTGCCTTCGTATAGTTGACCATGTGGACCCAAGGCTTCTCGATAATTCTTCTATACTTAATTTTGGATCAGCTTCCACTAGAGATTTTAGGGTGTCATTATCAAATTCAACGTCCACTTCGAGGCCTGTCAGGGAGATCATAATCACCAGCAGCAAACCTTCTGAACCAACGTTGACATTTGTTGACCTTCGATACATCTCCATAAACATCGCAAATTTTCTTTGTTGTTGCATTAAATCCCGCATGAAAATGAAAAAGTATGCAACGACGAATATGATCCTCGGAAGGTACGGACGCCGCCATTTTATTACAGGGTTGTAAAAGAAAATGATACTTTTTAGAATATTTTGAACACTGCTTTACCGAAAACTGTAAAAGAATACGTGTTTCCTCTTCATCGGTACAGAACTAAAGGCAAAACAAATTCTTTGCGAATAATTGATTACTTATGGGTACCCCTAATAGAAATCGTTAGAATCGAAAGTACGATGTTTCTCTGAAAAAAATAAAGATTTTCCAAACCGAGAAACAAACGTAAAAAAATTGCCAAAAGACGTCATCAGCGACTGTACTTCGAAAGAAGCGTCGGAGCAAAAAGGGAAACATAGAAGCTACTTATGTACCTATCCGTCGTCCATTTGCCCGTGTGTTTGCATAGAAAGCAAACTCTGAGAATCCGGTGGAGTTCGTGAAGAAGGCACTCGAATCTCCCTTTCAAAAATATTTAATCTCACTCGAAGGTAGGCGTCGCGCGTCGCCTAATATCTAGCGCGACGCCGAAATCTTTTGCGCGTATTTCCGATCGATGTCACCGGCAGATATTTATCGAATCTATCGAACGATGAAAGAACAGTATGAAAAAGTCATCCGATGTAATCTCGTGATTCGCTGCTTCTTCAGCACGGCGCACAGTGGGCAATTTGGACAAAATCGGATTCAAAATCAAGGAACTTTCGATAGGAATGAGGTAGAGCGATGAAATTTTTTTTAAATGAAAACTGAAACTTTGTAGAACATGGGAAAAATAGGGAGATTATTACCATCCAATCATTTCAACGAAAAAATAACTTCATTAGTTTTTGTCACAAAAATCTATTTTTTGCAAAATCCTGAGGTCGTAGACAAATTTTGAGACCAGATTTGAAATCAGCGTGAAAAAATCTATGGGGAATGATGTATAGCATGTTAAAAAAAAATTTTTTCCGCGCGTGGTATTGGAAAAACCACAATTTTCTTGAATTTGTGCCCGTTTAACGAATTTTCCCGAGGTTAAAAAACGTTCGTACCGCAATCGCTCTATTTTTCCTATATTCTACAAAGTTGCAGCTTTCATTTAAAAAAATTTTCATCGCTCTACCTCATTTCTATCGAAAGTTCTTTGATTTTGAATCCGATTTTGTCCAAATTGCCCACTGTGCGGCGCGCTTGTCCGCAACTCTGTCTCCCAGGTACGGCGTGCCTGGCCGCGCATGGCACAAAAGCCACTATAGTGGTTTCTACCGTTCAAACAGACGCTTTCCACGGAAGCCACTATAGTGGCGTACAGTGCTTAAGTGTTTAATCGGGACGTTGTTGGTCGAAGATGAAAGTGTCGATATAAATAAGATGTAAATCAATAATAAATAGACTGCGGATCTTCATCCAAAACAAAACACATTTGCATTGACCACAAGACACAGGAGCGAAATAAAAATTTCTCTCTTCTTTTTTAACACGTTCGTCACCAGGTCACCCACATCTGGGTGACGGGTATGCTTCCGCGGGTGAAATAAATAAATAAAAATATATTACAGTATTTTTATAATATGAAAATCGAGACCAATCCGTTGGTGGCCTTAAATCTTGTTAACCCTTCGCACTCGGCGCTATTTTCATTCTAAAACTAAACTGTTCTTCCGTCTTACAATATTCTAATTTCATTCATACGAAACCGATCCGATTTCCACATATAATATTTATATCTTTAGTAATCCATTAAACACAAATTTTGTAACATTTTTTTGTAATTTCCTTGAAATAACGCCACAACAATTTCTAGTGTTGCTTCAGAGTCACCACTCGACTGCTAAGGGTTAATCTCTGTCCACTGCTTTAAATTGTGCCGACCCATTTTTGTGATAAACCCATAGAATCCGCAGTCCGATGGTAAATAACGCCCGGTCGATGATTCGTAGTCCATAGATTGCGAAGCGCCGATACTTTTCTACGTATTCCGGCTGGTTTCAGGGAACGCGTCGTTTCTGCTGCAAACGGAGGACTGTAGCGCGGGTCGGCACCTCCTGCTGTCGAATACCCTGCAGGACGGGGGCGCGGACAGCGACACGAACAGCCACTCCGGGTTGATCGTCGAGGAGACGACGCTGACGTCGGCGAGCCACAACTGCAACGCCCGGGAGAAGAGCAACGGGAACAACAACTACGAGATGCGGGAGTTCGGCAGGAGGCTGCTGCTGTCGAACGGCGGCAGCCCCGTCATGGGGATAACGACGGCCGGCCAGGGCAGGCGCACCTGACTATGGAAGTGGTTGCGAAACACCTCGAACCGTCTCCTCTACAGGAGCAACCGGTCCGCTGAGATCACCGTGTATAAGTAAGCTCGCTCGCGTGCGCTGCCCTCTACGCCCTACACGCGCCCCATACCGTATATTTCGCTTACGGTTCATGGCTTGTGACGAAACCTAAGCGTAAACAGACCTCTCCCCTACCAACTCCCCTGCCGCGAAAAACGACGCGAGCCGCTCCTCGGATTCCTTTGCAAGCTGAACCGGAACTGGGTCAACCCGTGCCACCTTGAAACCGCTCCACCCGGGCCAGGGATATCGCCGCCCGGCTCCCGATTCCCGGATAAGGTCTAGCGAACTCGTACAACAGTCCCTATATCCCGAAGACAGTGTTCCCGACGCGCGGTGACTCCGAAATCCGGCAAACCCCGAAAAGGCACAGACCACTTTGCCGACAAAGGGCCTAGCCGATTAAAAAGGTCGAGCCTGCCCTTAGTTTTTCAATAATTGATGAACCATTCGAAAGATGACCAAGAAAAACTCCTCTGAGCAAAATTTCAACCCCCTATCTTGCCCGTGAGGGTAGCAAGAGGGCGAGGGCATTTTTCCGATTTTTTTTCACTTTTTACGACCACGTTTGCAAGAAAAAATCTGAAAAAATTGTGAAAAATCTGTCCTAGGATCCGAAATATGCCACATTTTTTTCAGAATTTTAGGAAGAGCATCAGAGTGCGGAAAGTATGCGGAACGCGCAAAATCTAATTTACCCTGTAACTACCCCCACGGGCAAGATAGGGGGTTGACATTTTGCTCACAGGGATTTTTCTTGGTCAGCTTTCCAATGGTTCATTAAAACACGTTGACTGCCATGTCACCCATATGTGGGTGACGGAATTATTTGTCCAGGTTTTGAAATGAATTTTTACGTTGATATATCCACTGCACCAAATTTGATTAGGATCTGTAAAATTCAAGAAAGTTGGAGGACTACTCAATATCACACATTTAAGTTCTTTCAATTTTTATTTCATTAGAAAACTTACTTTGATTTTAGGGAATTTTTGAGGTTTCTAGTTTGGCGGTCAAAGTGTTAATCAGTGAAATCGGCTAGGCCCTTTCTGTGAACGCGTGTGTGGACGTCTAAATTAAAATCTGAAAGACGGTACAGTGAATTCTCGATATATGTCAACAACGCTCGTGTATCATCCGGGAGACATACCCGAGCCGCGTTTATGTTTACGCTCCTCGGCGTCCGAGGCCTCTCGAGGCCTCCCCGCGGTAGTGGGGATAATTCCACGACGCTTATCATCCAGGCCGTGGCGACATATATATGGAGAAATCACTGTACTCGTATTTTTCGGAACAATCCTTCCTCCCCAAAGCGAGAGAACAAAACCTGAGTCGATTCACTGTCGGCTCCTGGACGAGCGAAAAGAATTGGACTTGCGAGAGGAATTCAAACGTCGACCAGATTCGGAGACACGGTCTGGCCCAGTTTCGCGATACGTTAACATACGTTTAAAACGTAATATACGTTTCCGTACGTCGAGTGCCGGTAACCGAAACGCCCCGTACAGTAAATTATCGTTGTACGTCAGTGCCAATCTCACGTTTATAAGTCAGTGGAACACCTCACACCACCGCGGTGAGTGGCCGAATCTCGAGAACAACATTGTCGGCTATATCGGTGTGAGACCAGAAGACTTTATTTATTTTTCGTTACTTTTTTTATGAAACTTTTACCAACATATTCGTGGCATTTTTCTGATTAAAATGAAACCAAATATGATATAATTCCGATGATATTTGCGTGTGTAACGAGCGATGAAAGTTACTTCCCATAACAATTACATTAACGGAAAATTAGTGTAAATGTGATCCGAATTATATCGCGTTTGATATGATTTTAATCAGAATAATGCCACAAATATATTGGTGGAAGTCTCATAAAAAAATAATTAATAATAAAGAAGTTAAATTTTTCATTTAAAGGCCCGCGCTCACGCGGGCTTCGATCTGCGCCAGCGGCCGCGACTCTCAGCGGCTCTTTCCTTCCCATACGCTGTGCTTCTCTGTGTTCGAAACTTTTATCGCTCGTTACACAAGTAAATATTATCGGAATTATATCAGTTTCGTTTTAATCAGAAAAATGCCACGAATATGTTGGTAAAAGTTTCATAAAGAAATAACGAAAAATAAAGAAGCTTTGTAATTGGATCAGTAGTGGTCTTCTGGTCTCACACCGATATAGCCGACAATGTGTGGCACACTCCTCGTCGACGACGGCCCTCGAGCTTCGCTGTCCGCTTCTCCGTGCAACATTATATCGGAGACGGATATTCCTTCCGTTTGAACGTCAGTCGCGTTTGTATGTCATAGGTTTCTTATGACTTACAAACGGTATGACTCTTAGGTTTCCAGCGTGGCCTGTGTATTTCAAATGGGACGCTCGGCGAGAACCACCGATTCGTACGTCGGTGAAAAGAACGGCAGCAGTGACTTACAACGATAATTTACTATACAGTATACAGTATACTGTATACCGTCGGCGAGCTTTCCGAGACGAAGGACCAAACCCACGGACGACAGGCAGAAAACGGTAGCGAGAATCCGGCAACCGGACTTCTCATAATCGAGCAAACTGAAAAAAGTCCGAACGGACGAGAATACAATAATTAGATCGTAGTGTACAGAGAGAAACTAAAGATATATGTACGTACATACCCGTGAACACTCGCGCACGCATACCCATACGCGTAGACGAACGGACGAACAGACGACTTTTTCAATCGAGACGATCGGAAGCAGCGCATCCATTCCTAAGAAGACAATACACGCGCTCGTCGGAACGGTAGACTAGCCGAAAACGAACCGGAGGACACGTTCGAGCTATTGATTTTTTCTTATATCCGCGATCGTGTTCCGGTTTCGCAGGTGCATACGCCGATTCCCCATCGAATCCGGAGAGGGGTTCGTGTTCGATTGCTCTCTTCGTTTCTCTCCGTTTTCTTTGGTCGTTCGAGTCGCGAGCCGCCACTCGCGGCAACTTCTTTCTCGACCTCTCGACCTCTCGACCTACACGCGCGCGCGCGGTTCGAGCGACTACGCGAAAACCGCGGGACAATGGACGCGCAGAAAACAAAGGGAAGAAAAGAAACAAGAGCAAAGATTCGTCTCTTCGGAGTGTCCCGACCGCGCTGTCGATCGACGAGCAATTAACGCAGCGCGCGTTCAACACCTTTTCCGTTCTTGTTGTTTTGTTTTTTTTTTTTCGTCCTTCTCGAACGATGGCGACGCAACGCGAAAGGATCCTCGAGCAGAGAAAAACACTCGACGAACGCTCGAATCGCGCGCACGACGTACGCGTAGCTTTCCTCCCCGAATGCAATCGCCGAGCACACTCGAGATCACTCCGGCCAGACTACCGAAGACGACGCGTCGTTCATATTTTTCTATTCAAATCCCCGTCCCGTAACACCCTACTCACCTAACACTAAAAACCGCCGACACCGTTAACGAGAGATCTCGGGAAGTCCAGGAAATTCGAAACCGATTTTTCAGTCGTCTCGTAGCGATACGATCCGAGGGAGCGAAGCGGCCCACGGTGGTCCTAATCGATGAATTAGGAGCAAAGAGGTTCAAAATTAAAGGTAAAGAAAATACGTATCAGTGAATTTTTGATGTACTATACATCCCACAGGGACGGAAAGTGTCCTCTGAGTCTCATTAACAATGAAACGAATGACGAACGCAAATATCGCGTCGCAACGCATAATTGTTTTAGGTTACTCGATCGCTTGTCGCGAAATAGTGTATGTGAAAACGTGTGTTCCGATTACCTGGCATTAGAAATACTTTTATATTCATGATAATATGAATTCCATAGTTGAAGGTAAATATAAAACGACAAATTTATTTCAATTTAGTGACTCGTATTATTATTTCTACTTCGGGACATCTTGATACACATGGTCCTCGGTACTTTTGTAAACTATTCCGCGTTTTGCGGAGTGCAGAACCCAAGTTACTAAACGTTACTAATTCAAACTATTTTTAAGCAAGAGTAACACTCCTGTACTCGATACAAATTCAATAGCTTTTCGCCTTTAGTTGCCATTTTGTGAGAAATAATTTTTTTTGTAGACAGAGTGCGCGCTACAACTCGGCGGGACATGGTTATTCACCTGAAGGAATTAGGTCTTATACAGTCGACTGTGACCAAGAATCGTCATATACGGGTAAATTATTTAGAGAATGAGCTAGAAAGTGCAGGAGGTCAAAATTTGTCAAGTGAAACGGGTGCCCGCGGGCAAGTAGAATACTGAATTATCATCAGAGGAATGCTAAATTGAAAAATAATCATCTGTCCCAGTAAGTCATAAATTTTTTAATCATAAATTGCATCACCATATCTCGGAAACTATTAATCGCATCGACTTCGTTATGGCCTCATTCAATTTAGAATGAAAAGATATATAAATAATGGTATTGTGCTCAACAGAAAAAATGATTTTAGTATTTTTTCCTCCTAATTCGTCGATTGGGACCACTGCTTCACCTTCGCTCCGGGAGATTTCACAATTTTCTTGGTTCCCGAGATCCCGCGTAAACGCTATACAGGATCGTGGTCTATCGATTTCCTATAGGCGCAACGATCGATTGCCGCGCACACGCTCGCGGATTCCAATTAAGAGGAGAAGATTGAACGGAGGACCGCACCGGAAATCGTCGGACCATGCCAGTCCGTAGATTTCCTCGGGCCGGATACAGAATACTCGTGCTCGATCGTCGATCGATTGACTACTTTCGGGAACGCGTTAGGCAGCGCGTCGTCCATGTTCCTAAAACCCGGCACAGGGAATGACTGCAGTGAATTTCCGATATAAGTCCCTACGAGCCTCGCGTTTACCGGTCCCTGGAACTACCCACACCACCGCGGGGTATACTCCGCGAGGGCGCCGAGGAGTGTAAAAAATTTCTTTCTTCCTTTAATTATTTTATCAAGCTAAAACCGATACGCTGGTGCCCTTAAATCTTTTTAATATGTCCACTGCTTTGAATTCTGCTTACCCATTTTTGTCATAAATGCATCAAATCCGCAGTCTACTCATTACACAGGTAAATATCATCGGAATTATACCAAATTTGGCTTCATTTCAATCAGAGATATGCCGCGAATATGTTGGTGAAAGTCTCATAAAGAAATAATGAAAAATAAAGAAGTTTTGTAATTCGATTATTGTTATGTTATGTTACACTCCTCGGCGACTACGTGCAACACGGTATCAGAGAAAGACATTTTCTCAGCCTTCTTGTCCCTACTCGTCATTTACATTTCCAGCGTGAACTGTGCATTTCAAATGCAACGTTCGCCGAGAACCACAGATTTCGTCTAAATGTCCCTCGCCGGAACGGCGCAAGGGACTTATAACGCGAACTCACTGTGATCCGTAAACCATTAACCGACCGACTCGTCGATCGTAAACTAGAAACTCAAAACTCGAAACGGAGGAACCCGCGGACCCGAAACCGAACAGCTGTCCCACTAGGTAACGTTCCGAGACAACTTTCTATCGTTCTACAACATTTTTTAACCCTGTATACACTACCGCTCAAAAGTATCCGGACACTTGCGAAATATGTATTAGCATTGCATAGAAGTTACTGCAGTGCCTAAAATAGTGACTAAAATCGATTTTTATTAGTTTCTTATAAAATATCTAACGTCTTAAATAAAAATTTACGTATGTGGAACTTACCAATAGTACACTAAAATTAATTACGAAATTCATCGACGTATCCATCAAGGTGTCCGGATACTTTTGAGCGGTAGTGTATTTCCGATAAGGTAGAGTGACTACGTTACCGACAAAAATAGTCGAAAAATGGTTTTACGTGCCTCAACTTTTCGTCCTTGTATGAGAATATTTTTCGCTGGGAAAGGGCTCATTCGAAAAAGGAAGGTTCAATCTAGCGCGCGCTGATCATGAGCTGACGAGATTATGCAGATATTTGGTAATGTAAGCGTTCGAAGTAGGCCAAAAATTGACGATATGCGTGCCGTGGAATCAAAGAATTTTTACGCCATTGGATGAGTGTTCTGGATGAAATCGAGAATAGCGCGCGCTAGAAAATATCTCCAGCTACAAATTGAGCTATATTTTGCCTCGATTCTCTGCGAAATAAAGCGAAAAACTTGAAGCACGTTTCTGACGTCAGAATTCATGATACCGATAATATAGAGCAAAAAATGTGACGAGTTCAGTCACAGACTTAACCCATTATCCGCCAATGTCCCATTTTTGGGGCGCTGAATAAAACGAATATATAATTTTAATTTTGTTTTTTTGTATACTGTAGTACACTCCGCCAATGTCCCAAAAATGGCACGGGCATTAATTTTTATATTCAAATAAAAACAGTAACAATTATGGCAAAAATAGTTCCAGTTGGTTATTATGAATATCATTATACAGTTAATTCAATTTTCTTTTGTATTTTTGAATTGCGGCGGATAATCAAGACCAAGACGGATCTTATCTGATTCTGCAAAAGTCACGTGACTACCCTTGGCCCTTAATCGCGACTCTCGTACCTTCTTTTCGTCGGAAGCGTTCTTTTCAGGGTACCGTTCAGGAAATTTCTTCGTTTCGAGTTTCGGTGAAACGGTCGAAATTCGGTGTTTGCTTGGACAAAAATAATTGATTTCCATCGAGCCGGTTCGACCGTCTATCCGGAGTGTCGGTTCAACGACACCGAAGCGAAATTCTCGGTAAACTCGATTACGTAGCTCCGTTTCGGCTGTATTTTTAGAGCGACGATTTTGATTGACGCTTGGACGTTTCGTTAGCGTCGGCCGAGTAGAACCGTAGATAATCTCGTTCCGAGGATAGCAGACAGGATTTCTGTTAGGTATTTATATCGCGCGCGAGAGGATAGAAATCGATCGATAGAAATAGCTCACTTGTCCCAGGTCTCGAACGCAAAAACTAGTGAAAAGGAAGACTGCAGCCGCCGAGCTAGTTAGACGTTAGGGTGCGTGTCGATTTGACAGTACAACTGTCGCGAGTCAAATTCGTCGATGTACGGTCAATTCTCGTTACTAGTCAGTGCCAACCTCGCGGTTAGGAGTCAGTGGAGCAACCCCCACCACCGCATACCTCGCTCTCGAGGTTCGCTGCCCGTTTCTAAGTGCAACATTATATCGGAGAAAGACATTTTCTCAGCAAGACATTTTCTTTCTTGTCACTATCGCTTAGTAGTCATAGGTTTATGACTTACAGACGGATGTGACTCTTGGGTTTCCAGCGTGCCCTGTGTATTTCAAATGCAACGCTCGGCGAGAACCTCAGATTTCGTCTGATTGTCAGTCGCCGGGACCGCGCAACTGACTTATAACGAGAATTCACTGTGTTGAGAGTGCTATCGGAGAGTTTGACGAAAGGAATAGCACTCTCGATAACGTGTACACCGACCAATTCGACTCTCGAGAGTAACTCGCGACAGTTCGATTCTCGAATGGACACAGGCCATTATACTATCGTAAAACAAGACCAAGCGCGCGTAAACCGGCGCCGTCGCATGTCGCGCGTCGGTTACCGCGTCACAAGTCGCAAGTCGCGAGACAAAACCCGACGCGACGCACAGTGGGCCAAAAGCGCCAAAACGTGGCCAAAATAGGAAGGAGTACTTCAATTTAGTTCAAAATTGACACTCATAGGTTTCTCGGGTCGCTGATTATAAATCTGATGTCAAAATTGCAAGAAACAAAATAGCGGATTCAATATGGCGGATGCGTAACCAAAAAAATTATTGGACTTCCTTGAAAATTAGTATTCCCATATTTTTCGGGCCGGCGAATATGAATCTGATGTCAAAATTGCAAAAAACAAAATGGCGGATTCAATATGGCGGATGCGTAACCAAAAAAATTATTGGACTTCCTTGAAAATTAGTATTCCCATATTTTTCGGGCCGGAGAATATGAATCTGATGTCAAAATTATTACAAAAAAAACAAAATGGCGGATTCAATATCGCGGATGCGTAAACAAAATGATTGAACTTTCTTGAAAATTAGTATTCCCATATTTTTCGGGCCGACGAATATGAATCTGATGTCAAAATTATTTAAAAAAAACAAAATGGCGGATTCAATATCGCGGATGCGTAAACAAAATGATTGGACTTTCTTGAAAACTAGTATTCCCATATTTTTCGGGCCGGCGAATATGAATCTGATGTCAAAATTGCAAAAAGCAAAAATAAAATTTTTTTTAAACAATAAAAAAATGATTATTAAAAAAGAAATTGTTGTATCAGAAAACTCTATAAGTGGAACCATACAATGCTTATTTAACAAATTTTATTAGAACTTCTAAATTTCTCGAGAAAACATGCTTGTAACTGGTACCACGACTACCTCTGCGTCACAAAAATGGATCGCGTTACGAAAGGGGCAGTTTTGGGCAGCTCCTTTTTCAAAATAATGTTAAATAATAGTGTCTACTACAAGACTCGACAAGAATCTCCGTGGAATATTGTGGAATATACAACTTCTAGTATACATTTGTAAAATCTGTGCACCAAGTTTTATCGTTCACTTCATACATTCCAAGCATTAATTAATATAAATCCAATGTTATTATTATGTATAGTATTTACTTCCAGGAACAGCATCCCATCGTACACGCACAAAAAAAAAATTCAATTTCCGTAAAATTGTAAGCTTGACACCTTTTTTTTTCACAACGTAGTTCACTGCACGAAAACTGCGAGACGACTGTATGGGATATTTGTACTCCCACCATTTAGTAGGTATAGGTAATAAGACCTTTTTACCTTCGGCTTCTTATACAGTCATTACCTGAGAATCCAATGCGGCAAGAGCCATACCCCTAACGTGAAATTCATTTTTTGCATTTTGGCCACGTTCTGGCGCTTTTGGCCCGCTGTGCGACGGCTTATATACAGGGTGGCCCACATAACTCTGAACAGCTCAATATCTCGAAAACTATGCCATCGATTTTAAAGTTCTTAGTCTTAAATTGCATGGAACTGAAGGGCCTTTCTGACTACATAAACGTGAAGTGGCCTCCCTTCCCCTTTAACGGGGGAGGGGAGGTACCTTTGTAATTTTAAATGGAACCCCCTATAAAATGTTACATATTTAGATTCTACCGGAAAAACGAGTCAATACTTCCATGATGAGATATAACAGTTTGAAGTTTCGAGTTGTAGGTACTTGAAGCGCTCGGAAATAGCATTATGGAATTATACGCGCTTGAGTCCTTTGCTTATTCATGAAGAAACACAAACAATAATATTTACTATTCTTGAGTTTGACTCACTTATCTATGAAAACGTTTTCAGTTTAGAGCTGTTATTCGAGCAGTAACATTGTGATTATGGCTACTTTTGACACAGAAGTGAATATGTTATTAACCTTAGGTGAACGCCAAAAAAATTATCGGCGTGCAGCAGTGATATTTTTTGAACGTTATGGGATCAAAAAATGTCGTGCAACATTTCATAATTTAGAAAAGCGGCTTAGTAAAGCTGTCACTAATGAAAATAATAGTGCCAGTATTCTTGCTGCAATTACATTAAATCCTCATATTAGTCAACGTACACTTGCACAAACATCACATATTAGTCGTTCATCAATTCAACGAATTTTGAAACGGCAAAAGTATCATCCATATCACATGGTTTTATCACAAGAGCTTTCGATAGCAGATTACGATCACCGCGTAAGATTTTGTGAGTGACTGCAGGGTGTTGTGGAAAACGACTTTTTGTGCAAAATACTTTTTTCCGATGAGGCCACTTTTATGAATTCAGGGCATGTAAATAGACATAATCTGCATTATTGGGCCGTGGAAAACGTTTGGTGTGGCCTAATAGGAGATTTTGTGATTGGACCTTATTTTTTTCAAGAAACTGTAACATCTGCAAGTTATTGCGATTTCTTAAAAAATCATTTGCCTGCACTTTTGGACGATGTGCCACTGCACCTTAGAAGAGAAATGTGGTTCCAACAAGACGGCGCTCCTCCACGTTTTGCAATCATCACCAGGCAATTTTTGAACGAAAAATTTGGGAACAAATGGATAGGTCGTGGGGGACCTCGTCAATGGCCTCCTCGATCCCCCGATCTAACACCATTCGATTTTTTCTTATGGGGATATGTAAAGGACAAAGTTATGTTTGAACCACCGACGACAAAAGAGGATATGAAACAAAGAATACGTGACGCTTGCGCTTCAGTGACTCCCGAAATGTTAAAAAATGTTAGAACAACTTTGATGTTTCGAGTAAATAAATGTTTACAAGCCCGTGGTGGACATTTTGAACATTTAATTTAAAGTACATTTTATTTCTTCACGAATAAGCAAAGGACTCGAGCGCGTATAATTCCATAACGCTATTTCCGAGCGCTTCAAGTACCTACAACTCGAAACTTCAAACTGTTATATCTCATCATGGAAGTATCTGACAAAAAAATGTTTCAGACAAAATTGACTTGTTTTTTCCGGTAGAATCTAAATATGTAACATTTTATAGGGGGTTCCATTTAAAATTACAAAGGTACCTCCCCTCCCCCGTTAAAGGGGAAGGGAGGCCACTTCACGTTTATGTAGTCAGAAAGGCCCTTCAGTTCCATGCAATTTAAGGCTAAGAACTTTAAAATCGATGGCACAGTTTTCGAGATATTGAGCTGTTCAGAGTTATGTGGGCCACCCTGTATAACGAAAGACCAAATCAAAAACGTATAGAATACCTATCGAGCGCGTTCTCTCGCGAAACAGGGCGAAACCACGACAGGACGAGGGGTGGTTTCCAAGCTTTTTCAGAGATCGTTCCCGAAACCCCTTCGAGCAGCCCGTAACGAGCCGGACGCGTTGGCGAACGTTGCGCGCGTTGCAGGAAAAGTGTATCGAAATTTCCACCGGTTCGACGTTCCATTCTTTTCGCTCGGAGAAAAATCGTCGGAGAGAGAACCACCCCTGGTTCGCAAGGAGCCGTGAGCACGCGCGAGCGCAAACACTAACTATTTCCCATTCGTTGATTTTTAAAACTCCGTCGACGAGAGTGTCGATGGACGTTTACTGAAACTCTGCCGAATATTTTCAGGTATAAAGTTGACCGTTACAAAATATACCACATCCACACAGTACACTTTTCCTGCGACAACGCGGTTCGCAGCGAGTGCAAGATCTGCGCGGCGCGACCCGGGCCGAGCCGAGACGAGCCGATTATCAACGCTAATCAGTGACGGGAGTGGCGAGAGTGACGGGAGTGACGAACAACCAGCCGTTTCGGTAATCAAGACGTCGGCCAACGACGGAAAACGCAACATTGTGGAGACACACACGGTGCGGAAAAGTGGTTTCGAGTTCCCGAGCTTTTAGCGCGAAGCGGACCGAGCCGGACAAAACTCGAGTGAAACGGAACGAACCGGTGACGCGCGCGTTCTCTTTCTACTTCTTCGCGTACATTTCTCGCGCGTCTCTCTTCAGTCGTCTCTCCTCGCCTCGATCGTTTCTCCTCACCTCGAAATCGATTACTTTTGTAGATTTCTTTCCACCCGTGAATATCCCACACGCGCGAAAAAAGCTCTGTCTCGCTTTCATCCCCAACCCTCTTCGATCTCCATCGAGGCGAGGCGCGGCGTGGTAAGAAGAGGCGTGGATTTTCATGCGAGTCACGCGAGTAGTATGTCACAGTACAATGTAACTATCGTTGCCGATCAGATAATCCGTACGCAGAGAGAGTCGGACACCGTTCAAGTAGAGTTTGATCGAAGCAAAGATACCGGTCGTCGGATCTTTGCTGAAATATCCGATCCATCGTACAGGGTGATCCAACGGTAGAACAAAACCAGCTTGCAAACCATCCCGTTGCGATCGTAGCAGCGACGATTTTTTTATCCTACGAAGCGACCACACGATTTTTCGAGCGATCACGCGTTTCTTTCGACTCGATCAAATCTGTCTATATTGCCGAGCTACGAGATCGAGACGCCGGCAAAGGCGGAGCGCAGCGTCTGAACTCTTAAAAAAGAAGAAAAACAAGAAAAAATAAAATTATCTGTAACGTTAATAGAGGGAACAGCAGCGAGAGATCGGCATCGAACCGTAAATGGGATTGGAAAAGCAGCTCCGCGGCGTTCCACTTTCCGACAAGCGTTTTCGCTCGCGCAGCGACAAACTCGAGGCTGTTATTTATACAAGCGTGTTGCTCGCGATGAAACTTTCGCGAACGATATCGGGCAGATATATCAAAAGGTTAATCGTCGATCGTCACGCGAGCGTTTCACCTGATCGTCCCCCGGCTGTGTCGCGTGCCCGCGTTTCTCGTGCGTACGCGACCACCGCGCGACTAGTGTTCCTTCTCGAGAATTTCGCGAGAAATTTTATGATCGATCATTTCTCATTTCTCGAGAAATTTAAATCTGGGAAAATTCTTACGAATCTCATTCATTTTATAACATATAAATTCTTAACATCAGGTTTACGGAGCACTAAAAATGACTATTTTACATTACTTTACAAAAATAACGTGATTGCATCTCTCAAAATGTATGGCCATCTTTTTAATAATATATATATCCAAAGAAATCAATTTGTTAAATGATTCCTCATCGATGCATCTTTACAATCTCAATATTCGTAAATAAAAAATATTAGAATCCGCCATTTTGACGGGTCCCGTAAATCTAGTGTTAAATTCTCTTAAATTCTTATTCAAAACTTTCGAAAAACTGAATACTGAATTGTGTAAAAGTTTCCCAATATTCTGCTTCCATATTTTAGTTGTATACGTTTTCTCTGTCTGTGACCTTGAATAACCTTGGAATAATTATTGTCACTGAATTCCTAATGAAAGGGGCTATCATCGTAGGTGTTTACAAAAAGGGTGGTTCCATTTAAAAAAGTCAAGGTGACCTTGATATCTCTACAAAAATGACATAAAAACAACATTATTTTTTGGCATCGTGTCAGCCCCACTGTATCATTCAACTTTGTCCTTACCATATTTTACGTATCTTTAGAAACAACAAAGATATTTGAGGTGCAAACCATAGGTGACCCACCCTGTATAATAATTCCCAATATACAGGATGTCCCATTTTTTAAGTACTTGCGATAATCTGACAAAAAATATTTTCGACAAAAGTTGATCAGTTTTCGATTGGCTATATATTGCAATGAAAAAAAGTTCGAGAAACATTTTGTTTTATAGTATTGTCAAGGTCATCTTCGTTTTTTTAAATGGCACTTTGTATTTTTGACTTAACAGTATTATAGCCCGTGTCAAGACGAATTCAACGAGCTAGTATACCATGACCTTGGAATGACCTTGAAGGCTTATTCCTCATTTCTCGAGAAACGAAAAATGTTGAGAAATCAGGAACACTACGCGCGACAACGTTGTCTGTCGCTTCGACGCGATCATGCTTCGAACTTTCGAACGAGCCTCGGATAGCCGAGGGGGACGCGCGACAACGATCACCGATGAACGATAGTTACGGCGGACTGTGCCGGTGTACTACTGCCAAATTTGATTTTGCGCTCGGGAATCCGTTTTCTTTTCGAAAAGAGGATCGGACGTCTACGCTTTTCTCTCGAGAATCCGTCGGCATGTTGTTATGCTTCCAAACTAGCGAGAGGGCTAATAATAAGCAGGTGCTCGAAGGAGTCTTTATCCGGTGAAGAATTAAGTTTGTTTTCAAAGTTGCCATCGAAAGGTCCGCATAAACATCCGCAGTCCGGTCGCGACGCGTCCATCAGGGAATGGGAACGGGAAACGACTAGTGTTCCTTCTCGAGAAATTTTATAATTGATTATTTCTCATTTCTCGAGAAATTCCAGTATTTCTCGGGAAATTTAAATTTTAGAAAATTCTTACGAATCTCATTTATTTTATAACGTATAAATTCTTAAATTCTCTTAAATTCTTATTTAAAACTTTAGAAAAACCGAATACTGAATTGAGTAATGAGCTTCTCGTTGTTATTCAAGAAGAAGTATCTAAAAGAAGAGACAAGATTGTTGTGTCCCTTATGAAATATCTGCATAATCCAGAATCTCTGCAAAAAGATTCAGAAGATACATTTTTTGTATTTAACATCCAAGGCAGATATGTATAAAATGGCGAAACAAATTCTAAGCAGACTTTTTGGAAAATATGACAATGATTCTTATGAAAATAGTGAAAAACTTTCAGATTCTCAGGATGAGGAACTATCACTGGAAAAACAGTTAGAATTAGAAATTGCAGACAGCCTTCAAGAATTTAGTGTCAAGAGTTTAGCGGCAGAAGAAAATCAATTCCGGACTCTAACAAAGGAATTCCAAATTTTTGAATCCACTGGAAAAAGGACACCCTATCTTCAGCAACTTTTGGATGTTCTGTATACGATAAAGCCAACATCCACGCAAAATGAAAGAAATTTTTCTACGGCTACAGATTTTGTTACAAAAAAAAAGAAGTTCTACATTAGACGCATTATGCTTCTTAAGAAGTCATTTCAAAACAGAAGCGTAATGTTTCACTTTATAAAAGTTTGGTTTTAAAGAAATAAATTTATCGGTTACATTTAGCGTCTATTTTTCTCTTGTTTTTAAAGTTATGTACATATTGAACAGGAATAAACACTGAGTCAAAGTTTTTTGCCCTTTCGATGAATATTATTAACGATATTCCATAAGTTTCCCAATATTCTTTTTATTGTATTAAAAATTCTCGAGGAATATAGTCTTATTTCTCATTTCTCGAGAAATGAGAAATGTCGAGAAATCAGGAACACTAGAAACAGCATATGGCGGTCCGACGGTTTCGGACGTCGGAGAAAATATAATACTATGGTAAATCTAGAAGGAGAGATGGGTATAAGAAAAATTCCGAAATAGTTCTTTTTATATAAACGGATACGCGCAGCGCGAGTAGTCTGTATTGATCAGTGCTGTAAAACTGTAAGTCGTACGAGTACGAGATACGGATACTCAAAGTAATTGGCTTCCTAGCTAGGATTAATCGAGTCTATAGGATTATACGTTTTACCAACGCAATGATAATGGACACACTGTATTTAGTAGACTGTATATATAGCGGTGTATGGTAGAGAGTACAAGTTAAGTCGTCGATCGTCTGCTTAAGAAAAAAGCCGTCAATAAACCGGAAAAGCTCTTTGCGTTTGGTCCTATCGCCCTAGCGAGTAACGCGCCTAGCGAGAGTCGGACTAACAAAGTTTGATTAACAGTAATATCAGTCTGGACAACAGGGTATCATTAGCACATCGTACATTGAGACGCGCTCGATTAGATGTCATCCTACTAACGTCGAGTTCTCTTTTGTTCTGTTCGTCGTTGGTCTCGTCATCCGTTGCATTTCGTCGTTGACACTAGGTTTGCGGAGCACTAAAAATGGCTATTTTACATTACTTTATAAAAACAACACGAATCTATCGATCAAAGTTTGTAGCCATTTTTTAAATACTATATACCCAAAGAAATCAATTTGTTAATCTTTACAATCTCAATATTCGCAATTTAAAAATATTAGAAACCGCCATTTCGACGGGTCCCGTAAATCTAGTGTTAATATCAGTTCAAACGCCGCCGTATAATTTTCGAGTAGCGCCGAGTAGTCTCGTGTAGTCAAGGGTTCTTTCTTAATCAGGCCATCGAATTATCGTTAAATGTACTAAGCTAAACTAATTATATGAAAGCTTACACCTCGCAGTCATACCAGCCTCTGCCACTAAAAAGGGACATTACACACCCGTGCTCGTGTTGCGTACAGGTTGAACCGGCCGACTCGAGCACCCACCACGTCTCCGCTTGTTCTCGATTATGCTAACAACGAATCTCGGAGGAAAACGCGATATCGCGTCGAACGGATCTCGACATCTCTAATGGTCTGACGAGCCTTCTCAAGGTCATCCACATCTCTCTCCCTTTCTCTCGCAACGGGACTACATATTTTTATCGTCGTGGCGCTCGATGGTCGAGGTCAAGACCGATCCAACGACCTACGACGTCGCGACCTATTTTTGTTTCCATCTTTTTAAACCGAACCGAAGCGACGACCCTTTTTTTTATAGAGGCAACGTTGCCCGAGACGTTGACCTTCGTCCGGACTTCGTAACGCGTTCCAAGGACATTGGACCTAAAGGTAGACCTAAGCCTCTACCTTCAGATAGTTTCGAGTCGAATATTTTCCCCCTTCGATTCGTCGTTTTCCACCGAGACACGTTTGTCGATCGTTGAGAAAGATCGGCTGGGACGCACTGTGTACGCATATATGTACATGTGTATGTAAATGTACATGTATATGTATAACGAGAGGTAGCGTAAATTGATTTTGAACTGATCATTTTAGATGGCAGCTACCATACCGTTATCGCAAGCCGCCCAGAAGCGAAACAGTCCTGTACACGCCACCTTTTCGATTAGACATTAAGCTGTTAACTTTCGCCTGCTACGGGACATTACAACCAGCCGCGCGTTCCATTATCTTATGGATTCCTTCTGGACATTCGTTGAGTTCGTCCGTACGGTTTGTTTACACGGTTGGGCTTCGTCGAATCCTCGCGTGTCGTATAATTGTATAGCGAACGAACGACTTCGTTCATCTCTATGTTCCCACTCGCTCGGATGTACCTCCCCCTGAATCCTGGACAACTATACGATCCCCATAATCGAGAGGAAAGCTTCAAAACGTTCAAATGTGTAGCAAATTTGTAACTAATTGATATTTAAGTGTAATACCGTATGTAATACCGAGAAGAATGGACGAGAGGGAGCTTTGAATAGTGCCTGCTTAAAGAAGACAAAAATGAAACAACACGAACAACCCGATTTACTGTAATCTGTAAATGGTTAGACAAGGTATCGTACGTTGTTTCGTACAACTCTAAATTCTATAGGACTACCGTAGCCAAGTATGGGAAAAAGTGTTCTTGTATGGGAATACGTTCGTTACGTTCGTTGCGGTGATTACGCGTATCCTCGTGCACAACGAAACACGCTTATCTCGAATTACCTCCACCGAAATTTCCTATTCTTCAACCCTTTAGTGGACTTTTAAAACGGACCTTGAACGCGCGACAACGCGATTCGACCGTTTAATCGTTCGTTTCTACCGAATCGATAAATAGAAATCAATTTTAGATAGTTATACCGATACTTTCGTTACATACGAAACCGAAATCAAATTCTATTTAAGCATTAGTGAAAGTATGTAGGAATGCAGTCGAAGGTAACTTTCCCCTTCTTCTGGGAAATTCTAAACGACGATGAAAAACTTTTATAGGACCGTGGCAGCTTCGACAGTCCACTTCAGGGTTAATTCTCTCAATCCAAGATCCGTTTCGAAATGATTTGTTCTCGCGTTCCTTTGGTTTCACGAATTTCGCGATCAATGCCGAACCGACACGGATACGTTGAGTTTGATCATGTTTTGCCGCACTCGTGTTCTATTGTTACATCATGTCACTCTTCCCCATACTGTACTATGAGTTCATGTTATTCGATATTCTTAAATGTACATAAAACCTATGTGGTCGTAACTGTATGTACATACTGTTAAACGTTCTATTACTCCTCTGAAATATGAATACAAGGAAAAATTGGTTATTTAGTATAATTCTGTGTCAACGTTTTTTACTTACTCTTATCATCGGTTCCTTCACCTGCAGAATGGTATCCATTATAGCCCCACCGATCACCACCTACGATAATCACAACGTTAGTATTTTTACGTGTTTTTATTTCATTAGTTTCGACTTACTGGATTTTCTTTTGGTTTTAGCAAACAATGAAGCGCCGAGCTGTTCCAGCAACGTTGATACTTTTCGGCAAAATTTACCGCAATTTCCGCTGCTATACTCGCATTATTTTCTATGAGCGCCATATCTACGGAAAATGCAAATTTTCTAATGACTATCATCAAGCTTCAAACGCAAAGAAAGTTTGCCTATACTTACTGGCTTGCAACGATCGACCATATGTAATTTGGTTTAGTTCTTCCAACAGATATGGAGTTACGTTCTTTCCAGTTATGCCTTTGCATTTCGCAGCTTCTAAAGCTTTGCGTATAGCCGATTCCATTTCCTTTGGATCCAACGCGTGTTGTTCAGGAATCGGAACAACAAACAGTAGTCCTGTTCGAAGACCCAGTTCCGTTTGAGCCCTCAGAATGTCTGCAGCTTCCTTTGAAGTAGACACTCTATGAGGGGCTTTAGTTTCCTGAAGAGTCTCCCTACAGTAAAATGCTGGGAAGCGATCAGTTTCGCCAATCTTTATCACCGGAACTC
Organism: Halictus rubicundus; assembly: GCF_050948215.1. Taxonomy (NCBI): domain Eukaryota; kingdom Metazoa; phylum Arthropoda; class Insecta; order Hymenoptera; family Halictidae; genus Halictus; species Halictus rubicundus. The sequence goes on from NC_135150.1 coordinate 25,785,564, forward strand.
CTTGAGTTTCCTACGAAAAAGAGCAAATCTACGTGAAACTTCTGATACCACAAAGTCTGTCTTCTCTTTGCCCAAGGACATACCAACCAGATATTCCAATGTTTTCTCAATGTCTAAAATAGATTTAACTCCTGAGCACACAACAGCCACAGGAGTGCGTCCAAGCTCTAACAAGTCTGTGCTAATATCAAAAGTTGATTCTGCACCACGGTGAACACCACCGATTCCTCCTGTTGCCATTATAGGTATACCAGATAAATTTGCCAACAACATGGTAGCGCTAACGGTTGTTCCCCCATTGAGTTTCTGAGAGGTAATCAGAGATACGTCTCTGCGAGAACATTTAATGGATTCTATGGAATTCGGATTAGCCAGAGTTTCTAATTGCTCTCGATTCAATCCAACATGCACCTGTCCTTTTAAAATTGCTATAGTCGCCGGTATAGCACCCTAAGAAGAATATAAATCCAGAAAATATAAGTCCAAGAAATTGATGACATTGTTTCGAATGTATTATAATTTCAAATCATTTACTTTTGACTTAACAGCATTCTCAACTTTAATAGCAGTTTCGAGATTATCGGGATAAGGCATTCCATGAGTAATGATAGTAGACTCTAAGGCAACGATCGGTTGTCCATTTCTTCTTGCCGTTTCTACATCCTGCCCAAAAATAAATTTACTACTTCCCGTACTCGATTGACGATTGTTCGTCGGATTGAACCACTTTAATCGCCCAATGAATCTTCGGTAATTTGTCCACTGCATCTTCGTGACTGTAAAACATTTGATTGTTGATGCAGATTCGATTTATCACCGGCGTGGCGGGGAAATCTTAAAATGAACAACCATAGTCATGGAGCGCTGATACCGTAGGAATACGATACCTGTTGTATCGTCTCTAAAGATTATTGAGCTTATTGTTAGACGATTAAAAAAAAAAAGAGTTACAAAAATTGCACAAAGTCATGTCTGGCTAACCTTTCTCGATCTTTTAATCCTTCGATAAACTTCAAAATGGACTGGAAAAATACCGAGTCGGTAACCGGAAATCAATTTCGCCTCGCTGCATCAGGACCGTAGCGAAGATAATGAAATCTAGTCGAGATTTTCAAATAGTTACATCAATATTTGTACATTAAATAATAAATTGATACATGTTTGAATAGAGCATCCAAGGATATTAACTATGGTGAGTATATTAACCTCAGATATCTGAATATGGAATGGCAGAAAAGCGGCAGAGTCTGTTGGCAGATTTGCAGCAGACCTTGACCAAAATCTATCGTTAGAGACTGTTACGCCATCTAGCGACGATTTTAGTGACTTGTTAGCATGATCTGACTATAATTTCAATTTGTACGACAGAACGTTTGTTTGAACGACAGAATGTTTGAAAAAATGACTCCATTATTAATAGAATTTATTTTATTTTTATTCTACACGTTCTATATTATACGTACATAAAAATTGTACGAATTCAAGGAATCGTTATCTTTTTAATCAACTCGAAGCTTTTCGTGTACGTTAAATATATTTCTTGAACGTATAGCTCTCTAGAAATGTGTTTAAATCTAGTTCGAATTTAATTACGGTTAGTTCTAAATGAATTTTAAATATCTAACGTCATGCCCTTTGACATATCATGAAATACGTATTGTGTGCTATTGCATTGACATGTTTTATGTACGCATATTGAACTTTGATCAAAAAAACCAGGAACGTACATAGTCGATAAAAAAATTTGTATAAAGTGGGTATTAATCGCTGAAACAAATTACAATAATAAACTAACAGTGTACAATCGAAAATATTATGATAAAAGTTTGGATAATATATTGGATATTAGATTTATTGAATAAAATGTATAATATGATGACCTGCCATTACGATACCTATACAAGTTTATAAGATTTCATACAGTGCAGTCAAGTTTTCGCTTGTTTCTGTTAATTTTTTGCTAATTCATGCACCGATTAATATGTAAATTTATTCGCTGCTATACGTTTGTCTTCTACTGTTGCTTGACTTTGAGAAGACCGCGAAGCAGAAGTCAGTAAGAAAGTTCAAGGTGATGATACCATGTTCCGAGAATACGTCATCAAAGATATTGCCATATATAATGCACAAAACTTACTCGGAATTCGATGATTTGCAAAATAAAACGGAAACATGTAAATATTCTCAAATAAATTTGATATTTGAATTAATATACAAAGAATCGTATTCGGCGAAACGTGTATATAGATACTTCACCAACACTGTGCCCCGTGAAACAATTGCTACGTTCCTGTACAATGTAGAAAGTATTATATAGAAGCGTGCCGCACATGATTTCCCCAGTTTTAACATCGCAAGCGTGGTAGGACTATGAAGGTAAAAGGTCTCCGTTCGTAAGTAGTATTTACCGATATTGTTCGAAACTATTGTCCTCGCAATTCATTAAAACGAGAAATATGAAATCGAAGAAATCCAGTTCTGTCGGAACACTCTATCTGAAAACATATAATCTCACTCTAGTTTTCGGGTAAGTAACTACTGTAGATAAAAAACTCTGATTCGATGTAATAATTTTAAACAAATTAATTTATTGAATAAAATGTTGTTGCAGGTGGTCTTACATACTTGTCAAATTTTTGCAAAATGATTTCTCGTTCACCGTCGATGAGAGTTTATGGCAGAACCTTAAATGGCCTCTTATCATTTTTCAACACGCAGCTTTGTTGGAGGTAAAAGATCTTCTGCGTTTTGGTTTTAATTGGTGAATTTGGAATTCATAATTTATTTTCATTTTTACAGATAATACATGCAATGATGGGATTAGTTAAATCGAATGCTATGCTCACGCTGTTCCAAGTTAGTAGTAGAATTATAATAGTGGATGGTGTATTGTTAGCAATACCGTACAGCGAAGCATCGACCACCGGAATATGGATGGCAGTGTTAGCATGGTCGATAACAGAAATAATAAGATATTTGTATTACTTTATGAATCTCAATAATTATGTACCACATGTGCTCTCATGGTTAAGGTATATTATTAACAAGATTACCTCCAAATCTTTCGAGCTAATAAGACAATCGAAATGTCAATGGTTACATTTTAATTTGCAGGTACACATTATTTATTGTATTATATCCGATCGGTGTATCTGGAGAGTTATTATGTGCATATGCAGCTACCCAATACGCCAGATCGCATCCAGATGCCTTGAGTTACACCCTACCCAACTCTTGGAACTTTGCATTTAGTTACCTCTATTTGCTTATCTCTGTCATGATTACGTACATTCCTGGTAAGTTGCCAAAATATTATATGTACTGCTACAACATCGATACTATATTACATATATTTAATTACTATTTTTATTTGTTACAGTTTTCCCACAATTATATCTCCACATGTTCGCGCAAAGGCGTAAAATTTTGGGAAGAGACTCGCTCAAAAAAGCTCAGTAGTATAAGTAAGGTGTATGTTTGGTATCAACGGTATCTTTATACCTTATTACATTGACAATACATGTTTGAGTTTATAAAACCCCAGTTGCATTTATTTCCCTTTCGACGAAACGAAACGAAACTATTGCTATTCATTTGCAAAGTGTAGAAAAAGAATTTTTCCATTCGTGACTCGACAAATGTAAAACGGGTTATCCCCCACTGCAAACTCATATTCTACTACAATTACGCGTAAGTAGGTAAATACCTAACCTAAGTAAGTAAAAACAAGTAATTAAAGTAAAAACTTTCGGTTCACTTCTTCATCTTAAATTCGTGTAAAATGGTTCATTTAAACTTTCAAATGATCGAAATCAAAACTGCAGTGCCGAGAGAAACCTGTCTATTTGCACAATCTGATTGGTTGACACTATCGTTCCGACCAATAGCTAAAATAGGAAGATACTTTACATGTGCATGTCAACCAATCGTATACACATTTTTTTCGCGGGTCTTCTTTCCAGTTCTGTAATATATATTTACAGATTTTGCGAAACATTTTCTATCCTTATCATTTGTCGACCTTAAGTTAACCGTTTGATAGACCGTTACAATTGCGCGTGTGAAAGAATAATTAGTCGATCCCTATTCCAGTGCTAGAGTCGTAATTATTAGCAAAAAATAATATTGGAACTGTTCAAAGGGGTCGTTGCAGTTCGACAACATGTCCGAGCGTAACGATGACACAGAAAATGGTAATATTTTGAACTGTCAATCATCCGTAAAAGCAAACTTCGAATTTTCTTCGACTTTACTCGCGTTCTGACTTTTTCATCGCAGATTGATACGATAGTGCTTCTTATCTATTTTATTCTCTCCGAAACTTTCATATAAGAGTCACCGAAACGGTATCCTCGATCATGATTTCGTAAAGCATTGAACATCAATTTTTCTACAGATATTAAATTACGAAGTTGTTAATTACAGGTTCGATATTCTTAGAAAGTATTTTTGCCTTGCGCTTGCACCGTGTAGATTTATTCGTATTAACGAGGTGAAAGGAATCATGTTGTCCTTATCTGTCACCTATGGAAATCGCAAGTTTTATTAATTAAATAAAATGATTAAGTGGACTAAGACATTGCGTACTGTTCGAAGATATTCAGTCCTAATTGACGGGCACTTTATTCGCGAATAAACAAAGGGATTTTCAGGTAATTATCGAGTCACGTGCACAACTTTTAATGGAGTACCTTTTGTCGTAAAATTTCGTCATAAGTATGTTTGCAGCAGGCCAATGCTTCCACAAATCATATTTCCTTTAACCACCAGTCGTCTACGACAATTATTTGTGCATCATCTCTGGCAAAAGCATCTATTCACATATTTTTGTTCGAGTCAGTAAAGTATTTTCTTTTATTAAAATCTTCTACTACATAGAATGCATACTTTTTCATTAGCATTATCACCTACAAAATATGCTATTTTCATAGGTTATCAATGGTATGTGACATTTTTCAATTGCATCCAATTAAAATCATAGCTTCAGTTTTATATCACATAAGAGCTTAACATAGTTATATATTATACCGCAACAAATTATTGTTTAACATTTTTCTATTCGTTTTTGTACTTGAATTAGAGACGAAATTAAATGAGGAGGCAAAAGACAGTTCTTCGACACGGGAAGAGGTAGAAGATTCCGACATGGAAATGATTCGAGAATATTTAGGACAAATGTTGTTAAGGTTTTTCGATTCACCGCCGTGCGATGGACAGTCTCAGAAAAAGGTTCTTCGTGAGCTCAGCATAGATGGGATTGTAGACTATATCAAGGAAAACGAAGACATCAAAATTGTTACAATGGCTGGAGCTGGTATATCCACGTGTAAGTATCCAAAACTTTATGCTAGAACCATGAGAGGATATTTTACTATATATAGAATTCTGTTGTATTTACAGCTGCAGGTATACCTGACTTTCGATCGCCGTCTAGCGGGCTATATCATAACTTGAAGAAGTACAACTTACCTTATCCTCAAGCTATTTTCGAAGTTAGTTATTTTATGGAGAATCCAGAGCCCTTTTTCACGCTTGCAAAAGAATTATTGCCCGAAGGCTTCAAGCCAACCCCGTGTCACTACTTTATACGACTCCTGTGGCAAAAAGGATTACTCTTAAGGCATTACACGCAAAATATCGATACATTAGAAAGAATCGCAGGCTTGCCTCCTGAAAAATTGGTCGAAGCACACGGAACTTTTCATACCGGACAGTGTCTCAAGTGTAAAACAACGTATACTTTGCCATGGATGAAAAGTAATCGAATTATTTACTTATCGCGTCGCGTACAGCATCTTGAAACTAAAAATTTCCTTCATTTCAGAGAAAATTGTCGAAGATACTGTACCAAAGTGTGAGAAATGCAAAGACGGTGTAGTGAAACCCGATGTTGTATTATTCGGGGAATTGTTGTCGCAACGTTTCGATCATCTCATCGAACAGGACTTCCCGCAAGCGGATCTACTGATAATAATGGGATCCAGTTTGGTTGTTCAACCGTTTGCATCGTTGGTAGACAGGTGAGGATTATTAAATGCTGAGAAATTGTAAAGTCGTATACCAAGGACTCGTATTTAAATAGCTATTTCTTTTCGCTTCAAGAGTACGACCTAGCTGTCCACGTTTACTCATTAATAAAGAGAAAGTGGGAATGCAAGATCGTTTGTCACGGTTCCTGGGACTACGGCAGGGATTCGTCTTCGACACGAAAGATTCTCACTGTGGACGCGACGTTGCCTGGTTAGGCGATTGCGATACCGGTTGCAGAATGTTAGCAGAGAAAATGGGTTGGGGGGTATGTTCTTCCCTTTGAATTGTTTTTCCATGCAACCGAAAAAAGTCTACGCTGAAAATTTAATTGAAACCGCTCTTTTCTTCCAGGACGAATTGACAGACCTTGTAAAAAGGGAACACGAACGATTGGACGCTGAAAATGCTAAGAAGGATTAGCTATATTAATATTATATTTGCGAGGTAAACTGGTTTATTAACGCAATCGATATTTAAGTTCGCCACTATTTTTATAAAGAAAAACTTATTTAGCAAATGATGTTTTCTGTTAAAGTAATTGTATAAATGTTATTTAGACGATAGTCCGCTTTACGGAATTTGACAGATAAATTATAGCGACAAAAGCATAATTTTCTAATGTATATTTGAACGTGTAATTTATTCTTAGAATGCGATCGTGGCAGTTGAGTCGCGTGTACAAATAAAATAGAAGACGATGGAACTTTGGAAACGTTTTCAATCGAACGCAACAGAATCATTTCATTCTAAAAGGCTTAATAATAACTTCCTCAGCTTCCTGTTGATGCACCTGCCCTTCGCCGACAGCTGGGGCAGCCATAGGTTTGCGACCGCAATATTGTAACTAGAAATTATAATACTTTTCTCAATATTTGTTTCCGGTGAAATCATTTAAATAAATTTTTCTTTAACTTACACGTCTGCCGCACAAATTTTCGAAACGAGGTTTCACAAAGCTCCACGGCCCCATGTTTTGTGGTTCTTCTTGGCTCCATATGAAAGCTGAACAATATATATATTTACTAAATTTCCAGGACTTTCACCGTCATATAACTCTGCGCAGTCGTTTTACTCACTTCTTGCGTTTTTATATCTGTCGAGCTGTTCCAATAATTCATGAACTGGAAAGGGGCACAAAGTCTCCAGCCTAACGATGGCTACGTTTTTCTGTTCCGCGGTGTCTCTATAATTATCGAGAGCATAGAAATGTTTTCCGCTCGCTAGAATGATCTTGTCCACGCCTGCTTCCGCCGCTTTCTCATCTCCTGTTATCACATTGCTCGTGTCGTGAAAACGAAAACGATTATCCCATAGTAATGTTGTTTTGCCTACCTATGACATTCGCGAACCTCGTTCGTGGGCCCATTTCTTGTAACGACGACGTCGCGGCATTGTGACGTAACAATATTTTCGGAGCCACGACGATTAAAGGTTTTCGGAAATTTCTTACCATCTGAAACGGGCAGAAGCTTAAAAAGAAGCAAGGCAGTTTACGAAACGTCTATTCGGAACACAAGAAATCATCCCCGTACTTGTCTCCTGAGTAAGTGAAAGTACTGCGCCGGGGTTGTAGGGTTCACGACATGCATGTTCACGTCATCACCATCCGGTTTGTCCTCTTTGCTATCGGTGAGCTGTAAAAACCTCTCTATTCTGCAGGAGCTGTGTTCGGGGCCAGCGCCGTCGTAACCGTGCGGTAGAAGAACGGTCAGACCGCTGCTTAACATCCATTTCGCTTCGCCGCTAGTCAGAAAGGTGTCTATCACGATCTGTGCTCCGTTGAAGAAATCACCGAACTGTGCTTCCCAGATGGTCAAGGTTGTCGGTAGAGCTATGCTCAATCCGTACTCGTAACCCAGAACCGCTTCTTCCGACAGAATGCTGTTAGCCAATTCCAGCTTTCCCGTTTGACCCTCGACCATCGAGTTTAGGGGTACCCGTATGTCTGGAATACCGTGTCAGACGAAACAGTATGTTTGCGGCAAAGTAAATAATTCGGGAACACGGATGTCCGTTTACCTCCGGTTGCTTGATCGACGAACATGGCGTGCCTATGGGAGAACGTTCCTCGGCCCACGTCCTGCCCGCTTATTCTGACATTGTAACCTTGGTACAGCAGACTTCCGATGGCCAATGCTTCGCCGGTGGCCCAGTCCAGGCGACCTTGCCGATGGTCGTCGGTTGCTTTTCTCAGTCTGGTTTGAACGTGGCTCTTTGCTAATTGTGGATGGATCGTCTACACGGAAGAACGTACAAATATTAAATGGAACAGCACGATGTAGCAACTAGTACGATCACTGTACGGGCTATGATAGTACATAACAGTGTATTCTCTATTCTCGCTTCTCACCGAATCGTCGTCGACTTGAACACTCTTCTCGGCGATGAATCTCAAGAGACCCAGGTCGACGCCTGTGTCCCACTGAGTCACGCTTGCCTCAGCTTGCCGCATTCCCTTCCAGAAACCTTCGAAGCACGCGGGCTCCGGTACGTAAGCGTCCACCTGTTTCAGAGCTTGGCTCAACCAAGCGCTGTGATCGTCGATCGTGCGCTTAGCTTCCTCCAGGGTAAAAATGTTAGACTTTACCAGTGTATCTAAGTATCGATCCGGTACCGATCTATGTGGAAACAAAGGTAGACTCACTCTTTCGTTTTTCAGACGCGCAACGAGTTTTAAAACACCTACGAACGGTTCTGTATGATTCGATAGACAACAGGGTTCGTGAACGTTGGATCGTCCAGCTCGTTGTGACCCCATCTTCTGAAGCAATTCAGGTCCACGAACACGTCCTTCCTGAACTTCCGTTGGTACTTGAACGCGAGTCTAGTGGCTCGGACGACCATCTACGGCACGGTGTTCCGATAGTTCAGCGTGCTTGTCTTACTTGTTCGCGGAGAGAGCGTGCTGACGCCAATACTACACCAGGCGGCAGAATGATTTTAGAGAAAACATTCACAATTTAGAAGTATAAAATATCACTTTACGGGGTTAAAACTGATGGGAAATGAGAAGGGGCTTATTAACGAATGAAAAACAACAAAATAACATAAGCTTACATTGATTATGGCAAAGAAACGAACAAATGAACAAATTGTTACTCGGAGAAAAGTTTCCGATTAATACAACTGCTGGAAGAAAGTTTCACGACTCGAATCAGTAAAAGTGTGGAAACTCGTTGAATGTTAGAATCGTAGAATGTAAATGTAAACATAAGAGGACATCACAGAAACGTAAGTAGAAGGTAATCATGTCTGAAATATCAGTTCGTAGTACTATTCCATTCAGTACAGACGTAAATTAAAAGTCCATAGTATGCCATCAGGCCAGTTGTATTCAAACGATATGAAGTTGAGAATAATTGAGCTTCTCGAGGAGGGTAACGCTCAAAAAAAGGTGGCAAACATGATAGGATGCAGCCAAAGCACTATCAGTGATTTAAAGAAGAAGTATGAAGAAACGAGAAGTGTAATAAACAGGAAGAAATGTGGCCGTCCTCGTTTCTTTCGTTTCTTTGCCATAATAAATGTAAGCTTATGTTATTTTGTTCTTTTTCATTCGTTAATAAGCCCCTTTTCATTTCCCATCAGTTTTAACCCCGTGAAGTAATATTTTATACTTCTAAATTCTGAATGTTTTCTCTAAAATCCGTTTCAATGCCACCGATCGGAAACATTCTGCCACGGGCTGTAGAAACAGACAGTAATGCGATGCATACCTCGGGATCGTCTCCGTTGACGTGGATCACCGGAGCGGAGATCATCTTCGCCAGGTCCGTACAGTATCTGGACGACCTGCCTATGGAAGCCGGCGTGGTGAATCCCAGTTGATTGTTCACGACCAAGTGAATCGTTCCACCTATTTCGAAGTGCGGGGCCTGGGACAAGGCCAAGCACTCTTGGTTGACGCCTTGGCCAGCATAAGCGGCATCCCCGTGAACCTGAATGTTCAACGCTTTGTCGCTCCACCGGGCGTTCTCGTCTTCGCCGTAAGCTCCGTCTTCGATAGCCTGCATCGCTCCTCGCGTCTTCCCCATGGACACGGGATTCACTATCTCCAAGTGGGAAGGATTCCTCAGCGTCGACACGTGAAGGCTCTTCCCGTCGATATCGAGCTCGGTGGAGGACACCAAGTGACTGATCACGTCGCCGGTCGCTCTCGCTCCATCCGGAAACTCGGAGAGTCCCCGGAGCTTGCGGAACAGCTTCTCCGGCGGAAGATTTAGCATACCGGTGAGCAAGTTGAGCCGACCACGGTGCGGCATGCAGAGAACAACGTACGCCAAGTCGTCTAGAAACAGATGGATCGGTTCAGCGGGTCGTCTCTTTCCTGTAAGCCGTAAGCTGTAAACGTTCAACGATCTTGTCGACCGTTTGCCCTGTAATCTATGACATCGAGTCACCGAAATCAAATTCTATGTCTCTATTGTCGATATTTAATCGTTAGCGAAAGCGTAGAAGTACAAACGATATAACATTTCTTTTTCTTCTAGAAAATTGTAAGCGACAAAGAAGTTCTAATCGTTGTAGGCGTAAAGGAAATCGTAGCAATTAAATTAAGGATGGAAAACGATCTGTACAGGACACGTTCCAACGATAGTATAATATTTTCGATTACCGTTTGCGCACAGTTTAAAAAACTCGTGGAAGAAGGCCATCATAGCCTCGGCGCCTTCGCCTCCGTATCTTTTCAAGCTGACGAACTTGATGGCTAGGAAGTTGTCGAAGGCTTGGCTTTTCAGCATCTGTTTCGCGATAGCCACTCTCGTTCGATCGGCAAGGGGATCGGCCGTGCACCGTTCCGCGGTTTCCGCGAACCATTCTCTTTCCTCCTCGGTCTGCGTAAACGTTCGAAACGATCAGATCCATTTACAGCTGTTATTATAGTCTTTCGTTATATGTATGTAGTAAGCGATCGATACCTCTAAGTGGCTGAACTCGAGACCTACGGTACCGCTGTAGGTCTTATCGAGGAACTCCAAAGCCTCTTCCACAGTTCCTTCCTTTTTATTCGCCGTTAGGATCCCTTCGAAACATACTTTGTCCGTCAAACGTAATCCAAACCTTTCCGGATTCAATTCCGCGAGCGGAGTTGGCTTCTTTGCAGAGACGGGATCTACGTTGGCTTGTTTGTGACCGAATTCTCTGTACGCGGTGACCAGTCTGTAGAAGTTGCTGTTCTTCGATCGCGTCTCCAGATATTCTTTCGGCACTGTGAACAGATAAAACGATACCCGTACGGTATGTTCGAGAAAAGTTCTCTGTCGGCGATGTTGCTCTATCTCACAACAGCTTTCCGTTATTAGTGGACTAAGTCTTTCGGCCGATAGCGCACTTTCTATTTTTGCACTCGACGATAACAGGAATCGTGTCACTATTACCCGATATTAAAAGCATCATCGGTGTAACAAAAATCTGCGAATCGAGTGTTTGAAAAACCCGCGATTCGGAATCGATAGAACAAAATAGACGTTGTAAAGCATGTATCGATCAGTTTTGAATAAATATTATATTTTTAGTCAGAAATACGAATACCGAAATATCTCCGGTGGTTCGATCAATTGAAAAACGAATTTCAACTTAATTTAGCTTTGGATTGATAGTTTTCGGTTCAAATTAGCCGCGCATGCGCTCACCGTTCGATAATCGCTGCAATCGAACTCGAACGATTGCGCGAGACGAACCAGTGGATGGTTGTGTTTTCGTTGTGCTGCAAAATTTTATCTTTTATCGCAAGTTAAAAGTTAAAAGTGTTGTCTCAGCGGTAATAGAATTTTTCACCAGGCTTTCGCGTTTAGGAGATGCCTCTTCGCGGCCGAACATTTCCTTTCATGTCAAGGTAAGGGCGAATTACGATAACGCATCTTTTCGTTTCCCGTTTAAAAAACATTTGCGCGAGGGACGTACTTACAGTAAGGAGCAAAACTGAGTCCACACTATTTGAAACAACATAACTTTTTTAAAATTAGATCAAATGACTTGAATGTTGTTGAAAAGTTAGGAGGATTAGTTTATTGGACGAGGTGTAAAAAATTTTTGAAAAAAATGGAATAAATCGATTAAAAGTGCGATTTTAAGTCGAAAATCGTGAAATGGCAATTTTCCCACTTTTAAGCGTTTATAACTCGTAAACGAATTAACCAATATCGGTGAAATTTTCAACATGGATATAATTTATTCGAGCGAATCAAACACATTCTTGAAATTTTCAATACGGGCACAGATAAAAAAGCTGAAAAAACCAACTTTCACTATTTCTTTTGCGATTCCGTCCAATTCAAATTTTTTTCAAAAATTTTTTACACCTCGTCTAATAAACTAATCCTTCTAACTTCTCAATAACATTCAAGTCATTTGATCCAATTTTAAAAAAGTTATGTTGCTTCGAATAGTGTGGACTCAGTTTTGCTCGTTACTGTACGTATAAGGTAGCCGCGCCACGCGGCGCCACACCGCGTCGGAAATCTCCGTTTCCGACGTAAACAAGAAAATACCTTTTATCAAATTTTGCGAATCTTTGCCCTGCAATTTTGTCGCGTTCCTTGAGAGAGATGCCGTGTCACCGTATGCGGCCCGATAGGTTTAAATGGGTTAATAAACGAATTAGCTGGTATTTAGTTACACGCGCGCCTGCATGCAAACGAGTACCATGTAATTCCGAACTTACGTAAACACAATCGTGGCAGATAGAACTATACGAATATCGACATTCGTGTATTTGCGCTCGTATACTGTATGTGGAAAAGTACCTTGGAATTGTGGTGAAACCCGCGGCCTGTATCCGTACACACCGCGCTCGCTGTGATAGTAGACGCGAGCACAGATCCTCGGTCGATAAGCGACTACGCATCCTGTGCTCGGATTACCGCTTGTCCATCGAGTCCCTCGAAATCGCGGATGCTTTCGAGCGTTCCGAAGGATGGAACAGGCGTGCATTCTCCTTGCAAAAATTCTGAATCAACTGAGCCGACCAAGCGTCCCTTATCGCTATGCCGCGATTATCAGCGGCCCGTATGTTGCTCCTATCCCCACTCCCCACCTACCCCTTACCTCCTCGCACCTCCCCTCGCCGGCTCTTCATCATCCCCTCAGTTCCCCTCCCTCCGTACGTAGATCATATTATTCGTCGTTATCTGTTTATTAGAGATTGGCCTGGCCAATGCAATACAGATCGGATCGGATCGGATCGACGCGTAGCGTTGCACGTATAAGTATGCCTGCCGGCAACGCCAGAAAACACGTCGAATATTATTAATTCATAATTAAGCACGTGACGTACCGTTGTCCAACAAAAGACGTTCAGGAGACGTTCGGAAGACGTCTCTGTGCTATCTGGGAAGGTTCCGGTCTTCGTAGATTCCCGATAGGGTAGGGTGACTACGTTGCCGACAAAAATAGGCGAAAAATGGTTTTACGTGTCTCAACTTTTCGCCCTTATATGAGAATATTTTTTTTCGCTGGGAAAGGGCTCATTCGAAAGAGGAAGGTTCAATCTAGCGCGCGCTGGTCGTGAGCTGACGAGATTATGCAGATATTTGGTAATGTAAGCGTTAGAAATAGGCTAAAAATTGAGCCAAGACTCTGTAGATTCGCGATAAGGTAGAGTGACTACGTTACCGACAAAAATAAGCGAAAAATGGTTTTACGTGCCTCAACTTTTCGCCCTTATATGAGAATATTTTTTTTCGCTGGGAAAGGGCTCATTCAAAAGAGGAAGGTTCAATCTAGCGCGCGCTGGTCGTGAGCTGACGAGATTATGCAGATATTTGGTAATGTAAGCGTTAGAAATAGGCTAAAAATTGAGCCAAGACTCTGTAGATTCGCGATAAGGTAGAGTGACTACGTTACCGACAAAAATAGGCGAAAAATGGTTTTACGTGCCTCAACTTTTCGCCCTTATATGAGAATATTTTTCGCTGGGAAAGGGCTCATTCGAAAGAGGAAGGTTCAATCTAGCGCGCGCTGGTCATGAGCTGACGAGATTATGCAGATATTTGGTAATATAAGCGATAGAAGTAGACCAAAAATTAACGATGTGCATGCAGTGGAATCAAAGCGGTTTTATGCCGTTGGACGAGTTTTCTGGATGGAATCGAGAGTAGCGCGCGCTAGAAAATATCTCCAGATACAAAAGCACGTTTCTGGCGTCAGAATTCATAAGTTTAGTCACAGACCATCGAATCAAGACCAAGACGGATCTGTATTGTGATCTGGCTGTGAATGGAAATTATACAGCAGTTACCGACCTGCTGACCCTGAAAAAGTCACGCGACTATCCCGGGCCCTTAAAGAGTAGGCGTATACATATGGGCGATCGTTCAGGTAACAGACTTTATTGGCAAAAGCGTACAAGGAGTATTTGCGGTTTCTCTGCGAGCGTTCCGTGTCTCGGACACTTGTATGTGCATACAGACTTTGTTTCAACAAACACGGTATTCGCTGCGAGAATCTGAAAATCTCGATTGAAATTCTATGCTCATCGTCATCGCATCCCCCGAACGAACACCACGCTTCCATTATTTTAATTTACGGGGTCGCGATCGAAGATAAAGACAACGAGTCTGACGTGGTATTCGCTCGCGGTCGAACGTAACGGTGATCGTAGATTAGATAAGAAACTGAAAATTCGCAACCGTTTATAGCACACGAAGTGCGTTAAAAAGTTTCCAGTTGCGAGAATATGGTAGGAGCGTTTCGTACTTCTTGCGTACGTTGAAGTCGGGAACACCTTCTAGAGGTTATATCTCGGGATACGCTGTTCCCACGAGGTCGTTGCCCCTGTACCTAAATTTGTGCGTGACGATGTTGAACTTTGTCCCTCCGAGAGACACCGGGCAATTGGCGTCTGGACGCGCGTAAAAGCAGACCGTGTACAGCGCCATTTCCAGCTCCGGCGAAGTGCCAACGAACAAGGTGGTCACGGGTTTGTCGTGGCCGCTGTATTTCGTTCTAATCTTCAGGATGTATCCTTTCTGTAAAATCGAAACATTCGTCGTTAGCCACTCGAGACTTTCTCTGGCTCGCGAATTTGTTAAACGGAAAAAGGGGGAATGTCAATTTCGTCGTTGCTGTGTGTCATGGCGGATCGAAGTTGTCGGAGGCAGGTATACTAAATCGAGAAATAAATTTCGACATTCCCACCGTGTAGGTACAGTAAATTCTCGTTGCGAGTCAGTGTACCCTGCGTAGTCAGTCTACACAGCGTGCCCTGTGTGTTTCAAATGCAACGCTCGGCGAGAACCTCAGGTTTCGTCTAATTGTCAGTCGCCGGAACCGCGCAACTGACTTATAACGAGAATTCACTGTACCCTTCGAACGGTCTGTCGAGACGAGTCAACTCACATCCGCCAGGTCAACTTTCTTCAAGTACCCGTTGTAATCGACCTTCCCGCTGGCCTCCTCCTTGCTGTAGTAGATCCAATTGTGCAAACCGACCACTTCCATGCCGGTCTGGCCGTTCTTCAGCTCCGCCATGAACACGTGCTCGAATCCCGAGCTGCCGATCTTGCCCTGTCCCCGGGAGAACAGGTTGAACCATATCTTCCTCAAGGTGTCCTTGTACTCGTAGTAATCTTTCCGGATTTTCCCCTTGTCCGCGAGGAACCTCATCGCGGCGGACATAACGTTCGTGCTGAGCAACGTGTCCACCAGGAGACTCTCCTCTTGCCTCTGCAACGGGCTTATGTGCTCGTTCACGTTCGTGTCCGGTTGGTAGTTATCGTAGATCGTTATTATTTTCTGGATCGTGGGACCTTGGTAGGCTTCCGGGTTCACCGTGAACAACCTGAAACGAGATCATCGTTTTCGTAAAGATCGTCGCTGGTTTAACAGCGTCATCAGCCGAGCGGCATCGGACCAGCAGCAAAGTTTTCGCATCCTTTTCGGTACTTATTGTTCTCTTTTCAGTAGCTACTTGAGAACAAGTGGATGCCGATCCGACGTCGCTCTTTGTCAGCCAAATCTCGCTGGATAAATTAAAAGAAACGCACGGTTGGGACGCGTCGTCGGTGGTGCTGCTGCTGGACGTCTGCTTCTGAATGTTCAGGGTTATGTGTCTGTTCGCGTTGTTGTTGTCCTTGATGAACAGAGCCTCGGAGAGCTTCTCCAGGTCCTCGTCCGTGATAGCGTTCCCCTTGCTGTACGTAGGGTTGCTCGAGTAGGTTGTAGGAGGGCCGGTCTTGCCTCCTGCGGCACCGGCTGCTATGGCGCCACCTGCGATCGCGCCACCTGCGATTGCGCCACCTGCGATCGCTCCTCCGGAAGTCCTGGTTCGTCCAGGTTGGCTGGGCGTTTGCGGTCTAGGCTGAGCCTGTCCTATTAACGGATGATCGCTCGATTGGATTCCAACAGGTAGCATCGTCGATTTGACAAAATTGGATGTCTACGTAGCTCTAGTTCTGTTTCGAGGATCTCCGTTAGGTTTGTCCGGCTTACCTGGTTGATTCGGGTAAGTGGGTTGATTCGGGTAAGTGGGTTGATTCGGATAAGTGGGTTGCCTCGGGGAGGGAGTCGGGGAGTTGGGCCTGCTACCACCGCCGGCAACGTCCGCCCACGTTTTTCCAGAAGTTCCGGGACTTCCAGGCCTGGAGGGTGGTGGAGTGGTGCTGCTAGGTTTCAGAGGACCCACGTTCAACGTCGACACCTGATTGCCTCCGGATCCGGGTTGTCCTGGTAACGTGGCTGGTCTCCCAGCTGGCGACCCTTCAACATCGGACACAGCAAGTTACAGTTAACCAAATCAATGGGGTTAAGAACAATCTCGCTCACCTGGTGGAGAGGACGTTGGGCTACCAGGAACGGAGGAGGGTCTAGAACCTGGAACAAAATGTAGAATTTTTTTCACAATTTTTGCCTCCCGTCTATTTGAAAAACAGCGCAAAGAAATGGATAAAACCTGGTGATTGCGGTGCAGGTTGCTGAGGCTGAGGTCGTGGCGCCGGAGTGACTGGTGCAGCACCTGAAAGTACGTCACGATTCACGAATTGTCTTCGATTCGATCAACATGCTTCCCCCTCTACCACTACATGTGGCTCGGTTCTCCTCTAGCGACTCTCTGCACGCTGGGGAGACGTGACATGATATTGTTCTCACTATCGCTGCTAGTACTGCCTCACAGAAGAAGAAGAAGAAGAAGAGGTCTCTCGATACGGCACAGAGGCAAGAGGGGTCTTCGCTTGCACCCAATACAGTGGACTCTCGATATATGTAAACAACACGGGTCTTGCCAGCGTCGTGTATCGTCTAGGAGACATACTCGAGCCTTTTTGTACTACGATATAGTGTCTCTTATTACGATGATTCACACTTGACTAAACAGTACAATCTTATATCGAAAGACAGACAACATAAACAAGAGATCAGTAGAGGATAATTTTGTTTTCAAACGGTACGTGCTAGTACAGCTGGAAAACATCAACGATTTGCGTCAAAGAATTTTACACAATGCCTCGCTCCACTTCTCTTTAAACATCTCCGAAGCTGGTGCGCAGACGAAAAAGAGTATCCTACGAAAATTGCTGGTCTTTTCGCGTACAATAAGATCCCACAATAAAAAATACAGGTCTCCATTTGAAAAAGCAAGGTTGACCTTCAAATGACCTTGAAAACGGTCAATCGGACGGCTTACAGCCCCAAAATCCTGCCAGGTGACTTCTCGCAAGGCACGCAGAGTACCTGCTAGCCAAGTACACACATAGCCAACCACTGTCACACATTCTCCTCGTGCAGAGAGTCGCTAAAGGAACATCAGATGGTAGCGAGGGAACTTCAAAGACTTTTTGTGGGCAACGCTGGTACAGAATACTTGTATCGCATACGTACCCGGAGTTTGCGGCCTTGAGGCGGTACCGGGGAGGGGCGTTGGTCCAGCGACTAAACATTTGGAGAATCATTCGTTTACACAAACAACAATTGCACCGTTCGAGGAATCCTAATTTACAGAAATTCACGTTCGACAACGTTACAAATTGCTTGGATCGAGCGAATTACCTCCAGGAGCGAGCGCCGGTCCTTGGCTGGGGGTCTTCGGCGGTTGTCTTCCGGGTTCGCCGACACCGGCCAGGTCCGCGGCCCATTCCCTGTAACCTTGACCGGTTTTGCCGCCGGTTCCTGGTCTCGCTGGCCTGGATCCGCCGATGTCGAGGCCAACGTCCGTTCCTGGGTTCGGTTTGCCGGGTCTCGCGTTGTTTCTGATATTTTCTCCGTTCGAATTGACGCCGATCGCCAGACCAGGGTCTCCGGCGCCAATCACCACCGAGCCGACGTTATTCGGACCGTTCGACGGTTTTCCGGCTGGTTTGCCGGCAGATTTGCTGGTAGTTGGCGCTGCGGTTGTGCTAGAGGGTGTCTCGGTGGTGGTGGTCGTCGCCTCCTTGTCCTTGTCCTTCTTCTTCCAGAACTTCCATCCTGCTTCGACGTCGGCTACAAAAGAAAGTCGACGGCGTTCGTATCGCAGGTATCTAGAGGATCGGCTAATCGGTTTGTACAAATAAACCGGTGTTCGGTTAGACAGCAGCTGATGCTAGATCCGAAAGATGGCGGATCACCGATAGGCCCGGTATCTTTTTTCCCATGGGACGTCGTTGGGTCTAGGTATAACGCCGGAGACGGGGGAAGGATGATCAACGTCCTCGTGTTCGCGATCTTAAATTCAAATTACGGCAGCGATGGCGGCGATTATGGCGCAGATCCTCCCACGGGCACTTTGGCCATGGACATGGGAAACTTTAATACTATTCTCTTTGATCCTCCAGGGCAAATGGTAATGGGGCCGAGCGATAAACTACTCGACGCTTGCTGATGGACGAAACAAAAAATATTGTGTTGCGCCGAGTTTCTCTTCGTTGCGTATTGGAAACTTCTAGCTACTCGAAGAACTCTCTCTCTCTCTCTGTCTGTTCCTAGCTTGCGATCGTATCGGTGAAACGTATATACATATGTAAGCTTGGCATGAACTCGCGATAACCTTGATAATAAGAGGAAAAACAGGAACGATCGGAGAAAAATACATAGGTTAGAATCGAGAGTCGCGCACGAGCATTCTGCAGCAGATAACGCGCGTTCGCTGTCGAAACAGTTTACGTAATATCAAAGTCGGATTAATAAATTCGCGAAGAGAGGATCGTCGACGGTGGGATAGCCGGTCATCACGATGACAAATCCTTTCACTCCGACGATACGTTTTTCCTTTCGAAAACGTCGCGTCGCTGGGCGTCGAGTGGTCGGCGAACCAGCAACGAGCGACGTAGATCGTGTACGAATAGAAACATGAAAGTTAATTGGATGATACGCTGTACGGTGCACGTAGTGTTCCTTCTGGAGAAATTTTGTAATTGATTATTTCCCATTTCTCGAGAAATTTCGATCTAGGAAAATTCTTATGAATCTCATTTATTTTATAACACATTTTCGGAAATGAATTTTCAGTTAACTCAAACTGCATATTACTAATCAATCGCGCACGTATAAGCACATCTACAGGCAGCATATCAATGCCTACGTATGCATGTTTGCAATGTGAAAATTTATAATAATTGTTGCGAATGCACGTCGATGTGAGGTAATGCACATCCAAAAGGATGCCCAATCTTCAGCAACTTTTGGATGCTCTGTATACGATAAAGCCAACAACCACGCAAAATGAAAGAAACTTTTCCTACGGCTACAGATTTTGTTACAAAAAAAAATAGGAGTAGATTGTCTGATTCTACATTAGACGCATTATGCTTCTTAACAAGTCATTTCAAAAGAAAAGCGTAATGTTTATAAAAGTTTGGTTTTAAATAAATAAATTTATCGGTTACATTTAGCGTCTATTTTTCCCTTGTTTTTAAAGTTACGTACATATTGAACAGGAATAAACACCGAGTTAAAGTTTTTTGCCCTTTCGCTAAATATTATTAACGATATTCCAAATATTATAAGTTTCCCAATATTTTTTATTTTATTAAAAATTGTAATATTTAGTCGATAAGCTTCCAGCCTATATTGTGATATGATGGTAATGTTAGGAATATGTCTGAGAGGCATATTGTCTGTTATTTATTATCAGCACTATGTTCACTTTATGTATGTCCGCTGTTAGGCCAGTTCTGGCCTAATGCGTAATAATTAAAAAAAAAAATTGTAACAAGTCTTATAAGTCTAATATAGTTTAATATAGTCTTATTTCTCATTTCTCGAGAAATATAAAATGTTGAGAAACTAGGAACACTAGGTGCACGGGTCAAAAGAACGTGCAACCGGTTGTCCCGGGTTAACCTGCTCAAGGACAAATCGTCCGACACGCGATCGTAGATAACTCGCGACCGAAAACTCTATTTTGCTTCGTATTTGACGAACTTTCACCAGTCTTCAGGTTCCACGCAAAGAACGTTGAAACGCGTCGCGAGAAGAACCAATTCTATGATTCGGACGAAAACTGGGGGAACAATTGAAAGGTCCGAGTTTGTTTACGCTACCGGATCAACCCGTTAACCTCTTCGAGGATATCGCGATTTCGTGGTCGACTTACCAACGATGAGCGAGAGCGCGAGCAGCGCGAGGAACACGGTCGCGCCTTTGATTCTCATGATCGGCGTTGCGTCGAGACGAGATGCAGAATGTTCGTTCGATGATTATCGATCGGCGGGCGGCTATATCTTAGAGGATCGAAGGATCGAGGAACGCGTTGACGCGACGCGCGACGTAGGCGTTTTGAGAGTAACTGAAGCCCCTCGGCCGGCTCTCGACGTCTCGATCCGATTCCGTTCCGTTCCGTTCCGTTCGGTTTCGTTCGCCCCCGCCGCTTCGTCGTTCGTACTTTCCTCCTGCCTTCTTGTTTCTCATTGGCAAGCTTGCTCGCGACCCTGGTGGTCCGGCGGCTAAGGTCTTTGCACGGTCACGAAACACAATGTCGAAGATCTTCTTGGAAGGATGATGTCAGCCGGCGCGGCGATCTTGCATTCAAACGAGTTGCGTCACGTCCGACGGCTCGCTCGTAATTCCCTCTTGTTAATTCGATGCTCTCGTCGTTCTCTCGTATATTTCGCTCGGTTCGTACCTCGACAGCCGCGAGAAACCTCGACCGGAATTGTGTATGGAAATATTTTTGTTCCGTCGTGAAAACCCTCTGCGAAGGGACAACCGCGCGACCGTGAAGGTCAACTCGACTGGCTACCTGCGGCACAACGACCATAAACGACCGAACCTCAGCTGACGAACGTATGCCGAATTGTAAACCGTTAGAGTACCTAGATTTCTAGTTTTATAGCCAACAAATGTAACCAAATGTTCCTCTACTCCTACAATATACGTATGTATGTAAGGAGTGCGCTCCTTAATTGATTTAAATCTTCCCGCTCAATACAGTGAGTCGATAAGTAAGGGCCCGCAGTAGCGGCAGAGAAATAAAAACAATGATTCGGCAGACACGTGTGAAGATTGCCAATTTAATAATCTCCAACGAGTTATTCCTTTTATAATAGAGTGAATGGTTCATACGAGGAACAAGATTGCGAAGAACAAACTTTGAATGTTGTTTCTTGTATTTTTACAGGTTTGTAACCATTGTAAATAGTTTAGGCAAATAGTTTAATTAATAAAAACACTTGTATTTTTACAGTGAAACTTTTCTGTTTGTTATTCTCTACAATCCTTGGACGTTCAACAAATAATTCAATCACACGTTACATGTATATCTGCAATATACTTATATGAACTTGCAAGGATCAAAATCTTGACAAATTGACGCTTCAATATTGCAATGAGCAGTTTAAAAGTGGTCACTTGTGTTTCTTAGAAGTACAATCTACGTCTGTATGGAGCCCAAATTGCGAATTTCTACCTCATCGTGGAGTAATTTGTAATATTCGGCAGAAAACTCGCTTTCTGAAGCAAGTATGACGTCACAAGATGGCTGCCGCAGGGAGATTCTCTTAATTTCGAGAGATTTAGTGTTCGTATCGAAAAAAAGGCTCTGGACAGACGTAGCAAAGACATGTACAAACACGGTGGTATGCATTTTTAATTGATTACTTACTTATTTAAGACGTAAAATGTCTAGAAAAAAAGGCACAGCGTAACATAGCGTGACAGTCAAGGCCAAATGTCTGCCGGCCCCCTTAATAATTTTCCACTACTTCCAACACCTTCCAAAACACATCCTTCAACCAATCATAGACAACTTCCTAAGACCACACCTTTTCTCCGAGCTTTCCTAATTTCTATGCGATTATAACAAGATCAGAACTGTTTCGAATACATAATTACCAACAGCAAGCCAAGTCTTGCATCTAGCGTTCCTTCTCGAGAAATTTTATAATTGATTATTTCTCATTTCTCTTCAAATTTCAGTATTTCTCGAGAAATTTAACCCTTTGCACTCAAAGGTATTTTAACTCCAAAACGAACCATTTCTTCTGACTTAGAATGTTTCCCTTGTATATATTTGTTTTGTTTTATACATATGAAAATGGTGCATTTTACTCGTACAATACTGAAGTGTAGTAATTTATTACATACAAACAAATTTAATAGTGTAAAAAATATTCTTAGTGGCGCCTTACAGTCGCCATTCGAGTGCTAAGGGTTAAATCTAGGAAAATTCTTATGAATCTCATTTATGTGATAACATACAAATTCTTAAATTCTCTTAAATTCTTATTTAGAACTTTAGAAAATTGAATACTGAATTGAGTAATGAGTTTCTTGTTGTTATTCAAGAAGAAGTATCTAAAAGAAGAGACAAGATTGTTGTATCCCTCATGAAATATCTGCATAATACAGAATCTCTGCAAAAAGATTCAGAAGATACATTTTTTTATTTAACATCCAAGGCAGACATGTATAAAATGGCGAAACAAATTCTAAGTAGACTTTTTGGAAAATATGACAATGATTCTTATGAAAATAGTGAAAAACTTTCAGATTCTCAGAATGAGGAACTATCACTGGAAAAACAGTTAGAATTAGAAATTGCAGACAGCCTTCAAGAATTTAGTGTCAAGAGTTTAGCGGCAGAAGAAAATAAATTCCGGACTCTAACAAAGGAATTCCAAATTTTTGAATCCACTGGAAAAAGGACACCCAATCTTCAGCAACTTTTGGATGTTCTGTTTACGATAAAGCCAACATCCACGCAAAATGAAAGAAATTTTTCTACGGCTACAGATTTTGTTACAAAAAAAGAAGTAGATTGTCTGATTCTACATTAGACGCATTATGCTTCTTAAGAAGTCATTTCAAAACAAAAGCGTAATGTTTCACTTTATGAAAGTTTGGTAAAAGTTTCCCAATATTCTTTTTATTGTATTAAAAATTCTCGAGAATTATCGAGAAATATAATCTTATTTCTCATTTCTCGAGAAGTGAAAAATGTTGAGAAATCAGTAACACTACTCGCATCTAGCAATAAAGATACATGATCTCCGGAGTTTGACCTTACGATCATTCGCCGTCAACCTACCTAGCCGCGATCCGATTTTCCCAATTCCGGGATCGATGCGACACCATAATTTCTTCCTGTCGATAAGCGTGATCGCGAGCAGGTCGAACAGAGGCTCGTAGGTAGCCACATCGGAATAAATTTTCCTACATCTTGGCCTAATCAACGAACGAATAAGCTAGATCGTTTTTCCACCGATTGAAACGTTCCTATCGCGAGTTGCGCAACTTCCACAGCTACGGCGCAAATTACGCGAAGCCGATTGTTGATTAGCAGAACAGTTTCTTTATTCGTGAATAATCGACGCGCGGCTTCCTTACATTTTTCCAATGCTTATATATACATAGAATATTTACACGTGTCGGCGTTGCACGACGATCGGGAAAGTTTAAGAGCTCGTCCCGTTCCAGGAACGATCTCGCCGAGCTCGATTTTAACTTCCGATTAGGGGGAAATAGATTGCAACCCATAGGAGGAACAAGAGCATCAGGAGCAGCATCAGCCTCGACCGGAAAGTGTCCCAACCGATCAGCATGTACTTCGGCATCTGTTGTTCGTTCCGCGGGTCGGACTGAAACGGAGATCGACCGAGTTTAGAAAAATCGCGTGGATCAAGGTTTTCGGTTCGATTCGACTCGCAGGAAACGCGATCTCTTCGGGAATTACATCGTCGTCGTTGTCCTCGTCGTCGTCGTAGACTTGTTCGTTTGCCCGCAGGCTCTGCGTGCTCAGGTTTTTCCGCATTTGCGTGGATTTGTCTCGAGTAGTGTTCCGGCTGCTCCGAATCGACCTGTTCTTGCTCGATTTGATCGTCGAGGGTCCCGGTGCGTCGATCGCGACCAGCCCGATCGCCACTACCGCTTTGCCCGTCGCATCCTCGACGGCTCCTTTGCGAGTCGATCCGCTTATCGCTGCGCTCTCTGCCGCAGCATCGTCCCCTGTCCGCACCGATTGCGTGTGACAAATTTACTTTACAAGAGGAGAACGCGTCTTACGGTCCGACGATCATTTTTCTCGAGGAAGGAAACGCCGAATCGCACAGTGGGCAATTTGGACGAAATCGGATTCAAAATCAAGGAACTTTCGATAGGAATGAGGTAGAGCGATGAAATTTTTTTTAAATGAAAGCTGCAACTTTGTGGAATATGGGAAAAATAGAGAGATTGTGGTACGAACGTTTTTTAACCTCGAGAAAATTCGTTAAACGCGCACAAATTCAAGAAAATTTTAGTTTTTCCAATACCACGCGCGGAAAAATTTTTTTTTAACATGCTATACACCATTTCCTATAGATTTTTTCACGCTGATTTTAAATCTGGTCTCAACATTTGTCTACGACCTCAGGATTTTGCAAAAAATAGATTTTTGTGACAAAAACTAATGAAGTCATTTTTTCGTTGAAATGATTGGATGGTAATAATCTCCCTATTTTTCCCATATTCTACAAAGTTGCAGCTTTCATTTAAAAAAAATTTCATCGCTCTACCTCATTTCTATCGAAAGTTCTTTGATTTTGAATCCGATTTCGTCCAAATTGCCCACTGTGCGTCGCACAGTGGTCGCCAAATCGCCAAAACGTGGTCAAAACCTCAGAACTTATTAAAAAATTATTGGTTCTGCTTGAAAATTGGTATTATGGCCGTTTTTTTGGGGTCGCTGATCACGAATCTGAACTTGAAATTAGAGAAAACGAAATGGCGGCTCTTATATGGTGGACATACACATTAAAAAATTATTGGTTCTGCTTGAAAATTGGTATTAGGCCGTTTTTTTTTTGGGGTCGCTGATCACGAATCTGAACTTGAAATTAGAAAAAACGAAATGGCGGATCCTATATGGCGGACATACACATGAACAAATTATTGGTTCTGCTTGAAAATTGGTATTAGGCCGTTTTTTGGGGTCGCTGATCACGAATCTGAACTTGAAATTAGAGAAAACGAAATGGCGGCACTTATATGGTGGACATACACATTAAAAAATTATTGGTTCTGCTTGAAAATTGGTATTAGGCCGTTTTTTGGGGTCGCTGATCCGAATCTGAACTTGAAATTAGAGAAAACGAAATGGCGGATCTTATATGGTGGACATACACATTAAAAAATTATTGGTTCTGCTTGAAAATTGGTATTAGGCCGTTTTTTGGGGTCGCTGATCCGAATCTGAACTTGAAATTAGAGAAAACGAAATGGCGGATCTTATATGGTGGACATACACATTAAAAAATTATTGGTTCTGCTTGAAAATTGGTATTAGGCCGTTTTTTGGGGTCGTTGATCACGAATCTGAACTTGAAATTAGAAAAAACGAAATGGCGGATCCTATATGGCGGACATACACATGAACAAATTATTGGTTCTGCTTGAAAATTGGTATTAGGCCGTTTTTTGGGGTCGCTGATCACGAATCTGAACTTGAAATTAGAGAAAACGAAATGGCGGCTCTTATATGGTGGACATACACATTAAAAAATTATTGGTTCTGCTTGAAAATTGGTATTAGGCCGTTTTTTGGGGTCGCTGATCACGAATCTGAACTTGAAATTAGAGAAAACGAAATGGCGGCTCTTATATGGTGGACATACACATTAAAAAATTATTGGTTCTGCTTGAAAATTGGTATTAGACCGTTTTTTGGGGTCGCTGATCACGATTCTGAACTTGAAAATAGGGAAAACGAAATGGCGGATCTTATATGGTGGACATACACATTAAAAAATTATTGGTTCTGCTTGAAAATTGGTATTTGGCCGTTTTTTGGGGTCGCTGATCACGAATCTGAACTTGAAATTAGAGAAAACGAAATGGCGGCACTTATATGGTGGACATACACATTAAAAAATTATTGGTTCTGCTTGAAAATTGGTATTAGGCCGTTTTTCGGGTCGATCGAGTCAATAAACATTTGGCACTAAAAACTACGCAACTTACCTCCACGAACAGTATCCATAATGCACAATTAAAATCGAAACGGTTCAAGACAATTTGTACACTGTGCACTTGAAATTCGCAATGTGCTTCACAACAAGCTTAACCCTTTGCGCTCGAAGCTATTTTAACATTTTGCACTCGAAGATATTTTAACTCTAAAATGATACACATTTCGACCCGACCCAGAATATCTCCCTTCTATATATTTCTTTCTTCACGTTATTCATACGAAAATGGTGCAATTTACTCTTACAGTACTGAAGTGTTTAATAACGTACAAAATATTTTATGCAACAATTTTCAGTGGCGCCTTATAGTCGCCAATCGAGTGCTAAGGGTTAAAAAGGTACGGTCTAATGAACTCGAAGGTCGGACTGTGACTGTTGGTCAGTTATTAAAAAACGACCTTCTTGCTGTTTACTTAGAAACAATCTTAGTGCAACCAACCCCATACTTAAAACTTACCTAGCCGAAAGTTCATATTTGTTTGTTCATATTTTTTTAGGTTTTGGCCACGTTTTCCGGCTTTGGGAGCACGTCGTTCGCGGCAGAATCCTGATCTTACCTTTCCCGGGTTCCCTCGGTTCAGGATCGCGTACCCGAGACAGAAAGCTCTGCAAGTACCGCGTAATCTTCTCCCTTTCCTGCTTCAGATTGCCGACTCGGTGTTTCCTTCGAAGCATCTACCGCGAGACCCGGCTTCCGTGTGATCTTCCGCTTAGCTCAAAAGATAAAAGATAGTCGTCGTAGATCCCTCTTGCACTGGAAGAGACACGAGGGTCGGATAAGCGCGACGAAAATATTATTCCCAGAGAGAAATTTCGTGAAAACTCAAATTCTCCTGACCTTGTTTGGTTATACCGAGAGACCGTGCATCCCTCGCACCTTCTTCGGCATCGCGCGAAACGCGTCGCTTGTAGTTTACAGTTTTATAGCGTAGAATCCCGTTTCCGTGGGAACAGCAGGCAACGCGTTGTCTCGCTCGAAGAAATGAAATCTTCCATCAAACTCTCATTGGATCCAAAGGAAACGCGGTTCGCCTAATTGTCAGAGCGTCATATATTCGTGGTTAACAAAACCGGCGAACTTCAAGGCTCTTTCCCTGCGAATCAACTGGTCGATCGAGGGATCGATCCGGCCGGAAAAGAAACATTCGAAGGAACCTTCGTGAACTTGGTGTCGGGTCTGAAAATCATCTTAGAATCACGTTTCTCCGGACTGATGCGATTTATTCGAATATTAACAAACAATGGATTAAAAAAAAAAAGAACGTTCTACCGATTACAAAATTAGCAATACTATTCGAATGCAGCGTAGAAGCCTAATCGGGAGCCGCTGCTGTCCGTGACGCAACGCGTTCGCGAAGCTGTATTTTCGGAATCGTTGTCGGTTGAAAACAGTTGAAAAGCATTTTTACATTTTTTCACGCGCGACCGAAAGAATTCATGGTCGACGGCTCGCGACTTTTCCGCGGAATTTCGCCAGCGATCGCCGAGCGATTATCTATCCGCTCGCGCATAATCGTGGCGAAACGTTCCTAGCGTTTCGTAATTTTGTCGCGACCGCAACCGTCGCTTTCGAATCCCACGAAACATGCTCGCGCGGTTCGTGGACACAGAAATTCTCGATCTGCCGTTTCCGTATGTGTTTCAAATGGGACGCTCGGCGAGAACCTCCGATCAGTGTCAGTGACAAGTACGGCGGCACTGACATACAACGAGATTTCACTGTACTCGGAAGCGTAAACGATCGCGACGCGCTGAAACTAGGTTTCAGGTGGAACGTCGGACGATTCCGATCGACGCGAATCCTACCGAATTGCGAAGCATGATCGCGATCATTCGGACGGGAGCGCATGGTTCCACACGTAACCGCGCGCGCATCCCATAAGAGTACAGGACGGATCGAAATCCTGCCGGACGATATTCTAGTATGTACTTAGGAAGTGCCTGTCAACGCTGTCTATCGGTACTGGACTGTTTGCCAAGATAACAAAATGCGGTTCGTTTTCGTTCGTTGGAGGACCTCTGCACCATGTAAACTGTACATCGTAAATTGAACCTTCCGAAATCCACGATCGGTAACACGGCGGTGGTGGGTGTCACAGTCGCGAAATCACCGACACACGAGGAAGCGCTGTTAATTCGTAGTTTGTAAATTAATTCGAGACTTCGGGACGCGTGGAGAGAGCTCGAATCGTCTGCGTCGCCGTGGCGGGGTCCGGTTCACAGAATTCGGTACTGCGCGAGGAACGTGTAGACGATCACCCAGAGGACGAGAGCGACGATCATCGAGATCAGGAAGACGGTCTTGAGGAAGTGCCACGGGCTCTCGAGTCGCGACTCCGACCGGCCGGACAAGTTCTTGCACCCTCTGTTCCTGCAGGGGATGCTGCCCGGCTGCGCCTGTTGCATCTGTTGCGCGTGCTGGAACTTCCCCGTGGAGGTGGCGACATTGTTGGTCGGCAGCGTAGTCTTCACCTCGGACAGCTCGGTCTCCTCCTTGCCTGTCGTCTCCGTCGTGGTCAGCTCGAACCGCGACAGACTATCCATCTGCGAACCGTTTCGAGTAACGTCGATTGCGGTATAATTGACGCGTATCGAGGACGGGACGACGCGCACGAGCCTTATCGTCTTCCGAACGACGAGCGACAAACGACGAGCACCGAGCCGACGGAGCCGGCAGACCTCCGCTGTTCACGCTCGGATTCTTACGAGAAGTCAAAACAGAGAGATATGGACTTGTTTGTTGGCAGAGAACCGCCGCGCCGTCGCTCCCTCGGGGAACACGATTTTTTCACAGGATTTGTTAACGCGAGAATCGAATCCGAACGATGCGAAGAATCGGCCGCGATTCCTCAGCAACGTTGCGACACGCGACCAAGGAAAGAATCAACGATAACATCGTTGACGCCGCGAGGAACGTTCATTCGGTAGTATAATAACGGAACCGAAAAAGTAGGCGCGACGAATGCGCAGGTGTTACCGAAGGCGAAAACAGATGATAACCAAACATATCTGTTCCGCGTGGTTTACGCGTGGCTTACCCGCGGCTTCTTGTCCAGTCAAACCGCAGTTTCCTCTTTTACCGCGCGCTCTTATCTGCGCGATAAAACGACAAGAAGAAACGAAAGAAGAAAAAAAAACAGTCGTCCCGTCGTTGCGCGCCTTTTAAAAGAATCTCTATCGGGAGCACCGATGTGGACTGCGAGCTCTTAGGACAGTGTTTCTCAAAGCATGATACGCGGACCCCTCGGGGTGCGGGAAGAGTTTGGAGGAGGTACGCGTTACGTTTGTAAGCAGTACAGCGAAATCTCGTTGTATGTCAGTGCCAACCTCGCGTTTCCAAGTCAGTGGAAAACCTCGCACCACCGCGGTGGGTGGCCGAAGCTCGAGAGCCGTCGCGGCCATAACATTGTCGGCTATATCGGTGTGAGACCGATATAGAATACCACTACTAATCCAATTACAAAACTTCTTTATTTTACGTTATTTTTTTTTATGAAACTTTTACCGACAAATTCGTGGCATTTTTCTGATTAAAATGAAACCAAATATGATATAATTCCGATGATATTTACGTGTGTAACGAACGATAAAAGTTACTTCCCATTACAATTACATTAACGGGAAATTAGTGCAAATGTGATCCGAATTATATCGCGTTTGGTATCATTTTAATCAGAATAATGCCACAAATATATTGGCGAAAGTCTCATAAAAAAATAATTAATAATAAAGAAGTTAAATTTTTCATTCAAAGGCCTGCACTCACGAGGGCTCACGTCAGCTTCTCTGTGCAACATTATATCGGAGACGGATATTCCTTCCGTTTGAACGTCAGTAGCGTTTGTATGTCATAGGTTTCTTATGACTTTCAAACGGTATGACTCTTAGCTTTCCAGCGTGCCCTGTGTATTTCAAATGGGACGCACGGCGAGAACCACCGATTTCGTATGAGTGTCAGTGAAAAGAACGGCGGGACTGACATACAACGAGATTTCACTGTATTCCCCATGCTTCCACCGCGAATCACTGACTCCAGCACTGGCAGGGAGGGGGAAACTTTATCCCCTAATCTGGCGACAATGGTCCGTAGTGCAAAGCAGCTAACCAGCGGGAGCCCATTTACGAAGCGACTAAAATCGTTTTGTGCGGATTTCACATCTTGAGCGGGATGCGACTAAAGTCGTCTTTCACGGATTATTGTTATCGATGGGTTTTTGTGATATTTTTACAATAAAATCGGATAGACATGCGTTGCAAAAATACAAAACGTGCGTTGCAAGAATGAATGCAACACGGTGAGACTTTGGTGGCAAAGTGCCCGCGCAAGATGTGTTAATCGGCTTTTTGTCCCCGATGCTTAACGACCGGTACCCTATTAGTTTATTAGTTTGTTAGTCTATTAACCCCTTGCCTTACGATTTAACTTCCAATAGCGCGTGCCATAAACCACAACAAGGTCACGCGTCGGGACATTCACGGTTTGGTTTTGACAGTGGTCCTAATCGATGAATTAGGAGGGAAAAAGTTCAAAATTGAAGGTAAAGAAAAACACGTATCGGTGAATTTTTTATGTACTGTACATCCCACAGGGACGCAGAATCTTGAATGTCCATTGGTATTACAATTATAAAGATAAGACAACAATTACTGAAAATAAAATTTTCCAGTCACCGCATTGCTGCGGTCAATTTTCTTTATTAAGCATTTCCACAATGAAATGTGAATATAACTCGTATTTTTATAATCTTTTGTAATGATTGGCACCCAAAAATGTATTTAATTAAGCATAGTAAGCAAAGACATACTTGAGTGGTACCAACGTCGACTACGCATAGCGACGGCCCTGGCGAGTCGCGAAAAGGCTGCAATGGCCGTCTGGCGCGAACGCGTCGCGCACACGCTGTCAATTAACATTTTCTGATCCTTCTCGTACATTAAGGGAACCAAATACTTTTCGTGAATGGTTTCTTTACCAGAAATGTCTGTAGAATGCATTCCTGTATAGTAAATTCCTGCTAGACAAAGGATTTTTCACATAAATACAAAAATAGAGCGTACAAAGTACCCGCGTCGGTACATTTTCAAACTTTAACAACCATTTACAACTATTAGGAAGTACATAAAAATATAATTGACTATATGCATATGTAGAGGAGAGTCCCCTCTATCTCTTGACTCAAATTTGAACTTTCTCGCGTGTCTAGCTTTTGCGTAACACGTCGTTTCGTATCAAAATCGGGCATTTTTACAAAAACCAAAATTTTTCGAAAACGTTGCGTGATGTAGCAATTCTACTTTCAGATTCGGTTTTGGGATGACAAAGTGTATAAGAATCACCCAACAGGTATTGCAAAACTCGAAAAAAGTTTAATTTTGTTGGACAGTGTTATTTAGAGAACGAGCTAGAAAGTAGGCCTGCAGCCAAGCTCGCATATGCGAGCCGAGCTCGGGTCGAGTCGAGCCGGGACTCGCTTTTCGAGTCGAGTCGAGTACTCGCACGATGCGAGCTGCTCGCACCGATGCGAGCTACTCGCACCGATGCGAGCTACTCGCAACGATGCGAGCTACCCGCACCGATGCGAGCTATCCGCACCGATGCGAGCTGCTCGCAACGAAGCGAACGGCTCGAAATAAAATCAGGCGTAAAATGACATGATGCGAGTTACAGCGGGAAGATCAGCACATCGATATTATCAAGCATTTTAGTATATTGACAATGCTAAATGTTTGCGATGTTTTATTATATATTTTGATAGTGAAATGTTGATTCAGAATTTGTATAACCCTTATTGAAAATAATTATGCAATAACAACTATTTCCTAGATTTATGTAAATAACTAGATGTGAAGAACGGTATTTTATATATTCCTTTATATTATACTCCGGTTCAGTGTACAGTCGTAAAAATGTATTGTCGCAAAATTGTTTATAATGTTGAAAATTAACGTTAAACTTCGTTAAATAGTTTTTGAAAGGAATGGATATATAAATATTGTATAATATTGATATATATTTGTACGCATTCGTGCCAATATGTGCCAGTATACAACCTTTCACACAAGTTGGAAGTTCCAACAGCCTGTCATTCGGTACTGTGCACGTATAGGTGATAAGATTTAAAAGGGCATAGCCGATTAAGATGGTCAAAACAATTGGAACCGCAAAAAGATTCCATTTCAAACAGTATTGATTTCTTGATTTTCTGGAAATGACAGAAGTGGATTTCAAAATTCTTTTGACGGAATCTTACCAATTTTCACAAGCAATTTCATATCTGGCGGAAATCGTGGACGAACACAATAATATAAATATTCATTGCCTAATCAATGTTACTTCAATATTTTTAGAACATTAAAAAAATATTGTTAAAATCACATGAATAAATAATATAAGAAATTGAAAAAATAAAAATGATGTATGGGAAAAAACATTTACCACCGACGGGATAAGAACCCCAGCATATCCGCTCCTTAGTTCGACGCGTCTGGCGATGTTACAAAACTTTACGAACATTCTGGTATATATCACACAAAATACAATTTATTCTTTCTCTTAAATCACATTTCTTAGGTCAAACAATTACTTGTTTCAATTTAATAATGCTAAAAATTACTTAATATATATCTGCGATAAAACCAACAAATGTAACTTTCCTCCTAATAGCAAAAACGTCGAAAAAATTTGGTTTTTATTGTTTTTTGACGATGATGTCTCACAACAAAAAATCTAAAAAAAATTGACGACACTGCCTGTTATAGTACTTTAACAAGGAACTAAACAGTAGAATAGTATGTTTTCACATTTTTGAAGAATCTGCATTTTTCCGATTTTTTGGAGGTTTTTCATTTTTTTACGACCACAGTTTGTAACAAAAAAATCTGAAAAAATTATCAAAAGTCAGCCTTAGAATCCAAAATATGTCACATTTTTTCAGAATTTTAGGAAGCATCAGAGTGCGGAAAATACGCGGAGAAGCGCGAAATCTAATTTACCCTGTAACCAACCTCATGGGCAAGATAGGGGGTTGAAATTTTACTCAGAGGGGTTTTTCTTAGTCAGCTTTCGAATTGTTCATTAATCATTGAAAAACCTCTAAGGGCAGTTTTGAACATAAATCGGCTAGGTCCTTTTAAAAGGATCTGATGTCTACGTTCAACACTCGTCATACTTTCTGTTTAGTTAATATTTTAATGTTTGTAAAAAGTTTACCGATTTTCATCTCGAAATCATTTTTCAATTTGCAATTGTTGGCTCTTCTCCGTGGATAACAGTCGATCTTTTATACGATGGTCCAAAATCATGCTAACTACCAAATAATTCGTAGTGGCAGCAAAGTTCAATCTACTTCCTAGCTAGACAATTAACGCAATTATATAACGCAATTTTTCCTGAGTTTTCATTACATGTCATCTAGTAGCTGTCACGCCGACCAAAGATCACGCCGATCAAAGAGCACGCCGACGAACCGCCAGCATACATTGTAGACGCGGCGGCGACCTCGTATAAATACACATCAATATTATACAATATTTATATATCCATTCCTTCAAAAACTATTTAACGAAGTTTAACGTTAATTTTCAACATTATAAACAATTTTGCAACAACAAATTTTTACGACTGTACACTGAACCCCGGAGTATAATATAAAGGAATATATAAAATACCGTTCTTCACATCTAGTTATTTACATAAATCTAGGAAATAGTTGTTATTGCATAATTATTTTCAATAAGGGTTATACAAATTCTGAATCAACATTTCACTATCAAAATATATAATAAAACATCGCAAACATTTAGCATTGTCAATATACTAAAATGCTTGATAATATCGATGTGCTGATCTTCCCGCTGTAACTCGCATCATGTCATTTTACGCCTGATTTTATTTCGAGCCGTTCGCTTCGTTGCGAGCAGCTCGCATCGGTGCGGATAGCTCGCATCGGTGCGAGTAGCTCGCATCGTTGCGAGTAGCTCGCATCGGTGCGAGTAGCTCGCATCGTTGCGAGTAGCTCGCATCGTGCGAGTACTCGACTCGACTCGCACAATCGAGCCGAGCTAAGCTCGGCTCGCATTTTCGGGTACTCGCACAGCCCTACTAGAAAGTGCAGGAGGTCAAAATTTGTCAAGTGAAACGGGTGCCCGCGGGCACAGCCACGGGCAAAGTAGAACACTGAATTATCATCAGAGGAATGATAAATTGAAAAATAATCATCTGTCCCAGTAAGTTATAAATTTTTTAATCATAAATTGCATCACCATATCTCGAAAACTATTAGTCGCATCGTCTTCGTCATGGTCTCATTCAATTTGGAATAAAAATAGTATTTTTTCCTCCTAATTCGTCGACTGAGACCACTGTGGCGACAGTGTGCTGGCTGTCTCGCTCGTTTCGTTGCGTTTCGAATGACCTCGCGACCACGCATCGCGTCAAATTCAAAACAAACGAGGCGAGCAGTATGCGTCTCGCGAGATTGGAATTCGCATCCGGCACGATCACAGGCTAAGGCGTAAATCGTAAGACGCAAAGTGAAAGGAACGCATTGGATGCATGGCGTGTTACGTGTGAGTCTGGAATCCGACTCTCTGGAGGGAAATAGTTGTGTTCGGGACTTGGCACGGCTCCGTAAACCAAACCCATCATGCTTGTGACCTGGTTCAGATTCGGACAGTCCCATATGGAGTCGAACGAACCCATTATCACCATCTGCGGACGATATCTGTCGTTATTGGCAAAGTTGCCTGTTCACCGTGTCTGCTAATCGCTCTTTCGAAAGTACTTTCAGCACAAATTTTCTCCGAACCGAGCGTCGATGCACAGGGTGTTCGCATTCGTCCAGCGCTCGTCTCTCGAACGGTGAATATTTCCGCGAAGGAGACGTTCAACACTAGGTTTACGGTACCCGTCAAAATGACGGGTTCTAATATTTTTAATTTACGGTTATTGAGATTGTGAAGATCCATCTACGTGGAATTACTCAACAAATTTATTTCTTTGGGTATATATTATGTTAAAAATGGCTAAAAATTTTTATTTTGATGAAGTAATGTAAAATACTCACTTTTAGTGCTCCGTAAACCTAGTGTTAACGCTAAACCTACCAACGCGCAGTCAAATGACCGTTTTTGAAATTGCGTTTAGAATTTCTCGTATACAACGTTGCTGTATCGCCGTGTAACTTATTGGCTTTTCCTACAATGTACATAAAACCCATTTTTCAATACTCACAACTTTCTTTATTGTTTTCTTTCCGAAAAAATTTCATAGCATGTCTTTCTATATTAAGATACATTTTTTTTTGAAACGGTCATTTGATCGCTCATGATAGGATTAGGTATAGATGAAATGTCGGTAGGATTAGTGTTAAACTATTTCGTTCGTTCCTGGCCTTTCACCACAAGCTTCCCCGAAAGATCGCGACAAACTTTCTTGTTATTCGTTTTGCAAACACCCTGATTTAACTCTTTGCACTCGAAGCTATTTTAACTTAAACATTTCTTCCGACCTAGAATATTTCTATATATTTTTTGTCATGTTATAAACACAAAAGTGGCACAATTTACTCGTACAATAATGCAATGTTTAGTAATTTATTCAATACAAACGAAATTTAACAATGTAAAAAATATTTTCAACAATGATACAGCAATTTTTAGCGGTGCCTTCGAGTGCTAAGGGTTAAAGTACTCGCGCATCGTGAAGTACAGGAATCCTGTCCGTCGTTTAACATTCGGCGTCGCATCCTCGAGTATTCGTGGTTCTCCGTGGAGTCGCAGGAAAATGCGATTTAGGGTCGGGTTATACTAGGCAGGTCAGACGCTGAGGGTGTATACCAGCTAGATACAGAAGAAAAGAAATTCTGCTGACAGAATTTGTTTACCCTGTTTTTGTGACCAGTCATAAAGATTGCCATAGGTACAATGCTTATTTGGCAAAAATAATTTTGTTAAAAAGGTTGTTAAACATCAACCCTCTGCACTCGGCGCTATTCTATTCGTAAAACTAAATATTTCTTCCGTCTTAGAATATATTCATTTTATTCACAGGAATCTGATCCGATTTCCACATGTAATGTTTAAATGTTTAGCAATCTATTGAGTACTGTAATGTGAAAAGAAATTCTGCTGACAGAATTTGTTTACCCTGTTTCTGTGTCCAGCCATAAAGATTGCCATAGGTACAATGCTTATTTGGCAAAAATAATTTTGTTAAAAAGGTTGTTAAACATCAACCCTCTGCACTCGGCGCTATGCTATTTCTAAAACTAAATGTTTCTTCCGTCTTAGAATATATTCATTTTATTCACAGGAATCTGATCCGATTTCCACATGTAATGTTTAAATGTTTAACAATCTATTGAATACTGTAATGTGAAAAGAAATTCTGCCGACAGAATTTGTTTACTCTCTTTTTGTGTCCAGCCATAAAGATTGCCATAGGTACAATGCTTATTTGGCAAAAATAATTTTGTTAAAAAGGTTGTTAAACATCAACCCTCTGCACTCTGCGCTATTCTATTCCTAAAACTAAATATTTCTTCCGTCTTAGAATATATTCATTTTATTCACAGGAAACTGATCCGATTTCCACATGTAATGTTTAAATGTTTAGCAATCTATTGAGTACTGTAATGTGAAAAGAAATTCTGCCGACAGAATTTGTTTACCCTGTTTCTGTGTCCAGCCATAAAGATTGCCATAGGTACAATGCTTATTTGGCAAAAATAATTTTTTTAAAAAGTTTGTTAAACATCAACCCTTTGCACTCGGCGCTATTCTATTTCTAAAACTAAATGTTTCTTCCGTCTTAGAATATATTCATTTTATTCACAGGAATCTGATCCGATTTCCACATGTAATGTTTAAATGTTTAGCAATCTATTGAGTACTGTAATGTGAAAAGAAATTCTGCCGACAGAATTTGTTTACTCTCTTTTTGTGTCCAGCCATAAAGATTGCCATAGGTACAATGCTTATTTGGCAAAAATAATTTTGTTAAAAAGGTTGTTAAACATTAACCCATTGCACTCGGCGCTATTCTATTCCTAAAACTAAATGTTTCTTCCGTCTTAGAATATATTCATTTTATTCACAGGAATCTGATCCGATTTCCACATGTAATGTTTAAATGTTTAACAATCTATTGAATACTGTGATGTGAAAAGAAATTCTGCCGACAGAATTTCTTTACCCTGTTTTTGTGTCCAGCGTTTATAGACCCTCAGCGTCTGGCCTGCCTAGTATAGTCTTCGAGGAAGCAGAAATCTGAGCGATGCGACGTATCGGAGCTCGCAGCGCGCGACCCGGCACGAAAGGTCGCGTCGGAAATTGACCGGGTCAACGATTCGTGAACCCTCCGTCTAATTCGATCGCGAGGGTCGGCCGACCCTGCTGCGACGTCTACTTATGTATAATTTCCGTGTGGTACGACGAAGGGGACCCATGAGAGCTACATTTGACGAAGCACTGGAACAGACTATAGAAACATACTTGTTTCTGGAGCGACGGTTCTTCTCGTTGCGCATGCTTTTCTTCGCGGTTGAATATGTTCGTTGTCCCACGGAAAGGCTACTCCTTTTGATCGGCGACTGCCCCGATTTTACGATCTCCAGTCTTCGTAAACCAAAGTCACCAAGGTCACCAATGTGAATCGCAAGACAGCTTCTGTAGTTTATCGCGAGGGAGCATCGAGGTCCGAAAACGAATGAACTTTTTTAATCATTTAATGATCTGGTCGTACAGTTGTCGCGCGATTGCTTCCGATTTGATTGATGTACGAGGTGAAAACGATTCGCAGAGGGAGCCTACATCGCGCGAAGGTGGTAGTTCACTGGAACGCGATACCGTACGGACTGACCGGCTGACCGGTTACGGTTATGGTTGCGGCGCGCCGCGGCGGATGACGAATGACGAACGACGGGCCGCGGCCGTGTTTCGTTGGCCGACGTCCATTATCTCGGACCTTATCAACTTGCTTCTTCCTATCAGTCGTTTCTTCGAGCGATGCCGCCGATCGATCGCGAGTATCGCGACGTTCGCCCGTGAATCTACCGCGATTTCAGCTTACCGGTTCATGTGTTTTCGGTGAAGGAGATAATGCGCTTAGATCGAGCGCAGAGTACATTGCAAGCGTAATCTCCCGGTTCCGTTAAAAACCCACGTCGCGAAACGTCGGATTATTCGAGGACGCGCATGAAGAAACTTATTATTTCTGAATCGACGAGCGCCGCGGGTTGGAGCAATAGTTCCCTAAAAGCCATAAATGTTATTCGGTCGCTTGCGTTTCGGTTACACGTAGCATCGATAAACTATAATTAATAAATTATAAGGTAAATTATAAGAGCATTATGTGAAATCGCGCGAGCATGTACCGCGATTCCCGGCAATCTTTTCGCGACGCAGGGACGGTCGAGTTGCAATTACCGTGGAGGTAAACAAAATCTGGAAATATATTGGGTCGTCTCATAAGTTGGTGCCGTTTATTCTTGTACCATTTGAATTCTAAAAATCAAATATTTAATCACTAGACTGCGGATTTTATGCATTTATGACAAAAATGGTTAGGGACTATTTAAAACAGTGGACATATTAAAAACATTTAAGGGCACCAGCGTATTGGTTTTAGATTACTAAAATAATTAAAAGAAGTAGGAAATTTTTATTTCGCTCCTGTGTCTTGCAATCAATGCAAATGTTTTTTGCATAAAGATCCGCAATCTAGTAATCACCCTTTCATTTCACAACCTCTTCTGACCTTTTTGGCTAAGACATCATGTCGTCACTATAAAATTTCTGCGGTTTTTCATTAACACTAGGTTTACGGAGCATTAAAATGACTAGTTTACATTAATTTATAAAAATAATATGAATATATCTATTAAAATTTGTAGCCATTTTTTAAATAGTGTTTACCCAGAAAAATCAATGCGTTAAATAATTCCTCATGGATGCATCTTTATGATCTCAGTATTCGTAAATTAACACGTTCACGGACAGTAAAAATTTCAGTGAGCTACAAAAATAGACAAGCAATTTTTCGTGAAACTAGTTGTACTATCCAAAATCTGATTAGAAATAAACAATAATAATAAGTTAACTGTCATTAGTAATGACAAATGAAATGTATATTAATTACAAAAACAAATTTCAATTTGAAATGTATATTAATTACAAAAACAAGTTTCAATTCGAAATGTATATTAATTACAAAAACAAATTTCAATTCGAAATGTATATTAATTACAAAAACAAATTTCAATTCGAAATGTATATTAATTACAAAAACAAATTTCAATTCGAAATGTATATTAATTACAAAAACAAATTTGAATTTAAAATGTATATTAATTACAAAAACTTAAGGTTGTATAAAATTAAATGAATAAAAATTGGCTTTAACATTTGAATGCTATAGCATTCACGTCATTTTGCATCACTATGAAAATGAATGCAATAGCATTTGCGTCCGCGAACGTGTTAAAAATATAAGAATCTGTCATTTTGACGGGTCCCGTAAATCTAGTGTTAAAATACTTTTCAATGGTGAATAATGTAAACATATACACGGCACGAACTTATGGGACGACCTAATAGAATTGTTGAACGAGCGGATGCGCAGGCGCAACAGGTCTCAAGGATGCGACTAGTGTTCCTTCTCGAGAATTTCTCAAGAAATTTTATGATTGATTATTTCTCATTTCTCGAGAAATTTAAATCTAGGAAAATTCTTATGAATCTCATTTATTTTATAACATATAAATTCTTAACACTAGGTTTACGGGACCCGTCAAAATGACGGGTTCTAATACTTTTAATTTACAAGTCTTAAGACTCTAAGGATACATCCATGAGAAATTAATCAACAAAATTATTCCTTTGGGTATGTCATTAAAACAAAAATGGCTAAAAATTTGGGCAGCACATTCTTGTTTATTTTATAACGTAATGTAAAATAGTCACTTTTAGTGCTCCGTAAACCTAGTGTTAAATTCTCTTAAATTCTTATTTAAAACTTTAGAAAAACTGAATACTGAATTGAGTAATGAGTTTCTTGTTGTTATTAAAGAAGAAGTATCTAAAAGAAGAGACAAGATTATTGTATCCCTTATAAAATATCTGCATAATCCAGAATCTCTGCAAAAAGATTCAGAAGATACACTTTTTTATTTAACATCCAAGGCAGATATGTATAAAATGGCGAAACAAATTCTAAGCAGACTTTTTGGAAAATATAACAATGATTCTTATGAAAATAGTGAAAAACTTTCAGATTCTCAGAATGAGGAACTACCACTGGAAATACAGTTAGAATTAGAAATTGCAGACAGCCTTCAAGAATTTAGTGTCAAGAGTTTAGCGGCAGAAGAAAATCAATTCCGGACTCTAACAAAGGAATTCCAAATTTTTGAGTCCACTGGAAAAAGGACACCCAATCTTCAGCAACTTTTGGATGTTCTGTGTACGATAAAGCCAACATCCACACAAAATGAAAGAAATTTTTCTACGGCTACAGTTTTTGTTACAAAAAAAGAAGTAGATTGTCTGATTCTACATTAGACGCATTATGCTTCTTAAGAAGTCATTTCAAAACAAAAGCGTAATGTTTCACTTTATAAAAGTTTGGTAAAAGTTTCCCAATATATTTTTACTTTATTAAAAATTCTCGAGAATTCTCGAGAATTATAGTCTCTCTATAGACTCTCCGGAAGGATCCTAGATAAGAGTACCTTGCGCAATCCGCCGAGGCTCATGTTTCGCGTCGCTCCGAAGCTGTCCGTTCGAGCTGGAAAATCCTACGCGAGGTAAACACCGAAACGAAAGAGGGAATCCCCGCGAGTCGATCGCATCGGTCGAAATTTAACCCCATGGGCCGTGGGGTCGCGAGCAACAACCACGCGAATCGGCTGAAGTCGGTCGTCGAACGATAGAGAGCTCGCAGATTCCGCTCGATTCTCGTCACCATTTTATGTTTTCTCGGAGATCGCAGATTGACAGCGGAATCCGCGGAACCGATCGGCAACCGGTTCTCGGTCTAGCCGAGAACCGAAGGTACCAACGGATTCCCGTCGAACGCGTCGAAGAATGAAAGTTGTTGCGTTATCGGAGACCGTCAAGGCTACCGATACGGTTGCCGATTATGCACCGTGGAGTCCACGAAAAGCAACTGCGAGAGACAACAATACGTCACTCGTAATTGGTAATTCGGAATTCGTTTCTCCCGAGGAACGGAGAGAACGAGCGTTGATTATCCGTTGTTATCTACGATTATCCGAGACGCGCGAGGTCACGCCAACGCGATGCAAAGAAGCGCGTCGACCGAAACGCGACAGTTTCAAAACATTCGGCCGCGTTTCGCGACGCATAATTTACCATGTACTTGCGCGGCCGTTCAAATGCGAAAATCATTACCACGACTCGCTAACCAGCTGCTCGTTGGACGAACAAAATTACCTGCTGCGGGTGCCACGTGTGCTGGAAAAAATTCTTGAAGCACCTCATGATGGACGGACGGCTTTCTTCGACTGCGATGGTCACCGCATAGTGATGAGTTCTTCTCAAATTAATTTTCCGGGCCTGATCTTGCTGCTTCGAACCGAGAGAGAGAGAGAGTTCGGTTTACCGTGGCCGTTTCATCGTGGTTTTCGTTGCCGAAGATCCTCTCTCGTGTTTGCTTCTGCCAGGATGCTGGCACACGAAATCGCGATTAAATCGATTCGATTGATCACGGTTCGACGAAGACGGGCCTTGTCGATCGGATCGACGTTGACAAACATCGACCGAGTCGCGTGCAGCTGCAAGCGAATGCTTTGAAGCGTGCGCCACGGTGCACGCTCGACGACTAATCAAGTTCGGAGTCCAATCGCGGCCGGGACTCAAGACTATCCCATCTCCGATCGCCGTGAACGCTACCTGGTCGCACCTGTATCATACCTGTATCTATCCGCGCCACGCTTGTCGCGTCGCACTGTGGTGACAAATGGCCAAACACCGGCAAAGAATCTGTAAAAACGAAACTATCCGACGAATTTGTTTGGGAATTTGTGGAAAGATTGCCATAGGTGCTATGCTTATTTGGCAAAAATAATTTTTTTTTTAAGTTGTTGAAAATTAACCCTTTGCACTCGACGCTATTCTATTTCTAAAACTAAATGTTTCTTCCGTCTTAGAATATATTCATTTTATTCGTAGGAAATTGATCCGATTTCCACGTATAATATTTAAATGTTTAGTAATCTATTAAATGCAAATTTTGTAATGGGACAAATATTTTGTAATATTTGTTGTACTTTCTTTGAAATAATGCCGCAACAGTTTTTAGTGGCACATCAGAGTCACCGCTCGAGTGCAAAGTTTTTTCGAGTGCTCATTTTTTTATTTATGGAAGCATACAACAAATCCTTTAACAGATTTTGGTCTGGCTCTGATCGTTTTGGCGAGGTATAATATTGAACTAACTTTGTGTAAAAAATCTCGTCACACTTCGATACCCCTTGGCCGCAATTTAAACTTAAATATCTTTCAAAATTTCCAAGAATGAATCGTACGGGAATTACGGTGTGTTTGATGTATTAGGTGAATTTTATGAGGAATATTTCTAAATAATAAAGAAAAATGTGAAATGCATATGATTTATTAATTCTTTATGTATCAAAAAATATTTAATAACCATTTTTTTTTATCTTACATAAACTATTTTTATAGCGTTCATTGCGAACCACTGCGAAACAATACCTGTTGCATTTTTGCGACAGTGGTCCAGTGAACGAAAAATTTGTTTATTTAACATTAAAATATTGTTATTAAATATTTGCTTGTACATGTGAATTTCACATGTTTCTCTATTACTTAAGATGTATCCCTTAAAAATTTCATTTAAAAGACATCAGATTAGTCCATATGACTTAGTGTTAAACAACTTATTTTGAAAATTCTTTTTGCCAGCTAACAGTTTAACCTACTTGTAATAACCCATATGATTTATAGACCCCTAAGTCTTAAATTACAGACGGAATAATTACATAACTATCGCATTGAAAACTGATGAATTTCCAGGAGAGAAGAAAAGGTTATTTACCAGGGTTACCAAGGTTAACCAAGGTTAACCAGGTTAACCAGGATTTACCAACGTTATTTATCTCTATAAATCAAATTTTTTTAAAAAGTTTAAACTTTGGCACATTATGCACTCACTATTGGGCTATACAAACATAATTTTTTTTAAATAAAAATCGAAAATTTATAAAATGGTTTTCTGTCGCCTTGGCACCACTATGCGTTGTCTCTCCGAGATTATCAAGAATTATTTCGTGGCCTACCGATCCATTAAAAAATGGAAACACTCGTTCCTTGTCCAACCAGGAAAATTACACGGACGTACATGTGCAATTACTATTTCCGTCAAAGAAATTGCAAATGGCGGTCGTCGCGTAAAGAATAGTCAGGAATACCCGCTTTGAACGGCCCCGTAGAGTCGAACCGAAGATTCTATTGGTTCGTGATGCATTCGCCGGGAAAGTTTAAACGCGCGTTAGTCTGAAATTTGAATAGTCGATCGGAGACGTTAGTCTTCGGCACCAATGGTCTGTTCGCTCTCGGGAGTGGGGACACGCAGAGGTCGAGATCCGATTGTTTGACATTTGCGAAGACGGTAACCGCATTCTACGCGGAGAGCTATAAAATAATAGGGTAACGGTGACAAATGCCACGACGAACCATGGGTGCGCGCTATGGAACGAACAGTCTTTATTGTAACAGAGATTTGTGCATACTGCATACACCTTTATTTAAATCTTCGTTTCAAATCGTTATTTCCTGATCTCGAAATTCGAGAACGTAGATTTCGTTATCTCCTGCTCGTTTCGAAATTCCACTTTGTCTATGGCCGACTGAGGACTTCCGGTATAGCGAAGCCAATGTTTCCTGGAAAAGAAGCGGGTGCATTTTTTAAACGTTTCGCGCGCTACATTATCGACACCCGATAACTTAAGTGTTTACCTACATTTCGTCGATTTTTTCCTTTTCTCCTTCGAGACGACCCACCACCGTACCTTGACTCGTGTTCATACACCATCCCTTTAAACCCAACTCTTTGCCGCGTTTTTGGGTAAACTAAATTCGTCGCCAAACAATATATCATTTACACGATATGATATTTTGTCGATATGAGATCCAATTACCGGACATAT
This sequence comes from Halictus rubicundus, assembly GCF_050948215.1. Classification (NCBI taxonomy): domain Eukaryota; kingdom Metazoa; phylum Arthropoda; class Insecta; order Hymenoptera; family Halictidae; genus Halictus; species Halictus rubicundus. The sequence continues at coordinate 25,830,139 of NC_135150.1, forward strand.
AAAAAAGTATTCGATTAAATTTCTGCTTGACTTCAATCGTGATGTCAAAGTATCAAACCGGATCAATTGTGTCGCAAAATTACAGGATGAGTCTGGTAACATGGCGATCTCAAATAACTCGTACGTATTTAAAAAAGGCGACATACATACCGTGGTAAAAAAGTCAAAGTAACAAAAAAACAGATTACAGCACTGTATGTCTCCCTAGAAACCATACAACGTTTGTTCGAACATTTATCTCGTAAAACAAATAATTTACGAGTTATTTGAAATAGTCGTGTTATCATACTCTGCATATCGCGGACGAGGTACAAGAATAAACTGATCGTCTCGAAAAATTCCATACGTTACAAGTTACAATGCAATTGTGACAGAACTATGATTGCATAAAAATATACTCAAATTCAACCATAATGGTAAAACAGGGTTCTAAAATACCGACATTGAGAACCACTGACTTTTAGCGATATTTCGTCGATATTTCAAATCGTGTGACGCGGAACCCGATACGGTGATTGGTCCACTCCAGGCATGGGATTTAACTGGCCCAATCCGAGGCTTTCTCGAAGGCTACGCCCTCTTGTTCCGACCGCGCATCTCAAGTTCTCGACCTCAGGCCCGTACCATGTGAACTGCGCGTGGCGCACTAGGGCGACTCTCTTATCAATAGATTTCCACATGACCCATGAGATATCATCGTCAATGCGTTTTGTTTTGTCAGTGGTATCTCCTGTGGGCCCATTCCACTGCATCGCATGGTAATTTTCAGTTTTCATAATTTCGAATCTTCTTCCTCGCCAAGCAGGTGTAAACGTGCGCGAAAATCTAGTTTGTGGCCAGGACAAGGGAGCGTAGCCTTCGTAAAAGCCTCGGATCGGGCCAATATAAATCCCATGTCTGGTCTACATACTCTACTGCGATTGCTATACCAGAGAGGACATGAGAGTGCTGACGCTCAGGGTTTTAGTGTCCCCACTTTTCTGCATCATCTTTTTAGCCTGGAACAGAACTTGCATCAACTTTTTAGCCTGGACCAGAACCTGCATCATCTTTTTAGCCTGTATTAGAACTTGCATCATCTTTTAGGCTGGATCAGAGCCTACATAAAAGACCCTCTTTTAACATAGAAGTAGCATCCACTGTGGCATTATTTGGAATTCGCTGCTAGTGATGCAGGTAAGATGATGCAGGTTCTGGTCCAGGCTAAAAATTAGATTAGGGCAGCATTATACCGGGGACACTAAAATCCCGGACGTGAGCACTCTCATTTCCTCTCTGGTTATACCTCGTCCGTGCTTCGAGTCTGTTCTTATATCTCGTCGATGTATCGTCGGTGGTCGAGATATCGACGACTACGGAGTTGCGTCGACGTACGTCAGATGTCGCTTCTGTTCCGAGTAAACCTCGAGTTCGGAACTGGTTTCTCCGTATTATTAATTATCTACACGTCGCTCGACAATATACGTTACTCACCTTCCTAAAGAAGACACCTAAGAGGGGAAAAAAACACGCGATTAGAGTCGTCATGCACGCGGTGCAACAAACTGATCTCACTTCTATACCTTGCACTCTGCCGAATACTTCGAAGTCGACGCCGATCATTTTCGACATTTTTCAATCTGTCTAATCACGGTATTAACACCGCTGTTGGAACCACACGAGGAGACGGACAGCAATTTTGAAATAGTCCGACTGTAACGTCGCAAAACATCAACGGGGAAAAAGGAACGTGCGTCGTTGATTTGTGAAACAAAAGTCAACTAGATGTCGCCATGCGAGGTTATATCAGCTGTTCCGGTTAGTTAATACCGGTATCCTTGGAAACTATTTTCGGTACGTTTCAAAGAGAATCACACTCGATTTAAGTTCGTCGCAGCTTCGATACGAGCCGTGCCGGTGTCCGTGTCCGCATCGCTTCGAATCTCTCCTCGAGAAAAGAAGCCCTATTCACGCTTGAAGATGTACGTACGGTTAAAACGTTCGGCGACGAGGCTCGCACAAATGACCCCATTTCACGCGTTGCTCGGAATTCGCTCGGTGTACCGATGTACCGCAGAAAACGATACAAATATCGTCGCTACCTGTTTATTTTCAGTACAAATATCCCATAATCCTAATTTCGATTAAACGATCAAATATAGTAAATCGTACAAAAAGGAAATCCGTACAACGCAAATCCAAACGGCGCGACACGTAGACACGTAGTGCACGGTTCGCGTCGACGCGACGCGCGACGTACCGCTTTAAAAGTAGATCGTCGGTCTAACAAACAAGGTGCTAATGTGTCTACCGGCTGTTTGGTAATTAATCGCCGGGATAATTACATGCGAGCTAGACGGTGGGAATCGCTAAACAATTACTCCGAATTTAAAAATCAAATTCGGTCCGTACATGGCTGTTCTCTCTAATCGCGGTTACGTATACATAGGTGCGGGGTTTGCGGTCGCGGGCGCGGGCGCGGGAGCGCACAGGTATTGGTCGATGTTCGGAAGCGCGCGCACGAGAGTGCCAGCAAAAAAAGTCGCGAAGTACAGAGGCGTATAAGTTGTCCCCACCGTGGCCACCACGGCCAGTCAGTCTCAAGCCACGGCTAATACGCGTTCTAGGTGGTGTTTGTACGCCTGAGCTCGCTGGTTTACACGCGAGATTTTCAGCTCGCGCGTAAAACAATCGTTCCGTTCCGTCGTAGATTGGACAGGAACCGAGAGAGTACGGTGGTTCGCGTCCACGCTGTGCCGGTTACGGGTTATATAGCTGGTGCGTCGATCGTTCGAAGGCTCGAAGGCAGGTTTGTTTCCGAGACCGATCGGCATCCTCGCCCGCTATGCTGGACGATCGCGTTCGATCTGGTTCTATCGAGAGACACGCTCGAGTCGGTGACGTTTGATCGATGACCGATTCGTTCGACGAGAAGAGAAGAACGTCGCTGTCGTTGTCGTTGTCGTTGTCGTCACCCCGCGAGTTCCAGTGTACGCGAACGTTAGAGACGAAGGAGAAGGCAACGCGAACGCACACGGTTGTCGGTCGATGAGGTTAGGGTGGCGTACTGTTCGCTCGACGAAAATACGGATACGGATACGCGATGCGGCTCTGACAGTCGTAATCGTCGCATCGTTGGTCGCTTGTCCACAGACAGAACGGTGTGTGCAGTGGTTGAGGGCGAGGGCGAGGGCGACACGGCCGGCGGCCGCAGCTCTTTGACAGCGCACCGTTACAAGTGAGGTTAAACCATCACCGCGGCAGCTGGTGCATACTTGTGTGCGTGCCTCGTGCTCGCGCGCGTGCGCGTACGTGTACGTGTACGTGTACGTGGTACGTGTACACGCGAACGTGTAAATACGTGGACGCGTGGACGTGCGGTGCACGGAGAGGACCAACACACACGACTCGAATACGATGACGGCGATGTTAGTGTCCGTGGCGGAGCTGTCGAACATTTTCTTCGTTCTCGCGGTGTCGATATGCTTCTGCGGAGTTTTCTTATTCATCATCAGGTACTCGTTTCCTGTTACCTATTCGACCGACCGACTTTTAACAATCGTAATCGTTCGATCGGATCGCGGATTTATTTATGCATAGTCGCGGTTTTATCAATCGCCGCTTGTAAAAACGTTGTCTCGATGGTACGTCTGTGTATCTTGTTATTGAAACCAACGACTGTACCGGGTACCGAGTGAGTCGGAAAATGTCGTGCTCGTTAAACTTTGCGATCGTTTGCTCGCCCGTGTCCGCCATAATTGCAGAAAATTGTTGGCATTAATTGGCCAACATTTGCATGCGTACGGAAAAGATTGATGAGCAAAAAACAAAAGACTAATGACCAAAAAACAAAAGGTTAATGACAAGAAAAAAAGACTAATCTGTCGGAATAGGTTAACGTTCCGGGTTCATTTAGAATTGGCAAATGTATAACGTAAAAACGTGATTGATATTTGTAAATGTTTTTTTTTTTAAGGGGGGACAGGGGTCCAGTGCCCCTCGCTACTCGAAGGTTGACTTTGTCGACGCAAAAGGAATCGTAAAAGCCCGAGTTCCATCGCTAATAATAACCAGCGCTAATTTCTGAAAACGAGCGATAAAACCCGACCGGTTTACTATAGCAATAGTCGGTGACCCAGTGGCTATGTCCACAACTTTGTCGCGATCGCGATTCCCCATTGCCGTCGCTTGCTCGATTTGCTTTTTGTATTTTGATCGTTACGTATACTCAGTTTTTCTGTTCGAATTGATTTTGCTCCTAGGAAAAAAATATTAATGTCATCCGTGTGTACGCATGCTGTTATCGTTGTACAGTGATCGTTACCGAAATTTGCACTTTTCCATCGGCAAACACTCAAAGGTCGACGACATCCGATAATAAAAAAAGAAGAGGGAACAGTTTCAACGAAGTTGTCAGTTACTTCTTCTTGCGATATACTTGTCAGATGGAGTAATAAATAATCTTGTTTCCGGGAACAAATTACAACGATGCACGTATCGCCTTAACGATTCGTACTTTAAATGGCAAAGAATCCTTGCGAGTAGTGGCAAATACGCGAACGAGATATAATCGGTTTAATCACGAATAAACAAAATATTTCTTGTAAATGATTCTGCATCTACCGTGCATGAGATTTACGCGTGCACTTTTAGCGCTCGGGGTATGAATTACCGAAGCCTACGACGATCATGCATCGTCGCGACGTTTGAATTAGGTCGATGTACGGACTGGATGTTTGATCTCGGAAAAAGGGAAAGAAAGATAGCGACAGGGAGTGGGGAAAAAGGCGCCGACGCTGTTAGGTTATCTCTGTGCAACGGGATTAGCGATATACCATACGCCGTATACGCATAAGCTATTTGCTACAGTGAAATCTCGTTGTATGTCAGTGCCAACCTTGCGTTTCCAAGTCACTGGAAAACCTCACACCACCGCGGTGAGTGGCCGAATCTCGAGAACAGCATTGTCGGCTATATCGGTGTGAGACCAGAAGAGACCACTACTAATCCAATTACAAAACTTCTTTATTTTTCGTTATTTTTTTTTTTTTATGAAACTTTTACCGACAAATTCGTGGCACTTTTCTGATTAAAATGAAACCAAATATGATATTTACGTGTGTAATGAACGATGAAAGTTACTTCCCGTTACAATTACATTAACGGAAAATTAGTGTAAATGTGATCCGAATTATATCGCGTTTGGTATCATTTTAATCAGAATAATGCCACAAATATATTGGTGAAAGTCTCATAAAAAAAGAATTAATAATAAAGAAGTTAAATTTTTCATTTAAAGGCCCGCGCTCACGCGGGCTTTGATCTGCGCCGGCGGCCGCGACTCTTCGCGGCTCTTTCCTTCTCATACGCTGTGCTTCTCTGCGTTCGAAACTTTTATCGCTTGTTACACAAGTAAATATCATCGGAATCATATCAGTTTCATTTGAATCAGAAAAATGCCACGAATATGTTGGTAAAAGTTTCATAAAAAAATAACGAAAAATAAAGAAGTTTTGTAATTGGATCAGTAGTGGTCTTCTGGTCTCACACCGATATAGCCGACAATGTGTGGTACACTCCTCGGCGACGACGGCTCTCGAGCTTCGCTGTCCGCTTCCCCGTGCAACATTATATCGGAGACGGATATTCCTTCCGTTTGAACGTCAGTCGCGTTTGTATGTCATAGGTTTCTTATGACTTACAAACGGCATGACTCTTAGGTTTCCAGCGTGCCCTGTGTATTTCAAATGGGACGCTCGGCGAGAACCACCGATTTCGTATGAGTGTCAGTGAAAAGAACGGCGGGACTGACATACAACGAGATTTCACTGTACTAGCTATAGCAACGCGCGCGAATCGGACGGCACCGCAAGGAAATTTGGATGTCGATACGGCCGTGCAACCATTCGTCGCGTTGCGTTGCCCGGTCTCGAAATTAGAGTCCCGCGATGGTTTATTGCGCCGCGCGAAACACATCGCGAGTCAACAACAATATTTATGCGAAAGATTAGCGGCGCGTAGAGAAGCGAGAACCGCTCGGTTTTATTCCCGTTCGTCGATTGCATAATAACCGGCGATGCCGCAACACGGGCCCCCGCTGCGCCTGTCTCATTTTTTCACCGCCATCTTTTCCAACCGTGTTTCCGACTAAAAAAATATCGCGTTTCGCCTCGTCCATATTTCGAGGGCTTTGTGCGAGCTATCGCTTCCAGGAAAGAAATCGAATACTGCTCGAGATGTTGAGGTCGACGTGAGACCGTGCTGCTTTATTACATTCGATATGTCGTTCTGTGGGTTTACAGTTTAACACGTTGACCGCCACGTCACTCGTACGTGGGTGACGGAATTATTTGTCCAGGTTTTGAAATGAATTTTTACGTTAATATATTCTCCGTAACAAATTTTATTAGTATTAGTATAAGTTGGAGGACTACTCAATACCATACATTTAATTTTTCTCAATTCTTATTTCATTAAATAACTTACTTTGATTTGATGGAATTTTTGAGGTTTCTAGTTTGCCAGTCAAAGTGTTACAGTCCCCTCGTTGTTTCTCCTACGAACGACGACGTTAAAGGGAAAAAGACTGTCCCTTCGGTTTGCCACCTCTGAGATCTAGACCTAGACCTTGACCTTATTTCGTCGTGGCCAGAGTAGCGTGTTCGATGCCCGGTGAGGCATTGTCCGGAGATCTTTAGAAAACGGACAGCGAGACGTTTGTTTGTGATAATGGGAAATCGAAGGTGTCCAGAGATCACAGAGGGATCTAGATTCGCGATCGGCCGAGTAGGAAAGCCAAGGGATCGTGTCACCGTTTATGAGAGGTAACGTTTATCTTCAAGGATCGATCCCACGGCATTATTTATAACACTCAAAACTAGTACTTAAACATAATTATCGATCCGTTCTAGAAGCGAAGTCCTCGTTGGACACACGACGCGGAACGCTCTCCGTATTTCTCTTGAATCGAGCTTCTTGGCGTGGAATCGTTCTCAAGGTCGTCGAGTCCTACTCGAACGGTCGGAGACTGCGGGATCGGTTTATCGCATTGCTCGGCTCGCGATCGCGGCGAAAGATCGATTAGGTCGGTATCCTTCTGTACAGCTAAATATTTTCTCAAGGTTCGCTGGGTGGTTGTTGTTTTTCATCCTTGCCAATAGATTCCCATTGGACGAGAGGAGAACGCGCCGTTTTCGGAGAAACTGTGAAACGAAATCCGTATCCGAGGACAATTTTCACGGACGTCGACTCGCTCCTCTCGACCCCGATTCGAGTAATGAATTCTGCCGGAGATTTCGAAATATTCTCCTCGGTTTTGCAGAAAATAAAATGCGCTCGTGTCGCGCTAGGATCGCGAACGCATCTACACGAGCGGCGCTTCCGTTTCTTCGATATCGATTTCTCCGTCGATCGTCGCGCGTCGCGACGCGCTTCGTCGGTTTCATTGCTCTGACGTGGAACACGAATCGCGTACAAATCGATCAAGTCGAACAACCGTCCAAGACAGTGGTCCCAATCGACGAATTAGGAGGAAAAAATTCTAAAATCATTTTTTCCGTTGAGCACAATACCATTGTTTATATATCTTTTCATTCTAAATTGAATGAGAACATAACGAAGTCGATGCGATTAATAGTTTTCGAGATACGGTGATGCAATTTATGATTAAAAAATTTATAACTTACTGGGACAGATGATTATTTTTCAATTTGGCATTGCTCTGATGATAATTCAGTATTCTACTTGCCCACGGGCACCCGTTCCACTTGACAAATTTTGACCCCTGTACTTTCTAGCTCATTCTCTAAATAATTTACAAGCATATGACGATTCTTGGTCACAGTCGACTGTATAAGACCTAATTCCTTCAGGTGAATAACCATGTCCCGCCGAGTTGCAGCGCGCACTGTGTCTACAAAAAAAATTATTTCTCACAAAATGGCAACTAAAGGCGAGAAGCTATTGAATTTGTATCGAGTACAGGAGTGTTACTCTTGCTTAAAAATAGTTTGAATTAGTAACGTTTAGTAGCTTGGGTTCTGCGCTCCGCAAAACGCGGAATAGTTTACAAAAGAAACGTGGACCATGTGTATCAAGATGTCCCGAAGTAGAAATAATAACACGAGTCAGTAAATTGAAATAAATTTGTAGTTTTATATTTACCTTCAACTATGGAATTCATATTATCATGAATATAAAAGTATTTATAATGCCAGGTAATCGGAACACGCGTTTTCACATACACTATTTCGCGACAAGCGATCGAGTAACCTAAAACAATTATGCGTTGCGACGCGATAGTTGCGTTCGTCATTCGTTTCATTGTTAATGAGACTCAGAGGTCACTTTGCGTCCCTGTGGGATGTATAGTACACATCAAAAATTCACTGATACGTGTTTTTCTTTACCTTTAATTTTGAACTTTTTTCCTCCTAATTCGTCGATTAGGACCACTGCGCGACGCTTTTTACGCGTAGGCCGTCGTAAGGAGCATAACTGAACCAATAACCACAACTTTTGTGTAAATCATTATCTATTGCTAGGAGTATAGAAGAACAACAAAAAATAAATATTATAATTATTTTATCATAGTTAGAACTGAAGAAATTTTTGTCAATAACTAATGTCTCCTCGTTTAGCAATGACGAACTAAACAGATTGACTCGGTTTTGCAGCGGTCCGTAGAAAAAATGTGTACGTGAAATGTTCTAGTAGTATGTTTACATCTAACACTTTGGTATGCATGTTTACAAAATATTCTACATCTTAACACTCGGTTCTTCGCAGTCAGTCGAACGGAAAAGCACGCAAGTGAAGTAAGAATAAATATGTGAAATCAATTGCTCCAAATTGTTTAAAAAAAGTAATTTCTCTTTTGAATAACGGTTCGTCAAAATACTGTTAAGCTATATTATTAAATGTTGGAGGAAGACCAAAGAAATTTGTCTCATCTGGTGAAGCTTCGAGTGCCAATATGGCTGCAAAATTATCAAAAGAAGATACGAATATACAAATAAGCCAGTGGACAGCACGAGGAACTCTTAAACGAGGTGAGATTAGATGCATTAAGAAAAAAAAAGAAGTCAATGTTATCGAAAGGAATATTAATCTTCGTTTGGAATTTGCTGAAAAATATCGAAACTGGACAACTACTGACTGGGAACGGGTTATTTGGTCTGACGATAGCAAAATTAACAGAATTTGATCAGATGGTATGTCTTGGTGCTGGATTCGTAAAAACGAAAGACTTAAACCACGACATGTGTAACAAACGTTAAAGCATGGAGGCGGATCTCTAATGTTCTGGGGGTGTCTAACAGCATTTGTTGTTGGATCACTGCACCGAATTAATGGCATCGTGAATCAGTACATGTACAAGGATATTTTACATGATCATCTTATAGATGCTGTTGAAAATATGCCTTTTCAAGAAAAAAAAATGTAATTTTTCTGCATGACAGAGACCCTAGGCACACTGCTAAAAGTGTAAAAAATTCGCTCAGTACTAAAAAATTTTCTGTTCTGGATTAGCCTGTACAGAGCCTCGACCTCAACCCCATAGAGAATCTATGGGGTCTACTAAAAAGACGGCTTCGGGATTCATATGACTCCCAACCAAATTCAATCACAGTTTTGTATGATAGAATTCAAGTACAAATATCTCCGGATTGTAAAAATTTAGTAGAAAGTATGCCAAAGCGAATTAGTGCAGTTTTACAAGCAAAAGGGCTGTGTACGAAATATTAAAAATAAATAATACATTAAATATCGCAAAGTATTGAACGTGGTGCAAAACCGAGTCAATCTATTTTCTTTTGTCATTGCTAAACGAGGAGACATTAATTATTGAAAAAAATGTCTTCAGTTATTTCTAACTATGATAAAAATAATGATAATGTTTATTTTTTGTTATTCTTCTATATTCCTAGCAATAAATAATAACTTACACAAAAGTTGCGGTTATCGGTTCAGTTATGCTCCTTACTGCAAATGCCGTTATCGAGATCCTTTGCGTTCGCGAGAAACTAAAAGGAAAGAGCAAACTGCCGCGAGGTTGTCGGACGTTCTCGCTAAACTCTATCGTAACCAAAAATCGTTCGGCCGCTCTCCTCTCCGGATCCTTTTTCGACCTTGAGCCGTGTTAAAACGAACAGAACGATGTTGCAACGAGGACGCACCATTTTTCTGCTTCCACGATCTTTGTTCGATCGACCACTCGTCCTTGAAGTGATTCGTTTTCTCCCGATGCTTCGAAAACACGTTAAACTCTGTTCCCCGCTCGAATTGCCCCGGAGAGCGTTGCTTCGGCTCCGCGGGAAACCAGGAGCACCCAAGCTACGCCTACAGGGAAAATAGCCTAATGTCGACCAGCAGGAAAAGCCTAAATTCGACTACACTCCTATAAGGTTGTCTCGCTCGATTCGCAAGATTTCTTTCGACGTCGTTTGCCACGGGGGCAATTATGCGCATCGTTCCAGGGTCAAAGAGCGCTCGATTGCTCCCGATGCCCCGCCCACTCGATCGGATCTCGAGATTATCGATCCCCGATCCTATCAACGTTAGCTATCTAACGCAGTTGCGCTATCGCAGCGTCGCAGTTCAGAAAATCCCGGTAAATCGAGCCTCGATGCACCGTAATCCTGTCAGCCGTCGAATCGACGAGTTGTTGACAGGCAAGCATAGTCAACTTTGACAGAACACGCGACAGTTTCGGCTTGGAGAGCACGCGTTACGCTCGCTGGTTCGCGTTCTCCTGCGCCGAGTTTCCTTTCGAATCGCTTTTCTTTCCTCGCTTTCCGGCCGCGTTTCGGCGTCGTTCCGCGTCCGCGCTGTCCTTTCGTCCTTCAGACGGCGCACAGCGGTCAATTTGGACGAAATCGGATTCAAAATCAAAGAACTTTCGATAGGAATGAGGTAGAGCGATGAAATTTTTTTTAAATTAAAGCTGAACCTTCGTAGAATATGGGAAAAATAGGGAGATTATTACCATCCAATCATTTCAACGAAAAAATGACTTCATTAGTTTTTGTCACAAAAATCTATTTTTTGCAAAATCCTGAGGTCGTAGACAAATTTTGAGACCAGATTTGAAATCAGCGTGAGAAAATCTATGGGAAATGATGTATAGCATGTTCAAAAAAAATTTTTTCCGCGCGTGGTATTGGAAAAACTAAAATTTTCATGAATTTGTGCGCGTTTAACGAATTTTCTCGAGGTTAACAAACGTTCGTACCACAATCTCTCTATTTTTCCCATATTCTACAAAGTTTCAGCTTTCATTTAAAAAAAGTTTCATCGCTCTACCTCATTTCTATCGAAAGTTCCTTGATTTTGAATCCGATTTTGTCCAAATTGCCCACTGTGCGGCGTTTAGGCTTCCAGGGCCACGCGAGACATGCACTGTGTCCTTTTGATACACGCGTGCACGTACAGTGACTCCCAAAAATATTCGGACACTAGCTATAACTAACTTTACGACTTGATAATTCCTTTGTTGATAAAGCAATCGTCCCGGGAATTGTTTCTAGCAATAAAAGATCTATTAATGTTGATAAACATGAATAATTTATTTGAAAAATATCCATAAATTCCATAATAAAAATTAGTAAAAGAAACAATGTACCATTTTTGGCTCACAAAAATATTCGGACAATATTAATTTTTCAATTTAGATAATGTATCATAAAAATGTATCATTACAAAATTTGTTTAATACTTCGTGGCATAACCACTTTTGTTTGAGAACATTTCTTAACCTGTTTGGCATATTGTTTTTAATCTTTTTTAAATATTCAATAGTTATATTCGACCACTCAGTTGTTGCAAGTCTTTGTTTTAATGACAGTAGTGAGGTGGCATGGACATCTAACGGTCCACGAGATTCTGTTTGTAAACAAACGTTTTCCCGTTCTTGGAATATCGCGTCCCCAGAAGGCGATTGCCAGAGAAGTATAATACGTGTCCGAATATTTTTGTGAGCCACAAATGGTCCATTATTTAATAATTTTTCATTATGAAACGTATGTATATTTTTCAAATAAATTATATACGTTTATCATCCTTAATAAATGTTTCATTGCTAGAAACAATTTCCAGGGCGATTGCTTTATCTACAAACGAATTATTAAATCATAAAGTTATACCTAGTGTCCGAATATTTTTGTGAGCCACAAATGGTCCATTATTTAATAATTTTTCATTATGAAACGTATGTATATTTTTCAAATAAATTATATACGTTTATCATCCTTAATAAATGTTTCATTGCTAGAAACAATTTCCAGGGCGATTGCTTTATCTACAAACGAATTATTAAATCATAAAGTTATACCTAGTGTCCGAATATTTTTGTGAGCCACAAATGGTCCATTATTTAATAATTTTTCATTATGAAACGTATGTATATTTTTCAAATAAATTATATACGTTTATCATCCATAATAAATGTTTCATTGCTAGAAACAATTTCCAGGGCGATTGCTTTATCTACAAACGAATTATTAAATCATAAAGTTATACCTAGTGTCCGAATATTTTTGTGAGCCACAAATGGTCCATTATTTAATAATTTTTCATTATGAAACGTATGTATATTTTTCAAATAAATTATATACGTTTATCATCCTTAATAAATGTTTTATTGCTAGAAACAATTTCCAGGGCGATTGCTTTATCTACAAACGAATTATTAAATCATAAAGTTATACCTAGTGTCCGAATATTTATGGGAGTCACTGTATATCCGCGGGTTTCGCAAGCGCTAGTTTCGCCAGAGATCAAATGCCACACCGCGTCGAACCGAGCTGCAATGCTTGCGAAACTCGCGTATGTGTGCGTGTACGTGCGTTCGTATAGATACGCCGGGTATAAGTACGCGTCTTCCGAAGGGACACGGTTACCATCCGAGAAGTTCCATTTCGTACTTCCTAGATCGAACAGTTTCACGGCGAATCCGTTTGCATTGGGTTGTCCGGAAAGTTCGTGCCGATTTTCAAGGGAAACTCAAACGAAATACACTTAAATTTCGATATACATTTATTGAATTATTACAAGTGCCATTTTGTTCCATAATCTTTCTCCGTCTTTCACGCAACTTCCGTTTTTCGGCGAAAAACTTTTAATTACCGACCCAGTCAAAATGACTAGTGGATGATTTCTTCTTTCACGATTACTGAAACTGTGAAAACGTTTTCACGAGAAATTTTTGAATATGTCTCTTCTTTGGAGTACATGTTACCGTCAAAATCGTATCGTGAGCAAATTCAATCTTGCTGTTATTATAAAGGGATAAGTCTAAGTCACGTTTAGGACTCGGCAGTTCTAGTGTTAAATATAATTTTTTATGTCGACCAAAGAGTTACAGTTTTTGTTATTATGGGAATTTTTTATTGATCTAAACAGACGAAAATCTGAGGGTGTAATTCACTCTGGGTGAATTAGGGTGTGTTCACTCTGTTTCCTTCCATATTTAACAAATTATCTCCGGGCTGATTATTCCATAATTTTGGAAGTCTGTGGCCCATGGCTGAGGATTTTTTCAATAGATCCTTCCAGATCATCAGAAACTTCTATCATGAACCAGCAACTCACCCTCAATAGCGTAATATAATAATTTCGTTTAAAATTATTGTATAAAAGAAGATTTGTAAGCTCCCACTTGGTATAGCACAATTATTGAAAAACCGATTAATGGGCTTCCGGTAGATAAAGTGTTAAGAGCGTATAAAACTTAATGTATCCTAAGAAAAATTACTGTATCCTAAACAGACTTTTTTCTAAAAATGCCTGAAAGATCACCCGTTTATGTACACATACCATTTGTTGTCGATCATTCTGACATATTCAGACCTATCCTAATGCGACCTACAGAAAAACGGCACGAACTCTTTCCGTACCTCCCAATATTTTTCAACGAACAGATTATCCTCGCTAAAATAAAAATAATAATAAATCGACCTGTTTCGTCGAATGGTTTCCGAGATGTAAATTGGCGAGTGTACCTAAAGTTGCAGCATTCGGAGAAACAACATCGTCAATAAATTCCTAGTTATATGTTAAGTACAAAGATATAATAATGTAATATTATGATATAATAGCTGTGGTCGCTAATGACCTAGTTGTTGATGCGACCTGTATAAATAAATAAATTAAAAAAAAAAAAAATAAATTCCTAGCCAGCGAACAGATGACTGGAAACTCCTCTCGGCGAGACTCTCGGCAAGTTGTTAGCCAAGGAGCGATCGATTTGGCGTGGAACGATCCGTCGAAAAGTTTTCCGCGGCCGATTTCGTCGGCAATGAACGCCTTCATGTTTGCGAAGGGTTCCCGCGAAGCATGAACGCGCACCGCCAATTGTCTTCGATTGAACGAGGCCGGGAGAGAAGACTCTCGCCCCTTCCCACTTCCCATTTGCGATTCTAGAAAACAATTGACCGTATTTGCTTGTTTGTCGGCCGAACGAAGATACCGAGTTTCCACGAACGGTGTTTGCTCCGCGCAGGGCCCGCTCTAGTGGTTACGACGCCCCGGGCAAGAAAACAAATTGCCGCACCTTTTGAAGCACTAAGCACCGCGCTGAACAAAATGACCTTTTTTTTTTTTTAGCAAAATTGCCTGCAAGGGTAGTCTGAAATTTTCTATTAATTGACTATTTAACACATCAATATTTTTCTCACACTTACAGCCAAAGCCAAAATGGCGCGCCTAAATTTTGGCGCCCTGGGCAAATTCCCGGGTTGTCCCCCCCCCCCTAGAGCGGGCCCTGGCTCCGTATATATTGTAAAAAAATGGCTAAAAATTTGGATTTACACATTTTTGTTAATTTTATAAAGCAATGTAAAATAGTCACTTTTAGTGCTCCCTAAAACTGGTGTTAAAAATTACATCCTTCATTTGAAAAATGTGAATTCATACATTGGAATCCGTCCAATGGAGGCATTCTCGAGAAAAACGTCTCAGACAAAACTTTTACATTTTTTTGCGTACAATTTGAATATGCAATAAAAAGTACCAGGTCCCATTTAAAAAAACGACTCTCGGTTTGAAAATCCCATTTCCGGTTAGTACCGGAAATTGCAACTATCACCATTCGATAGAGCGTGCTCGAATTGGTTACTAAAATCTGTTTAGTTTTCAATAAAAATCACTCTCCACCACCAATATATATATATATATTTTTTTTTTCCTTAAAAGTGGAAAAATTGCCATTTCTCACGATTTTCGACTTAAAATCGCACTTTTAATCGTTTATAACTCGTAAACGAATTAACCAATATCGGTGAAATTTTCAGCATGGATATAATTTATTCGAGCGAATCAAACACATTTTTTAAATTTTCAATACAGGCTCAGATAAAAAAGCTAAAAAAACCAACTTTTACTATTTCTTTTGCGATTCCGACCAATTCAAACTTTTTCCAAAAATTTTTTACACCTCGTCTAATAAACTTCTCAATAAAATTCAAGTCATTTGATCTAATTTTTAAAAAGTTATGTTGCTTCAAATAGTGTAGACTCAGTTTTGCTCGTTAGTGTATATAGCAGGGGTCGGCAACCTTTTTTGGCCGCGGGTCAAAATCGACCAAAATGCTGAATTGTAGCTGTTTTGACGAGTATACTCGTCATGACACAAAATATTGCCATTTCTTCATGACGAGTATACTCGTCAAACACAATTAACTGGTTAAAGAGACGTTTGGGTCAGAGATATTTTCGTATTGAAACAGTCTTTTAGTAGATAATAAGATATATTTTATTAAGAAAATAATTACAAACATAGTTGACGTTTCATGTTTACGTTTTACAATTTATTTTTATGTATTGTACTTTATTTTCGGAACTAAAGTGGGTCACTTGAAATTATCGAATGGGTCACTCGGTGCCCGCGGGTCATAGGTTGCCGACCCCTGGTACATAGGATACACTGTACCGAGTAAAAAAGTTCTAGTAAACGTAGGTCGAAAGGTGAACCGTTTCTGAGATATAAACATATTTGCTTTTGATATTTACAGAAGATTTTCCACGTGCTTTCCTTCCTTCGATAAATAACTGACTGATTCCCGATGAAATCTACTGTCGGCACTTGAATAAGAACATTCAGAACGCGGTTTGTAAACACTATAGTAAACATCGCATGCGATGGAAGCAAGTAAGTCAATCATGATACTAGCAAACAGAAGTGTTTATATCAGAAACGGTTCACCTTTCGACCTATGTTTACTAAAGCTTTTTTACTCAGTACAGTGTATCCTGGATATCATATAAATATTGTATGGTTTTTTTAACACCCTGTATAAACATAATATACAATATATCGTCCTGAACTCTTTCAGCACTTTCCCGCCAACAACACTTCCCCCACTACTTTCTCCAGAATTAAGACGGTATTGGTTATGGTCGCGTTTGTGCGAGATAGGCCTCGGACACCGAAGAGTGTAACCATAACACGGATATGTCTCCTGGACTATACAAGACCCGTGTTGTTGACATACTGTCAGTCCCGTAAGTATTCTTAAAAATCGCATAACTTTCTCAATATTGGACTATACTACCTGAATTTTTTTGAGAAGTTAGAACAATTGGATCACTGCATAAGAAAAATGTTTGATTAAAATTGCAATTGGTCGAGATTACAGAGAAAGTACTAAAAGTTGTATTCTGCAACTTTTTTATGCGGGCTTATATTAACAATTTAAAAAGTACGTTTTGTACATCTGTATCAATTATACATATTCTGAATATTTCACCTAAATCGGTCAACATTGCTACAAACGTTTAACGATGAAAACTTAAGGGCGAAAGTCGCCGAATTTCGCCCTTATGTGATCATTTACGAACATCCGCAGCTCATCGCAAGGTTCACCGATTTTGATGAAGTTCTCAGAACATGTATAATTCATACAGATCTACAAATCGTACTTTCTAAATTTTAAGTCCACATAAAAAGTTACAAAGTACAACTATTAGTATTTTCTCTGCGACCAATTGCAATTTTTGTAAAAAAATTTTTCCACTTCATGTAGTGATCCAATCGTTCTAACTTCTCAGAAAAATTCAAGTAGTGTAGTCCAACATTGACAAAGTTATGCGATTTTCAAGAGCGCACGAATACTTATGGTACTGACTGTATATCGATAATCCAGCGTACACTTTTATAGTGGAAGCGTTCACGTTGAAGCGGCGAGTAGATCTACTGTATTGGTACCCTAAGCGCGCGTTCAACGGAGATCATATTGTCGGCGTATTGTACACGCGTGGTTCCGTGCTTCATTTTTCAAGATGGCGATTCACGGCTATTCGATAGAATTTATTCGAGTGGAATGACGGGTCCGATCTGTCCGTGGCGAAATAAAACTGTCCACGGGAGAGGAATCTCTTCCTCTCTCGGTGTTGGTCGTGGACGTGGTCACCGGTATCAAGGTCAAGACCCGAATCGTTCAAAAACGTTGAACGCGCTTAACGGAATCGCCGCTCACACGGATATAGAGATTCTCTTATATTCGACGGGAGAAAGCCGGCTAAAAGTGGACTAAAAACCATAATCGCGCGCGCAGGTCCCGTTTCCTCCTCGAAACGAGTCCACGGAGTATAGTATTCGGTGTTGCGCCGACCGACGAAGGTACAGTTATATCTTTCCTTCGGCCAGCTCGAATCGAATCGGACCGTGTATTCGTTTCGTCATCGAGTAACGTTGGACTCGTACCATCCTCAGCGCCGCGTTCTTTCATTTCATTTGATTCGATTTCATTTCATTACATTTCATTTCATTTCATTTCATTTCATGATCGTAGATTCTTTTCAAACGGATGGATGTGGGATGGCCATTTTCCTTTTCTCGCCGGGCCTCTGATCGGCGAGCGCCAACGAATAAGTTGCGAAAATCACAGGGCCCGCTCTAGCGCTTGCGACGCCCCGGGCAAGAAAACAAATTGCCGCCCCTTTTCAAGCACTAAGCACCGCGCTGAACAAAATGACCTTTTTTTCTTTTTTAGCAAAATTTGTCTGGCAAGGGTAGTCTGAAATTTTCTATTAATTGAATATTTAACACATCAATATTTTTCTCACACTTACAGCCAAAGCCAAAATGGCGCCCCGGGAAAATGCCCAGGTTGTCCCCCCCCCCTAGAGCGGGCCCTGGCAAAAATGCGGGGGAGGCTCAGCGGCTTATCATCTCAAGGTCGACGGCCGATCGCCCGTGGCCGAGAGGTTATTGTCACGTTGGAGGTCGAACGAAGCTTGCGGTCATTCGCACCTCGATTCGTTCGAAAGGACGAACGACGGAAAACGGCCATTTATCGGGTGGCGGCGATAAGCGGTCCCCGTTTGGACTTTTATCAGACGCGATTATATTTCGAATGGAACCAGATTTAATTGAATCGTTGCTTCGCCCTGGAAGTTTCGCGCATCGGAAAACGGAGCAAGACCATTCTTTTCCGTTGTCGAACGACCGTTTGTCAACAAGAAGACGCCGAAGCGTTATTTAAGCGGTACAGTGATTTTTCTATACGGGGTGTTCATTTGGAAACTCTCCAGCCCAGTATCTCGAAAAGTATGGAAGATATTAAAAATTGTAAAACACGTGTCCAAGGATTTCGAGGGGGACAGTTGCCAAGGTCATTTGAAGGTCAACTTTGTTTTTTCAAATGGAGACCTATATTTTTTATTATGAGATCCTATTGTACGTAAAAGGCCATTTTCGTAGGATACTTTTTTTATCCATGCACTCGTTTCGGAAATATTTGAAGAAAAGTATTGTCAGAAGAATTTGTTATAGTTATAAAGAAATTGCAAACTCTCTCTCGCAGTATAAGTATGCCTCGCTCTACATCTCTTTAAATATCTCCGAAACTAGTGCGCATATAAAAAAAGGTATCCTATGAAGATTGCTTTTTACGTACAATAAGATCCCACGATAAAAAATATACAGGGTGGACCACATAATGCCATCGATTTTAAAGTTCTTGGTCTTAAATCGCATGGACCTGAAGGGCCTTTCAGTAGAATTGATATGAGTATTTCATATCAACAAAATTTTTGGAGGTCGCAATTTTTAGAAGCGTAAAGAATTCTGAAGGGGAAACAATGAATTGGTTAAAAATATGCTGGATGCGTTTTTTGAGAGATGAACCGTATACAATTTTCTATAAGATATCAATGGATGAGAATGCAAAGTTTAAAATCCTGGATTTAATACCACGTGGGGAAGAAAGTTTGAAAATATTGTATCGACACCACTTTATAAAAATATAAGACGAATTACAACAGCGATATACAAGGACATGATGGACTCACTATGATACATACCACCGGAGCACTATGCTTCTTCAAATCCCCCCGCATACTCAAAATGTAGACGAGCAGTGAATTGTTATATAATTTATGTAGTTAGGAAATGTCCTGAATCGCATAAATTGTGTTTCTGAACTGTTGTAAAGATACATAAAGTAAATTGAGTATTGTTTTTTCAATTTGAAGCATTTTAAATTATGTCGAATGGACTTTTTCAAATTTTACAACGAATCTGGTTGTTAACTTTGAAAGTGGCTTAACTCCATTTTCGGTAAGAAAGCACATATCATTCACTTAATAATTCCTATTATTTTAATAGCAACTGTAAATTTAACTTTTTTAGATACACTTAAGCAGTATCACACATTGCTATCCTATACGTATATTTTTACTTTTACTGAAACGCAAACTCTCAAATATCTCAATTCAAGTATAAGTGGACTCAGGCCACTTTCAAAATAATCGGCTGATATGTTGTTGACGTATATCGAGAATTCACTGTATTTAATAAAACATTTTTTCGACAGCGGACAACAGGATTTTGCGTTAACGCTTATTATTGTCGTCAGTCGCGCCTGCCCGTGTCGGCGATAACGACGTCGCCGGTGGAAAAAAAAGTTAAATTCATGGCAAACCGACGGAGCGAATAACAATGACATGTAAATTACCGTGCCCGTTTGAGAACAAAAAAAAAATGACAGGATAAATAGATTCGATCGCGGGTTCAGCTCATTAGCGTCGTCTATCGCACTCGGAATCTCGAAAACGAAACCGAGCGCACGGAGTCGGCTTCCTTACGAAATCCGTTCGAACAACAAGGAGCGACGCGTACACTCGAGACACCGTGTGTACAGAGATTTTTGAAATCGGTGATTTCACCGCGAGCTTTCGCAATTGGCACGAACCGGCGAAGATCCTGTCGAAATCGAGATCGAAATCGGTGCAAAAGCTTGCCTGGCACGATTTCGAAGAGTGGGGGGGGGGGGGTGGGGGATCTCCATTTTGGGAAAATTCGAGCAAACAAAATCGAGACTAAAATTCGCAAAACAATTATCTCGTTTGTCCGGCAGCTAATCGGTTTGTCGTAAGCCGCATGCCTGCACGCCGGATATTCTGGCTTGTTCGAATTATGCGATCAAATGTCACGCTGTTCTAGTTAATTAGGTGATTTGTCGATCCGAGAATGTGTCATTCGAACGTCGAGCGAAACGGGAAAAGAGCGAGAACAAAAACATATTGAATATTTAGATCCGTCGGTAGATCGCGTTGAATAATTAATTGGCCTGACTGTTGCTCGAGGAAACCGTGCCACCTAATTTATACCCTATTAGCGTTTCCGTCTCGGAGTTCCTCGTCGGTTTTCAAACTTCGTCGGATTCGCCGTTGGCCAATTAAACGGACGGATAACATCTTCGGGAAACCGGGACGGTTTATCGGGCCGCGTTATCTGTGACCGCTTTCCCTTTGTGTCCGTTCGAAATAAATAAAAAGAAAAAAAAAGGATTGTTCGATTTCGTTGAACGAGAACTGTAATAAGAATTACGATCTTCTCGACGGATCGTCGCGACGTAGTTCTCACGTTGCGAGCGTAAGCGTTCGCCGACTATTTTTAAGCTAGAGTGGATCGATTAAAAAGAAAGACACAATTGGTTTTGCGCAGGAACATGATCGTACTTCGTATTCACGGCGACGAATTGATGTTCGGCGGCAGTGGAACCGTAATGACACACTCGCCACGTATACCTCAGATGGAGATGATGAAGGTCCACATTCCGTTCACCTTCAAGCTTCACGAAAGTTTCAAGAGCACTTACGCCGGTGAGTTCAGACAACCAAGCACCCTCTTCTATTCGCTTCTCTTTTCCTTCTTACGCTTCTGCTTTCCTTTCTCAGCAGGGCCCGCTCTAGCGGTTACGACGCCCCGGGCAAACAAAACAAATTGCCGCCCCTTTTGAAGCACTAAGCACCGCGCTGAACAAAATGACCGTTTTTCTTTTTTTTTTTTTTTTAGCAAAATTGTCTGGCAAGGGTAGTCCGAAATGTTCTATTCATTGAATATTTAACACATCAATATTTTTCTCACACTTACAGCCAAAGCCAAAGTGGCGCCCCTAAATTTTGCCGCCCCGGGCAAATGCCTAGAGCCGGCCCTGCTTTCTCTTTCGATTGTGTTATCGATACGCGGCAATGCAGCGAACGATTCCTCGGCACGTTCCACCGTCCCACTGATCGAGGAATTAGGAGGAAAAAAGGTTCAAAATTGAAGGTAAAGACAAACACGTATCGGTGGATTTTTTATGCACTATACATCCCACAGGGACGCAAAGTGTCCTCCGAGTCTCGTTAACAACGAAACGAATGACGAACGCAAACATCGCGTCGCAACGCATAATTGTTTTAGGTTTATTTTTTTTTTTATTAGGAAATCTCTTATGAGATTTATTGTTACGTAGTTTTTTTTTTTTCTTTTTGTAGACGTTCATTTTAAAGTGGTCGCATTAACGGCCAGGTCATTAGCGACCACTTCAGTTACAATTGAATATAACAGAGAAGGTTACAAAAGGACAAAAAAACAAAAGGACGTTTCCAATATTGTTCTCGTTGAAATTAGTCATGAGGTCATTTTCGATGGAAAATCTGGATCGTTGAGAAGAGAATTTAGGACATTCGAGTAGGATATGTTGGATGTTGTTGGATACGGCGCAAATTGTACATTCCGGTGGGTTTTGTTTAGTTATCAGGAATTCGTGGATATATATTGTTACGTAGTGTTTAATACAGAGTATTACATAGTATAATGTATGGTGTAACGAAAACGATAGCAACGATATAAAAAGAAACAAAAATTCTTAGGCACGTGGGTTACATGAATTTAAAAAGGCTATTATATAGACGCACGCATTAATATTAGGATCAGCTATTAAGCAACCTATGTCCAATGGCAATTGGAAACCTGCTTTAGAAAGATTTTGGATCAGTTTTATCCTCTGATCATTATACAGGTTACACTGCCATAGAACATGGTTAAGCGTTTCTTGCTCTCGGTTACATTTACATTTGGGGTCATCGATAATGCCAATGCGAGCAAGTGAAGCAGCCAAATGATAATGGTCCGCCCTGCATCCATTAACTGAAACAATGCATTGACGGGTTAGCTTTTTCTGCCCAAACCAAGGTGTACGAACATCTTTATAGTATCGTTGAAAACAAGCTCTACCCTTATGCAGCCCTTGGTCTTTTATTATTTTAACTGTATTTAAAATCGCATCCTTCTTAAAAGTTTCGGATAGGTGAGAGTTCTTCGTGCTGTCCACTGGCTTATTTGTATATTCGTATCTTCTTTTGATAATTTTGCAGCCATATTGGCACTCGAAGCTTCACCAGATGAGACAAATTTCTTTGGTCTTCCTCCAACATTTAATAATATAGCTTTACAGTATTTTGACGAACCGTTATTCAAAAGAGAAATTACTTTTTCTAAACAATTTGGAGCAATTGATTTCACATATTTATTCTTACTTCACTTGCGTGCTTTTCCGTTCGACTGACTGCGAAGAACCGAGTGTTAAGATGTAGAATATTTTGTAAACATACATAACAAAGTGCTAGATGTAAACATACTACTAGAACATTCCACGTACACATTTTTTCTACGGACCGGTGCAAAACCGAGTCAATCTGTTTAGTTCGTCATTGCTAAACGTGGAGACATTAGTTATTGAAAAAAATTTCTTCAGTTCTAATTATGATAAAAATAATTATAATATTTATTTTTTGTTGTTCTTCTATACTCCTAGCAATAGATAATGATTTACACAAAAGTTGTGGTTATTGGTTCAGTTATGCTCCTTACGACGGCCTACGCGTAAAAAGCGTCGCGCAGTGGTCCTAATCGATGAATTAGGAGGAAAAAAGTTCAAAATTGAAGGTAAAGAAAGACACGTATCAGTGAATTTTTGATGTACTATACATCCCACAGGGACGCAAAGTGACCTCTGAGTCTCATTAACAATGAAACGAATGACGAACGCAACTATCGCGTCGCAACGCATAATTGTTTTAGGTTACTCGATCGCTTGTCGCGAAATAGTGTATGTGAAAACGTGTGTTCCGATTACCTGGCGTTAGAAATACTTTTATATTCATGATAATATGAATTCCACAGTTGAAGGTAAATATAAAACTGCAAATTTATTTCAATTTCGTGACTCGTATTATTATTTCTACTTCGTGACATCTCGATACACACGGTCCTCGTTTCTTTCGTAAGCTATTCCACGTTTTGCGGAGCGCAGAACCCGAGTTACTAAATGTTACTAATTCAAACTATTTTTAAGCAAGAGTAACACTCCTGTACTCGATACAAATTCAACAGCTTCTCGCCTCTAGTTGCCATTTTGTGAGAGATAATTCTTTTTGTAGACAGAGTGCGCTCTATAACTCCGGGGGACATGGTTATTCGCCTGAAGGAATTAGGCCTTATGCAATCGACTATGACCAAGAATCGTCATATGCTCGTAAATTATTTAGAGAATGAGCTGGAAAGTGCAGGAGGTCAAAATTTGTCCAGTGGAACGGGTGCCCGTGGGCAAGTAGAATACTGAATTATCATCGGAGGAATGCTAAATTGAAAAACAATCATCTGTCCCAGTAAGATATAAATTTTTTAATCATAAATTGCATCACCGTATCTCGAAAACTATTAATCGCATCGAGTTCGTTATGGTCTCATTCAATTTAGAATGAAAAGATATATGAACAATGGTATTGTGCTCAACAGAAAAAATGATTTTAGAATTTTTTCCTCCTAATTCGTCGATTGGGACCACTGTGCGTCGCGTGGTGCATTGTCGAGGAATTAGGCTGCGCTTCGATTCCGTCTTGGAAATTCGTGGAAAAACTTGTCGACGTTTGCACGGTGAAACGATCCGCAGTCTAATTTGCAACAGCAAATGAAATGGCTCCGTCGAGAAGACCAGCAAGGTGTGGGTTAGTCTCCCCCCCCCCCTCAGGTGTAATTAGCACCGAAAAATTGGCCCCCAGGGGGCAATCCGAAGCGAGGATCGTCCGTTGTTCGCGCCTGTCATCGAAGCAGCACCGTAACGCCGTAATTCGAATCTCTTCACGGGTTTTGTCCATCGAAGCGTTCGAGCTGCTTTATAAATAAAACATGCTCGATTCGAACGCGGCTCGAAGATCGCGCCGATCTTGAATTATTTATGCGCGACGAAGAAAAAAAGCATCCTCTGTTAACCTTCCTCCACCCGACGCGACGCGACGGTTCATCGTCCTTTGTGATTTTCGTTATAGTTCCTCCGATTGAAAGGAAAACCCGAACCCCCGTAAACAACTGAGGTCGTGTCTCGTCGCCATTCGCCTAATACTCCTAATAAGGTTCGAACCTGCAGGGATGCAGGTTTCCTGGACAGTGGTTGCATCGGTAACGATAATTCAGCAACGATCGGGCGTTTTCTACAGCTGCTCTTCGAGGATTCGGTTTCGTAAGTCCCGGTGGAGCAGGTTAATTAACTCGAAGGAACAGAGCCCGCACGCTGCTCGACCGGACCGAAAGTAGGTTACAGACACGCGGCTAAAGGAAAAAAGATGACGCCCCTTCCTCCTCGAGCCCCCCCACCACCTCCACTGCTCCTCGAGTCTCTCGATCGGTATGCAGGTGTGAAGCCACCTGTAGTTACGAAACGCTTTTACCTTGACCGCTTGGCCAGGTCATCGTGAGTCATTTAACCCGGGCAGACCGTATCCGTCCTTCTCGACTCGCTCCCCTTAATTCTGCCAAAAAGTTCGATTCTTGCCACCGTCCACGATCGATCCGCACGATTTCGGCTACGTTCTTCGCGCCGCACGAGAATCACGATACGCGCACAATTCCAGCGTATAATCGGCGCGGAGTGCAAACGCTCTTTGCCCTGGAAACGCTCCAATTTCCCCTCGAGTATCTGCCACACGTGGAAAACAACCTCGACGAACGAAAAGGATTTCCTGTTTTGGATTTTGCGAGGTGAACGTCCACGGAAGACTATCTCCGCGTGGGCGCGGTGTCGATAGCGATCTCGATCTTGCTATGGGAGATCCTATGGGAGAGCTATGGGAGATCCCATGGAAGGCGCACGGTGGCATTAGCGATCATCAGTTGTCGACGACGCGGGACAGTTTTGTAATAGCTCGAATAATTTCCCGTGGAAATCTTAACTTGAGAGCCCGGGAATACTCGGGTATTATAATATACAGTGCTGTGAATAATTATAAACTGAATCCTATTTTTATGTTTTTCATAGTACTGAAATAAGAGTTGACGAAACCGTTTATGCATTTTTAAATTCTAATACAAAACAAAAGTGTGGAAACAACAAATAAAAGTTTTGTTCCTTAGAAATCTGAAAAACATTGCTTTCGTTCTTAAAATTGTGGTTTAAGCTGTGAATAAGTATAGACTCATTATTAATTTGAATATCTTTCATTTAGTATTTAGTACATTTTCCTTTACTTTTTGTTACATGTAAGAGCCGGTCAGGAACATTAGTAAATAGCTTGTTTAAGATGTCATTTGGAATATCTGCCCAAGCAGATTTTATTCTTTTTTGAAATTCGACAATACTTTCTATCGGTGGCTTCTCCTGATCATAAACTTTCCTCGTAAGGATACCCCATAGATTTTCGATGGGGTTCAAATCAGGGCTCAGTGCTGGCCATGGTAATAACTCGATCCCGAACTCTTGAAACCACTTTTTTGTAGAGGATGCTGTGCGAAAGAGAGCATTATCTTGCTGGAAAATCGTTTTGTCGTCTTCTGTTAATGTTGTAAAAGGCAACAAATAGTCGTGTAACATCTGTTGACAACCAGCAGCATTCATTCTACCGTTTACAAAAGCTATTTCAGTTTTAAAATCTTTTTCAAAGGCAGCCCAAAACAATACTGATCCACCTCCCTGGACTCTCCGCGACACGATCTTTCTTTCTTTTCTCAAATCGTGCCGATAATAATTGAACCCATCAGGCCCATCAAGATTACACTTTTTTTCATCGCTCCAGATCACATGTCTCCACATGCTACTTTTTTAAATGAATTTTTCGGCAAATTTTAGTCTAGCGTCAATATGACGCTTTTGTAATGGCGGTTTTCGCAAACATTTCTGATATTGAAACCTTCCAGAATATGCGACCCACTTCCTTACAAGACTAGAATAACATTTCAAGTTAAATCGACTCACAATTTTGGACGAAGAAGTTCCAGTTTTTGATATATCTCCCTCAAAACCGCACGTTTTACGAAAATCGTGTAGGTCGTCCTAATCGCTCGATTCTCCCGTAATTTTCAATGGCAAGTGTCAACAAATTTTTAACTGCACCTTTGCAATCTATTAATTATCCTCGCATCTTGTCCTTGACTTTTCCCACAGCTCCTCAAATCGATTATTCGTTGTTTTTCTACATCACCGAATTGCGTGCCACGCGGCGCAGTGTATAGTACGGAACTGTTTCAAAGATCTTCAAAAAACTACATTTAGAGACTTGCTGTAATATCATCTCACTCGGTAGATCCGACAAAGCTACACAAAAGTTCTGAACGAGGTATGAACAGCGACAGAGTTTATCAATATTCACAGCTGAAATCTGCTTGTTTTGAAACATTCGGCTACTGTGTTGCACGAAGAAGAGCTAGCAAGAAACAGTTTACGCAAAAAAGGTCGTGCCACCTCATCATAAATGCAGTAAAACTTACCGAGGGGATTCTTGGAAGTAACAACGAAAACATACAGGAAATGTCAGTTTATAATTGTTCACAGCACTGTAGTACACATCTTTACAAAATAATTGTTAAGTTCAGAGGTTAGCCTCGCGGGACCGTCTTTATTCGAGCGATCGCGCAGAGAAACGGAGCAAGAGAGAGAGAGAGAGAGAGAGAGAGAGAGAGACCGTGCTCCTAGGCGAGCCTGTGAGATCTCGATCTTGGGATCTCTTTGCGTAAAAAGTGAAATCGTTCGATTGCACCGTGCAAAGTGTGGGTACACGATCCTCGAGAGTATTCGGAGAATTTTGTCGTCCAGCCGCCTTCGGCCACGGGGATTTTGAACGCACGCTGAAAAGTAAACGCGTGTCGCCTTGAGCTAGAAATCGATGACGCACCACCACCGGGCTACGCGTTCATCCCGCTCGCAAACGGTTCTATTCATTCTATTCATCTCGATCCCGAGCCTTTCGAGCCGCTCTCGGGGCCACTCTCGTTCCTCGAGGAGCGCGCGTTACCCGATGATTTTCTCCTCCCCGTCGAAGGTCTCGCGAAACGATCAAAAATTCATCGTTGTCCGTGAAAAGCCTGTTACCCACGGCCCACAACCCGTATCTGGTACGTATGGTCGATCATGCTCCCGAGCCCTGAACCTTATCGAGAAGAGACGATTTATATTAACCCTTTGCACTCGAAGCTATTCTAAGTCGAAAACGAAACATTTCTGCCGACCTAGAATATTTCCCTTCCATATAGTTTTTTTTTTTCACGTTATACGTACGAAAATTGTGCAATTTGCAGTTATATTCAGTCGTAGTTCAAAGATTGTAGATTATCTATTCGAATCGTAATTACATCTTGTAACATTGTGATGCCAACCTGTGAAATTGTAATACCACATTGCATAACGAAATGGACCCATTTAAGGGTCTAAAGGGCTTTAATAAAAAAGAAAAGAAAATGGTGCAATTTACCCGGAGGGGAACAAAATAAAGTACTGCTAGTATTACTGCTTGTGAAACACTGAAATGTTTAGTAATTTATTACATACGAACTAATTTTACCCGTTGCCCTGCAATATCGAGTCAGACTCGTGATGAAGATTTTGAAGAGAGTCTAATAAATATTTATGTTATTAATGTCCTTTAAAACGAAATGAAATTCTATTTTGTTGTAGCTGATATACAGTCGAGGACGATACTGAGTGACCACTCTTAGAAATCATTTGAAGAAATTATTTGAATTTTTTTATATGTTAGACCGACTAGTTTGCTAGATAATGAGTAGACAAAAATTTCTTTGGATTACAATTGGTTGGAGTGATAAAAAAATGAAAAAATGGTGATTTTTCAACTTTTTTTTATGTGAGCCAACAACGATAATTTAAGAAATGTGTTTTGCAGATTCCCGTAATTTGCATGTATACTGAAAATTTCGTTGAAATCGGTCAACGTTGCAATGAGCGAAAAACGTTTAAAGATGATCGCATAAGGGCGAAATTCCCTGGCAAGGTCGACAATTTTCGACTTTTTAACTTCGATGAAATTTTCAGTATGCATACAAGGTACCGAAATCTAGAAAACGAATTTTTCAAATGATCGTTGTAGGCTCAGATAAAACAGTTAAAAAATCATCATTTCTTCAATCCAACCACTTGCAATCTAAAAAAATTTTTTGTTCACTGATCCTCTAGCAAACTAATCGATCTGACATCTAAAAAGAAATTCAACTCGTTTGGACAAATTTTGAAAAAAGTTATGCGATTTTTAAAGTCCCCGACTGTATGTATCCTTCGGAGAAAACATAGGCACGCAATAAATATAAACTATCTTCTGTTCCATGAAATTCTGAGCGATGAAGAATTTCTAATCATCATAATCACAGAGTAAATAGTAGTGCGCTGAGTTAACAATGTAAAAAACATTTTCAATAATGATACAGCAATTTTTAGTGTCGCCTTAGGGTCGCCATTCGAGTGCTAAAGGGTTAAGTCTGTTCCTCGTTGCATTCGCTAAAGATGACTGGCGAAACAATCGATGCTAGCGAATGCGTCGAATGTATCGATACACGTCGAGGTTGAAAGATATCGATAAGACCGGAGCGAGAGAGAGAGAGAGAGAGAGAGAGAGAGAGAGAGAGAGAGAGAGAGAGAGAGAGAGAGAGAGAGAGAAATTGTCACGGATCGGTAAACATCGGTATCGAGGTCCGCATTATCGATGCTTGTAGGCAACTCGGTTCGCGGCTATCTACCGATGATAGTTAACGCAACGTTCCGAACAGAACTCATGCGATCGATGATGCTTTATCGTTATCGAGTTTCCTCGAAGCAGCTTCGAGAGACTAATCTCTCCCGGACTGCAAAATGCTTCGTAGAAACCGTGCGCACGAGTCTGCGCGCTATCGCAACTCTTCGAAAAGGAAAGTTCCTCTTGGATGAGAATCGAGAGGGAGGGAAACGAGCGGAGACGTCGAAACGTCGAAACGTCGTTCGTCGCTTGTTTTCACCACTTCTATTATTCTACCGTTTGCTCCTTGGACCCACTCAAAATAGAAAACAAATTTGATCCTCGTCGCCGGAGAAAGTTCGACGTTCGAAGCGTCCTCGAACCCAATCGGTCAATTTCATTATACCGGACGCGCCGAATCAAATCGATAAATCAAATTTCACCTACCTTGGCCGCACCAACGATTATGTGAGCCGTTTATTCTGAAACTGGCCTAAGTCCGTTTGTCAATTATTTTTTGTTGCCCGTAATTACGTGTACAACTTCAAATATTCAGAGTATACACGATAATTTTGGACACATGAGTTTTCGCGGTTAGGTCAGTAATTAAAACCGTCACTTTGAAAGTGGCCTAAGTGCGATCCACTGTCCTTCGGACATTATCAAAAAGTGCCGGAAAGGTAATAATTTTATTCTAAGCGAAACGAAACAAGAGTATTTCATATCAACACAATTTTTGGGGGACGCAATTTTTAAAAGGGTAAAGAATTCTAACGGAGAAACAATGCGTTGGTTAAAAATATGCTGAATGCGTTTTTTGAGAGATGAACCGTATACAATTTTCTATAAGATATCAATGGATGAGAATGCAAAGTTTAAAATTCTGGATTTATTACCACGTCGGAGTAGACCAAGAAAATTTGAAAATATTGTATTGGCGCCGCTTTATAAAAATATAAGACGAACTACAGCAGCGATATACAAGGACATGATGGACTTACTATGATACATACCACCGGAGCACCATAACTTCTTCAAATCCCTCCCTCATACACAAAATGTAAATGAGCAGTAAATTGTTATGTGATTTATGTAGTTAGAAAATGTCCTGAATTGCATAAATTGTGTTTCTGAACTGTTGTAAAGATACATAAAGTAAATTGAGTATTGTTTTTTCAATTTGAAGCATTTTAAATTATGTCGAATGGACTTGGGCTCTTTCAAATTTTACAACGAATCTGGTTGTTAACTTTGAAAGTCGCTTAACTCCATTTTTGGTAAGAAAACACATATCATTCACTTAATAATTCCTATTATTTTAATAGCAACTGCAAATTTAACTCTTTTAGATACACGTAAGCAGTATCACACATTGGTACCCTATACGTATATTTTTAACCCTTAGCACTCGAATGTAAGGCGCCACTAAAAATTGCTGTATCATTATTCAAAATGTTTTTTACACTATTCAATTTGTTTGTATGTAATAAATTACTAAACACTTCAGTATTGTACGAGCATTTTCATGTGTATAACACAAAAATATATATATACAAGGGAAATATTCTAAGTCAGAAGAAACGTTTCGTTTTGGAGTTAAAATAGCTTCGAGTGCAAAGGATTAATTGTATTGAAACACAAACCCTTAAATGTCTCAATTTAAGTATAAGTGGACTTAGGCCACTTTCAAAATAAACGGCTCATGTATTAGTTACCGCCAAAAATAACGAGGCGAAACGCGTTCTTTCTGTAATCGTCGACACCGGAGACAAAGTGTTTCTTCCCGTTGCAGAGAGCTCTATAAGAGTGCGCTCTTATCTTCGCCACGGTTTCGCCTATACCGAGAATTTCTGCGTCGTTCGACGAAAGTTGATACGATCCTACCTACAGCTCGAATGAAACAGAAATTCTCGGTGTGGACGAAACCGTGGCGAAGATAAGCGTGCGACGGATCACTGTTAGTGTTCCTTCCCGAGAAATTTTATAATTGATTATTTCTCGTTTCTCGAGAAATTCCAGTATTTCCCGAGAAATTTCAATCTAGGAAAATCCTTACGAATCTCATTTATTTTATAAGATATTTTCGGAAATGAATTTTCAGTTCACTCAAATTGCATATTACCAATCAATCGCGTACGTATAAGCATATCTACAGGCAGCACATCAATGCCTACGTATGCATGTTTGCAATGTGAAAATTTATAATAATTGTTGCGGATGCATGTCGACCTGAGGTAATGCACACCCAAAAGGACACCCAGTCTTCAGCAACTTTTGGATGTTCTGTATACGATGAAGCCAACATCCACACAAAATGAAAGAAATTTTTCTACGGCTACAGATTTTTTTACAAAAAAAAAAAGAAGTAGATTGTCTGATTCTACATTGGACGCATTACGCTTCTTAAGAAGTCATTTCAAAACGAAAGCTTAATGTTTCACTTAGAAAAGTTTGGTTTTAAGGGGGCCGACAGGCATTTGGCCTTGACTGTCACGCTATGTTGCGCTGTGCCTTTTTTTCTAGGCATTTTACGTCTTAAATAAGTAAGTAATCAATTAAAAATGCATACCACCGTGTTTGTACATGCCTTTGCTACGTCTGTATAGAGCCTTTTTTTCGATACGAACACTAAATCTCTCGAAATTAAGAGAATCTCTTAGCGGCAGCCATCTTGTGACGTCATACTTGCTTCAGAATTCGAATTTTCTGCCGAATATTACAAATTACTCCAGGATGAGGTAGAAATTCGCAATTTGGGCTCCATACAGACGTAGATTGGACTTTTAGGAAACACAATTGACCACTTCTAAACTGCTCATTGCAATATTGAAGCGGCAGTTTGTCTAGATTTTGACCCTTGCGTACGTATATGGATTTCAAACCATGCCGGCCCCCTTAAATACGTAAATTCATCGGCTACATTTAGCGTCTATTTTTTCCTTGTTTTTAAAGTTATATTGAACAGGAATCAGCACTGAGTTAAAGTTTTATGCCCTTTCGATAAATATTATCAACGATATTCGAGAAAGAGAGAGAGAGAGAGAGAGAGAGAGAGAGAGAGAGAGAGAGAGAGAGAGAGAATGCGTGGATAAGTTTTATTTTGTTGCAAGTATAGGATATTGTAAACCGAGCCCAATTCTTGGCTATAAGGCTGAATAAAGCAATATTCTATTATTATCGATATTCCAAATATTATAAGTTTCCCGAATATTTTTCTATTTCGTTAAAAATTCTCGAGAAATTTCGAGACGTATAGTCTTCTTTTTCATTTCTCGAGAAATGAAAAATGTTGAGAAATCAGGAACACTAATCACGGTGGAGTTGCTGCATAATTGATACGTGTGGGTAACAGCCTAACAGCGCTAGCCCAGCGGACGCAGCGCGACGCGTTGCAAGATAAGGTAAGCCGAGACAAGGCAAGGCAAGACAAGGCAAGACAAGGGCAGACCGTTTTCGAATTCCAGGCCCGTAGCCAAAGGTGGCCATGTACAAAACCGTGAGGGTCGATAGCAGAGTTTAGTCTCGCTGATCGAGGACGCCGTTCTCCTGCTGGAACGCGTCGCCTCGCAGCGGCCGAGCCGCTTACGTAATTTTCGTGACAATAGGTTCAAACAATTTCCACCTGGTCGTATCCGATACGATGCGTTTAACGATAAACCAAGCGATCGTCTCGGTTTCTTCGATCGTTATCACCTATATGCTCGATCATGGTTCGCCCCTTGGTACGTTCAGACCGCGACGTACGCTTCGGGACAGTATCGAATGCAGGCATACTCGCATATGTATAATAAATATCTCTAGGAAGGTATTAACGACGAAATAGTTCTCTAACCGTCGTAGCTATCATTGCGAAACAAATCGTAAATGATCGGTTCTACGTTGGACGCGATCACGTCGATGTTTTATTATAGAAACTCTCATATGATATTTGTTTCAACACGATGAAGAATACAATAGAAAGATCACAAACAAGAGAACAAGTTTTACGGGATAGAAAACTGAAGGTGCCCTCCGCGACAAAACTATAAGACATGTGCGAAATTCGATGAAAATTCTATGCAAGTCTCGAGTTTTGTCTTCCTTCCTGCCTCCTGTTTGTACAGTAATAAATGTAGACTACGCTCTGCGACAAAATTATAAGACACGTGTGAAATGAAAATTCTATGCAAGTCTTGAGTCTACCTTCATTCGTAGTGTCATTGTTTACATTATATAGAAGTATATTCTACAGTTCTACGAAAAATCGAAGGCTACAATTCCAAGAACTTGGGAAATGTATGTAAACATCCTCGTCGCGATAAAACTGTAAGACAGCAGCTTCTCGTCGGTCGATCTGACACTCTAATCGCAGCCACCGTGTCAGAAGTAATTGTGTACTGAAAATTAACGCTAGAACGACCGGAGCAGTCAAAATGACTGGTTCCTAATTTTTTCTTTTACAATTACTGAAATTGTAAAAATGTTTTCATCGGAAATTTTTTAACGAACCTCTTCATTCAAGCACATATTACAATAAAAGTTGTATGACGTCCGAATGGGCACAGTCTTGTCGCTGTTACAAAGCAATATACGTCAATCGCATTTATTGCTCGGTCGTTCTAGTGTTAAACATTTGTAATTTTGTTTCTACATAATATAACTACAATGTCGCGTGGGAAAAGTTGACAGACAGTGAGATAAGAGTGATCGTAAATTTAAAAGATGAGAATACGTGAAGTCGAATGTATCATGAAGTTAGCGAGCAAAAATGTTTATATCTCAGAAACGGTTCACCTTTCGACCTTTGTTCACTAAAGCTTTTTTAATCAGCACAGTTTGTTCTATATACCATAGAAATATTGAATGGTTTTTTACACCCTGTATCAAAAAGGCCAGTAGTAAATGAATCATGAAGTTAGCAAGCAAAAATGTTTATATCTCAGAAACGGTTCACCTTTCGACCTTTGTTCACTAAAGCTTTTTTAATCAGCACAGTTTGTTCTATATACCATAGAAATATTGAATGGTTTTTTACACCCTGTATCAAAAAGGCCAGTAGTAAATGAATCATGAAGTTAGCAAGCAAAAATGTTTATATCTCAGAAACGGTTCACCTTTCGACCTTTGTTCACTAAAGCTTTTTTACTCAGCACAGTGTGTTCTATATACCATAGAAATATTGAATGGTTTTTTTACACCCTGTATCAAAAAGGCCAGTAGTAAATGAATCATGAAGTTAGCAAGCAAAAATGTTTATATCTCAGAAACGGTTCACCTTTCGACCTTTGTTCACTAAAGCTTTTTTAATCAGCACAGTTTGTTCTATATACCATAGAAATATTGAATGGTTTTTTACACCCTGTATCAAAAAGGCCAGTAGTGAATGAATCATGAAGTTAGCAAGCAAAAATGTTTATATCTCAGAAACGGTTCACCTTTCGACCTTTGTTCACTAAAGCTTTTTTACTCAGCACAGTGTGTTCTATATACCATAGGAATATTGAATGGTTTTTTACACCCTGTATTAAGAGGCCAGTAGTGAATGAATCATGAAATTAGCAAGCATAAATGTTTATATCTCAGAAACGATTGACCTTTCGACCTATGTTCACTAAAGCTTTTTTAATCAGCACAGTTTGTTCTATATACCATAGAAATATTGAATGGTTTTTTACACCCTGTATCAAAAAGGCCAGTAGTAAATAAATCATGAAGTTAGCAAGCAAAAATGTTTATATCTCAGAAACGGTTCACCTTTCGACCTTTGTTCACTAAAGCTTTTTTACTCAGCACAGTGTGTTCTATATACCATAGGAATATTGAATGGTTTTTTACACCCTGTATTAAGAGGCCAGTAGTGAATGAATCATGAAATTAGCAAGCAAAAATGTTTATATCTCAGAAACGGTTCACCTTTCGACCTTTGTTCACTAAAGCTTTTTTACTCAGCACAGTGTGTTCTATATACCATAGGAATATTGAATGGTTTTTTACACCCTGTATTAAGAGGCCAGTAGTGAATGAATCATGAAATTAGCAAGCATAAATGTTTATATCTCAGAAACGATTGACCTTTCGACCTATGTTCACTAAAGCTTTTTTAATCAGCACAGTTTGTTCTATATACCATAGAAATATTGAATGGTTTTTTACACCCTGTATCAAAAAGGCCAGTAGTAAATAAATCATGAAGTTAGCAAGCAAAAATGTTTATATCTCAGAAACGGTTCACCTTTCGACCTTTGTTCACTAAAGCTTTTTTACTCAGCACAGTGTGTTCTATATACCATAGGAATATTGAATGGTTTTTTACACCCTGTATTAAGAGGCCAGTAGTGAATGAATCATGAAATTAGCAAGCATAAATGTTTATATCTCAGAAACGGTTCACCTTTCGACCTACGTTTACTAGAACTTTTTTACTCAGTACAGTGTATCCTATATACGATATAAATATTGAATGGTTTTTTTTTTAACAGCCTGTATATTTACATCGACTTTGCTGTCGCGATTCGATTCGGTTGATTCTCGTTCCTAAATACAAACGAGAAAACGAAAGTGAAAACAATGTCTCGGCCGGCGCGGCGTCGAATATAGCAGCGTTACGGGTACGACTTCTGGACCTCTGATTTTTAAATTCAAGGACAGCGTCGGGCGAATTGAAAATGTCAAACGCTTGCATAAAATACTCGGGATCCCGGAGGGGATGGTCGTTCGAACGGGTCAAGTTCATCGTCTGCTTCCGAAAGTTGCGCGACGAGGAGCGTGATAGAGAAACGTCTCGACGTATTGTAGAAAATTGCAAGCTCTCTCTCTCTCTCTCTCTCTCTCTCTCTCTCTCTCTCTCTCTCTCTAGTCGACGGTTGTCTGCATTCCACCGTGGAAATATCGCGTGTACCTCGCGACGAGGATTCCGACTAAAGAGTCGACTAGGCATTGTGTAACGCGTAATCGCGATTGGATCGGCAGGGAAGAGGAGCCGAGCTTGTGGTCCAAGTTACGAAAGGGGTAAGCCAACCGGTGACGTAACGTCGCGAGTCGATTGCGACATTCGTTCCACCGCACCGGAGAAATAAATCTCGATCGTTGGAACGATACGATCGCTCCTCTACCCGATTTTCGAACGACACTTTTACCAGGTTTTCCCTCTTTCGTTTCGCTTCGGTCGCTGACCACGACGATCCTCTCCACTCGATTTTTACACGAATCTCATCGTGTTCCGTGGGATGACCCCTGCCCTGGACCCACTAAATTCGTAACTTAAATTTTCACGCCGGAACGTTTATGAAAGCAATCTGGTAACGCGATAATCGTTTCGAATTATGGTATGACGAGGAGTTCAAGAGAAATGCGCATATACAAACCAGAAAGACTATAAATTAATTTAATTTTTCAACCAATGTCACACTGGAAGGTCTAAGCCATGGTTTGAACACGAACGGCTCTCACGAGAATTTATTGTAGCTATTGAGCGGCAACTCTGAGGCGCCATTAAAAATATCGTTTACAGTATTCAATTTGTTTGTATATTATGAAATGAAAAAAAAAAATCATAATTTCAGTCCTACTGAAAAAGAAAAATTTCAGTTCCACTGTGTGTATTGGTCCGACGGCTCTTGTACACATAGAATGGAAAATAGCTTCGCGTGCAAAGGGTTAATCGGTGCTGAGCCGATCATTATAGTCTTAATGCGACTGCGCACACAGTGGTCAGGACGTTGATCATATTGTTTGGCAATGTATCCTCTTCGATTTACAGCGATCTGGGCTAATTCAGCAGTCGCGTGAAATTAACCTTCAGTTGCCCTTCAGCTTGGAAATGTTGGTTGCCTGACCCAATATTGGGGCTAGTCTTCTTATTTGAAAGTTCTTCACAAAATCTAAGCTGCGAATTTGATTTGATACTAGGTTTACGGAGCACTAAAAACGATTATTTTACATTACTTTACAAAAATAACACGATTGTATCTACCAAAATTTGTGGCCATCTTCTTAATAATATATATCCAAAGAAATCAATTTGTTAAATAATTCCTCATGGACGCATCTTTTAAATCTCAATATTCGTAAATTAGAAATATTAGAATCCGTCATTTTGACGGGTCCCGTAAATCTAGTGTTAATTTAGTCTGGACTGTGTATGTACGAATGTGTATACGTACAGTGACTCCAACTAATATTCGGACGCTCTTAAAAATCGCATAACTTTGACAATATTGGAGTATGCTACTTGAATTTTTTTGAGAAGTTAGAACAATTGGTTCGCTACATAAAGAGAAAAAAATGTTTGATTGAAATTATAATGCAATTGGGCGAAATTGTAGAGAAAGTACTAACAGTTTTATTTTGCAACTTTTCTATGCGGGCTTATATTAAAAATTTAAAAAGTACGTTTTGTACATCTGTATCAATTATACATATTCTGAATATTTCATTTAAATCGGTCAACGTTGCAATGAGCTACAAACGTTTAACGATGAAAACTTAAGGGCGAAAGTCGCAGAATTTTGGCCTTGTCAGGGAATTTCGCCCTTATGTGATCATTTTCAAACATCTGTAGCTCATTGCAACGTTCACCGATTTTGATGAAATTCTCAGAATATGTATAATTCATACAGATCTACAAATCGTACGTTCTAAATTTTAAGTCCACGTAAAAAAGTTGCAAACACACAACTTTTAGTATTTTCTGTGCAATTTCGACCAATTGCCGTTTTTGTAAAAATTTGTTTTCTCTTTACATAGCAAACCAATTGTGCTGACTTCTTAAGAAAATCCAAGTCGCATGGTTCAACGTTAACAAAGGTATACGATTTTTAAAAGCGTCCGAATATTAATGGGATTCACTGCACGTATACTGTAATTTGTCTCGGTGCGGCAGAAATAGATCTGGACCGCGATCTGAAATGCTTAAATAAAGAAAAAAGAAATTATGGTATGATGTTAGCGGGGCGCTTCGAAGTTCAAAACGGCCAGAGAGGTGCGTTTCACGCAGGAGTATGCGTTTCACCTGGAATGTACGCGTCAGATTCGAAAGGGTTAAAACTTGAAACGTGTATGGGCCGCTTAGCGCAACATCCTGTCGAATCGGCGCGGTGCGGTGCGGTGCGGTGCGGCTCGTTGCGGCTTGTTGCGGCGACGAGTCGGATGGCGCAATCGCGCCATGCTGAGAGAAAGAGAAAAGAGCAAAGAGCATTATTTTTTCTGCTCGTGTCTCCGACCAATTGCGCGGAATTAACCCGACGGCTGCAATTACATCTCTCTCTCTCTCTCTCTCTCTCTCTCTCTCTCTCTCTCTCTCTCGTTCTCGCTACGAGCCACGGCTCCCCTCCGTCGCTGCCTCCTACTTTCATTCTGGTTCCCGTGACGCGTAATGGCCAGTTTCATTGTTGGGAAAGAACTGGATTGTTCCGGTGACACGGTTGTCTGGAAATAAACAGTCCGGCCGGTTTTTCTGCCCCTTGGACTAAGTAAAAGCAACCTAATTGACCGGCTTTCGGCTCGGTCTCGTTGTCCCGTTCCACTGTTATGCCGCAGGAAGGGGTAGACGAAGAGAATCCTCGAACAAACTCGAAAGTCTTCTAGCACAACTTAGGTTTATTTGGGAATAGGTCGCCAAGCAAAGATACAAAGCGATTTTGTACACGACGAATAACTTAATGACAAACGAGTCGACTGACTGGTTACGTGTAACTTCTTCTCTGTGTGACTGCGCCCTTTCGCAGGGTCTTATGTAAGAGTACAACTATGGAAGTTTGGTGGGGATGGATGACACTAGCCCTTAGGGATAGGGAATGACGTGGAGGTGGGAGTTTTCGCAGGGAAAACTGAATAAATTTTAAAGTGAATTACTTATTCTTATTGTGAATAAGTGAGTGAATTGCCTTAGTCTAGTAGATGAGAAAGCCCGTGAGTTCTGACTCATCTATTTGTCTGACTTCTCTATAGAGAATAGATAAGTCTGGTAGTCTCGCATAACACCACGAAGCGATCGCTCTTCGTTTCGTTCTGCGTAGAGAACGATCTCGATGCACCCGAAGACTCCCTCTCAGTTTTCCGAATAGGACAGCTACGAAATTAGCGTGCAGCGTGCAGCGTGCAGCGTGCAACGTGCAGCGTCGCGCCTCGGCGGGATATAAATTCAAGGCGAATAATTATCGACTAGTTTTCATTGAGTGCGGCGCCGATCCGCACTGAAATATAAATGGCGCCCTCGAGATTTCGATTGCACAATTCCGCGCGCGGCGACCTTCCTCTCTCGTGGAAAGTAGCCGATCTTTCTCGCGGCTCGACGCAACGCCGTCGTTTCGAAGGAAAATAAACGCCGGTGAAATTTCCGCAAACTTGTTCGGTACACTTTTACGCCTACATAGATTAGCCGAGGCGGCCGATCGGCAGACACACGGGAAATATCATTCTTGCGACCATGCAAACACCATCGGAAAGATACCTGCACCAACACGACCGATCCTCGCGGCGACAATCGTTAGAAGCGTCGCGCACCTATGCACCTGTACGAGCTACGAGCTCGCTGTTGCATCGCGAGACAACAAACGCCTATTTTTACGTCGCGTCTCCCTTCCCCTTGTCCTGTTCGAGCTAACACTTCCCACCGAGATCGCTATAAATATTTCTATCCGTCGCGTCGGCCCCGCGTCGGTCGCATACGCTCGAAATCGAACGATCGATCGACTTTTTCTTTTCCCGAAGGACGACGTCTCTCGCGGCTTCCGTTCTCCGACGCTCTTCGAACAAAACCATTTCGAGAAATTAGTGGCAGCTGTGACGTCAGAGTCGCGAGAGTCATCGGATTCGCTCGAACACCGAAAGAAAGAGAAAGACGCTTAGGATATTCAGGCGAACGCTCTTCGATTCGCAGCGATCTAAGATAATTCGTCGACTGCGTGAAATTAACCTTCAATTACTCGTAAGAGCCAAGACTCCGTAGATTCGCGATAAGGTAGAGCGACCACGTTACCGACAGTAATAGGCGAAAAATGGTTTTACGTGCCTCTAATTTTCGTCCTTGTATGAGAATATTTTTCGCTGGGAAAGGGCTCGTTCGAAAGAGAAAGGTTCAATCTAGCGAGCGCTGATCATGAGCTGAAGGGATTATGCGGATATTTGGTAATATAAGCGTTAGAAGTAGGCTAAAAATTGACGATGTGCATGCCGTGGAATCTTGATGAGTTTTCTGGATGAAATCGAGAGCAGCGCACTAGAAAATATCTCCAGCTACAAATTGAGCTATACTTTGACTTCATTCTCTGCGAAATAAAGCGAAAAACTTGAAGCACGTTTCTGACGTCAGAATTCGTGATATCGATAATATAGAGCAAAAAATGTGACGAGTTTAGTCACAGACTTGACCCATTATCCGCCAATGTCCCATTTTTGGGACGCTGAATAAAGCGAATATATAATTTTGTTTTTTCAGTATACTATAGTACATTCCGGCAATGTCCCAAAAATGGGACTGGCTTTAATTTTTATATTTAAAGAAAAACAGTAACAATTATGGCAAAAATAGTTCCAGTTGGTTATTACGAATATCTTTATACAGTTAATTTAATTTTTTTGTTTGTATTTTTGAATTGCGGTGGATAATGATCTAGACCAAGACGGATCCTAAGTCAGTGGCTGAAGGCTGTGAATGGAAATTATACAGCAGTTAACGATCAGCTGATTCTGCAAAAGTCACGTGACTACCCTTGGCCCTTAAATTTGGAAATATTAATCGCTCGACCTAACATTAAAGCTTGCTTTCTCATTTTTAATTTCTTAAAAACCTGTGAGCTACGAATTTAATTTGATTTAATGTAGGCTGTGTACACAGGGTGTTAAAAAAAAGCATTCAATATTTATACGGTATATGGGACACACTGTACTGAGTAAAAAAGCTTTAGTAAACACAGGTCTACACTAAACATAGGTCTAAACTACACTAAAATTAAACATGAGATTCATCAACGTATCCACCGCGGAGTGTCCGGATAGTCTTGAGCAGTCCTGTATATTAACTGATTCTGAAAAAAATTTAATATCTCTTTACAAAAATAAGTATTATTAATATAGGCACTGTAATTGGTACCCTCATGGTAATTGGTACCGTTACCCCATAATACCTATAATAGTTTCCCAATCGAGGCGTTAACAGGACGAAACGATGAGCCGCCTTTCGAATTTCCAAAGATATCGCACGTACGTTCCTAGCGAACGGTTTATGCACCTGTTGGAATTTTCGAAATTTTGAAATCGAAGATGTCGGTGCACCGATCCGAGGCGGAGCAACGCGGAGGTCCGCGATTCGGCAACGATTCATGGAACGGGAGTTTGCGAAATACTTAAAAGCGTTGCGAAGTCAGACCCCCTATCGAGGGGTCCACCGGCTCGGCTCGTCATAGCGATCTCTGCGATTTGAAAGAGTTGTAAAACTCGGTGGAAGGACAGACCTGAACGATGACAAAAGACGCGATGGTTGCCGGTGTCGAAAGCCGTCGCGTATGTACAGTCGCGACTATATACTTTTTTTTTTATTGAAGCTCTTTAGACCCTTAAATGGGTCCATTTCACTTTGCAATGCGGTATTATTAGGACCTTGAATAAGTTCTCGCTGTTTCTTTTACAAAATAAAAGCTTTTACCCAATGTCCTTGCTTCTGGATCATTCCTAAAACTTTTAAACGTTATGAAACAGTTGACTCATCTACTTGTAATGTTTTTCCAAGTTCTGCTAGCGTCTGACATCGGTCTTGATCGAGTAATTCCTCCAACTTTTCGTCTTCAAATTTTTTCGGTGCGCCAAAACGTTCTTTATCCTCAAGTTCAAAATCATTATTTTTGAAGCGTCGAAACCAGTCTCTGCATGTCGTATCCGACAAAGCATTGTCACCATAAGTCTCGACAAGAATTCTATGTGCTTCAGCTGCAGATTTCTTTTGAATAAAGTAGTGCAATAAAATTCCCCGCAAATACACTTTATTTGGCACAAAAGTAGACATTTTCAGAACTAAGAAAAAATTACTTTGTTTACACTAAAGTGAACTACCGTACACTGAAATTTAAGGTTAGATACACTACTGCCTTGCATGTGTGTTACCATTCGAAATTCCACGAACGGGGTACTGCTACTGCCATTTTTGAAGAAACAGCGAGAACTTATTCAAGGTCCTAATACAATTTTACAGGTTGGTATTACAATGTCACAAGACGTAATTATGACTAGGTTTACG
The DNA here is from genome assembly GCF_050948215.1 of Halictus rubicundus. Lineage (NCBI taxonomy): Eukaryota > Metazoa > Arthropoda > Insecta > Hymenoptera > Halictidae > Halictus > Halictus rubicundus. Next base: position 25,872,587 of record NC_135150.1, read on the forward strand.
GGACCCGTAAAAATGACGGGTTCTAATATTTTTTATTCACGATTATTGAGATTGTGGAGATCCATCTACGTGGAATTACTCAACAAATTTATTTCCTTAGGTATATATTATTTAAAAAATGGCTGAAAACTTGGATAGACACATTCTTCTTATTTTTATAAAGCAATATAAAATACTCACTTTTAATGCTCCGTAAACCTAGTGTTAAATAGATAATTTAGAATCTTTGAAATACGACTGAATATAACTGCAAGCCTTAATATTAGGTTCCGCTATGAACATGATTTAGGGGTAATCGGTAGCCCATTTTACCTAAAGATTCCAAAAGTTTCAGCCTTTCGACGTCATATTTTTCGCCCTGCCATATGACGTGGTTTAGAGTTTCGTCAGTTTGGTCACAACTACACATACCGTCAGAAATTATGCTTACGCGCGCCAACGAAGCGGCTAAATGATAGTGATCCGCCCGCATCCTATTGACCGTACTAATAAAACACCTCTTAAGTCTTTTATGCGAAAGCGACATAACTTTTTAAAAATTAGATCAAATGACTTGAATTTTATTGAGAAGTTAGAAGGATTAGTTTATTAGACGAGGTGTATAAAATTTGAATTGGTCGTTTACGAGTTATAAACGATTAAAAGTGCGATTTTACAGCGAAAATCGTGAAAAAATGGCAATTTTTCCACTTTTAAGCGTTTATAACTCGTAAACGAATTAACCAATATCGGTGAAATTTTCAGCATGGCTATAATTTATTCAAGCGAATCAAACACATTTTTTAAATTTTCGATACAGGCTCAGATAAAAAAGCTGAAAAAACCAACTTTTACTGTTTCTTTTGCTATTCCGACCAATTCAAACTTTTTTCAAAAATTGTTTACACCTCGTCTAATAAACTAATCCTTCTAACTTCTCGATAAAATTCAAGTCATTTGATCGAATTTTTAAAAAGTTACGTTGCTTCAAATAGTGTAGAGTCAGTTTTGCTCGTTAGTGTAAGTATATTAATACCGGTCACAAGCAAAACGTTTCGCGATCCATGGTCGTTCGATTCGTTCGCAAACGCGTTTCAACGTTCCCCGGTGGCCTAGAACTTTCGAGAGAACGTGGACGAAAGTACCGCGTTGAAACCGAACAACTCGAAATCGTCGTTTCTCGACTGCGTTTATGGGTAATTACGGGAACGCGCCGTTGCGGGTGCGAAAAAAAAGCAAGATCGTTGTTCCGTTGTTTCGAGTCAAATATTGGTCGTCGAGCCCGAGAAAGCTGCGAAAACCGAAAAACGTGTTCGCGTACGGTCCGTACGCAAAGGAAAACAATTTCAGCAAAAAGACCTTCCTTCTTTTCGTACCTTCCGCGTTTCTCTCTCTCTCTCTCTCTCTCTCTCTCTCTCTCTCTCTCTCTCGCTTCAAAGAGCTCGGCGGCGCCTCTTCCGACAATGTCGAACCCGCTCGGGAAACCCATTTTTCCCAAACACTTTTCCCACTGAATTCCCAACGAGATAAATCGCGTCGCGCTCCTCGGGAAAATAAAGAGGATCTCTGGGAAAGACGCGAAGACGATGAATAGAAAAATCGAGAAGCAAATCCCGATCGAAGTGAAAAGGATCGACTCGGCGCAACAAAATAGTTTTTACACCAGAAGAAGAAGGACTCTAATTTCCCGGGTACATGTACCGCATCGTGCTCGACGCTTGACACGGAACAACCACATAGTTGAGCCTCTTAGAGGCAGAGTTGTGCAGAATTACAATTGAATTACGCCAGGAATTATAATTACAAAGTAATTGAATTACATTGTAACTCAATCATATTGTAATTTATAATTCAGATCTTCGTTCAATTAAATTACAATGTAATTCGTAATTGCAATGGAGTACAATTGCAAAATACTTTGTAATTCAATTACATTAATTACGAATTACCATGAGACTTGTGCAGAATTACAATTGACTTACTACAGGAATTATAATTACAAAGTAATTGAATTACATTGTAAATCATATTGTAATTTATAATTTAGATCTTCGTTCAATTAAATTACAATGTAATTCGTAATTGCAATGGAGTACAATTGCAAAATACTTTGTAATTTAATTACATTAATTACGAATTACCATCGGACTTGTGCAGAATTACAATTGAATTACTACAGGAATTATAATTACAAAGTAATTGAATTACATTGTAAATCATATTGTAATTTATAATTTAGATCTTCGTTCAATTAAATTACAATGTAATTCGTAATTGCAATGGAGTACAATTACAAAATACGTTGTAATTCAATTACATTAATTACGAATTACGATCAGACTTGTGCAGAATTACAATTGACTTACTACAGGAATTATAATTACAAAGTAATTGAATTACATTGTAACTCGATCATATTGTAATTTATAATTCAGATCTTCGTTCAATTAAATTACAATGTAATTCGTAATTGCAATGGAGTACAATTGCAAAATACTTTGTAATTCAATTACATTAATTACGAATTACCATGAGACTTGTGCAGAATTACAATTGACTTACTACAGGAATTATAATTACAAAGTAATTGAATTACATTGTAAATCATATTGTAATTTATAATTTAGATCTTCGTTCAATTAAATTACAATGTAATTCGTAATTGCAATGGAGTACAATTACAAAATACTTTGTAATTCAATTACATTAATTACGAATTACCATGAGACTTGTGCAGAATTACAATTGACTTACTACAGGAATTATAATTACAAAGTAATTGAATTACATTGTAACTCGATCATATTGTAATTTATAATTCAGATCTTCGTTCAATTAAATTACAATGTAATTCGTAATTGCAATGGAGTACAATTGCAAAATACTTTGTAATTCAATTACATTAATTACGAATTACCACGAGACTTGTGCAGAATTACAATTGAATTACTACAGGAATTATAATTACAAAGTAATTGAATTACATTGTAAATCATATTGTAATTTATAATTTAGATCTTCGTTCAATTAAATTACAATGTAATTCGTAATTGCAATGGAGTACAATTGCAAAATACTTTGTATTTAAATTACATTAATTACGAATTACGATCAGACTTGTGCAGAATTACAATTGAATTACGCCAGGAATTATAATTACAAAGTAATTGAATTACATTGTAATTAAATTATATTGTAATTTATAATTCAGACCTTCATTCAATTAAATTACAATGTAATTCGTAATTTAATTATCAAGTGTAATTCGTAATTTAATTGTCATTATCTAATAACAAAAAACTGAAGAAAGGAACGTTTCTAGCTTACCACTAACCAATAATAGGATCACTTTGACGTATTACGAACAAGGACGAGGAAATTCTTCAAAGTTCTTAGCTACACATAATTTGGAGAGCTGTATTTTAATTATATTGTATTTCTATTACACATCTGATTAAAAAAATTAGTAATTGAATCAATTGAAAGGTTTGAATTATGTAATTCAGTTACGACGTATAGTTGAATTACCATATAATTGAAATACAATGTAATTAAATTGTGCAATTGAATCACAATGTAACTGAATCAGTACAACTCTGGCTGTATTTCAAATTATATTCTATTTCAATTACACATCTGATTAAAATAATTAGTAATTGAATACACCGAAAGGTTTGAATTGTATAATTCAGTTACGACATAGTTGAATTACTATACAATTGAAAAACAATGTAATTCAATTGTGCAATTGAATGACAACGTAACTGAATTAACACAACTCTGCTTAGGGTTAGACGAGCAAACAAATAACCCCCCGAATAGAATCAGATCGATGAAGGACCGCTCGAAACTTCTTTCCCGTGCTCTTGATCAAACGGTAACCTGTAGCCGATCGAGAACCAGAACCGGATCGAGCGAGTTCAGCCTCGATTCGATCGACCGTAGCAAGTAATCGGACTGGCCGAGATATTGGCGGCATTTAGGCTAGAATTTTCCAGGTGCGTGCCGGTTCTAATAGCCTCGAGTTTCGAGTCTGGATCCGAGATCGATTTCGCGTTCTCCGTTCGGGGAACCTGGCGGATTTCGACATCGTGCCGCGACACTTCAAGGCTACCAGGCCCAAGAAACTGTTACATTGCTCGGCCATTCGCCGGTCTCCGATCTCCTCGCTCGCCTGTCGCCGGTCGCTGCTCACCGATTTTCGAACGCCGCCTTCGACGATCGATCGATCGATCGCGGGCCGCGCCGAGTGAACCGAGGTGAACCGAGTGAACGGCGTAAGAGTCGCAACATCTCGCGAAGGGAGAAAATACACCGTGTGCCTGACAAAGTGACCGCTCGGTAGGATCGCTGCCTACGTGACTCTCGGTCCGTAGAGATCAAGCCGAATCAAGGCCGCAGCGAACGGCATCGCGCCACCGTGCACGCCATTTCTATATCGATCTCCGGCCGCCGCTTCTTTCCTCTCTTTCGTCCCCTTTTTCTCTCTCTCTCTCTCTCTCTCTCTCTCTCTCTCTCTCTGTCTCTCTCTCTGTCTGTATCTCTCTCTCTCTCTCTCTCTCTCTGTCTCTCTCTCTCTGTCTGTATCTCTCTCTGTATCTCTCTCTCCCCTTCCCCCTCTCTCTGTATCTCTCTCTCTCTCTCTCTCTCTGTATCTCTCTATGTCTGTATCTCTCTCTCTCCCCCTCCCTCTCTCTCTCCCCCTCCCTCTCTCTCTGTATCTCTCTCTCTCTCTCTCTCTCTCTCTCTGTGTGTGTGTGTCTCTCTGTCTCTCTGTCTCTCTCTCTCACTCTGCTTCTCGTCTCTTCTCGTTTCTCGCGAAACGATCCTTCTGCGATCGATTCCTCGTGCGATCAACTTGGTTTTTACTGCCGAGCTTGGATCGCTCGAGTCTCCTGAACAGATCGTGAACATTCGCGAGCAAAAGATTTTTCTAGGAACAGAATTCCTACGGATTCCTACGCAAATTTGTCGGCGCTTTCTTCCGCGATATTCGTGCGATGGTGTCGAGTCAACGAAGCGTACCGGAGAAATTGAACAAAGAACCTGGGAACGAGATTGCCAGCCGAATGTTCCGACTCGGAACAAAAGTTCTCCGTCGCGGTTTGTTTCGCGCTCCGCTTGCAATCAGAAACAGCCGATTCAAAACCTTTCCGACCAGCAGCGAAAACACCTAAGCCGAGCCAAATGTCGAAACATTGTAAAACACCCGAAGCCTCTCGAAGTTATCCGGCGACCTTTCGCCCCTACCGAACCAGCTACCATGATCGATGCCTTCCATGGTCACGAAAAACTGTATAAGCGTGAACATTTTCACAGGAAAAACTCAGCTACGATGAGTGTACATCTAGGGTAAGGGACCCGATTACTGTGCGGGTACCAGTTTTCTTTTTTTTTTTTATTTAGGAAATCTCTTCATTTGCAACATAATGTAAGCTTAGTACAGAGTATTACATTAGGTGAACCAATTCTTCAAATTGCTCAAAAAAGGTTAGGTAGTTTGGTCCAATTTAAACAAACTTATACTATATTAGATACTATTAAGTTATACTATATTAGAGGGCGTTCGAACACTTTCGTGAACCAGTGTATGTCATATATCTCTTTTTTAATATTCATTGTGCTTTAAAAATAAGTATAATTTATGTAAATGCGGTAACTGATGTCGCATATCTCTTTTTTAATATTCATAATGCTTTAATCATTTATGTAAACACAGTGATTGATGTCATATAATATATTTCTGTTTTAATATTCATTATGCTTTAAAGATGAGTATAATTGATATAAACACAGTAATTGGTACCCACAGTACTTGGCTCCTTTGCCCTACTCCCAGTTCAGTCACTCAATAGCATACATTCGCAAATAGCGACGACGAAACCAATAATTCACGTTCAGCGAATACTGATAATTAGACTGCTGATCTTTAAGCAAAATAAAAAATGTTTACATTGATTGCAAGACACAGGAGGGAAATAAAAATTTCTCTCTTCTTTGAATTATTTTATTAAGCTAAAACCAATACGCTGGTGTCCTTAAATCTTTTTAATATGTCCACTGCTTTAAATTCTGCTTACCCATTTTTGTCATGAATGCATAAAATCCGCAGTCTAATAATAATTAATAAAATGACTACAGTGAATTCTCGATATTTGTCAACAACACTGGTCTTGTCAGCGTCGTGTATCGTCCAGAAGACATACCCGAGCCGTGTTATGTTTACATGCCTCGGCGTCCGAGGCCTCTCGAACGTAGTGGGGATAATTCCGCGACGTTTATCATGCAGGCCTTGGCGACATATATAGAGAAATCACTGTAGTCATATAGAACAACAAATTTCTTCCACTCCGTTCGCACCCGCGAACAAAGACTCGACGCAATTAAAGTATGAACTTCGGGAGATTTTGATTTGCGAAGCGATAGTCCAAATGAAAGTCTTTATTTTTTTATTTATTTATTTATACAGGTCGCGTCAACAACTAGGTCATTAGCGACCACAGATATTATATCATAATATTACATCATTATGTCTTTGTACTTAACATATAAGTCACTTATAAGTATACTGAGGAGAACAAATTTTGTAATTGTTATATGTACACAATATTACAAAGTGTGGAAAATTTTTGTAGATTTTAGGAATTTTAAAACTTGGACTATATTCGACTTAACATTGAAACAAAATGAAAGTCTTCCATCGACCCTTTTCCGGCACTTGGCGCGACGCGAAGGGCTGTAATTCGTTTGTTCGGGTTCTCGTTGGCCGAGTCCTTGAACCTCGACCTTTGGCATGTCCCCGATGGCGAGCATCGACGAGAATCGATACGTTATCGGGAGGAAAAATAGAGTGGACATTAACGGTTGTTTGCATGGCTATCCAAGGCCTGACGACGCGCGATGGTCGCTTTGAGTCATGTTTCCGCGGACGGAAGAAACCTGAACAAGAAGAAGAAGAAAAGAGAAACAGAAGGATGAGCGGGATGACGTGGAAGTGACGAGGTGCACGCCTCGAATGTCGCTCGAACGGACTAGAACTCGGGGCTCGCGACAAAGGAATATTAGTGGCAGCTGTGTCATCAGAGTCGCGGGAGTCATCGGATTCGCTGGAACACCGAAAGAAAGAGAAAAACATCGTCGGATATTCAGGCGAACTGTATTGTTTGGCAGCGTTGCCTCTTCGACTCGCAGCGATCTAAGTTAATTCGTCGACTGCGTGAAATTAACCTTCAATTACCCTTAACAGCCAAGTAGATTCGCGATAAGGTAGAGTGGCCACGTTACCGACAGACTGATTAAGGAATCATACAAGAAAGCAAGAATGTAAACAAACGAAAGAATGTAAAGGATAACATCAAGTGTTTACATATCTCACTGTCACAACTCTCACAACAATGTCAAAAGAAACACAAATACAAGTGTATACAAGAACTCGAGAGAGCAACTGACAATGAGATATTGATTTTTTGCGATTTTCTCCAAAACGAAGCAAAAACGAGCAAATCTCTGAAAGACTTTTTGTCTTAGTTTTTCGGTCCTCTACGCGCTCCTCAAGTTTTGCCATTTAAATTCGGGACACCCTGTATACGAATATGTGTACACGGTACTTTATCTTACTTAGCGCAGCGGAAACAGATCTCGGTTGAGATTTGAAATGTTTAAATTAAAAAAAAAAAAAGATTCAGGCGACCATGGATGTCGGACGTCGCGCGTCGCCACGCGTCGGTGCGACGCGTGGCGTGATCGATCGAGGTGGTCGCGTTTCATCGCATTCTGTCGCATTTTGTCGCATATGGTCGCGCGGAATTGTTCCTCTGTCGCGAGGCATCGAAATTAGGGCTGTTACTTTTCCGAAGCTTCGAAGGATTCGAAGGAACGAAGGGACCTTCGAAGGTGATGAAAATCGAACCTTCGCACCTTCGAACCTTCGAAACTTCGACACTTCGAAACTTCGAACCTTCGATTCGTTTCCAGTTAACGGATAAAAGGAATAAATTTTCATAATTTGTTTCTATATTCACCATCTGAATTATTTCAATAATTTATTGTTACGATAATATATTTATTATTTGAATTATCATTTCGATAGTTCACTGATGAAATAATTGTTTAAATAAATAAATTGTTACAATTTGTTTCTATATTCATTATTTGAATTGTTATTTCAATTATTTATTGTTAAAATAATGGTTTAAATGAATAAATTTTCAAATTTTGTTTCTACATACATTATGTGAATTATTTCAATATTTCATTGTTAAAATAATTATTTAAAGAATGTACAAGTATTTACATAATGAATATAGAAACACATTTCTATAGATTATAAAAATTTCCGTAGATTATAAATTTTTATACTCTATAGAAATGTATTCCTATATTAATTATGTAAATACGTGTACATTGTCTAAACAGTTATTTGAACAATAAATTATTGAAATAATTCAAATAATGAATATAGAAACATATTGTGAAAATTTATTTATTTAAACAATTATTTTATCAGTGAACTATCGAAATGATAATTCAAATAATAAATATATTATCTTAACAATAAATTATTGAAATAATTCAGATGGTGAATATAGAAACAAATTATGAAAATTTATTCCTTTTATCCGTTAACTGGAAACGAATCGAAGGTTCGATCCTTTGATTTTCATCACCTTCGAATTTTCTGCAATCGAAGCTTCGATATTCGAAGCTTCGAAATCTTCGACCTTCGAAGCAAAGTAACAGCCCTAATCGAAATACGAGTGAAATCTCGCCACGGCGAACGAGAGAGACAATCTTCGTTTCAAGGATGCTGCCCGCGGATCTCTCCCCTGTATTAATTACCGACGGTAATTCTCGAGCGACAGAAGACGATTCGATCGCGCGCGAAAAATCGATTTCCGCTGGAAATATTCCCCGCGAGTAGTGTTCCTTCTCGAGAAATTTCATAATGGATTATTTCTGGTTTCTCGAGAAATACCAGTATTTCTCGAGAAATTTAAATCTAGGAAAATTCTTATGAATCTCATTTATTTTATAACATATAAATTCATAACTTCTCTGAAATTCTTATTTAAAACTTTAGAAAACCTGAATACTGAATCGAGTAATGAGTTTCTTGTTGTTATTGAAGAAGAAATATCGAAAAGAAGAGACAAGATTGTTGTATCCCTTATGAAATATCTGCATAATCCAGAATCTCTGCAGAAAGATTCAGAAGATACATGTTTTTATTTAACATCCAAGGCAGATCTGTATAAAATGGCAAAACAAATTCTAAGCAGACTTTTTGGAAAATATAACAATGATTCTTATGAAAATGGTGAAACACTTTCAGATTCTCAGAATGAGGAACTATCACTGGAAAAACAGTTAGAAATTGCAGATAGCCTTCAAGAATTTAGTGTCAAGAGTTTAGCGGCAAAAGAAAATAAATTCCGGACTCTAACGAAGGAATTCCAAATTTTTTAGTCCACTGGAAAAAGGACACCCAATCTTCAGCAACTTTTGGATGTTCTGTATACGATGAAGCCAACATCCACACAAAATGAAAGAAATTTTTCTACGGCTACAGATTTTGTTAGAAAAAAAGAAGTAGATTGTCTGATTCTACATTAGACGCATTATGCTTCTTCAGAAATCATTTCAAAACAAAAGCGCAATGTTCCACTTTATAAAAGTTTGGCAAAAGTTTCCCAATGTTTTTTTATTTTATTAAAAATTCTCGAGAGATATAGTCTTATTTCTCATTTCTCGAGAAATGAAAAATGTTGAGAAATCAGGAACACTACCCGCGAGAGGAATACTGTCCGCTCCAACTGTTCGATCGAGGACGAAGAAAATAATAGATCGAATAAACGTCATCGTTGCATGCACGATTTGTCGGAACAATACGCTGCTCGATGCGTCTCGGTTGGTTCGTCAGTCTGGGAAAGAACGCGCTTCGGGTTTTCCCGACGAGCATAAACAGGTGCTTTATCCGCGTTTCCATATTTGAGAGATCGGTGTGCGCCGCTGGCTCGACTCGATGCATGAAGCTCTAACGATGAATCACTCGTAACGAATAATACCCGGCCGTTGTACGTGAAGAACGTGTCTGAATATTCATCGCTCGAACTATATGCAATTTGACACGACAATGATAAGTTTGCTGTTCTCGTCGGTGTCGGTGTCCGTGTCGGTGTCGGTGTCCGTGTCGGTGTCGGTGTCGGTGACTATTCGAACCGGACACTCGTCGCGGCCTTCATTGTTTCTTTCGATCGCGAGAAGCGTAGCGCGAACAGAAGGAACGGCAATTTCTCAATTTCCTCGAGGCTCCCGGAGCGCACAGTGCAGACAAGTCGGCACATCCCGCTACATGTTTATTTGACGATGTACGAAAATTTCCTTTGGAGAACTGCATATTAGCAGGAAATTCATATTATTATTCATTTAAAAATCATTTAAATATTTCTATGCATAAAAATTGTTTTCTTTTTTTCAATTTATTAATTTTGTTGTGACTAATTACCATTACATATGCATTAGTAACAAAATTTAGATTTTTGTAAAAAAAATTTGGCCATGGAGGCACTCTCTAAAGTACCAAAAATCGAAGAATATTATATTAATTGCAAATGAGTGTGCAATAATAATTCTGTGTAATGGAAAGTGTTTACCAAGGAATGTGCATTCTTTTTACATTTAATAAAGTAGATTTATTTTTTGTACGAATTTTCAACGGTGGTTTTATTTGTTAATTGCATATAAAACTTCAAATTAACGTAAAACAAAAACGGGAAAATATGTCCTGAGATTCGTGCATATTCGGATACATTACTTATTATAGTTTAAGAATTTCATAGTTTTGTCTGCCACTTTTTGCGACCTCTTTTTTGAAAATTTTCTTACAAAGAAAAGAAAATCATTTAATTTAATTTTTATTTTTCTAACCTGATATTACGCGAAGAAAATTTTCAGGAAATAAAGTAGTTTAGTAGTTTAATTTTCTTACAAAGAAAAACAAAATCATTTAGTTTTCTCTTTATTTTTTTCACCTGATATTACGCGAAGAAAATTTTCAGGAAATAAAGTGAAATTACTCGTTAATTATTAGGTTTAGGGCTAATGAAGGTCAATACTGTTTTACTCAGAATTCGACATTCTTCCACATTTTGGTACAAAAAATATACTATTTCATTTAAAAAAACAAAGTCGACCTTCAAATCTCCGAAACACTTCCACCTGTAAAAAAAAATAAATACACTAAATTGTGTACCCCTTCAGACCATGCAACTTCTGTATAGAAAACTTTTTCGTGCAGCGCATCCTTTGGAAGTTATATAGGTGTGCAAGTTGCGTGGACCACCCTGTATATACATTAATAACCAAACTATGAGAAGTTCCGAAAAGAGGCCGTTTGCCCGCACTGTGGAGCGTTTCGAATTGCTCACGGACTCGACTCAACCCGACTCAACCCGACTCAACCCGATTCGTTGCACAGTCCCTTGTTGCGCGAAAGAACTTTTTCTCGCGGGCATGTGCGAAACGGTCTCGTTTCGACAAGCGGTTGATGCAATCGGAATTATGCAACGATATTTGATAATCGACCGTTCCGCGCAGTTGCCCCCATCCTTTCTGAAATATCAGAGAACAGTCACGTTCCTCCTTCTCCTCCTTTTTCTTTTATTTAAGCATTTCAGATCTCAGTCGAGATCTATTTCTGCCGCACTGAGACAAATTACAGTATACATACGTATTCACATTCATACATACACAGTCCACACTAAATTAAATCAAATTCGCAGCTTAGATTTTGTGAAGAACTTAAAAATAAGAAGACAAGCCCCAATATTGGGTCGGGCAACCAACATTTCCAAGCTTAAGGTCAACTGAAGGTTAATTTCACGCAACTGCTGAACTAGCCCAGATCGCTGCAAATCGAAGAAAAAATAATTCAATAGTAATTCAATTCAATAATAATAAATAGAAAGAGAAATGATTAATATGATTAATGTCCTGACCACTGTGTCCGCAGTCGCATTTCCGGTCACTAATAATTCCTGCACGAAATAGAGACGCATTAAGACTATAATGATCGGCTCTGCACCGATTAATAGTTACAATCAATTCTCGTGAGAACCGTTCGAGTTTAAACCATGGCTTAGACCTTTCAGTGTAATATTGGTTGAAAAATATTTTCCCTTTCATCAAGCCTTGCTCCTCCTTCTCCTCCTTCTTCGTCGATCTCATTCGAGATTTACCGGGATTTATCGGGATCTAGACGAGTTTTTTCAAATTTCATAGGATTTACTTTCAACTACAATCGGATTACGGTGGACTTTTCGAGATCCGCTGGCTCGACGAGTTCCCCGTTGAATATCTCTCGGATCCCGTTCGATGGAAATCCATTTGATCTCTCCGAATCACGCTGGTTATCCAACGATAGAAGTTTCTCTCGAATCGAAGCAACCGCATCGATTTGTCCTTGGCGTTTCGATTAACACTAAGTTTACGGAGCACTAAAACTCACTATTCTACATTATTCTATAAAAATAACACGAATCTATCTATCAAAGTCTGTAGCCATTTTTTAAATAATATATACCTAAACAAATCAATTTGTTAAATAATTGCTCATGGATGCCTTTCTACAATCCCAATATTCCGCGATTTAAAAATATTAGAATCCGTCATGTTCACGGGTCCCGTAAATCTAGTGTTACAGAAAAAAATGAAAAACTGAAAAACATCCCGCTGGTTTTCCAACGTTAGAAGTTTCTCTCGAATTGAAGCAACCGCATCGATTTGTCCTTGGCGTTTCGATTAACACTAGGTTTACGGAGCACTAAAACTCACTATTCTACATTATTCTATAAAAATAACATGAATGTATCTATCAAAGTCTGTAGCCATTTTTTAAATAATATATACCTAAACAAATCAATTTGTTAAATAATTGCTCATGGATGCCTTTCTACAATCCCAATATTCCGCGATTTAAAAATATTAGAATTCGTCATTTTCACGGGTCCCGTAAATCTAGTGTTAAGAAAAAATGAAAAACTGAAAAACATCCAGCTGGTTTTCCAACGATAGAAGTTTCTCTCGAATCGAAGCAACCGCATCGATTTGTCCTTGGCGTTTCGATTAACACTAAGTTTACGGAGCACTAAAACTCACTATTCTACATTATTCTATAAAAATAACACGAATCTATCTATCAAAGTCTGTAGCCATTTTTTAAATAATATATACCTAAACAAATCAATTTGTTAAATAATTGCTCATGGATGCCTTTCTACAATCCCAATATTCCGCGATTTAAAAATATTAGAATTCGTCATTTTCACGGGTCCCGTAAATCTAGTGTTAAGAAAAAATGAAAAACTGAAAAACATCCAGCTGGTTTTCCAACGATAGAAGTTTCTCTCGAATCGAAGCAACCGCATCGATTTGTCCTTGGCGTTTCGATTAACACTAAGTTTACGGAGCACTAAAACTCACTATTCTACATTATTCTATAAAAATAACACGAATCTATCTATCAAAGTCTGTAGCCATTTTTTAAATAATATATACCTAAACAAATCAATTTGTTAAATAATTGCTCATGGATGCCTTTCTACAATCCCAATATTCCGCGATTTAAAAATATTAGAATTCGTCATTTTCACGGGTCCCGTAAATCTAGTGTTAAGAAAAAATGAAAAACTGAAAAACATCCCGCTGGTTTTCCAACGATAGAAGTTTCTCTCGAATCGAAGCAACCGCGTCGATTTGTCCTTGGCGTTTCGATTAATAAAAATGAAAAACAGGTCGGCTAACGGATTGCGGAACAGGTTTCCATATAGCATATAGACACCAGAGGTATAGGTATCTCCTCGTTATCCTCGTTATCGTGCCGGGGTCGCGGATGCAATATCGGAGAAGCCAACTCTGCCTCCTCGGCTTGTAAAGTGCAGATCGACTATGCACACTATGCAGCTGTTGCGCTACGTCTGTCCTTTCACCGGACCGTTCGTTACGCACGATCGTTGCATCGTTCTAGACCGTGTCCGATTTGCCGTGTTGCCCTATGGATCATGTTGTTGCTCGATTCGATTCGTTTCGGTTTACGTGGAAGGCTCGCGAACATTATCGAACGACGAGTAGTGCAACGATAGGCGACAAGCACCTGTCGCCGAACTGAATTCCGATCCCTTAACAATAAACCTACCGGTCAAATTGACCTATTCAAATGTTTGCGCACAATCCCGTACACACAACGTTATCACGTCGCTATTTATCTTTACGATTTTTCTTAACCCTTAACGGTCCGGAAGTATTTCAAGTTTACTTCCTACATACATTCACAGAAGTGACCTAGCACAATGCTTAACGCGTTCATTATGTAAATATCACAACAATAAGATTGATAAAAATAATAAAATGATTTTTGCCACCATATACGCGGCATTGGACCCAATAAGTAAAAGTGCCATGCCGCTTGTATGGCGGCATTGGTCCGTTAAGGGTTAAAGTATGTATACAATGTATTTTTCAGTATTTATTACTCGTTTTATTTATATTTTTTTTTTTTTCTAAGAAATTATTACTATTTTAGTACTAAATTAATACTATTTTTAAATAGTATTTCAAAAACTTTTTCTCATAAATAAAATAATCTATTTGCACGATTATAGCTATGCTTTAAAAATAAAATAAACTATTTACTATTTTCGATATCAAATACTATTTTGCATTGGTCTGAACTAGGGCAAAAACGCCTCAACTGAACAAGGTGTGTAACGCGTGTGCCGCATGCGCATGCATTACCGGTGTTATTGTTAACCGGTATGCTCGATCAGTTTCGAAACCTGAATAGCTTTCCATAAATTATCGTAGCCGCGGCGCTCTCATTATTTTTTAAATAACAATTATGAAACGTCGTTAACTCCGACACGTTCGAGGTCGCTCGGGTTACGGTCAAGTTCCTTCAGGCTTACGAATGTCGAGTTGACCGTCGAACGGATTTATCGACCAATCCGATTGCGTTTTTTCCTGTTGCGATTTTTTTACTGAATTCGTCCCGCGCAACGAACAATTAAATAAATAAACGACTGAATCCAAGAGTGGCTGCAGTTATCGCACCGAACGATCCGCTTGCCGAACGGTGGATAGCGCATTCGGCATTGGGCGCTGCATAAACTATAAACGCACAGTATAGCACAGCTTTCACTTTCGTTTAGACAGGGCTCCCGCGATCCCTACACGGTCTTCAGGGCTGCCAGAAATTTTCGGAAGCGACGCAACTTCTTCTGGGCCGTTCCCCGCGATCGATGCAACGTTCTCAAAGGTCTCGATTCGACCGGCGAATCTCGGACCTGACCTTGGAACGATCGGCGAAACGAGCTTACGTGTAGTCAATGTGGGTCAAGACGATTTTTCGATAAAAAGAGTAACACCGGACGACCATCCCGAAAAACCGTTTCGAAACCATAAAGGTCTCCTTCAAGGAAGACCACTTATTACATCGGTCCCGGCAAGAAAGCGCGACGAGATCGTTGACAAACGTTGTGGCTCGAAAAAGTCCACTGGGAATAGATTCACAATTTTTACAGACTCAGAGAGTGCTAGTATGGCCATCGAAGATTTTGAAACAACCGATGAATGTATACAGGAAATACAAGAAAGTTGTAACTCGGCGGTTGAAACCGGCAAATCCATTACTTTTTGCTGGGTTCCGTCGCATATGGGTGTACAGGGTAATGAAAACGCTGATAGAGCAGCCAAATTAGCAGCCTGCAACACAAAAATGAAACAAATCACCCATTATACCAGACGATCTTAAAAACCACCTAAATGAAATTTTTAGGGAACAGGTATTTAACAAAATTAAAAGGAATTCTATACAAAAATATCATAACGAAGGAGCGGATTTTGAGTGGCATAAATTTCCAAGTCCAGTAGATCGTCAAATTCAAACTTCAATTTCTAGAATCAGAATCGGGCACTCAGAAATAACCCATTCATTTTTGTTAAATAAGAAAGAAAACACGATCTGCGATATATATAAAGTACCAGTTGACATAAATCATCTGATAATAGAATGCAAAAGATATGAGGATGAAAGGGAAAATGCGAAGTTGCCTAGATCCTTACCCATTCTGTTAAGTTCTAATTTAATTAAGTTAAGTATATCGAGGATACAAATATGTATAATATATTGTAAGAAAATGTACCGTGTTGCTAATGACCTTTGATGTTGAGGCAACATTAAACAAATCAATAAAAAAAAAAACGTTGTGGCGCGCTGGTCCGTCATCGATTGTCCGACCTTCTCGCAGGAAAAAAGAAAGATGCATGCTACGCGACGCGACGAAAACTGGAGGAAACCGAAGGAAACATGCCGCGATCGCTTCTCTCGTGCGCATGACCTGGAAACCTCCTTGGCTCGCGGAGATATCTCTCCAGTGACCAGACGAGAGGAAAAAAGTCGAAAGTGGGCTTGCTGTTTCGTAACGATTTTTCGACGTTCGAAACCGCGGTTGTGCTTCGACGTTGAACGCTGTCTATGCCCCTGCTATCGGAATCTGATCTAAAGCGCGAACCGTCGAGAGAGTACAGTAAATTATCGTTGTAAGTCACTACCGCCGTTCTTTTCACTGACACTCATACGAAACCGGTGGTTCTCGCCGAGCGTCCCATTTGAAATACACAGGGCACGCTGGAAACCCAAGAGTCATACCGTTTTCCTGGAAGCGATAGCTCGCACAAAGCCCTTGAAATATGGACGAGGCGAAACGCGATATTTTTTTAGTCGGAAACACGGTTGGAAAAGATGGCGGTGAAAAAATGAGACAGGCGCAGCGGGGGCCCGTGTTGCGGCATCGCCGGTTATTATGCAATCGACGAACGGGAATAAAACCGAGCGGTTCTCGCTTCTCTACGCGCCGCTAATCTTTCGCATAAATATTGTTGTTGACTCGCGATGTGTTTCGCGCGGCGCAATAAACCATCGCGGGACTCTAATTTCGAGACCGAACAACGCGACGCGACGAATGGTTGCACGGCCGTATCGACATCCAAATTTCCTTGCGGTGCCGTCCGATTCGCGCGCGTTGCTATAGCTAATACAGTGAAATCTCGTTGTATGTCAGTCCCGCCGTTCTTTTCACTGACACTCATACGAAACCGGTGGTTCTCGCCGAGCGTCCCATTTGAAATACACAGGGCACGCTGGAAACCCAAGAGTCATACCGTTTGTAAGTCATAAGAAACCTATGACATACAAACGCGACTGACGTTCAAACGGAAGGAATATCCGTCTCCGATATAATGTTGCACGGGGAAGCGGACAGCGAAGCTCGAGAGCCGTCGTCGCCGAGGAGTGGGCCACACATTGTCGGCTATATCGGTGTGAGACCAGAAGACCACTACTAATCCAATTACAAGACTTCTTTATTTTTCGTTATTTCTTTATGAAACTTTTACCAACATATTCGTGGCATTTTTCTGATTAAAACGAAACTGATATAATTCCGATGATATTTACTTGTGTAACAAGCGATAAAAGTTTCGAACACAGAGAAGCACAGCGTAGGGGAAGGAAAGAGCCGCGAAGAGTCGCGGCCGCCGGCGCAGATCAAAGCCCGCGTGAGCTCGGGCCTTTAAATGAAAAATTTAACTTCTTTATTATTAATTATTTTTTTATGAGACTTTCACCAATATCTTTGTGACATTATTCTGATTAAAATGATACCAAACGCGATATAATTCGGATCACATTTACACTAATTTTCCGTTAATGTAGTTGTAATGTCGGAATCGTATCATCGGAATTGTATCATATTTGGTTTCATTTTAATCAGAAAAATGCCACGAATATGTCGGTAAAAGTTTCATTAAAAAACGAAGTTTTGTAATTGGATTAGTAGTGGCCACTCACCGCGGTGGTGTGAGGTGTTCCACTGACTTATAAACGTGAGATTGGCACTGACATACAACGATAATTTACTGTACACCGTTGACGAACAACCTTGGATGCGTTCCTATTGAATTCGCTGGACAGTGGTCCCGGATCCTCGCCGATTTTCATTCTACTCGATCTCGAAAAAAATCCGCGCCCTACCGAGCTTGCCTCTCTTTGCCTCTTGCACGCCGAATCGTTAATCGCGAGCCTTTGTTCGAGAATTGATCACAGCCGAATTACATACCGTTGAATTTTCTGTTCGCAGAGGTTGAGTGCGAGGTGTCGAGTCAAGTGGAGTATTCTCTACAAGCGATCTGGGGTGTGAGCATAAGAGAGCTTCACCTGGCGCTCTGGAAGCCCTGGAGCACCCTCCGAGACGCGTCCTTGAACGGCACTCTTCTTCAAGGCCACGCGCAGTACCTCACGCCGCCGCAAACGTATCCTTTCCAAAAATACGATTGACAACGATTACCGGCAATCAGTGCTCGAGAAATTACAAACACAGTACTCATTGCCATATCGATTTCGAATTTTTCAACTGTCGTAGAACCGAAAAGAAATTCACCAAATCGATTGTGGAACCGACACGGCAAATAAGTTCGTGCCGTGGATATGTTTATATTATTCACCATTGAAAAGTATTTTAATGAAAAACCGCAGAAATTTTATAGATGACGGTATGATGTCTCTGCCAAAAAGGTCAGAAGAGGTTGTGGAATGAAACGGTGATTACTTATTTTATTTTTAGAATTTAAATGGTACAAGAGTGAACGACACGAACTTATGGGACGACCTAATACTTGGAAATGTCGGTTGTTCGTAACTGTTTTATGGTCAGATTATACTACGCAGGTCAGACGCGAGGGTGTATAAACGCTAGATACAAAGACCGGGTAACCAAATGCTGCCGACAGAATGTTACCCTGTTTTTGTGTCTAGCGTTTACAGTAAATTCTCATTAGGAGTCAGTGCCAATCTTACAATTTTGAGTCAGTGGAAAAACTCACACCACCGCGGTGAGTGGCCGAAGCTCGAGAACCGTCGCCGCCACAACATTAAGTCAGTAGCGTTTGTATGTCATAGGTTTCTTATGACTTACAAACGGTATGACTCTTAGGTTTCCAGCGTGCCCTGTGTATTTCAAACGGGACGCTCGGCGAGAACCTCCGATATCGTATAAGAGTCAGTAATAAGAACGGCGGGACCGACTCGTAATGAGAATTTACCGTACAGACCCTCAGCACCTTACCTGCCTAGTATAATCCGACCCTTAAATCGGAACAGTTTCAAACCTAGCAACCGAACCGCAAACTTTCGTTGAAACGAAAACGAAGATTTGCGTCTTCGTAAAACAATTTGAAACATTCGACGAGATATCGATTATTCTCCTTGACCAAGATGTGCAGTAGACAACCGCACGGCGAGGAAACGCTGAGATTGTCGCTTCCGGCGCCCGAGCTGGAACTGGGGACACCTCCGCGTCTCTGTTACCCTCTGGTGATCTTCCTGACCCGTCGTGACAACGGGGATCCACATCCCGATGAAACCGTAAGTATCTCTCGAATGATCCAAACAGAAACGAACATACGAATGAATGAACGTCTTGCCCAGCTATGGATCATTGGCTACCAACCGGTGATTTTTAATTAGTCGAGTGATCGCGCGGAACACGGGAGTGGGGTGTGTCCTAGATAGCGGTCATTGGTAGCCGTTGCCTCCGCTAACATTCTAGAGTCATTTCGATCGGTTCCTTTTCACGATCGACTTCCTCTCGAAGGGATCAATGTTTCACCTCTTTAATTAGTGTTAGGTGGTAGGTTTAGCTACCTACAGGTAGATTTTACAATTACTGAAATTGTAAAAGTGCTTTCGTGGGAAATGAATATATTTAGGAGAGAATGTATTATAATACGAACCGCAGAAAATCCAAATAAATTCAATCTCGTCATTTTTACAAGACAACATGTATTAGTTGCTCGGTAGGTTTAGTGTTAAACCTTGTGTAGCCAACCGAATACTCTTTACCCATTTACTGCATTTCCTTCAAAAATGTTTTAACGTTCCTCTAAAAATATTAAAAAAGTTGTTCTGAATGTTCATTCTTTGTTCGCTGATATATTCATTCTTAGCCTGAAAATAAGGATTTGTGCAAGAAAATGTTTAATAGATTGTCGGTTGGCTGGAGAACGATTAACCAGAAAAATTGTTCTTCCAATCGATTCTTCTTGGCGAAACATGATCGACGATGACGATTGACGATTTTGTTGTTCGAAATAGGTGGCACTGGTGAACGTGGTCCACATCAAGGATAGCGTCTGCACCCTGCCGACTTCGATCCTGGCGCAGTATCTGAAGCAAGCGAACGGCCAGTTGTCCTGCCTCAAGGTGAGAGTCCAAATGGACCAATAAAGTGAGACGCATATTACGCATATACAGTCAGTCCCATAAGTATTCGTACGCTCTTAAAAATCGCATAACTTTGTCAATATTGGGCTGTACTTGAATTTTTTTGAGAAGTTAGAACAATTTCATCACTACATAAAGTGGAAAAAATTTTTTACAAAAATTGCAATTGGTCGACAGTGCAGAGAAAATGCTAAAAGTTGTATTTTGCAACGTTTTTATGTGGACTTAAAATTTAGAAAGCACGATTTGTAGATCTGTATGAATTATACATGTTCTGAGAATTTCATCGAAATCGGTGAACGTTGCAATGAGCTGCGGATGTTCCAAAATGATCACATAAGGGCGAAATTCCCCAAAATTCTGCGACTTTCGCCCTTACGTTTTCATCGTTAAACGTTTGTAGCAATGTCGACCGATTTAGATGAAATATTCAGAATATGTACAATCGATTTCTCTCTAATCTCGACCAGTTGCAATTTTAATCAAACATTTTTCTCCAATATCCAATAGGATATCCAATAGATCCAATAGGATAGGATAGAGGATAGGATATTATAGATGATAGGATAGGATAGAGTATAGGCTAGGATAGTGAATAGGATGGCATAGATGATAGGATAGGATAGGATAGAGGGTAGGAAAGGATAGGCTAGAGGATAGGATAGGATAGTGGATAGGATAGGATAGAGGATAGGATAGGATAGAGGATAGGATAGGATAGAGGATAGGCTAGGATAGTGAATAGGATATTATATATTATAACATAGATAGATAGGATATTATAACTTCTCAAAAAAATGCAAGTAGTATAGTCCAATATTGACAAAGTTATGCGATTTTTAATAGCGTACGAATACCTACGGGACCGACTGTAGAAAGGTGGTGTTGTGAAAGAGAAACCAGTACTGAAACTAAATTTGGTTTATCCCGCTTTCAGCAACTGTATCTGGCGACAGGCAACTCGACCAACTACGACGAAGGAGACGTGTCCTCTGGTCTGGGCTCGGCCCTGGCGCTCGCGGAGCCCTGCAACAACAGCGGTGGTGCAGCGAGGGGTGCGCTGGTCGCTTCCGGTACCGGCGATCCGGAGGGCTCGCTCTGGAACACGGCAGGGGAACAGCTCTGCGTCGTCTGCCAGTACTTCCCCCTTTCCCGTGCCCTGCTGCCCTGCAGACACACCTGTATCTGCGCCTCCTGCTTCGGCAAGCTGGACCGGTGTCCCATGTGCAGGAGCCCCATCAAGAGCTACTTCTGTATCCGAGGGGAGGAGTACATGCCCCTCGAGACGGAGATCAACCCGTGCAAGCAGAGACAGTCGAGTAATCACGGGCCCACCCACTGGCTGCACGATTGGAACGACAGACTTACCGATTTCCTGGGGTTCGCGCGATAGGACCGTCCTCGTTCCGTCCCGGGCCGAACGAGAGAAGACTCTCCGTGTTCCGTGTTTCGTGTTCCGTATTCTCTCTGGCCGAGGGACAAAGCTTCTCCTCTAGGCGTGGCAGCGTTTCCAACGACAAACAGCCGATGCTGTTAGCGTGCGTCTCTGCGATCAGGAATCGCTATCTGTTAGAGTAACGGACGATCGGGAAGCGTTCGAACCACGCGACGAAGAGAGAACGTGTCGTCGTTGAAATTTCGGGTACCCGGCGAGAACGGGTCCTCAGGAAAATTTCCAAGATCCCGTGCAGCGAGGCGGAAATCGGAAAATCGGTGTCGACGATCGACGGGTTCAACGACGAAAAGTGAAACGCTCCTGGATCACCTACGGAGCAGCGTTTCAGATTTTTACCGAGTAATGTTTGTATAAATACTTAAGGTGTACATATACGAGATACTGGATAGGACGTGTCCGATTCTACGATTGTAACTAACGAATAAGTTATTGATATTATTTCATACGAACACAAGTTTATCCGATAGATCTAGAGACGTTAGTTCTGATATGCATGCCTCTAAAAGTATTTTCCCAGTCCTCTCTTGCTCCTCTCCCCACTCCTTTTATTCCTCGCTCTGTCTCTCAACGTCTATCGTCTGTCTCTCTCCATCCGCTCGATTTTTCTACCTGTAACGGATCACAACGGTCCGAAGGGAAAGTCCTCTTTGTTTCCTTTGTAATTGCTCTGCCGTCCATGAGCAGCGATGGAACCACTTTGCGCGAGGTTCTTCTTGATAGGAAAATGAACGGGGTTCGGTCGGAAATAGTGAACGAAGAAAGGAACGACGAACGTTCGCTGGAAATTAATTTAAGAGAAGGACGTTGCGTCAACGTTAGGAACTGTAAACTGTAAATACACAGACTGTGATAATTGTAATAACATCTATTATGTACCAGACACCACGAAAACAATCGAAGCGACGCGAGAAAGAAAATCGTTCTCGCGTTTCACCGTTAAAACGCGTATGTACACGTTGTCAGCCTTTCTCCGGATATCTTCCAGGGATATGCGTTCAAAGAAAAAGCACGGTGTATATCGTTCTCCCGCTCCGGAGGTTTGTAACGAGAACAGAATTTTAAGCACGTCACGATAATCGTGTTCTATACGCGGACGCTGTTCGGTAAGAGTTAAGAGTTTTAACCATTCGCGTTTCAAATATCAAATCGAGAATGTCAAAAGATTCGAATTTAATACTTGAAGAGTTTAAACGAAAGCTAGACTTAAGCGGTCCTCAACTTCTCCACTTTCTTTCTCTTCGTTTGGAGTGGTATCTCTCCTTCTCTGTCTCTCTTTTTCTCTATCTTTCTATTTTTCTCTCTCTTTCTTTTTTTTTTTTTGTGATAAGCAGACCGCGAATTTTTATGCGAACGTGGACGAAGAGAAAAAGATGTTCGCATGAAATCCGCGGACTGACGACAGGAAATCGAATACACGAATGATTCGGTGATTCTTATCGCTCGCAGCGCGACGGTGTCTGCGTGTCGTTAACGGTAGGGATCATTGAAACGCCGCGTGTGGCACAGTTACAATCCCCGACGCGTGTTCGAGTAGGGGAGTGCAATGAAAACTATACGGCTAATTCAAGAGTAAAAGGCCTCTGAAGTCAATGTTATTATAGTCGACGATCTTAACATCCTAATTTATATTTGATTCAACAAGTATGGAGTTTCGATGATGAAACGATGTCTGTATGTGAGAACCTGTATATAATTTATTTAATAAAGCGTATTCATGCTGTTACACCGTGTCGTGCACGCGTGCACAGGCGTTGTCGTTTAACTCCTGCGGACGAAACGCGCCTTATTAATTCGATTCCTCGTTCCATTTCTACTGCAACCTCAATCCATTGCATCCCCTGAAAATTATACAGACATAAACTATTTCACCGAAGCCGATTATAGTCGAATCATTTCACCGTTTCAAATGTACATCTACTCGTTTTTTCATGTAAATGTTTTCATATGAAGACTATAGCCGGGTTTGGGGGCCAAATCTGCCCTGGAAGGGATTTTATTCTAATTCGCGCCATTCGATAGCCTACCAAAAAAGATACCTTTTAGCCAAGTTTTAGCCCTATAGCTCATCTGTAAGGGCAGTTATAGAGGAAAAACGAAAATCCAGTTTTTGGCCTATTTTCCCCATTTAATGACAATTTAAAATTCTGAAAAAAATCTGACACATTTCGGACACCAAACCACATACTTCGAGTTGTTTTCAGATTTTTCCGTTGCAAACTCTGGTTGTAAAAATCGAAAAACACGAAAAAAGTCGAAAAAATGCAGATTTTATGTGGAAATCGAAGAGTGACCCACACAGAATTAATTTAGCAATAAGATATTGTCCTAAGTATTATGCTCAATTTTTTTTAAATTCCTGCGTTTGGTGCGTCACAGTAGGAAAAAATAAAAACCACTTTTCTCGGCGTTTTTTCCGTGAAAAACTAAGTTATAATTATCGTAAAAATATATTATGTAATATTAAACGTCCCTAAGTTCAGAGAAACATCGTGCATACTTTGAAAATTGCGTAGTACAAAAAACGACAATTATACTATGCAGGGTATATCCCAATATTTTAAAGGTACTTTCCGCTTAAAATTACGAACCCCTGAAGACTTTGGACCATGTTCGAATCCCTCCCCGGGCCAATTTTTTTTTCTCTTTAATCAGATGTTTTTTCGATTTCTAACCGTATGATTGTTGTTACGCTATTGTAAAAACATTTTTTAACTATGTTTAAACTATTTTTCCTGTAGTCCTAGTACTTTCGGCCTGTAGTCATCTATGGGCTGTATTACTTATCTACTTAACATTCTTTTACATGGAATAAGTGCATCGACTTGTCTATTAAATCTTTCATCTTTATTGGGAAAATATCTTTTCCTCTATAACTACCCTTACAGATGAGCTATAGGGCTAAAACTTGGCTGAAAGGTATCTTTTTTTATCGAATGGCGCAAATTGGAATAAAATCCCTTCCAGGGCCAAACCCGGCTGTAGCCTTTCATGTAAAATCCACCGAATTTCGCTGTGATAAGGAATTACATGGAAGAATGTGTATACATAGTACATATAAATTAACTCCTATTCAAACGGGACGCTAAATTCGTTGTCCCTAGAAACGAATCGAATTGAAAGGAGCGGTTCGTTTTTAATTTGCTCGACGGAAATAATATCTGGAGCAGGCTCTTTGTGTCCAAAGATCCGAGCATCTATAGATCGGTGATGTTCGTGCGAGCTCGACTTTCTTCGGGCGCGCTCGGTCTCTGGCAATACACGGTACGTCGGTATGCGTGAGTACGTACACTGTAAATATTCGTTGTGTACAACTCGGATGACCGTTGATCACGTTGACATTCGAGTCTGTGCTTTGTATGCGAGTTCGAATTGTTTTTTTTTTTGTTTCGTACATCGGCCGAAATTTCGAACTCGATTCTCGTTTCTATAATTCTGGCGAGCAATGTCGCCGAAAAGAAGAAGGTGAGCGACGCGCACGGTCGTGCGATCCGAGACGATTCGATGAGCGAAAATAAGGACGCGGATCCGCGTGCCTCGTGAAAATCACTATATACAAAACTGTGCTGTTGTGAACCGGTGTCGTATTGTTCGGTTTCCTTTGTTCGTCGCGGAAACTCGGTTGTTTTCGTTCCCGTCGGAGCCTTCGCCTCTGCGATGGTTTACCGCAAGTAGAAGGATACACACGAGCCAGCGAGCCAGTTTTGGATGTCCTTTTCAGGCACGTGTACACTCATCGATCAAAAGGGAATGTTTGTTTTGTTTCTCGCTGGCTTCGAGTCCCGAGCTATCGCAAAGGTTAGACCGAACGACAGCACGATCACTTGATGAGGTGAGTGTGCGCTCCTTGTTTTTCTATCAGCTTTCACGTCTGACTCATTCGCGCGGTGATAACACCCGGTGTTAATTCGATCCTCCAAAATATTCCGTTTGAATATTCTCCGAACGTCTAACGTGCTATTTTTAAACGGTTACATTCCAATTTTTTGATCGTGTGGGTTATTATTACGGTACATTAATGTTACGAAAAACACGCTGTCGAATCTAAAAGCAACTTACTCCAGTTTTGTTATCTTTTCACATAGTTTGTTACGCTTCTCGACACAACATCGTTTACATTTAATCAAGATCAAACTTTTCTGTACCGTGAACCGTTGGAGAAATATAACGAGTGTGTACATTCTTAAAAGAAGTTTGTGTAATACGAGGTATCGTTGCTAACGAATTATGCGATTTTATATTTCAGGTATTAAGGAATAACTAGCTGCAAGTAATAGATAAGCGATGGCTGGCAGCGGAGAACTTTGGGTGCAATGTTTTACTTGTTGCTTGACACAACAAGGGCCGAGGACGCGCAACGGGAGGCAAAGGTCCCACCAGAGACTGAGGATAGACCGCAGTATGATAGGGGTGCCCACAAATTTTAGACACACCGGTCACATAAGCAGCGGAGATGTAGATATGACCAGCGCGCAATTGTCTAATATTCAGGCACAGATGCAGATGAAAGGAGGCTATGACAACGCGTACGGAGTTAAGGTAGCTTAATTTTAGTTCTCCCGATGGAGAGTGTAAGTCAGTATAAGGATGAGAATTGTATTCGAACGAACATTCGTTTCAGGCATGTTGAAAATAATTGCTTGACACGTTTAGACTGACCTGGAAACAATCTTGCAATGGAACTATATTATCGACTCTGTTTTCAATGGCTATTGTTCCTTGCATCGAAATGAATGTACGTGCGGCCTGTATGTGCAGATGCGTTCGAAAGAGGTCTCGTTTTAAAATGAAATCCAATTTACAAAGACCAAGCGAAAACAGAATCCGCGTTTGCAAGTTGTTAAACTCTCCAGAGACCGTATTAAAAAACTGCATTTAATGACATGTTACATTTAACTTCCGTACAAGTTATGCTTTTACGATAAAGACTGGATGCTCGATAGGTACAGAAACTGCCACATTATACACACAAGTTTTGAGGTGCATTACCATTTTGTTTTTTTTAGCAACTTGGAATTACTCTTCCATTTAAAATAGTCGATGTTAATTGATATACACATTATAATATTATGCTAGATTTTATATCGAGCGTTACTCATATTTACATGGTTTTTTCTGACTAAATGACTTTTTGCAGTAGTAAATCTATCATTAGTAAGCGTCAGATACCGTTCTTATACTTCCAAGCGAGAATGTGAGTACTTCACGGTTACGTAGTGCTTTTGTAAAAAAATAAAGGAAACGAGGAAAGAATGTATTTTGCATGGTTCACCTGTGCCGATTAATGGATAAATATTTTAGCGTATATACGGTGAACGCCAATGTTCACGAAGCACGGCCCATTTTTCCTACTTCCGTATTTCACCCCCAAAATGGGGCGCGTCAACCTACATTAGGTAATTTTTGGAACTTATACGTGTCAAAAAAAAAAATGTCGAGAGAATATTTCCTAGTCTGTAATCATTCTACTACAAATCGTGAATTATTATGACTATTATTTCTTACATTTTAATCATACAAATTGTGATGTCTCGGAGGTATATCACATGGACCAGTGACAAACGTATGAGGACAGAAGAGGCGGGGAGATAGGAAGACGAATAAATCCGCAAAGGATTCTTTAGAAACTAATTTAAATCCTGGACCACTTTGTACGTAAAAGTAAATGTATATTA
The DNA here is from genome assembly GCF_050948215.1 of Halictus rubicundus. NCBI lineage: Eukaryota > Metazoa > Arthropoda > Insecta > Hymenoptera > Halictidae > Halictus > Halictus rubicundus. Next base: position 25,900,026 of record NC_135150.1, read on the forward strand.
GATAAACTTAGAAAGCGTACCTACATCCCCGATTTCCGATCGTCTTCTGTCTATACATCGTAAATATTTATTTAGACTTTTGGTACTCTGAAAAAGAAAATTGTAAAAAGAACTCATAATGCACAAGCACTTGATGGACTATAAAAATATTGTGCGTCGAAACAAAAAATAGCTCTAAGTATTGTATTTAATTATGTAAGAATAAATTTGTGTACTTGCAATTAGGTTTCACTTGCTTGGTTTACCAACAACAAACGCACCAACATTTCTTCGTAAAGCATTTATTGTTGTGTCATGTACAACGCGTAAAAGTATTCATCAATATAGTTATATAGATACAAAGGAAATAGTATTTTTAACTGTACATCGTTACATCGATCTCAATGGCTATAATATCACATAATATCCAACGTGGATATAGCTTCACGTCCATTTCATCCACAAAGTATTGCGTTTAAAGTTCTCTCTCTCTCTCTCTCCCCAGTTAAAATCATGTACGTAGTTACATTCGTTCAAAACTATTAACATCGAAAAGAATATTCTGTACAATATAAAATACGTACATTCGCCCTAGTGATAATCGCACTTTAATATCAAACATATCGCATACGTACACGGACAGCCATGCTGCTCCCTTCCTTATATTTTAAGCATCCATTCGTCATGGATGAATCGAAGAAACGCCTGCGAGTCTTTAGTATGCGTGTTCTACGCCGCCTAGCTAGGCTAGCAGACTATTTCAAGCACAATCGTTCTATATATGTGTATGTATATTGCGTACATATTGTTGTCTTAAAGATCGAAACACAAAGTGGCGGATAGACGCATCAGCCTCGTATTTCGAGTTTCAAACAATATGAAAAGATAGGAAGAGAAACCATCTCGGTATTTACAAAAGAAACTGGGTCAGTTGCAAGAAATCACGATCTCGATATTTACAAGTCAGTCAATCATTTTCCCGTGCGTTCCAAGAATCTTGTATTTGAAAAAAAGTTGTACTCCAATCTATGGAATGGTTCTGTCGATTTCCCATTAACGATGCGAAGGTCATCTAAATGCATATTCGGTCGAAAGCGTCTCCGGCAAGAGAATCAACGAGACATCGATTGCGATCCCCTGACAGAGTTACTTCTGCGTTTACACACGCCACACGGTGTTCTGGAATTCATTTTCTCATCCGCGTTTTAATAGGCGTCACGTTACTCTCCTGCTTCATGAACCCGCTTCTTGTCAGCGTATTTCTGATGGACGAGACGTGGCAGCAGCAGCTCGATGGAAACTTGAACGTGTCGGTGACCACGCTGCCGTTCTCCAGCACTGCCGTGAGTTGTCGATAAACGAACTTTTGTCTGCAGGTTGCTTTGTAGTTCACGCCAGGTCCGTTGACCAATCTGCAATCAGTGTTCTCCTGGCTGTAAACGATTTACAAATGATTAGATATGGTACCGCACGATGGATAAGCCGAGGTGTAAGTTCAAGGTGTTCTACTCGTAGTTGGTCTATATACCTACCTACACTTCTCGATTCGCACACCCTGCTGGAAGTCCTTTTGGTTCACAACGAATTTCCATTCGTTATCCTTGTTCTCGGCCGCTTTAGGAAATATAACCTGCTCCTGAAACGATAGACGTTTATTGAACAGGTGAATTTTCTATCAACAAGTTTGCCATTCCAAGTACACGCGTATACATACCGAAGATATGCAGAGAGGCATTTCGTCGTCCACGTTGATTCTTTGCACCAAGTCGGACGATACCTATTGCAATTCAGATGAAGTTAGAGAATGTTGAAAATGTCGATTCACAATTTTAAAAAATAAGTACACACAGGGTGCGGCGCGAATTAGTCCACACGATTTTTCAGCCCCTTCGGATGGTCGGACAGAAAAATGTTTCTTACCAAAGTTAATCAGTATTAAACCGACAAGAAATTGCAATATTTCAAATTTAAAAAAAAATCAAGGTCGCTGTGATATCTTTTAATGGAACTGGGTATTTTTAACTTCGTAATATTGTAGGCGACGTCGAAACGAATTCAACGACCTGCTATACAATGACTTTCAGATGACCTTGAAAGATAATATCGCCATGAATCGATTGCCAGAATATTTGAAATATTTCGACGGCACGCAATAGCAACGCCTCGCATTTAGAGGTAAACAAATGAACGGCTGCCTAATCGGACCATATTTTTACGATGGAATATTAACAGCACATCGATACATGGATTTCTTGCGATATGAACTTCCAACATTGTTGCAAGAGATCCGGGAAAACATGAAAGAAGATATCTATTTCCAACACGATGGCTGCCCAGCTCATACTGCTGCAATTGTAAAATCATAGTTAACTACAGTTTTTGGGGATCAGTGGATCGGAACATATGGTCCAATTCGTTGGCCAGCTCGCTCGCCGGATATAACCCCTTAAGATTTTTATCTTTTGCGATATTTACAATCGATTGTGTATGAAAGACCTGTGGATAATGTGAAAATTCTTAAAAAACGCATAATTCAAGCGTGTAGAAATGTAAAAAGAACTTCTCTAATGGAAGCTACGCATAAGACTTTGTTACAAAGAGCAGAATTTTGCGTTACACAAAATGGGATGCAGTTCGAAAATTTAATTCAATTATTAATTAATTACATGTACACGTTTAACATTTGTGTTTTCAATGTGGCTCCGTATAAATTTGGTTTTTTGTGAGTTAAGTTCTGAAGCAATGTTGCGTACCGTCGAAATATTTCAAATATTCTGGCAATCGATTCATGGCGGTATTATCTTTCAAGGTCATCCGAAAGTCATTGTATAGCAGGTCGTTGAATTCGTTTCAACGTCGCCTACAATATTATCAAGTTAAAAGTACCCAGTTCCATTAAAAGATATCACAGCGACCTTGATTTTTTGTTGAAAATCGATTTTTTTTTAATTTAATAGACTGATTAACTTTGGTAAGAAACATTTTTCTGTCCGACCATCCGAAGGGGCTGAAAAATCGTGGGGACTAATTCGCGCCGCACCCTGTATATGCGTATATCTCGTTAATATATATCTACCAACCGCGTCAACATATGCCAGATATTTCAGGCTTTCGTTTCGTCGTAACGCTGCGTTTACTATTTGTTCAGGATAATTGTCTACTTCCGTGCAGTACGTAGACCCCTCGCAGACAGGTACTCGTTGTACAGGTTGAGCCGTGTCTTCTTCAGGAAATACGAACTTAGCGTCCGACTGCATGCCATAGGTATCTATGGAAACAGATGTTCACGATAAGAGATTGAATCAACTACCCCAAGTATACAAATACGGAGAATAGGTACCCCATTTGTATGAACCTTCAAATGTCGGGATTTAGCTCCCAATGTTTGACAAAATACTGAAACACGTCTCATCTACATTCAAATTTTCTGATTTATTTACGCTAGATCCGATAAGAGGATCAACTTTCGAACCAGTAAGTTGAAAAATGACATACATATTTACAGTAACGAGCAAAACTGAGTCTACACTATTTGAGGCAACATAACTTTTTAAAAATTAGATCAAATGACTAGAATTTTATTGAGAAGTTAGAAGGATTAGTTTATTAGACGAGGTGTAAAAAATTTTTGAGAAAAATTTGAATTGGTCGGAATCGCAAAAGAAATAGTAAAAGTTGGTTTTTTCAGCTTTTTTATCTGAGCCTGTATTGAAAATTTAAAGAATGTATTTGACTCGCTCGAATAAAATGAAAATTTCACCGATATTGGTTTATTCGTTTACGAGTTATAAACGATTAAAAGTGCGATTTTAAGTCGAAAATCGTGAAAAAGCGTTGCTTCAAACAGTGTAGACTGAGTTTTGCTCGTTACTGTATAAGGATTAGTGTAAATTCGAGTGTCTACGGTTGCCACGTATCCTCCTTTTACCGACCTGTAAACGATCTTCTAAACGAGCTTTTCGAAAACCTGTCTCGTGCATCCCTACGGTCTCTCCTCAGAGATCCGCCATTTTCGACGGACAATTCTTCGGAATCGGGTGGGTCGCTTTCCACGGAAGTTTCGGTAGACTTGGTCGATTTCCCGCCAAGAGATTCATCGGTGTCCTCTGTTCCGTCGGCGTGATACGGTAACGCGTCGATATTCTGGGTGATCTGCAAAATGAACATGCTGGTCATACGTCACTTTGGAAAAAATCTCCGTCAACTCGAAGTACCGTTCGAGTTGGTGTCGCGCAAAGTCTAGTACATAGAAAATCGAGAACTACCGTTAGCAACTAACAATAAGTACCTGACGCACGCTCGCTCACGCGGATCAACATATACGTTTCATCCTCTCTATTCGATGATTGACGCGAGTATTAATGGTTCTGTTGTGCAGCGTGTTAGAAACCTGTACCATCAATTTCAATTCTTGCGTGAATGGTTGTAATGGCCGACCACGGGATCGGTAATGATCCACGCTGGATATCGTATTCGTGTTTCTCGCTTCTCCCGACAGACTATACTCTAACTATACGGAACAAGTATTAATCGCGACACGAACTGTCACGCGTAAGTATACGTTGCAATGAATTTTCCGCGACAGTGTAAGTATAAGTACGAATAGTCGATCATGTTTGCTTATCTTTCACGTTGAATCTTTGCGGTTTGTGAGGACAATTAAATCGTCGCGTAAGACAATTAAAAAACACACGATTTACTCTCTGTTATCTGCGAGAAGAATCTATCAACGTATTTATTGTACTTCCGGCTAAACTTTTCATACATACAGCAAAGCGGTCGCATATTTTTCCCAGGATCAATGTAGGGTTAGGGTTAGAGGATCGAAAGAAAGAAAGGAACAGACAGAGATCTTCCTTCTTCCTATTATCATAGATTTTATCGTTGAATACATCATTCGAGATGTCGGATCGAGATAAACGCGTTTACGAGTTCTTAACTATCCGAAGAATAATTGACACCGACTCGTTCATTCCGTCCTTTGGTTCAGGGGTTCTCAGTCCTGTCCATACAATTCCTGATCTTTCTCGCGTGTATTCGATATAGAAGTGTCGGAACCATTGAGAATTCCTGCGTTAAAATATTCAAGGATGTACACATCGAAGCATGCTTGAAAGTTGCCGGCAGATACGTTGTGAATTCTAGCCAGTTTATGCCAGTTTATTCTAGCCAGTCTCTGTACATTGTACACGTGTACGATAAACGCAAAGACGGCGCTTCCCTTCCTATGGTTTCGCCATAGGTCATGAGATAATGCCTCCAGGCAGTGTCGCCAGATCAAGACTTATTCCCCCACTCTAATTTCCAGGAATACCTTCATCTACATCAGGCCTGAGCAACTGGTGGCTCGCGAGCCACATGCGAGTCCTCTTCCCACTCCTGAGACCCCACACCATGCTTCTATGGAGTACGGGATAAGGGGTGGGGGGTTAGGAGGTTGTAAAAGCATGGTAGGGTAATATGAAGTGGCCAGTGGTGGGTGAACCTTTGCGCTGGTAGTGGGGGTCGTGAAGCAACAGCGGGGAAGTTGCCCAGGCATGATATACGTGTCTCTTAGATGCAAGGAAAAGCTAAGTTCATGCATTTTGGGTTTTATAATACAGGATCTACGTATTTACTAGAAAAAAGTCATCAAAACAAACTAGATAGGCTGTAAGAAAAAACTAATGCAGCAAGGAAACATTACTGGTGATCGCAACTTTAAACGGCGATATGTCGAAAGTAAAAGTATGCGATACACGCGACGTTTTTCCCTGTAACCACAGATATATTCTTCGATTCCCAGAAAGGTGTTATCAACTTCCTCGAATCACCGGTATCACCTCGAAACAACCTATTTGCAAAATTGGAAGTCATGAATATGAATTGCAATCGTCGCGTCGTTTCCCGAATGCAATTAATCGCGTCTCGACTTTATTATCCTCCAGCAAATGCGTTTCAGCTTAACGTAAACTATTTTTGTCGAGGCGATATCACTTTTACTCGGATTCAGAAGACACAACGCTCAGATAAAAAGTTTGCTGACCCTTAACCGTTCAATTTTCATAAATCCATCCCGGCTCGCGAGATACAGTTACACGGCGATAACAGATTACGGATTACGTAAATATCGCCGGCCGGCTGCTAATTACAGACTGTACTGTGTTATGTAGTATTATAGAGTATCGCGATTCGGTCTGTACGTCGCGAACGTGCTTCGAATCGCTATGTTCATTATTTCGGATGTTATTCGATTCCTTGCAGGTAGCACGCGTACTTCCGATAGGTTTGTACTGCACAAATTCAAAATGCAACCACAGTTGTAGAGCGTCTCGAAGAATCGGTCATACGTAAATCGAATGAAATTACCTACACGAAGTTGGATCTTAAATTATAGCCTTCGACCAAGCCTGCGAAACAACAGGAAATAATTAAATAAAATTAGTTAGCAGACGCCCATCGAAGAAGTCGCACAAATATTTTGATCGAGGACTGTACAGTATCTTTCTTCGGTGTCAAGTTCCCGGCGATCACTGGCTGCAGCAACAACAACGCGATTCCCGAAGGGGCACAGCTCCTATCTCGGGCCAACCTAATCGTTCGCACACGACACGGATCGCGCAGCATTTTCGAAAAGATTTTTCATTCGCTTACCAATAAGATGAAAGAGCAGAGCCCGACGAACGCCAGGATCAGGCCGCGGTAGCTTTGTCCCATTTTCGGCGGATGTATCGACGTTGTCTATGTAGAGATCGTGATATTTAGATCCTCTCGGGTCTCGGTGACACGTGAAACCACAGCACGACGCAAGCACTGACACCGTGCCTCCGGAGGAAGCGGTATTTTTCGCAGTCGGTGTGTTTGCAGACCACGGGTGTCGCGCGTTGCCTGCGTCTCCCGGCGATTTTCACCCGGCAGCCAATCTCTCGCGAATAAACTCACCGATTTTTCCGTGACTCTGAGAGACCACGATGCGCGCTGTCGGAAACGTAACCGCGATACGAGATACCGGAGACGTGGCGGATCCGTATTTCGCAACCGGCCCAAAAGAGAAGCAAGCGTTCGGAACAGCGCGGTAAACTCGATTGTCGAGAGATCGCTCAACGATCCTGCACGTCCAAGCGATCGCTTACGATTGACCTGTTCCTCTTGCGCTCACCACCACGACGACACCAGTTGTCTTTCCCCGTCGCATTTACGGCCCCCGTAACGTAGCCTGGTAATCGCGTACCCCAGGGAACGGAACAAAGAGAAAACGGGAGGATCCACCGGAAGGGCGGCTACCGTGCCGCGGCGCACAGTGGGCAATTTGGACAAAATCGGATTCAAAATCAAGGAACTTTCGATAGGAATGAGGTAGAGCGATGAAATTTTTTGGAAATGAAAGCTGCAACTTTGTAGAATATGGGAAAAATAGAGAGATTGTGGTACAAACGTTTTCTAACCTCGAGAAAATTCGTTAAACGCGCACAAATTCAAGGAAATTTTAGTTTTTCCAATACCACGCGCGGAAAATTTTTTTTTTTAACATGCTATACATCATTTCCCATAGATTTTTTCACGCTGATTTCAAATCTGGTCTCAAAATTTGTCTACGACCTCAGGATTTTGCAAAAAATAGATTTTTGTGACAAAAACTAATGAAGTCATTTTTTCGTTGAAATGATTGGATGGTAATAATCTCCCTATTTTTCCCATATTCTACAAAGTTGCAGCTTTCAATAAAAAACAATTTCATCGCTCTACCTCATTCCTATCGAAAGTTCCTTGATTTTGAATCCGATTTTGTCCAAATTCCCCACTGTGCGTCGCACAGTGGCCGCCAAATCGCCAAAACGTGGTCAAAACCTCACAACTTATTCAAAAATTATTGGTTCTGCTTGAAAATTGGTATTATGGCCGTTTTTCGGGGTCGCTGATCACGAATCTGAACTTGAAATTAGAAAAAACGAAATGGCGGATCTTCTATGGCGGACATACACATTAAAAAATTATTGGTTCTGCTTGAAAATTGGTATTAGGCCGTTTTTTGGGGTCGCTGATCACGAATCTGAACTTGAAATTAGAAAAAACGAAATGGCGGACCTTCTATGGCGGACATACACATTAAAAAATTATTGGTTCTGCTTGAAAATTGGTATTAGGCCGTTTTTTGGGGTCGCTGATCACGAATCTGAACTTGAAATTAGAGAAAACGAAATGGCGGATCTTATATGGTGGACATACACATTAAAAAATTATTGGTTCTGCTTGAAAATTGGTATTAGGCCGTTTTTTGGGATCGTTGATCACGAATCTGAACTTGAAATTAGAGAAAACGAAATGGCGGATCTTATATAGTGGACATACACATTAAAAAATTATTGGTTCTGCTTGAAAATTGGTATTAGGCCGTTTTTCGGGTCGATCGAGTCAATAAACATTTGGCACTAAAAACTACGCAACTTACCTCCACGAACAGCATCCATAATGCACAATTAAAATCGAAATTTCATTTAAAAAAAATTTCATCGCTCTACCTCATTTCTATCGAAAGTTCCTTGATTTTGAATCCGATTTTGTCCAAATTGCCCACTGTGCGGCGCACAGTGGTGCCAAGGCGGCAAAAAATCCATTTTATAAATTTTGGATTTTTATTAAAAAAAAATTATTTTTGTATAGCCTAATAGTGCGTGCATGATGTACCAAAGTCAGATTTAAAAAAAAAAATTTTTTAGGGAGATATACGCATGGTAAATAACCATTTCCTCGCTCCTGGGAATTCATCAGTTTTCAGTGCGATAGTTATGTAATTACTCCGCCTATAATTGAATACTTAGGGGTCTACAAATCATATGGGTTATTGCAAATGGCTTCAACTATTAACTGGCAAAAAAAATTTTCCAAAAAAAGATGTTTAACATTAAGTAATATGGATTAACCTGAAGCCCCTTTGCGTTACGCTCATCTTTTATTTATGAAGGAATACAAAAAAATCCTTTGAATAGCTTCGATCTGGAACTAATCGTTTTTGCAAGTTATAATATTGATCTAGCTTTGTGCAAAATTTCATGAGATACTTCGAGATGCTTTCGCCCCAATTCAAGTTTAAATATCAACTTTCGGAATTTCCAGGAATGAATCGCGCGGATGTCACGACTATTTGATGTTTCAGGTGAAAGTTTTTAGGGATATATCATTTATAATATGTGGTATTGGAAAACCACAATTCTCTTGAAATTGTGCAAGTTTAACGAATTTTCTCAAGGTTAAAAAACGTTGGTACCTTCATCTCCCTATTTTCCCCATATTCTACAAAGTTTCAGCTTTAATTTAAAAAAAATTTCATCGCTCTACCCCATTTCTAAGTTCTTTGATTTTGAATCCGATTTCGCCCAAATTGCCCACTGTGCGGCGATCTGGGATCCGTTATTACTTGGGGGCACGTTTGTTTCATACTTCAAGTTAGCTCAAACGCAGTTCTTTTTTTCCATTTTGCGATCAAAATCAGTAAATGGAATATTTCTAATCGCGTTTAGTTTTCCACCAGAAGATACTCCGGTTTATTTGTATAGATTACAAACGCGTAATGCGAAGCATTGATATTAACCTCTTGCACTGCGATCTATTGTAGGGTTGCAGTGGTTGAAACTTCTTTGTCGTTTATAATTTCTTAGAGAAAGATAGAAATTTATATTTATTATATGCCTGTGTATTCTACGGTGACTCCACATCGACAACATCAAAACAGAATTTTATTCCAATTTTTAGGAAATTAATAACATATTCGATATACATACATATGTACCCTTTTGGAAATCTTCATCTCGACCCTGACAGGATGTTATAGTACACAACTTTTACTCGTATGTGTTTCTTGGTAGTTGTGATATTCAAATTTTCCGGAACATTGAGAATTTTCTAGAAATTGTTACATCATTATTGAAAATATTTTCTATGTTATTAAATTTGTTTATGTTTCATAAATTACTAAAAATTTATTTTTTTACTACACTTATAATTACGTTATAACAGAAACGGGAAAGGAGACAATGTTGACTCCGCTTTTAAAGTGTTCACTGACTTCCTTCCATCCAATTTTTCTTACTTACTTACGCATTGAAAAAAGTAAAATTAATAACAGTATTCTTTACAAACTCACAAATGCACGGAATTTGAATCTCGTGTTCTTATTTCCCGATGGTCGTTGCAATAGAAAGCCTGGTGCTTACTTAGTACGGATTTTTACACGTACAATAAACCACACACGTTTCATCGTGGCTCAATTGGTATTGTTCAAGTCACGGGTAACAGGTACCTCGAGTTCCGAACACAAAGGAAGTCCGTGGCTGGTTTACAGGTGGTGCGAACTCGGAACTGTTTATCACGTAGTGACCTGCCGATTTCTTCGTTAAACCGCACCGGACCGTAATCAAACAGGTAATAATAGACAGCGTTTAGGTAGTCCGAGTCAGGCCTGCGCTCCAAGTATGTCCTTTGAAAATGTACTTTGACCGCTCCAATTAACGCGTTTCTGTTTCATTGGAGTACCTGAACTTCGTTAACGATGTTTTGTTATTTTATAGCATCGCTTTATAAATACAAAAAAAAAAACGGAGAAACGTATGATTAATTTCCGAATTTTGTATTTTACAAATGGAAAGATAATTTGATCTCGATTCAACCGAACACGGTAGGAAAAAGGCGCGAAATCGATCGCGCGTTTAAAACTCGAGTGCGCGGTAACCTAAGGTTCGATTCGAATCGCATAATGTCCGATATAAAAAGTGTTTTGTCCTTGCTGTGCCAGCATTTGAAACTGTCGATCAAAGTTTCAATGAAACCGGAGTATTTTAGACTAGCAAAATTTAACGACACTGCAGAAAATGTTGTAAGTATTTGCGAGCGGTGTTACATAACCTCTATGCGCGACGCTGTGCATGTATGTAAACAGTTAAAATATTAATCGTTGATTTATTTTCTGCAATAGGTGAAGGTATTCTGGGAAACGTTAAATATCTTGAGTTACTGTGTCGTACAAGAAAAGCAAATTGAAGTCGACTTTCAACATTATGGTAAATATTTTTGGTCCTGTGTTTTCACTCTATTTATATGTATTCAATCTGTATTCTCTAGAGTATATTTGTTAAGACTGAGCATATTTTTAGATACAGTGTGGGCCACCAAATTGTATTTTGCGTATCTACAGTATCCTTCCGTCGAGTTTTATGCTTCTAGCAAGCACGATAAAAACGGCAGACAATTATTATTAGCATTAGCTTGGCTTCTTGGAACTCAAGATGCTCTAGATACTATAATTCGTGTGAATGTTTCGAATGGTGTTCTTGGAAGGGAATGTTCCAAGCCAAACGATTCAGAAGTAGTTCAGAATTTATATGTTATTTAAATTTAATTAGTGATTAGAGAAGGGATATCCTAGAAATGGTATGCTTTTCAGGAAAGAGAAATAGAGCACGACGTGCCAGAAACAATGGTTGCCCAAATGAACGGTATGGTACGTTTACATGGTAAAGTGAATTACAATATCAGAGAGATATATAATCTCGTTTCCGAGAGAGCTAATTTAATAAGCAAAGTTCATGCTGCAACTATTAATGTCAGCGGTCTCCCGCATTTGAGCGTATCTGAACTGGCTCTAATAAAACGTATTGCGACTGCTGATAAAAGTGAGCTATCCCAGGCTGACAAGAAATACATGCAGGAATTATTAGCTGCTGGAAATTTGCTGGATGTGCATGCCAAATGGCGGAGGAAAGAACATATTTTCTTCGAATGGATGGTAGATACACGAATAGATGTTTTATCCGGAGGTATAGTAATGGCTAGACTGCGGACTTTTATGCAAAATAAAAATTGTCACTATCAATTGTAAGACATAAACGCTGAATAGAAGTTCCCTTCTCGCTTCAATGACTTCCAAAGTTTGAAAATTGCATATCGACTCCTTCTAATTCTTCTAATCTTTCTAGCATTTCAATGTTTTACAGATTTCTCTAATAAATGCATAAAATACGCAGTCTAGTAATGGCATAGTAATGGCGAAAACACAATTTTCAGGTAACGGTAGTGCAAGAACACAAGAATCATTCGAGTACCAGTTCGAACGACATGAACTGGAATGAAATTTTAAAATTCATATCCGTGTTGCACCGAATAATGCAAGAAAGACTCGAAGCTTCGTCTTGCCAAGAGAACCGTGGCTGTAAGAATCAGACATTCGAAAGTGTGTCACGGTTAATGAGGATTGAAATGGGCCGTGATATAATGGAGAATCGGTTGACAGAGATATCAGCGGAATTGGAGAAAGAGACGAAAAGTCTGTCGGAAAGCAAGGAAAAATTATCCGAGGAGTTGAGGAAACTTCTACATTTAATTCCTTCGTGTATACAACTTTGACGTTTTATAACAAAATAAAAAAAAGGGAAGCGCAAACGTACGCCTGAACACTCAGGTATGTCAAGACATTGCGAGACGGCTCCGTGAAGCTGTGACACAATTATTAAATCCAAATACCACGATCGGAGACATTCTAGTTTAGTCGTTCTCGTTCTGCACGATCGAGGCAGTTTTCGGTATAGATTGCGATGGGTTCGCATTGTCTGGACATAAGTCTATGTCGCGGCAAGAGCTACCGACACACCATCCTCCACCCCGAACGCCGGAATCAACACGTTCAGAATAGTCACTAGAAATATGCCGATCACTGTCCAGTTATTCGCTCGTTCAGCTTTGCACATTTGAGCGGTGTCTTTCACGTTGTATCTGCTGTTCCATATCAGACCAATCCCCACTGCGATCTGCAGAAATAGACTGGCGCCTATCATGATCAACGACGGATAGAAGTACGGATGACCTCCGCCGGACTGTAGAACGTAACGCAACTGATTGCCGTTCGCGGACAGGAGAGCAAGATCCATCATCCCTTGGGCTAGCGTCTTCTTGTGCTGGTAAATGTTGACGTCGGGGGTGGGCTGGAGCGGAGGCACTATCGGGAAAAATGGAGTTCTGTTATCGGGAAACATGGGAAAATCCGGCTGCGGCGTCCGAGGAAATGGCGTCTCTGGAAGCAAGCCATCGTCTATCCCACGGTGATCGAACCCGATCGGCGGTCTTCCTTCCGGCTCGAGATCGTCGATTTCCGGTCCAGAGGTTGGCCGAGGGTTGTTCGTGTTGTCCGTCTCCAGCAGAGAACCCCGTCGAGGTCCAACGGTAACGGTTTCCAGTTCCTTGGACGTCAACGGTTGCGACACCTCGTCCGTGAGATCATCCATGTACAGAATCTCATCACCGTTGTGTTTCAAACGATCCATGTTTCTCTTCGGACCACTCGGCCGTTGTCCAATCTTGCTGTTTGCTCTTTTTCAGACGAGACGGAACTCTTATCAGCGTAGAGGAGACGCGCGGTTTCGATGGTCCAACATTAGAGCACACAGCTTTTTACTTTCTCCGTTCTCGCAACGGGAGCAGAGGTCAATCACGAGAATACCAGTTTGCGGTGTACCGTCGTCTCTTTGAATAACAATGCGATGCGCGCCAACACGCGGTAACGCGCGCGCGCGCGCGTCCGTATGCGAAAGTCAGAAGCTGTTACTTATGCTGGCGCGTTACTGCCGCCGCGCTCGGACCAAACAGATCTGCTAGCCGCCACGCGAACTTCCTTCCATTCGCTCGATCGAAACGAGCTGATTCACGATCGCGTTTGTGATGTCATCGTTAGAACGTCACGGTTCCCTTCAACTTTGTATTTACCAGCCCGTCGAACCCATTATTCCTTTAATTCGCCGCGCCACGCGTTCTTATTCCACGATGTTACGTTCTATCTGGCACGCTCGTTCGGATTCATTAAGCTAGTCATTAAGCGGTGTCTCTCGAAATGGGCTTCCACTATTAATCACCCGGCACAACAAGTCGGCACGATCAGCGTAAACTCCGATTTACATTTAGGTTTTTCTTTATCGCGAGCGAACTGTGACCTCGAGCAGATTAATTTGTACGAATGCGAAACGAAACGCGTTTGTCGGAGACTGTGACGATTGATCGGGACTCTGTGGAATGTAGAAGACTAATCAGGACGCTGCTATTAGTTGCGTGCTACTGCCACGTGTTTCCCGAACCGGATGAAAACGACGCTCTCTCTCTCTCTCTCTCTCTTCTGTTGCCTCGAGAGTCAAGGCTTTTTGAGTGGTAGGGGAATGGCATTGCTCCAACGAAACCTTGCAAGTTCGTCGATACACTATAAATAATATGTAACAGTGATTCGTGGAATCAGCGAAACGATGACGTACACAGTTCTATCCGACAAAGCAGAAAGATCTCCTTTGTATCGTTCGACAAGTTCAAGAATCGACGAAGACGACGAAGAAACGTGTGCAACCGAGCGTACATCCTATCGAGAATGCTGCAAAGACTTTTGTCGCTGGTACCGCGAGAAACTTGCTCGCAGAAGCATTCTGCGAAGAATCGTGTAGCATCGAATTCGTGGTACCGCGTGCAGGATATCCCAAACGAGTTCCGCTGTACTTTCCCGCAGTCGTCAATGACTCCGGGCACGTTTTGACCGACACACGGCTTGGTTCTCGGTTGTGACGCGATTGCGCAACCATACTGGGAGCCGCAAACTGCATACGGACGTTTCCTGCCTGCGAATCTCTGTTTGGGGAATCACGGTTAGCCTCTTCCTCTTTATTTCTATTTTCGTTTCTTGTACGAGGAAACGAGAATCGCGCGAGGCGTGCACCGTGAATCACCGGTGGAAAAAACATTGTTCCTCGGGCTCGATCGATGCGACGATACAACGCAACGGTATCACACCGCGACATCTTGAAGAACCTCTACGACCTCGAGGAACATTGGGACAAGACCGTAGCTCTCTATGTACAGTAAGGAGCAAAACCGAACACACATACGACATTTTAACGAAAGTAATTTTTTATTCAATATTTCCATGTAGAATACAAAAGAAACAAAATACTTGGTATTATCTACAATCTTTTGGCTTTAGAAAACAAACGGAACATTTGTGATATTGTTATTATTTCTTTCGTGTAGTCGGTTTTGCACCGCAACTGATTTTGACTAAACATTTCAGATTTTCGTACACTTAATACTTCGTCCATGAACCTTTAACCTTGGTAGTTGCCTGAATACGTTTAGGCATACTTAATACTACATTTTCGCAATATTCTGGCGTAATAGAATACCACTGCTCCTGCACTTTTTGCCACAAATCAGTTATCGTTGTTGGGGGAGCACTATATTGATTCTGTAACTTCATTTTTCAGTATGCCCAGACATTTTCAATCGGGTTTATGTCTGGACTTTGAGCAGGCCATTCCACGGTTTGAAATGGTTGAGTTTGCAGCGAATTCTTTACGCTCTTCAGAACAATGCCCAGGAGCGTTGTCATGTTGGAATACGACATCACACTCTGGTACCGGGATATTTTCAATTGTTTCCAGTAAATTTTTTTCCAAGATATCCTTATACGTATACTGGTTCACCGTACGCCGTAATTCACCCCCACACCATAAGTGAACCACCACCAAATTTTATTGTTTGCTCCACATGACGCTGTAAAAGAGGTTCGCCTTGCTTCTTCCAACACCAAGAACGTTCATCCGATGAAATTCGATTGATTTTAGATTCGTCGGAAGAAATTACTTTTTTCCATTGCTCTATATTCCAGCTTAAATATTTTCTTGCAAAGCTCGGACGGCCCTTGACATTCTTTTTTGATAGAGCAGGTTTTTTGTTTCTTCTCAATTGCTGTAAAATTGGCTTCTTTTAATGCCGTTCGAGCCGTCCACCTACTAATCTTCTTTTCAACATCGCTTTCGAATAACTTTGCAGCCATTGTTGCCGTCGTTGTAATTTCTGAAGTAACGTATCTCGTCAATCTTCTCTTCTCCTGACAAGATAATCATTTTGGACGGCCTCCAAAAGATGCAGGGACTTTACTACAGTATTTTTTCCGTATCTTGTGTACAACTCCCTGGCCGACGACAAATTTTCTAGCAATTACTCGCGTTGATAAACCCGATTTTAATTGGAAAATGATATTATTCTTCATATCTTTAGATAACGGCTTCATCATGTTATATTGATGCGCGTTGACGCACGAACAACGATAAACTAATAACTACCGCACTCCTGGTCGCGATGGACTACCAAATTGTTTACAAAATCTGTGCTCACAGTTCCTAATCCCGAGAATCTTCGTGCGGTGCAAAGCCGACTACACGAAAAAAAAAAATTGTATGAAGCGAAACAATAATAATATCACAAACGTTAGGTTTGTTTTGAACAGCCAAAAGATTGTAGATAATACCAAGTATTTTGTTTCTTTTGTATTCTACATGGAAATATTGAATAAAAAATTATCTTTGTTAAAATGTCGTATGCGCGTTCAGTTTTGCTCCTGTATGACTATACGTATACGTAGGATTACGGTATCGAACTAGCCCGTCGTCAAGTAAACAACCGTTCCCGTTAACCGAGATCAGAGAGACAGACGGAATTCCCGCAGTTGCGCTCGAAACGCGTACAGTGGTCGAACTAGCTCCGCGCGAAGTTGTTCGGCACCGTCGACCTTGAACGGCCGTTGAACTCGTTTTCGCGAACCAGTCGAATCCATGGAACGATTAATATGAAAGAATCCTGAGACCATGAAGACTCAGAAGTGCTGCGCCCATTGTCCAGGGAAGCTGGTAACTTCGTCGAGGGTCAACGAGCTTCACGAATGCTGCCAGGCCAAGTATATCACCGGGAACCTGAAAATACCTTCTCTAACCGAACACGTTCCGGACTGTCCGAAGAGGAGAGAGAAAGATCCTGAAGAGGAGTCGGCGGTAGGGATCGATGATCGACGACCGTCTTGCTACGAGCACTTCGCTTTGGCGAAAAAATTGCACGCGGAGAACTTGGAGCATCAGCCTCTGCCGGACAAGGTCGACGACCTTGTGTTCAAGAACACCGGCCCGGGGAGGTCCTGACGACGTTCGAGCGGAAGACGCAACCGCGGAGATCGCGCGAGCGGATCGGCCAAAGGGTACGGGCCGGTCTTGGGTTGCAAGGAGCCGAAGACGAAGATGGACTTGGCGATCTGTTGGGAGACCCCGATAGATCCTGTCTACGAACCTGCCAGACCCAGCCACGTCGACGGCTCGGAGGGTGGACTGGCTCCAGCCATCTTCGCGTTGGTTCACCGGACCCCGAGCTCGACGAGCTCTCTTCGAGTCGTCGCCGAAAACGACGAGCCTCGCGAGAAGAGCCGCAGTCGTTCGGAGAGCAGAGGAGAGGAAGGAAGACGTTGCTGCGATTGTCTCTGCGACAGACTCGACCGGGTCAGTATATCGAAACGGAAGGAGGAAGAGGAACGAAGACCACAGCCCCGAAGAGCTGGTTTCAGAAAGTGCGTCGCCTGCCAGCCGAGAAATTTCGACGACGACCCTAGGCTGATCAAGTCGGCCGTGGGTCTGGCTCTGGGCATCGAAAAGGGGGAAGATCAGAGGAAGAAAGCTACGGTGCCAAGACCCAGGACTCCTTTCGCCAAACGGTCCTTCCGCATCGACACCTTGGCTCCTCCGTTCAGCGTTGTGAACGGATCTAGAGGCGCCGATTACCCGGAACACTGGAGACTCATGTCGGTTTATCAACAATCTTACCGGAACCCGCAGAAACGGAGAAACTATCGTTGTTAGTTACTGTTGTTGTTGCAATATGTTAGGTGTTAGATCGAACAATAAACACACTAGACTCTAGGCTCTAGAGACGCGTCTCCTCCCCCTCCTTTACAGACGAGCGAACAGAATATTCATTTCCGGAAGATAGAAAAGCATCGACGAAACGAGAAAGTGACCTAGCATGGTGAGGATGCTGTTAATCGCTCGCTACTATGAATTATCACTCAATCTAATAATATTGTATTGTCTAGGATTAAGGTAGAAGCTAGAATAAACAAGAACTAGGAAACAGTTGCAAACTAGTGCAGCGATGGCCACGAGGAACGACTCGAAGACAGTGTTCGTCCGTTATTCGTTGTTCGGAACGTTGACAGGTCGTCGATTGCGCTTGATGCTGCTTATGTTGATGTATTGAAGCCTGGTCTTGCTGTCCAGATTGCAGGCCTCTTCCAGACCCGGGGTTCCCTCCAGGTTCTCGAGGGCGACGTTTTGTAAACGGTTCAACAGATCCGGATATCGGGATATGTGCCGGCGGAAGTCGTCGCGTTCCAACACGCAGATCTCGCAGGTCTCCACCGCTATCACCGTAGCTATCCTCAGTTCGCTTTCCATCACCAACGCGATCTCCCCGAAGTAGCTTCCGTCCTCCAGATGGCAGACCTTCCGGTATCGGTAATCGAACGCATACAAAATAATTTTGGAGTAGCTGTATGTACAGAGTGCGGCGCAAATTAGTCCCCACGATTTTTCAGCCCCTTCGGGTGGTCGGACAAAAAAGCGTTTCGTACCAAAGTTAATCATTATTTACAAGAAATTGCAATATTTTAAATTTCAAAAAAAAAAAGAATCGATTTTCAACAAAAACAAATCAAGGTCGCTGTGATATCTTTTAATGGAACTGGGTATTTTCAACTTCGTAATATTGTAGGCGACGTCGAAACGAATTCAACGACCTGCTATACGATGACTTTCAGATGACCTTGGAGGATAATATCGCCACGAACCCATTGCCAGAATATTTGAAATATTTCGACGGTACGTAATAGCAACGCATTTAGAGGTAAACAAATGAACGTAAACATTGCGAATGCTCATTTCCACAACTGTGGTCCGTTTGTGTCGCAAGATCTGTTAGTTCATTACCTGAAATTGTGAGATACGTTATAACAATGAACCGGTACGCTAATAGTGAAAAGATAAATATGTTAAAAATATTTCAGGAGTGCTGAGGAAATGCTCGACAGGCTGCAATGTTATATGCGGAACAATATCCGGATGTAAATCATCCATGTCCGAAAACATTTCGTAATGTTGAACGTTATTTACGTGTCAATGGGAAATTTCAAGATAGAAAGCATCGTAGTCATCGCAAATGTGTAACAAATGATAATAACGCTGTAACATTGTTAGCTTGTTTTGAAGTAAATCCACATACTTCTACTCGTGCAATCGCTGCAGAAACAGGCATATCAGATGGGAGTGTGAGAAGAATTTTAAAAGATAACAAATATCATCCGTACAAATTTACGTTAGTGCAACATTTACGCATATCTGATGGTCCCCGACGTTTAGAATTTATTGCTTGGTTAGTTTGCCAATACGAAGAAGATTGTCACATACTAGACAAAATATTATTGTCCGACCAGTCCAAGTTTACAAATAATGGTATCTTTAATCGACATAAACGGCATGTTTGGGCAACAAATAATCCGCTTGTGACCTCTGAACGTAATTTACAAGTGCACATTAGTATAAATTATGTGGTGTGGAATAATAAACGGCTGCCTAATCGGACCATATTTTTACGATGGAATATTAACAGCACATCGATACATAGATTTTTTGCGATATGAACTTCCAACATTGTTGCAAGAGTCCCCGGAAAACATCAAAGAAGATATGTATTTCCAACACGATGGCTGCCCAGACCTGTTTTTGGGGATCAGTGGATAATATGGAAAATCTTAAAGAACGCATAATTCAAGCGTGTAGAAATGTAAAAAGAAGTTCTCTAATGGAAGCTACACATAAGACTTTGTTACAAAGAGCAGAACTTTCCGTTACACAAGACGGGATGCAGTTCGAAAATTTAATTTAATTATTAATTAATTACACGTACACGTTTAACATTTGTGTTTTCGATGTGGCTCTGTATAAATTTGGTTTTTTGTGAGTTAAGTTCTGAAGCAATGTTTACGTTCATTTGTTTACCTCTAAATGCGAGGCGTTGCTATTACGTACCGTCGAAATATTTCAAATATTCTGGCAATTGATTCATGGCGATATTATCCTTCAAGGTCATCTGAAAGTCATTGTATAGCAGGTCGTTGAATTCGTTTCGGCGTCGCCTACAATATTATGAAGTTAGAAATACCCAGTTCCATTAAAAGATATGTCAGCGACCTCGATTTTTTTTGTTGAAAATCGATCTGTTTTTAATTTAAAAAATTGCAATTTTTTGTCAGCTAAATACTGATTAACTTTGGTACGAAACACTTTTCTGTCCGACCACCCGAAGGGGCTGAAAAATCGTGGGGACTAATTTGCGCCGCTAATATGGCCTGCTCGGTGAATTCGCGTCCAAAAAGGAAGCGAAACGAAATCGCTATAATAACGTTACTTCTTTTCCCGTAGCAGTGTAGACCGCCACCGTGCCGGAAGTGATGAAATAGAGGGACTCGCCGCGCGTGCCTGCCTTAACGACCTTATCGCCGCTCATATAGATCTCCGATCGCACCGAGCCGGTCAACAGGGCGACCACTCTCTCGGGCAGATTCTTGAATAGTTTCACCTTGCTGACCAGCCTCATATAATTATGCAAAATCAGCTCCTGAAAGCGGCGGCCCAGTTTGTAACGGTGGATCCGAGATTAGAAATGATTGGAGAATGTAGGAAATCTAGTGCACCTTCCTCAGGTAAGGCGACACCTCCTCTATAATCTTTTTATTCCTTTCGAAGCGTTTCTTGTTTCGGTACATGTAGTATACCAGCAAACGACGTTGCAGAGCCTGCGGGAGCTCCTTGTATCGCATGTATTCTTGTAACTGTTGTATAATCTTCAGGTGGCGCTTGATCGTTATGTGGAACGTCGTCAGCAAATGCGAGAATTGGGCTACGGGACGATTACTGTTATACAAGATATTGTAAACCGTAAATACGGCCGAAACCGTATCCGTATAACCGAGTTGAGCTCACTTATCGAGAACACGAAACCAATAAACCCGAGAATAGTCAGGAACAAGTTCAATATCATATCTTCCGGTGTCTTCATGTCCAGATAATGCGCGGAACGAACCAACGCGGTGATGGCGCGATTCAAGCACACAAGATACATCTCCGTCTTGGTTTCCTTACTCCGAAAATACGCTGAATTGATCCAAGATCTGAAAAAGCAGACTATCACTTGTAATACCAGCTAGATGTCGCATACAGTACCCTCCCGGTAACACTCTCCAACACCTATTAGGCGACTCCCAATAGATTTGCATGTGCTTTACAGTAGACCCTCCTACAACGCGGAGTAAAAATATTGTAATTTTGAGTTTCTTATAACATGGTACGAATTAATCGCGTTGTAGGAGAGTTGACTGTACATCGTTGACTTGATAGTGATACCGACTTGCTGCTCAAAGTGCCCAGATGATCCACGCTAATGGGAACGTAGTACTGGAAGCAAGCGGCCCAATGTACACCCAACACGACGATCAAGGCTGTTTCCAGGATCTTAAACGATTGATAGCTCAAACGGTACACCTGGAACCGAGTGTTATCATGATTTGTGAGCTGTCGATTCGACACCGTCTACAACGCTAAACTAACACCATAGAGTCGACGGGAGTAGACGATCACGTTGCGGATTCGTAAGAACTTCATCATGTTCAGAGTGGTACAGTACCACATCCACCGAGGTTCAATCAATTTCACGAAGCTTATCGGTAGACTAGTCATTATGTCGATTAGGAAATATTTCTTGAGATATTTCCTGCGCACAAACGAGGTTGTCTCTTAATTGTGTTTTGATTCTCGCGACGGCCTTGGCATCGAAATTTTCGCTCGGTGGAAAGGTGAACGTACATTGCTACTATCTTGGGCTCCAGGACTATAACTTTCGTCCGATAGTCGTAGTAGCCCGTGAAGAACCATAGCATAATGTCACACCAGAATACACTGTTTATCGAATCGATGATGATGCCCCAGTTATCGTGTTCCGGGAAGTAAAAACAGATCGACACCGGAGTGACCAGCAGAGCCACCACCGTGAACATCACCATGAACAGTTCCCAAAAGATGCTGCAAAAGATAGTGCAATAGGATGCTACTAAACGCAATACTTCGGGAAAATTGGATACACCTGATTTATACGATAGTTCGGGAAAATTGGATACACCTGAACGAACTGAATGGATGAATCATGTAGGGATGGGATTTCACGTGTCTCGAGATCTCGTAATTCACCGCGGTCGTGCTTTTTAAGCTCCAGTGGGTCAAGTGATGTTCCCGCGATAAAATTCGTTGGCGCAAGAACCACCGTGCTAATTTCGCTCGAAGCGTGTCGCCCTTTATCACTGTTTCCACGAGGTCTTCTTCTTTCGGCTGTTCGCAAACATGTTCGAGCACCGGTGAACGCTGTATCGAGCAAAAACGGGAAATTTTCGATTATTTTGAAATTTTTTTAACGTAGGAATGCCTGTAGAATAACTGATACGGAACAGAAACATTTTGCAGTGCATTTTTAGTTTCTTTTTAACGCTAAACCTACCAACGCGCAGTCAAATGACCGTTTTTGAAATTTCGTTTAGAGTTTCTTGTATACAACGTTACTGTATCGCCATGTATTGACTTTTCCTATAATATACATACTCACAACTTTCTTTATTGTTTACTTTCCGAAAAAATTTCATAGCACGTCTTTCTATTTTAAGATACATATCTTTTTTTTGAAGCGGTCATTTTACGGTAGGATTAGGTATACATGAAATGTCGGTAGGTTTAGTGTTAATCAGATATCGTGATTCGGGAAAAGAGTTACCGATATGCTCCTATCTAGAGTAGGGTATTAAATTAAGCCACTGGATAGAATTCTCAACTTTATTGCTTACGATTAAAAATAAAACGGAAATCATAATTGATTCTATCGATCAATCAAACTAGCCGTTAATTACCGATTACATAAATATCAATTGTCAATCATCAATCCAACTTTATTGCGAGACTCACTTCGACGTTTGGCGCCTCTGAAAAATGAGGCACGTATGCCATTAAATCCATGGTTTTTAAATCGTGTGTTCGATGAATTAATTCTCAACGACGCAAATAATTCGCTTGTAGTACGTAGAAATGTGAGTAGACCTTGAAAGAAAAAAATTAAGAAAATCGACTATCGCGAAACATTATAAGTAAACGCGCTTCAATCAATTGTTTTTAAATCCGATACATAATACTCGTTTCGGTCGAGAATGCTATCTTTTTATTTTTGCTGACTCAACGATATTATGTAATAAATCATTATTCAGCAAAGGATTCGTTCGATTCATTGTACATATATCGAACAACTTCTCGTAGGTTTTAATTGACGTGATGACGTGATTCGCGTAAAAACAGCTGTAAGTGGCACAGCTGATGATTCGTCATGGGGAATTTCGCATTTTTCTGTCTTCTGACGTTCTAACCTCAAATTTGTCCCGCCTTTGAAAATATAGTCTTTCACTTGTAACCGATGTTGCTTGACACTGATAAATATGTAATTTTTAGCTAAAATTGCCAAGTGTGGGTAAATAGTTGTGGATAAATACCGATGTAACAGTTCTGTTTTCATGAATAACTACTAGTTAGGTTTTTAAAAATAACTAGTTAGTTACTTTTTCCCCGTCACTACAGCTACAGCTACAGCTGTACAGCTGAGCGATGTTCTGAATGTCGCCTAAACGTTTCACGCTAACCCACGGATTTTTAATCCGTACTTCCTGCTGTCGACGCTTACGAGATTAACGAATCATTCCACGACGCTATTTTATCACGTTCATGCTATGCCGATAACGTCCGATAATAACGCTTGTGTGCGAAACATGACAGATTTTGAAAGTATTCAGTTGCCCGTAGACGTAAGTTTTTCTTATTTACGTATGTTGCGTTTTTATTATTCTACAATATATTTTTCTCGAATCGTTCCATTATTTTGATCTACCTACTCCTGTTCTACGGACGGGAATTGTTGCACAAAGACTCGATACCTTAACCTAACAATAATATATTTATCTCATAAGATAGAGAATGACATGATAATGCACGACTCGACTTGCATTTAGCTTATCTGTGTTAAATGATCTTCTGTCTTGATCGTGTCATTTGTTGCCATCATTTTTTGTTAATGGTATGACGTTGCTTTCAGACGATTATACACATATTGTCGTATCTGTCTACATCCGACAGGAAGTCAGCGAGACTAGTATGTCATGCTTGGAGAGAAGCATCGCTCGCCATGAAATTTGTGGATCAAGAGGCGCTAGTCCTTGGTCGACCTCCCGCGGATAATCTAAGTCAAGTAATGGAAGTACTCCAGCAATCTACACGACCATTTTATCACTTTGTTTTTAGAGAAGTGGAGTTGAGGAGGAGTATGCCGGTGTGGGATCATTACGGACCTCATATGAAAAGTCTTGTATTGGTACGAAGCATTATTCTTATCGATTATCGTCAGGACAGAATTCTTTTATAATTCTGTCCATTTTGTTTCTTTGTTTTAGGTGTGCTGTGATCTAAGCGAGAAGATGCTTGTACAAATTCTGAAATGCTGTAGTTCTTTAAAAGTACTACGTATAAATGCCTGCAGAGAATGCCTGATGTCCGGGAAACTTTTGGAGGACGAAAACGACATAAAAGAGCTCTCGGAGACGTTGAAAAGTCTGCGAGAACTTAGTCTCGATTACAATAGATTTTTAAGCGATCTTTTATTTGCTAGATTAACTTCTTGTTGCTCAAACGTGGAGTCTTTGAATCTTACGGGTTGCCAGATGTCTTTCCACAGCGGATTATACAAAAAGTTTTACCCTCAAAACTGTATACCGCTACCACAAGCGTCGAGCTTTGTTCTGACTTTCCTGAATACGTTGCACTATCTAAAACGACAAGCGCACCGATTGAAGCATTTGAATTTTGGGTACACTCTGATCGATGGAACCGCCTTGACTACTTTGGCAGCTTTGGAGGGTTTGAGACTGGAGTCGTTGATGTTGCAAGGCTGCTATCACTTAACTATCGAAGGCATCCGAGGTCTTACTCAACATCAAACATGCCTGAAAGTCCTTGACATTAGTTTCTGCGTGAGAATCACCGACGCCAGCTTGCTTTGTATTTGCAAGAATCTACCGAAGCTAGAAACGTTCAAGATAAAAAGGTGTCGCGCGATCACCGATAACGGAGTACAGTACATTCGGCTACTGAAGAATTTGAAAGAACTCGACATCTCGGAGATCGAACAACTTACCGGGGACTGCATAACTCGTGGACTTTGTTCGAGTCGCCATACTGACGACAAACTCGAAGAGAACATTGAATTGGCGAACGTAAATCATAGATCTACCGGTGAGGACTATGACGAGGGAAAGACTGTACAGAAGAAGAACATGCAGATACTCTCTGCGAACGCGTTGCACCTACAGGAAGAATCGATCGAGTGCATAACCAGGTCGTTCCCTAATTTGAGAGTACTTGAGCTCAGTTATTGCTTTAGCGGTGTTACAGATAGAACCATACAGGTGTGTGTGACCATTCGTTTGTTTTATGTCTTTTATACTTTATTTAAGCGGACTAAGCGGCCCCTTCTTTTTTGATAACAAGTTTATGAGAGTTTTCTAACTTCTATTTCTAACTTGAGTTTGAGGGCCCCAACATTCTCACCGTTTGGGGCCTTCATTTGACTTGAGCCGCCACTGTATACTAGTATACAAAATATGTTCCTCCGAATTTGAAAGAATGAGATTTGACGCTGATTGTTTTCCTATACTTTCAGAAGTTACTAAAATAGTATTTTGGCACCAGCGGTGCCGTGCATGCATATTAAACTAAGTTTATCTTTTGCAGATGATATTTAAGGAGCTTGTACATTTGGAAACATTAAAAATAAGCCATTGCGATAAGGTCAGTGACGCCGGCTTGACGGGTATGGGCGCCGGTAGCAACGAATGCGTCGAAAACATACAGGTTGTATATAAGCCAGAATTTGCAGAAACCAGATTAAGAATTAGCCTACGGTCGAGGGCCGAAGAGGAGATAGTACGCGACGCGGATCGAAAGCGAGAAGTGATGAAACTCTGCGAAAAGGAGGACATCAAATCCGTGTTTTCGTTGAACAGGCTGAAACACCTTCGAGAACTAGACCTTTCCGGCTGCAATAGAATCACCGATGTCAGTCTGAAGCATGCATTTGCATTCCCAGAATTGAAAATCTTAAACCTGAGCCAGTGCCAGCAGGTAGCTAGAAATGTCAATTCAGTCAAGATTACTTAGTTCAGTATATTAATATTTCCTCCAACCGAATGACACTTTGTTACAGGTGACACACGTAGGATTAGATTATTTATCCAGGAACAACCCAGCAATCGAAGACCTGAACCTGAATCAGTGTCACAATATATCGGATATTGGAATATTGTATCTGGTACAGCGGCTACACAGATTGAAACGTCTTCTCATACAGGTGACAGAGTGTATAAAACTTTAACGAACAAATGACTTTTTCAAGTTTATAATCAGTTTCTCAAGGAGAGAATGTTTTGCAGTAAGGTGACCTGGAATCGATCTTGAACTCTAAAATGAATAAATATCTCGTATCACGCGACTACACCGAATGTTTTATGTTATTTTGAAGTTGAAGGTCGACTCAAGGTCATCGTACTGTAGGTCGTCGAACGTGTTCCGCATCTCTAATAAGGAACTGTTGAATTTACAGGCGTGCTCGCAACTGACAAATCGTACCCTCGACTCTATTAAACTGTACTGCAAGAGTCTTCATTATTTGGACACTCGTTATTGTCGCGGGATGACAGTGGCAGGGCTCGAAAGTTTGACGCACCTGTACGTCGATTGTAACAAACACATGGAGGATCTTGATATTGTCTCGGCTGGGAACGAGGTACTTCCACCACCAGCACCGCCTTTGCCGTCGCTACCTTCCTTACCATAGAGACGACTTCAATATCTGCTTTCGCATTTCAAAGACAGGGTAAGAGAAAACTGAAACGAAGTATTATTTAACGAAAGTTACAAATCTAGAATATTTCAGGATGGATAGTACAATTAAGCAGGAGTTGATAAATGTGCGTAGCATGACGTTTTGTACCGTCCATCCAGAAACCGCGTACTTATGTATGTATACATATATTCGCCGATCGAAAGATATTGAAAAAGATTTCTATTCCCGTGGAAAAGGATTTCAGCTCGAATATTATTCATAACTAGAATCGATATTTTATAATTATTATCGAATCGTGCAAAGCAAGCCAGTTTTTTCACACTTTTCAACTTTGAACGTTAATAATAATAAGAATAATAATGTTTAACGGTTATACACAAAGCAATTGTATATAGGGTTGTATAAATGAAGAATCGTGCGGTCGAGAATATTTATGTGAAAATGTTTATAATTGCGTGTGAAAAAGGATAAGCAGATAATGAAAATGCGTATTATGTCAAGTATTTGGCAACGATTATGACGCTTTAATAGAGAGATATTTATATAATAACATTAATTGAAACTTGTGTAATTTAAACAAGTATTTATTTATTACCGATAATATACAAACTAAAAGGTAATTTTCATGTATGTGTTTATAAAGCGTCGGGTGATAATGTGATTTTGATTGTGTGCAATAAGTGAGCCAAAAAATTACTTAAGTAACAAAAAAAAACACATAACTAATAAGATCTAATCGATAAGAATGTTACAAATTATTTTTCAATTTTCGGACGAGTTCCTTTCGCGTCCGGTGTTACACTTTAAATTAATATTGATACTATCGTAATACCATTCTATAACGTATCTCTATATAATTTTCAACTTTACGTGTGTGTTAAAAATCCATAGCTTTGAAAATGTTATATGTACTTACAATGCAGATGTCGTACAAAATTAAAAGAGTTTGCTTAAACTAAAAATGATTGAACGAGACAACTCCGCTTCTATTATATGTTTAAAAATAGCTGGAATAACTTCTGTTAAGGATGCTTTTCGGAGCAGATGAAAGAAACAATTGAACGAGATCTTTAACTAAAGATTAATTCCACGAGACATAGTACAAAGCAGCACGAGCAGTCGTTGCAATTAGAGTTAGACTTCGAATATTTTTGCTGCCACTCGAATCAACATGAACTTAATAAATTTTCATACATAGCGTAAGATCCACTTTTTGAAAGCTTATAAAATAAATTACATACTACAACATTCGAGATACCATAGTTGAAACGAATAGCTTGTCTCGACAAATTGTTGAAAAGAACGTTCTCGCAAGTTGGTGATGTATAGTCGTTAAGACACGTATTATGGTATATACTTAATTATTTTAGTCGTGCGAGATTCGAGTACTTTTCAATAATCAATTGTAATATTCTGTGGCTGCAAGGGAAAACGCTGCTTGTCACAATTTCAAAAAATTTAAGTTTATGCATTAATTGAGCTTTATAATATAGCAACAAAATACTACTAGTACAAAGAATTATTGATCACAAGTTTAAACGGTAATATCTCGAAAGTGAAAGTACATGAGATGCGGCGTTTTTCGTTACAACCACAGATATAAAGCTCTATTTATCGAACTGTATATGTACCATTGTACAGAATGTTGTTCATGTGATATATCGAGGAAAAATTGTTGATATCAGGATGTACAGTTACAGCCAGAATAATGTTATGTAAACAATTTCTAAATTTTATTTAAAAACAAACAAGTTTTAACATTGTTTTGAATGGTAGTTAAAAGTCTATTTGTGTCGAATAAAGTAATTTCCATGAAGATTGCAGTATCAAGGATACACCGTTATACTCTCGTTAATCGATCGTTTCTCTTTGAATGTATTGTATTTATCGTGACAGTATTTGTTGTTATTAGAAGGAAGAGTAAAGTCAATTTTCCATTCGTGATACAGTAAAGTAAGCGTGTATATGTATATCGATTTGTCCAAGGTGGATTTGTAGGCGAATAAAGCGAACAGACGGTGAACGTTTATCAATATTTCTGTTCCCCTCCGGTGTACACCGATGCTCGCACACACGACCTAAACGGGCTTGTTTAATTCTATTTTAATCGGTATTTGTTTATAATTAGTAGCAAAACACACAAATTCATAAAGAATAGCCGACGAATCATCGTTCGTTCATCACCCATTAGAACCTATCTTTTTGTACAAAATGTTTAATGTATCACAAAATCTGATACCTACAAGCAGTGTAGTATCAACTATACTTTTGCACAGGATACACATTCTATTGATTTTACTTGGCCTCAATTTTTAGACAAATTGATCTACGAATGAAGGAATCGCTCTACACTCACAGAAATCATTGTTCAGTTGCAACGTAACTTATGTGTAACATCTAGTTGGTAATTAGAAACATTCAAGATATCTCAAATGATACAGTTTCATTTTTGATATAGTTGAAAAATATATATGTATATATATATATATATTCTATAGAAGATCAGTAACAATATTTTTTTCACGTTTTACAGCCATTTAGAACAAAAAGAAGTCGTCTGTGATCTATGTTATATCGTTGAGTTTAAATCTTCTAACAAACACTTAATAAGTAAGCGATAAAGTTGAAGTTAATGCATAAAAAAGTAATCTGATCTAACTCTGAACTAAATTTACAAAACTATAAAATATACTGAGATTGACTTCGAAATGTAAAAGAACTAAAATACATACATAAGAAATGTATGGTTGACACTTCACTGTATATGGAATTCCGTAACATATACAAAGGTTTCTATGAATTCGTAATGTAATATAATATACGCCTCTCAGTTGTCTGTTAATTGTTGATAAGTATGCATACTATATAATAATCTGATTCTGTTATCTCATGATACACAGAAACACAAATGGTCAACTTGTATATTTTAAAGGTCCAAGGCTAAGATTTCAGTGTTGAACGTAATATATTCGTTTCATTCGGTGCAACAAAATATCTTATGATTATTATGAAAAATAGTTAGATACTCTAAACATTTAGCACTATCAATATTGGTACACTACGTCAGTTGCTTATGTATATGCATCTACTTACAGAATTTACGTAAATAGATAAGCGTACAAAGGTATTAGAAAGAAACAGTAATGTACATCGTTCGAGGAATGCGAAATCAAACCAGTGGATCTGCTAATAGAAATGTTTAAAGAAAGGGACACTGAAATCTTATCTTGTTATCACGTTTTCTTAGTTAAACCTTGTACCACAGCAAAGTAATTATTATGAAAAGTATAATGACACGTTAAACAAATATTTGAACACGCTGTTCTCTCTGTCCCCCTTATATACGTATATATATATATACGTATCGCACCGTACTTTATTTACTTTCTAACAGTATGTTCTGGACACACACTATGTAAAAAATGTTAATTCTTTTCTGCCAGCGGATATTCATAGAAAACATCCTATGTGGACTCATTATCGATACGTGAATTATTCGCGTGATTATATACAAATCAGTGAAAGCAGGGAATCGTTCCCCCTTTAGTTGCATATAGATATAATGCATTCGCTCATATTAGTACACGCTATTTTGCAGCAACAGTTTTGAGAATGAGTTTAGCGTCACTAGTCACACGTGACAAACGTGACAACGTACAATCTCGGTTCGATAGAATTCTTCTTCCTGAAGAGATTCTTAAGCCAACCACTGTGCGTGCCTCGACTCTTTCCTTTTCTGTCTTTCTTTCTTTTTGTTCGCGTTCTAAACTTGTCACAGTGCTCATATCACTCATATTCATTCTTAATTAAATCGAAGGCATTGCCAACGAAGTAATTAAAAATCCAGCAGTCTTCCTCCAAGGCTAAAATAAAAAAACAATTATATAGATGCGTGAATTATCAAGCAGAGCGTGATAAGTAACGTTGCTCGGTTTTATTTTTTTATGGCGGAGAGCTTTCTTGCAAGACTCTTTGTTCACTTGATTTCCCACAAAAAGAAAAAGTCAGATTATTGTTTTAATGGCGAATGAGATCCGTCCGTGGATTTTAATTAATTCTTTTTTCGAGGATAGCTCTATGTATAAACGGATTTACTTGATGATGAACGATAACGGTTCAGTTGATAATTGACGGGAATAAATTGTACAATCGATCACGTCGCTTCGAAAAGCAAAATCTATAATGTATCACTTTCATGTACATTCTTTTTTGTAATCTGAGAGAGAGAGTCTTTAAACATGGCTTTCAACATTCTCGAGTTTTTCATCCCGACTCGCACGAAATACCTTTAAAAAAGTATATGTTCGTACTTTTTGACAGTGACTGTACAGTTTAGGATTTCGTCAAGTTGTGGACCAAATGCTTAGATAAATACACTAGACTTATCTACTACCCCTGGCAAAAAGTACTTGATCGGTCAAGCTAAAGGTTAACTAGAAAATTATTGAATTCAACATAGAAAATTCCGTTCTCGTTCAGAGTACGTAAACAGAATGATATCAGTCGTTTTTATAGAAACAAAATATTAATGTAAAAATGAAAATTCTTATTTATTTACAGTATACAAAATTAAACAATTCAACATTAACTCGAGGAAACACTTAGTCGTTGTTTTCTTTAAACTATTAAAAAAGTTCCAACACATTGGTTACGTGCTACTTAGATTGTACTTTTTTCTGTTTGTTTTCAAATAATTTGTACAATACTTTTTGTTTGAGCAAATCATTTCTACTTATGGTGACAGGGTTTATAGTTTTGTTTGAACACTTTCTACCGGGGGTAGCATGTGAACTAAAACAGGTTTACACATTTATTTCTGCGGTCTTTGAATCACGCGTTCTTATCATTCGGTTTCCAGAGACATAGCAAACGCATTATAAATTGTCTTGAACAATCCGCAGAAAACAAAACATATTAAGTATATTTTGGCAGATGTTTCCTGACACAGGAAAATAAGGTACGTGTTCTCGCATGCTGTACGCTTTTACTTAATATGCTTTCCACATTCCTGCATTCCTTAATCGAATTTCAATAATGATAATAAATTACTTACACTTAACACAATCGTAACGGTTTCAATGAAACAAAATTTTAATACGTTTTTACAATATTGAGACAAGAGTGATATATGTATGTATCCACGATATATACCATTGTGTACATGCGCGCGTGTGTATGTTGGTGCATGTATATGTGTGTGTGTATGTATTAATAAATAAAAAGAAAAATAAATAGTTTTATGAATAGACAATGGCTTTACAATGAGTCGACGTTCACAGATGTACGAATGTCTGTGTGTTCATCTTATGAAAAAACGTCTTGCGCACATATTTCTTTCTTTTTCATATAAAAATACAAACTGACGCGTTAGCGTTTCTTCTTTTTATACTTATACAAATCCTTGATCTACTCCTACTACTTGGTCTTCTTATTGAGAGTACGGTACAAAAAATACGAATTTCGTATATACTTTTTTAAGTTATTCACGTATAGGACCTAAGCGATCGAACTCAAATCCTCGTAAATAATGAGATCATCAGAGATTATGGTTGACCATAAGCACACAATTGTTACTCAACCGAGACATGCGTATAACAATTACTAGACTGTTCACACGTCATCAAAAGAAGTGGAAACTTTAGATAAACTTTTACAGTGAACAAATTGTACGCAGTTGTAGGAACTTTAATGTTGGACCGTATGATTAACAAAAACATTCTTAGGCACCGTTTCCAGTTGTCGATTACTATAATAGAATGTGATTGCGAGTGCCTATCGATAACAAGTACTGTGTGATGATAATAAAACGAATCACAAACAAACAACGATTTATATCGGTTCATAGCAGCAAATCCAAAGGATTTTATGCGCTGGTTTCTTTTGATCATTTTCTCGGTATATCCTCCGCAAATGGACCGCATAGATTCAGAGACACCGCATTCTCTCCTCCGGTATAGGGTACAGTTTTGTCGACAAGCTCGTTGCTTATTTGGTCATCGAAATACACACCGGACAGAGAAAGAAAGAGAGCATGTTCGTGATGATCCGTCGAGTAATAAAACATACTGAAACCAAAGTATCGCACGCAACAGTGTGATCTGAACCTGCAAAAAAATCTATCCTAAGACAATTTCTTTTTGTTGAAAGGAGGCTGGATTCTCAGCGAAAAACAATCTTCGTGAGATTATTTAAGTTCGTCAACGATGTTGCATTAACTAACCATTTAATATCAAAAATTATTAAACGTTAATAACTTGACCCGACAATGTAAAGGCAACGCTTATCAATCTGTGCTAGATTCTATCTAAAGATAAATATTGGTACCTTTCCTGTTATCTGCCTTCCACTTTTGTCAGACTTATGCCAATTATGCGTATACGTAACATGAAGGTCACGACACTCTAGTGCGACTATTGCGTGACGGTAACAAAAATACACATATGTACTCGTTTAAAAAATATCTGTGACCCAAAAATCTCGAAAAATATGACCTTGAGAAAATTTCTTTTTTTTTTCTTACCACAATGTTTGCCCCTTCAAAACTTATCATGATTTCCTCTGATGTGTTATTCTATTATCAGTCATGATAAACATGAAAAACAAAACATGAGTCATGGAAAACATCCTAATAATATATATTAGTACATACATTACATGTTACACTATGTAATCGGAAAATAGTAACAGGCAAATAACAGAGAAGATTCCCATATTGTTACTCCATATAGTTATTTAATGTAAAGAGTTCGAACACTTCACTTCTAGTCTAGCCGAATGGAAATAAAGTGACTCACCATTGGAGTAAGAGTTTATGATGAAGTGTCAACATCGTGTGTTAAAGATTCGAGTAGCGAAGCTTTGTTATCTTCCAATTCTAAAGGATCTGTAGAGTAAAGACTGTTTGTCGTTACGTCGCATGCTGTACTGGTTGCAGGTGATGTGGCATCCAAGAACATGTCGTCGTCAAAATCCAGCAAGTTTTGCGCTGGATTGTACGTCATAAGTTCTCCTCCGACTGTTCCGTTAACATTATCTACAACTGCAACACGAACATGCCTTTTGTAAAAGGAAGCGAAGTTATTTACTGCTCATATGAAGAATAATAGTTGAAGATATTACGGTTAGCATGGTCGTCGTCATCTTTCTCTGAATGTGGGTTCAATTCTGGATTAACGGGCAAACTGAATGACATTGGATCATCTGCTCCAAACAACTGTAAATACTGTAACTTTTATTATAGGATACAAAAATAAGAACTCTTAAAGAATAGAAAACTATTTAAGAAATTGCTAGAATGACTAGAAATGAAAGTCCCAGTAGAAAAATAGATTACTTACACCGAGAAGCGTGTTTGCATCAATACTGTAACCTTCACCACGTAGGATATCACGTAGATTGTCCAAATCTGTCTGCATTGATTCCAGATGATTATCCATATCCTCCCTATAGACAATTGTTTAAGATGGATCAAATATGCATAACAAAACTACAATTTCGCACAAGTTTATCCATATTTAAATGGATAAACAAGGGAAACGTCGAAAAGCCTTTTCCTGAAAAGTACAATCTTTCTATTTGGTCAAACGATAGCGCAAGCAGTCTTCTGTAATGTATTTATTCAGTTTTGAAGAATACTATTTCTGATTACTGCTCGTGCGATCATTTCATTGGAGAAGTTTCTGTGCACAAAAGATAGTTTCGATTAAAAATATTATATGTTACCTTGTTTCGAAGATACACGAAACAAATTTCATGCTGGAGAGACGGCAAACTTTAACATATACAGATAAAAAATCTGATTGATAATTTCATTAGTCCAACAAAAGATTGTTCTCAACAAAATTAATTTGATAGGTTTTGTTTTTTCTTTAATTAGAAATAGAAATTGAATACTAAGTTTTCTTAAACGAAATTGTAAGATTGTCAAATAGCTATGAAGCACTCAAGATATGAGTGACACGAAAATCTTTAAAGGATGTAAAAAAACGTTATCAAAGAAATACTGGTTTGCATTGTCTTGCACAAGATACATAGCAAGATTTAAGACCAAAGACGAACAGTTAGAAGCTCCTATTAAAAAACCGTCTCACGTTATTGTTAGTAGGGTGTATACACCATTAAATTAAAATTAATTCATGATTGTTCGAATATGTTAAAAAAGATATAAATATTAGTTGGCTCCCACCTCTATGTCTTTTGATTAAGAATTTCCACTAAAGGTAAAGGAAATTCATTGGACACAACTTTATTTAGCCATGGTCTGTGTTGAACTTACATTGATCCTAACCTGTAAGCAGCATCAGACGTGCCAGAGATATTCACGCAGCTCAAAGATAAATGATTACTTATGCCTGCTCCATTGGAGTTGACATTCTCTTTTTCCAGAGATTTCTCGGCACCGTTCACGCGTGCAATTCTCTGGTCGTCATGCTTGGCGATTTCATCAATGTTATTCAGCTGATCGAATGTATTATCGGTTCCACTAGTTTTTAAATTTCCATTGTTGTCGCCGTACTCTATCAGCTCGTCATTCTCAATGTCCTCATTCTCGTTGCTCCGTATGTTCTCCTCGTTAATCATTTCCGGTACTATCAGAATGTCCTGCAGTTTCACCAAATTCGAGGCATTTTCCTGAACATCTTCCTCAATGTCCCCGGCTGTTTCCAGATCGAATTCAGATTCTGCATCGGTTCCTTTGTTCATATTAGCTGCCATAGCTGCGAGTTTCGAACTGCGTACAGTCGCGATAGGCACTGGCTTAGGTACCAATTTATTTTCCAGTATAGTGATGGTCATCGGTGATTCTTCAAGTGACATTTCAAGCATATGTGTTTCTTCCCTAAAATATTGAAACAAGATGTGTTGCCATTCTTCGTCATCTTCGGTTAGATTGTTGTAGCCATAATCTGCTTTTTAATAGGCCTTATTTACTTCAAAAGGTGTAATTTTGCATTTCAGTGATTCTTGACTACTATTCTCATCGATGGAAGTATTGCAAGAGCATACACAGAAATATTTGAAGCATAATAGAAAAACATGCTCTCTAAATGTACAGTGAAATTACAACTGTTACAATGCTATTCAGCCTGTAATAAATAGTAATAAAAAATCTGTATGCACAAGCTATATAAACAAGGAGGAGAAAGTATTCTTACGATAAAGTAGTGCACATATGTATGTCAAATAAGTACAAACAGGCTGAAGGACATTCAAGAATATTGTTCAACTCTATTTCGACAAAACTGTCTCTACTTGTACTCTTTAGTTTTTAGATAATTGAAACGAAAGGATTGAACATTCAAAAAATTATTTGCCACATATCAGCTAAACGACATGACTCCAAATGATGATCTAGATTCAATATTAAGGAAACATTCCATGTAATGCAAAAATTGAACTCTAATATTCCATGCATATATAGATGAAAAATAAAAACAAAATATTAAAAAGATGGTGCGACATTAATACTGCACTAATACTTAATATATTCTATTCAGAGGCATAGGTAAGACGTAAATCATAAGATATCGGCAATGATGCAAATAACAATGATACAGAGCAACTCAACCAAGGATTAACAAGAATTCTCTCATGAACACAAAATTTTAGAAACCATCTTTTTGTTTACGCTTTAATTTTGTTCGTAGAATTTTATCGACATAACAGAATTAGACCTGCAAATATTTGAAAAGCAACTACTGCAAGTTGAAAAAGAGTAGCTACCTAAGAGAAAATCATCTCGGTATATTCTAAGAGAAATATTATCGCAATGTTGCTGAACGTTCATGCAAAATAATAGAACCAAACAAAATTGCGATACTGCTCAATGTAAATTTCTAGAAAAGAAAAAAGAACACCAACACCAAATGACAACAAGAGAAAAATGTTAACCTCGGTTCCTCTCCATTCTTCGTTGATGGGATCAAAATTTTGACGGGCACCTTGTTTTTCCTCCTGGTAATATTTAAATTGTGGTGATATGAGTGTCACTGGGAACTAGTTAAAGTTACGAGCGATATGAAATAGTTTTATTCATGAGAATTCTCTGCTTTCTGCTTTGAATAAGTATAATCCGTAGGTAGTTCTGCCACAAAATGGTATAAAACACCAACAATTTATGCCCCTGTGTCTTCCATAGAGGTACATAAAGCAAAATTTTTCATTGAATTTGGTTAATTATGCAACATTTCATGCACGGAAAGTATATCGGTACAAACAGAGAAAAATTTGTTACAATTTGATTCTTCTACCGCTTTTTGAATTTCAATGAAAGATAAGCACAAATGAAAACGTAAAAATGTTATTGAACCGAGTGGTAAATGTTGAAATTTTGTTGTGTTCACTGTGCAAAACTCCATCATGTTAAAATATCAAAATTGAAAGATTGTACATGACTCAGTTGTATACATATAATATACGCTATATTATATATATCTATATTCAATTATACATACATATATATCTACATACAAACATATATACATATATGTAATATCTGTATAGGTATATATGTAGATATCTATACGTATATATTGCTTAGCTTAACTTACTTTTTTTTACCCTTACATCCACGTTTCTTCAATCGGGCATCAATCTCTTGCGGATCGACCAGTATGTCATCTTGCAACTGCATGGAATCTTCAACTAAGTGAACAGTTTCCATATTGCCTTCGTCTATTATCGACGCAGACTTATGTTCTGGGCTTTGTATAGCTGGATTTGCATCTCCTTCTAGCATCCTGAAGAGGGAAAATTCATATGTAACTTAAACGTTCTGTAAAATGTTCCATATTACAATATTGTGTCAACATACTCTGCAACAATATAATCTGAATCTAAATCTGGGTCAGATGCATCGAGCTCATGAATTACAGGCCCTGTAGGCGATGCCTGTGCCTAAAAAAAGAAAGAAAGAAATATTAACACAGGAGATACACGAATATGGCTTATAATTACTAGAAATATATGTTTCTACCTTCGACAACTTGCTCTGTTTACGTTGACGGTTCGAGTCATCTATCATCAATGGATATCTCCTTTTAACAGAGATACCTCCGCTCCTCGATGGTTGTACCAAAGTGACTAAGAAATGTATGAGTTTATTCACAATTTGCTGTTGTTTCAGATGCTTTTGCCTGAGCATTGCTAGCTCCCTCCACAATGCTTCGTTCTCTCTCTTCATGGCCCCAAGTCTGGAGTCTAAATGTTCTTGGCGACCCCTCATGCTTCTGACTTCTGTCAGCATTTTATTCATTAATTCTGGTTTGATAGGTGTAAGCGCTGGGTCTTGTCCTTTACTCGATGCAATCTGAACAAATTGCAATAAAACATTGAAAAATTAACAAACAGAATATCAGGAAATT
Organism: Halictus rubicundus; assembly: GCF_050948215.1. Classification (NCBI taxonomy): domain Eukaryota; kingdom Metazoa; phylum Arthropoda; class Insecta; order Hymenoptera; family Halictidae; genus Halictus; species Halictus rubicundus. The sequence continues at coordinate 25,938,218 of NC_135150.1, forward strand.
ACCTACTTTTCTTTTAATGTGTTCTACAAGATACGGGTGTCCTTTGCAAAAAAACTGATGCGCAAACTCCATTTCGTCTCTGTCGCATTTTAAACCACCCAATTCTACAGAGACCTTCTTGTGAAAACCATCTGAAATAAATAAACGAGAATTTCAGAAAATATGAAAAGAAATGTTCATAACGACAGTGGAGATCTGTTTGTAGCTACTTACACATATTTAACTGACGAACAAAGCTGGCCATATTATTGTGTTTATAATAATGTGGCAATAATTCTCTGGCAAATTGTGCCTGGTTTCTAATGAAAAAACTTCTTCCATTCTGAAAATAAGCAACAATCTATGCATAACGAAAAAACCAATTGGAATTGCATCAGTGTTCAATGCTACCGCTTGTTCGATTAAATCTAGTTCACAAAAAGGATAAAATTATATGGTTAAAAACAGAAACTTTGCAACAAACGATTGTTATCTAATAATTGTATAAAATTTCACATTCATTGGTCCTCTACGTGAAAGATGATTCGCACGTGAAAGAGTTATTAAAGATTTCTTAAAAATGATAAGAAAGGCACCAGGAGAATTGATAGTTGTCAAAATAATATAATTTATTATATACGTGTGTATATGTATGCATATACATGTATGTATATACATATGATGGCGCAACTACATAAGTACAGAATAAATTACACCGACAGTGTACATGCAAAATATAGGTTGTGTACGTAAAAATGTGTACCGCGGGGGTCAACGTTTCTCATACGTTTCCGTCGGTTACTTAAGCGATGTTAACATTGTACAGGAACCTATTCTGATCGTAGAAGATACAAATGAATCGGTGACTAGTTCGACTTTTCACACACCGAGTGCTTGCAACGTAAAGGCACTTAGAAGGAACAACAAAATAAGTACTCACGGGTGACCAACAAATAAGGTCGTCGGTTTCGGGATCCTCGACCAGCTTCCAGAGCTTGGCAAGAAACGCCGGCACGGTAGTACCTAATTCTGGGATCGTGTGCATCGTGGGGTCAAAAATTTCCTTCGGTCTGCGATAATTCCTCGGCTTTTTTCACGAATAGATCACAAGAAAAATCTTCACATCTCACGACAATGGCTGATCGCTGACGATGTTATTCTGCTAGTAGCATTGACAGGTGGGGGGAGGCGGGGAATGGTTTTAATGGGCGATATGTGAGCTTTCCATTTCGAGTAACGATGTAACCATCGTCAGCGCAGGGCATCCGCCATTGGTCCTTTCTTCGAGAGACATGTTATCGGCCAATCAGATCGGATTTACAAGTTCTCGTGAAAACTGAGTTTGAAGAATGCGTCGCTTGTATACATATATATATAGGGTGATTCAGAAAGAGTGACGGAAAAGAAAGGTGTGATTTCTGAGGTGATTCTAAATAAACATCTTTTTCCTTCGCCAATTCGCGATCATACGATTTATTTTCGAGTTATTAACGAAAAACACGGACCAATCAGAGTACGGCTGTATTTTGATCTAAGCTTACCAACCTGTATTCGAAAGAAGGTCGTAAAATTCTCTAGAATTTCTCGGGCAGTGAATCAACTATTATCAGAGGGGATACCAGCAGAGAGGAAACGAGAGTGCTCACGCTCGGGGTTTTAGTGTCCCTACTTTTCTTCTATGTAGGCTCTGATCCAGCCTAAAAGATAATGCAGGTTCTAATACAGGCTAAAAAGATGATGCAGGTTCTGTTCCAGGCTAAAAAGATGATGCAGGTTCTGTTCCAGGCTAAAAAGATGATGCAGGTTCTGTTCCAGGCTAAAAAGATGATACAGGTTCTGTTCCAGGCTAAAAAGATGATCCAGAAAAGTAGGGACACTAAAACTCCGAGCGTGATCACTCTCGTAGCCTCTTTGGTTCATTTGTTTTTACAGTGCATACAGAAGTACTGAGAGGTACAGAGTAGAGCTAACTGAAACTAACATAGCGTAGCATTATGGTATACTCTGTGGTATTGGAAATTTCATTAGCAATGAAATAACGATAATCGAATCAATTTATTATTAATTGTGCTCTGAACAACAAGCATCGCTTCATCATGACTATCGTGGAATATGTACAGACATTGTCTGACAATCCTTATTTTGGAGCTGGCTTCGGTCTCTTTGGAATAGGAGCCGGAGCAGCAATGTTGCGTAAAGGAATGCAAGCGGGAATGATATTCTTTAGGTAATGCTCCTTTGATAATTACGTTTAAACGAATAGGATACTTTTCGACTTGACATTTCTTAATTTTTGAATCTTATGATTGTCGAATCCAGGCGACATTACATGATCACTTTGGAGGTTCCGTGTCGCGACAAAAGCTACCAGTGGCTGTTGCAATGGATCACGTATAAGGGTGCAAAAAACACGCAACATCTGTCGGTTGAGACAAGTTTCGAGCAAAGAGATACAGGTCACATAAAAACTAGATATGATTTCATACCAAGTATTGGAACTCATTTCATTAGGTTAGAAATAAGAGTACTTACTGTTCTGATACTTCGTTTCACAATGACAAGTATGAGACCGCACCCATCTATTCGAAGATTATCAAGAGCAAGCTGTTGCAGCGAATGTTTATAATTTCTAATTAAAACTCGCAGGTACCAAGGGAATTGGATAAGAGTAGAACGAACGAGAGAACAACAGACGTTGGATATACAAATGGGAATACCATGGGAAACTGTACAATTGACAGCGCTCGGGAGAGACAGAAACATATATTTCAATATTTTGGAAGAGGGTAAGATTGTCTGTGTACTTATACGTAATTACGATTTAACAGAGTTTAACATTAAACTTTGTCGACCACAGCAAGACAAATGGCTTTGAAACAACACGAAGGCAAGACGATAATGTATACTGCCTTGGGAAATGAATGGAGACCATTTGGACATCCTAAAAAAAGAAGACCACTAGATTCGGTTGTCTTAGATGTTGGTATCGCCGACAAAATATTGAACGATTGTCGCGAATTTATAGACAATTCTGCGTGGTATAGCGATCGTGGTATGTCACCAATGATAGAGGGTAAAAAAAGAGTTAAGGATAAAAGGAATAATCTGTTTGTTAATTTTAAAGGCATTCCATATCGACGAGGATATTTATTGTACGGACCTCCTGGTTGCGGGAAATCGTCATTCATTACCGCGCTGGCCGGAGAATTGGAACGCGGTATTTGCGTCTTAAATTTGTCGGAGCGAGGTTTAACGGATGACAGATTAAATCATCTGCTTGCTATGGCTCCTCAACAATCTATTATACTTTTAGAAGATGTTGACGCTGCATTTGCTAGTAGAGAAGAGAGTAAAGCAGGTAAGATGTAAACCTATGTAGTTAACAGGAAATACCACCGACACATATCTTCTCAACGTAACTTATCGTTTTCATTGCAGTTAAAGCTGCGTACGATGGTTTGAACAGAGTGACGTTCAGTGGTTTATTAAATTGTCTGGATGGCGTTGCTTCCACAGAGGCAAGAATTCTGTTTATGACGACCAACTACTTGGAAAGATTAGATCCTGCATTAGTTAGACCAGGACGGGTGGACGTAAAAGAATATATAGGTACGAGCATTAAGCAGAAGCATTGTTACATTCGAAAGGGAATATGTAAATACAAGTTTACCAGTAGCAACGTATACTAACTGTGTATTTGCTTTTAGGTTGGTGTACTACTACACAAGTGGAGCAAATGTTTTTAAGATTTTATAAAGACAACGTGGATCAGGCGAATCAACTTGCTAAGAAATTCAGTGAAGATGTACTATCGCGAAAGAGAAACATTAGCCCTGCACAAATTCAAGGATTTTTCATGTTCCACAAAAACGATCCACACGATATGTTAAAGAATGTTGCACATATATGGGACCTTACGTGATAGAGTCAATTGGTCGGTACAATGATTACGACTATGACGAGATTAGCGTTATTGGGGTTTGAATGCAGCATGAAACTGGGGAACAAACTGGATCAAATAAAACTGTTTGCCTGTTTGTACGTAAAGAAGGGTAGAGAAAATAAAAATGAGTGGTAAAGTGTACAGACTACTTGGAATCACATGTTTGTATTAATAATGCCATTGAAGCATATTTGTTCAGTCATGGTTTTCCATATTTTAAATTTCTATAATATAAACTTAATAGAGATGTGGTACAAAATTTGTAGGTTTCGCATTGTTTACTTTAATTATCACGTTACCATTGACATTATTATATTTTGACGGTGACGATCCGAAGACAAAATACATGATAGCAAAATAAACATTGTATAATTTGTTATTTTATTCTCGGTAATATATATCCTTGATTGCATATATATTTATATCTGTGTATGTATGTACATAATGTTAACGTGTCTTCTCACGTTCATATGAATTCATTCAAATGTTTGTTTAAATCGACGTGCTTTGATTGAATAAAACGGTAAAATAAAGTTACACTTTATTTCATAAACGATTTATCCGTCGAACTACGTTGATGTAACGTAATTTGAATTCATAAAAAATATATTAATACGATCTTTGCGACGTTTCCTTACCGTATTATATGTTTACAACAACTCCATGCTTCGTTTGATCGGAGTAAAACGAAATGTTGAAAAATTATCATGCATCTGTAATCGCGAGTTCGCAGTTTGTATCAAGTGATTCGATCGATCGAGTGATTGGATTTAGCAGGACAACGAATGCTACTACATTTGTAACTGTAGCAAAATTGTTTACTCACTTGTGTCCGAATGCAAACGTTTCGCTAAACTCATCTTTGTTAACAGTGATTCTCAATCCTCGATACTTAAAAACTCCATATGTAGGGTTCGTAGTTCAAGGGATCCGGTTGTTCCATACCGTGTCCAGCGTGATTGTTGCTTCCGACCATGCAGGATGCATAAGCGACTCCTGTATTCCCTTGTCCGGAAACTGGTGGCACGATACTAGGTGCTAATCGACAATCCGGTCTTTGTTGCATCATAGGACCCATCGGCTGTATCGTTTGGGGTGCAGACTGGTGTGGTCCACCCGGTGGCGGCGGTGGTTGCGATTGAACAAGCGCAGGGCCAGCTGCAGGCATATTGTGAACAGGTTGCAATATATTAGGGCCTGGAACATAGTTCGCCACTGAACAGTGGATTTCCAAAGTTATTCACTCGCCATTCTTCCTAAAAAATCGTTGTATCAAATTCAAGATCAAACAATTTCCAGCTTACTTGTCGTCGGATTATGGAAAGGTAAAGGTTGTTCCGGTACTATATTCGTCGGCGGTGCAATCATTTTTGTCGTAGCGCAATCAATCTTTTTCTTCTTGGTAGATATTCTTTTTTGCGTATTGCTCGACGTTTGATCCCGCTTTTTATTACCGGTCAACTTCTTTCTCCTTTCGCCGGGAATTTTCGGTTTATTTGGCCGATTTCCACTGGGTTGCCACAGATGCACCGTATGTACAGCGTTCCCTTCCCTGAAACAACAAAAATGCTTTCGATCATCGATTTCGATTGAAGTGTACACTCTTACGGTATAATTTTGTGTACACCGACCCCTGTTTCTTTCCAAGCTTCCAACTATGGATACCAGCTTTGTGAAGTCTCTCCCTGATGGTGTCCACGCTACATTTTAATCCGAGCGCGGGAGCAACGTGTTTGGCTGCGGTCAAAGGCTGCTGGGTAGCCATCGCGACAATAGCTTCATCTTGTTCTTTGGTCGTGATTCGACGTCGACCCTTTCTTTCCTTCGTTTGTACATTTCCTTCTTTGTGCCAACGTTCTAACCATCTTTTAACGGTACGTTCCTATTTAATAATGAGCATTGCGTATACGGCTACCATCCACGACGGATTAAATACGTGAATCCAGCAAGACGAACATGTTCCTTCTTACCGATCTGTCGATTGCGAGCGCGATAGACAACGTGGACAAGCCAGCCTCGGACATGCCGATCATGCGATTTCGAATTTCGACGCTGGTTTCCAGTGTTCCTTTCGCTTTCCCGCCTTTCTTTTTCTTTTTCTGTGATTCGCTTTTCTCGTTACCACCTCTCGACGAATGTTTCTTCTGGTTATGGTTGGGTTCCCCGCCAGAAGATTGATCGCTATCTTGAGAACCACAAGTATTAGAACTATCAGAATTCAGGTTTGGATTAGTTTGCGGATGAACAAGTTGCGTATGTAAATGATCCTGATGTTGTTGTTGTTGTTGTTGTTGTTGCTGTTGGACTCGACGTACCACGTCGAGCTGTCGTTGCTGTTCATGATCCAGATTATGCGGTTCGTCCGGAATCGTCCGTTGTACTTGTTGCATATGGTGTTGCTGTTCTTGTCGAGTGCGCAGTTCTTGAAGCTGCTGCGGCAACGACTGTTCGTGAGGTATCGCGTCAGGTTGACTCTAAACATTCGAAAAGGTTCCGGTAGAATAATGACACGTGTAGCCATGTAAGAGGTGAGAGACACAAATTACGGACCTGTGGGTAATGGTGTGTCCCCTGTACTAAATCTAATGGCCAACTTTGTGAAATATTTAAACCAGAATGCTGATAAACAGGTTGCGGCTGTTGAACCAAACTCAACGGATTACCGAATTCCGTTTGACTCGGAGGTAAAGGGTGGGACTGTGCTTGCATATCGCTGGCCTGGGGTTGAGGAGCATTTTCCTGCGCGAATACGAATTGCTGCTGTTCGGTCGGTTCCTTTGCATTCTCCATCAGTGTAACATCTCCAACGTACACGTCTTTGTCCCTGATTTTTCGAGAAGAACTCTTCTTTTTAATGGTGACGCTCTTATCGTTTCTACTAGAATCTTTGGAAGACTTTTTCTTTCCCAATTGCGTTCCGGTGGGCCTCCACACAGGCTGTTGAATAGCCGTACCACCCGTGTCCCTACAATCAATTAGCAGAAAGTCATTCAAAATTTAAACCAGCGCCGATCGAATGTCGAATAAAATTGCAAAACATACCCAAGGGGAATTCTTTGCATATATTTACGCGACGGACTCCAATTGTGTATTCCGGCTTTGTGTAACCTTTCCCTTATGGTGTCTACGGAGCAGGTAAGTCCCAGAGCAGGGAGAACAGCCTTCGCGGCTGTTATTGGTGTCTGTGTAGCCAATTTCACTATCGCTTCGTCTTGTTCAGACGTCGTAGCTCGTTTTCGTCCGCACCGTTCTCGCGTTTCCACGGTGCCTTCTTTGTCGAATCTGTTTAACCACCTCTTTACGGTCCGTTGCTGAAACATAGGATAAGTTGCATTAGGAATGAAAAATTCAAACCAAAGCGAAAGGAGTAAATACATTAATGGACAATCTTTGGGACACACTCACCGAACAGTTTACCGCTGCCGCAATTTCCCGTAAACCTAAACCAGCCTCGTACATTCCCACCATGCGATTTCTTAATTCTGGCGTTGTTTCGTGCACTCCTCTCGTTTTCCCCATCTCTGCTCAACTATAAATCGACTTACCGAGACGAAAACCGGAAGAACGACGAAACGAAATCGTGAACGATTTGAAATTCTACGCGAAAACTGACGTATAAAAAGAATAGACCACGTGACAATGGCAGTACTCTATCAGAAAGTTTTTCAAAATTTTAATTACTTTCATGTCATCATACTTTCCGTCTATCGCGGAATCTTCGAACCGGGACGACCCACCAAATCATCCTATTCGGCAATCAAGGTTTCACTGCAAACTGCAAACGCTTTTCAAGCAATATTGTTTCTTCTTCGTTTTTGACATTGTGCCGTGTTGAGATAGCCTGCAGGACGGCCGTGGATCTTTGGCGTCGATGGAATTTAATTGCCTCGTTTGTCGTGCTTGGTTTTCGTCGAAACTTTCACTTCAAAGGGTTTATTCGCCCGTGGATCGTTCGATTTCCGTTAAAACGAACGAATGCGAAGTCATATTTTCGGCCACGGGACACCTTACAAGAATCGTTTTGCCCGAAATGCACTCGTTCGAGGAAAATACTGTAGTCAATACAACTTCGGCTGTACAGTCCCGTCGAGATTCTTTTGTCCACGCTTCGTTTCTCGCAAACTTTTCATATCCGTTTAGACACAGGCTGTGAAGCAATCTTTCTACGGTGAAAAACATTTGACAGATCATCCTCGGATCGTGAAGATACTTTGTTCAAATCCGAAACAGTACCTACCGAAAAGTCTCGAGACAACGTTCCGGTGTCGTCAATTTTAATTCGGTTGACTGTACCATGTCGTCGACCGTACGTATTGATATACAGTCTCCTGAAGTCGTTCCGCCTTCGAAGTATGTGCGAAATTTACTTTGCACGAAAGAGACGGGATCGAACGAATACGCGAAATGTATGATCGTACGAGTATCGCGCATTCGTTCGAAATCATAGGCATTCGTTGCGAGTGAACAGTAAGTCTCATTCTACTGTACACATATACCATCGAAAAGTACAATCGAGGAAAAGGTTATGTCGAGCGAAGGCCATTTCGTTTGGTCATTCGCTTCGGAAAAACGTTTTGTTCGCTTCGATGAAACAGTACTGCTTTCCCAAATGTCGATCCTACAGATTATGATGTCTGTCGCGAGTTATAGATTTGGCGATTCGAATTTCGGCACAATCGATGCGAAGCTGGTCAATAGTTTTAAAAGACGACTGCTACTCGTATTCGTTCACCTTCGCCGGAATTCTATTGACTCGTACAGATACAATCCGTCTGTTTGTCCTGCACACGAATTTTTCCCGCTTTTCGACGTCGATGGAACCGCGTTCATTTCGAAAGCGATTTTACCACTTTCTTAAAACGAGAAAGGACTCTACGATCCCTGTCGTTGAAATCCTGTAGAAATTGATGACATATAAACGTACCTGAACTCAAATTATTTACTGTATATATTGTAATTTTCAGTGACATGCGATTATTGTTAAATTGGGGGTAAATGCGTTATGCTGTACACATGTATACAATCCATAGATTCATAAATAAAGATCTCGTTCTTCTTTTAAACAATGTGTATATACACACAGTTCGAACGGACCTGCGTTCACCGAATCGGACGAGGGTCGAGCCTTCTCGATGGGGTAGCCAAAATTTCAATCGCTCGAAAAGGTTCGAAATTGACTCGAGGTTCGAGAGTTTCGACAGACGCGGAATGCAAACGGAATCGTTTGGGCATGCTCGGTGGTGAACGAGGTTATGGTCGTCCTGTGACCGCAGTTATTCTATGCGCCGCGAAATTAATGGCAACGGAACAAGGCACTTGAGCAGGCCGGGCCGACTATGCGCTACGGACGAGGTAGGAGACAGGAGGGTGTGCAAAGGGTTGCCGGCTCGTAACTGTCGCATGTCGTAAGCTGCCTGTCGTAACATCCGCCAATCAAATCTGCGTTTAGACACGTTTATGCACCCTGGCCTAGAAACAAAGGCATCGTCCGTCGTCTCTCTCCTTCGAGCGATCGTTTCGTTCTGCGTTTTCGTCGAATGTCCGACGGCACGGAACGCGAAACGCGGGGCAACAAGTAGGATAAGATCGTCGCGCGGCTTCGGACGCACCGAGATTGATCGAGCGGTGGGAAATCGTGAAATTTCGATTCGAATTGGTGTCGAGAGGTGTACGCGTGTCGACGGTTGCCGTACATCTGTGTGCAGGTCTGGACCTCTGGTTTGCCGCGGTGCTTCGAGCGGATTTGATTCAGTCGCGCCCTCGCATTTGCCGTTTCCCGTTTCCCAGCGAGAGCAGCTCTTCGACACCGACAGACACCGACTCCGTTCTAACGCGCGCCACTCGCTTCGAGCAGAACACCACCCCCGTTTCGGAGCCCGGAACCAATCGAATAGTGCTGCCTTTTCCGTGTAAGAGATCGCAACACAGCAAAATCCAAAAACCGTCGCCGTTCCTCCAGACCTCCCTGCGCGCGGTCGCGAATCCTTCCTCGCTTCCTATTCCTAGCCGATATCGCGTTTTCCCACCGGAGATCGATCGCTCGTCGCCCTCGACGAGAACGAAACAGGACAACACGATCGAGCGGTAGTCATGAGGCTTTTGGTGATCCTCCCTCTGCTGGCTCTCTGCTTGAGCCAGCCGGGAATCGTTCATTGCGGGGTACGTATGCAACACCGTTTTTCACCTGTTCGCTCGAAAATCTTCTCGTCTCGTCTCTTATTACCCGCTTTCTGTCTCTCTTTAGCTTTCTTTTGGCCTGCAGTGCTGCGAATAATTTGAACTTATTTCCTGTATGAAATGTGAATAATTGTAAACTCACGCTTATTTCCTGTATGAAATGTGAATAATTTTAAATTCATGCTTATTTCCTGTATGAAATGTGAATAATTATGAACTCACGCTTATTTCCTGTATGAAATGTGAATAATTGTAAACTCACACTTATTTCCTGTATGAAATGTGAATAATTATAAACTCACACTTATTTCCTGTATGAAATGTGAATAATTATAAACTCACACTTATTTCCTATATAAAATGTGAATAATTATAAACTCACGCTTATTTCCTGTATGAAATGTGAATAATTGTAAACTCACGCTTATTTCCTGTATGAAATCTGAATAATTATAAACTCACACTTATTTCCTGTATAAAATGTGAATAATTGTAAACTCACGCTTATTTCCTGTATGAAATCTGAATAATTATAAACTCACACTTGTTTCCTGTGTGAAATGTGAATAATTGTAAACTCACGCTTATTTCCTGTGTTTTCGTTGTTATTTCCAAGAATCCCCTCGGTAAGTTTTACTGCATTTATGATGAGGTGGTACGACCTTTTTTGCGTACACAGTTTTTTGCTATCTCTTCTTCGTGCAACACAGTAGCCGAATGTTTCGAAACAAGGAGATTTGAGCTGTGAATATTGATAAACTCAGTCGCTGTTCATACCTCGTTCAGAACTTTTGTGTAGCTTTGTCGGATCTACCGAGTGAGATGATATTACAGCAAGTCTCTAAATGTAGTTTTTTGAAGATCTTTGAAACAGTTCCGTACTATACACTACGCCGCGTGGCACGCGATTCAGTGATGTAGAAAAACAACGAATAATCGATTTGAGGAGCTGTGGGAAAAGTCAACGACAAATTGCGAGCATAATTAATAGATGCCAAAAGTGCAGTTAAAAATTTGTTGGAACTTGCCATTGAAAATTACGGGAAAATCGAGCGATTAGGACGACCTACACGATTTTCGTAAAACGTGCGGTTTGGAGGGAGATATCAAAAACTGGAACTTCTTCGTCCAAAATTGTGAGTCGATTTAACTTGAAATGTGATTCCAGTCTTGTAAGGAAGTGGGTCGCATATTCTGGAAGGTTTCAATATCAAAAATGTTTGCGAAAACCGCCATTACAAAAGCGTTATATTGACGCTAGATTAAATTTGCCGAAAAATTCATTTAAAAAAGTAGCGTGTGGAGACATGTGATCTGGAGCGATGAAAAAAAGTGTAATCTTGATGGGCCTGATGGGTTCAATTATTATTGACACGATTTGAGAAAAGAAAGAAAGATCGTGTCGCGGAGAGTCCAGGGAGGTGGATCAGTATTGTTTTGGGCTGCCTTTGAAAAAGATTTTAAAACTGAAATAGCTTTTGTAAACGGTAGAATGAATGCTGCTGGTTGTCAACAGATGTTACACGACTATTTGTTGCCTTTTACAACATTAACAGAAGACGATAAAACGATTTTCCAGCAAGATAATGCTCTCATTCGCACAGCATCCTCTACAAAAAAGTGGTTTCAAGAGTTCGGGATCGAGTTATTACCATGGCCAGCACTGAGCCCTGATTTGAACCCCATCGAAAATCTATGGGGTATCCTTACGAGGAAAAGTTTATGATCAGGAGAAGCCACCGATAGAAAGTATTGTCGAATTTAAAAAAAGAATAAAATCTGCTTGGGCAGATATTCCAAATTACATCTTAAATAAGCTATTTAGTAATGTTCCTGACCGGCTCTTACATGTAATAAAAAATAAAGGAAAATGTACTAAATACTAAATGAAAGATATTAAAATTAATAATGAGTCTATACTTATTCACAGCTTAAACCACAATTTTAAGAAGAAAAGCCATGTTTTTCAGATTTCTGAGGAACAAAACTTTTATTTTTTGTTTGCTCACTTTCGTTTTGTATTAGAATTTAAAAATGCATAAACGGTTTCGTCAATTTTTATTTCAGTACTATGAAAAACATAAACATATGATTGAGTTTATAATTATTCACAGCACTGTATCTCCGTCGTTTCCTCCCGCTCACCGTGACGGTGGGAGGCGGTGATTCGCTAAATAAATTTCCGATATTGTCAATATTGCATATATTAAATTCGACGAAATAATTTCTGTTTTAGATTATCGCTTTATTTATTGATAAAATAAACAACAATTAGGTGTATCTTAATCGATTACGCGTTCGCGATTATTTGCAATGACTTGCCGCCGTTTAACAGGTAGGAATCGAGCGCAGAAGGATATAATCGATAGAGGTCGAGGGGTGAGAGGTCAATACCGATCTCGCGGGTTAATTGAACGATTCGTAATATCGAGAATGGCGCGCGAAAACGTCCGATTAAAATTAACCCTTTGCACTCGGCGTTATTTTAACACTAAACCTACCATCGCTGGTCAAAATGGCCGTTCCAGATTTTTTATTTTACAATTACTGAAATGGTAAAGATGCTTTCGTGGGAAATGATTAAATAAATATATTTAGGAGAGCATATGTTATAATACGAACCCCACAAAATTCAAATAAATCCAATCTCGTCATTTTTGTAAGACAACATGTAGTAGTCACTTTTAAGGCTCGGTAGGATTAGTGTTAATTCTAAAACTAAACTTTTCTTCCGTCTAAGAATATTGTCATTTTATTCGTACGAAACTGATCCGATTTCCACATATAATATTTAAATGTCTAGCAATCTATTGAATACAAATTTTGTAATGTAACAAATATTGTGCAATACTTTTTGTAATTTCTTTGAAATAACGCCACAACAATTTTTAGTTGCGCTTCAGAGTCACCGCTCGAGTGCAATGGGTTAAAAACTGTAAACGAGCGATCGATCGGACGCGATTCTGTTTAAAATCGAGGGTATTTTGTAGAAGCGGCCGAGTTTCGTCTCCGACAAGATGATCGCGAAAGCGGCAAGCGTGGTGAACGCTTGTCAAACGCAGACCGACGTAGCCACAGGTACTTATTCAAGATCCAATTATTATGTACATTCCATTCTATCTTATGCGCAACGATCGAACAAATTTGATCTCGTTCTCGTTTCAGTGGATATTGAGGCGGTTAGGAATGGCAAATGGCCGGAATCGCGACAACTTAAGGTAAGCGAAAATGCTTTCGCCCACCATCTTTCGACTACGCGGCAAGGCTTGAAACGGTTCCGAAAAATAACTGTTCGAAACTGTTACGCGTAGAAAGCAAATGGAGTGAGGTACCCCCAATTACTGTGCCTATATTAATTATACTTATTTTATAAAAGTGATATACAGCCTGTTCCACAAGAGCGCGGACGCGATATCTGAGTGCAAATAAATCTTTCCTGTAAAAAAGGTTGTATAGGTCGAAAGTGCATTTAAAGAACTGATACGCACTTGCTTGATAATGTGTCCAATCACCGCCATCAGCGATTATTGCTTCACAACGTCTGGGCATACTTTGAACCAGCTTTGCGGCGTATCGGACAGGAAGAGATCTCCATATTTCTCGAATACGGCGAACTAGCGTCTTCAATTTGAAAATACGCTTTCCTCGGAGTTTGTACTTCATGAGAGACCAAACATTTTCGATTGGATTGGCATCGGGGGACCGAGATTGGACATTGTTCCAATCGCGACAAACGTTTTCATGTGCCCACGCGAACCGTTTTTCGACGCGCTTTGTTGAAAGCAACGGCTTCGAAAGCGTACTACGCCGTGCAACTTTATTTTCTTCCAACCGACGTTTAATCGTTACCATGCCTATTTTTATGCCCTTTTTCGCTAACATTGCTCGCGCTTTGCGTAAGGAGAGTGTCGGATTTTTCGAAAAAAGCTGCAGAATTGCTTTATCATCCCTTTTCGTCGTAGCTCGCTTCGAACCTCGATCGGGGAGGTCGTCGACGCAATTTGTCTCTTTGTAACGTTGCGCCCACTTATTTACAAATTCGCGAGACTCGTGCAGATATTTTGCTGCATTTCCAACACTCATTTTTGGCCGTTTCGGGTGCTGGCGCAAGAATACTGCTTCGAATCGTTTAGCGTATACGGCACTCATCTCGAAATGACTTGAACTTAGTGACAGAAATGATACTAAGAGAATTGGAGCTATTGCGTATTAGAGGAGACATTGTATGTTTGTACTGGCACAATCTTTGCTGTATTGGGTGTCACACAGATATAGCGTCCACGTTCTTGAGGAACAGACTGTATAACATGAAAAATTGAATACCTCTTCTTTAATGTTCACTACACCTTAAAAATAAGTATAATTAATGTAGAGACAGTAATTGGCACCCCGCACAGTAATTGGGTGCCTTACCCTAGTTCCGGTGGAAACAGTTATGACAATATTGGAGCAGTTTTCAAACTCTGTTGCCGCGGCCTAGCGATAAAATCGGTTCAATTCATGGACGGCTGATCAATTTGTTGTTGTTTTCTTTCTTTTACGGCGCAGTGTTACATGTACTGCCTCTGGGAGCAATTCGGTCTGGTCGACGACAAAAGGGACCTCAGTTTAAACGGTATGCTCACGTTTTTCCACAGAATACCAGCATATAGAACGGAAGTCCAAGGAGCGATCAGGACGTGCAAGGAGCTCGGTAAATATTTTGGTATCTACCGTATATTTGATATTTTTCTATTTTCGTTCTCTCGATCGACGCGCCCGCAAAATTTGCCAGAGAGTATGCTACACGCCATACAAATTAATCTCATTTTCACACGGTGAACGAGTACAATCGTTCACTCAATCATTTTCCAACAATTCATTCGCCAAAAACATTCCACTTGACGAACGCACGAACGAAAAATTAATGCATCCAGGAAGATAAAGAAAAATAATATGTTTTTAATTAATCGACAATTTCACTCCTCTCTGTAAATTTGAATATAAAACGGCGAGACTTATACAGTCAAACCTGTTTTTGTGCGGTAGTTAGGGACCGCATAAAAGAAATATTCATAAACTTCCTAAATAGCTATAACAAATAATTTTTCACAACATATTAAAGAAAATTTGTTTGCTGCGGTGGAGAGGGACCGCATAAAAAAAAGTCTCACTTGAGAAAGTGCTTTCCAAACAAAACAAAGAATTAAATTGCACAAGTAAACATTTAAAAAAATTTAATTTCCCATTTTAAACATGGAAAAATTTTCAAAATCCACATAATTCAATACTACTCGTCGTAGTCCAAAACGCGCATCTTCTTGCAATGAGAAGACTACAAGGGTGTTATAATGCCAAGACCGTTGGCATTAATATACCGCATAAAAAATAAACAAATCGCATAGAAGAGGACCGCACAAAAACAGGTTTGACTGTATTTAGTTATTTAATAAACGATTCCAACGTGCAGCGTGTTATAATAATAATGCAAATAGAAGAGTTGTTTATATTTGTGGGATTCGTTGCGAGTACGTGTCCGCCATTGCTTGTCAACCGCTTATGAACGCTTCCGATTAGGCGCGATCGATCGAGTTCGGTTGGATCGTGCGCGCGCGCTAAATGTTGATCGATCACTTTTTTTTTCCCCCAGCGGAAGGAGACAACTGCGAGTACGCGTACGCGTTCAACAAATGTTACGCTTTATTATCCCCACGGGTGAGTGGTTCATTTTCTTCCTAATTATCGGTCCAGCGTGGTTACAAGAAAATCGATTAGCAACTATGTACGCTCTCGTTTTTCAGACTTACTACCTGTTTTAACGAATTCCGCGCTATATCGGAGAAGAAATGCCCCAGGAGGACGGGAACTTGAAGGCGCCATTTCGTGATCGTATTGGTCCGACACCCTGGCGGCTCGTTTTCCATTTTATCGTCCTTTCGAAACAACAGACGTTTCCATGTAATCCCATACCGTTTCGTACGAGATCATAATAAAAGAAAAGTCTGAATTTTAGCAGTGTGTACGATCTTTGAGAGCGATCGAGTCGAAAATTTCAAGGTTTGATCGCCTAAGCGTCGGATTGATCAAAACTTCCGACGCTGGATGGACTGCTCCAATTGTCGATCGAGGTCGTGTACGAACGTGACCGCGCGTTAGAAATAGAGCGAGCGGGTTACTGCAAATTCGTTGATTGATTAATCGCGTATCTACGCGTGTAAATTACTCGAGGGTTGGGTCGCGCATGCAGCGAGAACTCGTGGCTCGCGTGGCTCGATCCCGATCTCAATCTCGATCTATGCGAAGCGCAAGGTGGCACTATGCGGTGCGAAGCAAACCAGAGCAATTTATCCTCGCGATTCCTCGTCGTAATCGATGCAGCGTCAAACACTTATTGCGAACAACTACCTACGATTTGACACAATATAGTCCACCATAGTTTTCAGCATATATGATCCACGCCTAATTTCTTTTAGTACATTTCTCAATAGCCACAGCAATTTCAAATATTTTTCAATGATAATAACAGTTTTGTACTGAACAACTTCTGTCGGAATTATTGAGCCGTTTATTTTGAAAATGACTTAAGTCCATTTGTCAATTATTTTTTGTTACCTGTAATTAATTATGTGTACAACTTCAAGTTAGCTGTCATGAACAACATTTGCGGTTAAGTGTATTCAGAGTATATACGATTATTTTGGATACACATAAGTTTTGTAGCTAGTTCAATAATTAAAACCATCACTTTGAAAGTGGCCTAAGTCCAATCCATTATTGCCGGAAAGGTAATAACTTTGTTCTAAATGAAACGAAACAAGAGGATTTCATATCAACAAAATTTTTGGAGCACGCCATTTTTAAAAGGGTAAAGAATTCTAACGGAGAAACAATAAATTGGTTAAAAATATGCTGAATGCGTTTTTTGAGAGATGAACCATATAAAATTTTCTATAAGATATCAATGAATGAGAATGCAAAGTTTAAAATTCTGGATTTATTACCATGTAGAAGTAGACCAAGAAAATTCGAAAATATTGTATTGGCACCACTTTATAAAAATATAAGACGAACTACAACAGCGAAATACAAGGACATGATGGACTTACTATGATACATACCACCGGAGCATTATAACTTTTTCAAATCCCTCCCGCATACACAAAATGTAGATGAGCAGTAAATTGTTATGTATTTTAAATTATGTCGAATGGACTTGGACTATTTCAAATTTTACAACGAATCTGGTTGTTAACTTTGAAAGTGGCTTAACTCCATTTTTGGTAAGAAAACACATATTATTCACTTAATAATTTCTATTATTTTAATAGGAACTGTAAGTTTAACTCTTTTAGATACACTTAAGCAGCATGACATATTGGTATCATATATTTTTAATTTTATTGAAACACAAACCCTTAAATATCTCAATTTAAGTATAAATGGACTTAGGCCACTTTCAAAATAAACGGCTCATACATGATCCACGCCTAATTTCTTTTAGTACATTTCTCAATAGCGACAGCAATTTCAAATATTTTTCAACGATAATAACAGTTTTGTATTGAACAACTTCTGTCGAAATTATTATTTAACACGTTGACTGCCATGCCACCCATATTTATTTGGGTTATGAATTTTTACGTTAATATATTAATTTTAACGATTAGGATCTATAAATTGCAAGAAAGTTGGAGGACTACTAAATATCATACATTTAATTTTTTGCAATTTTTATTTCATTAAATAACCTACTTTGATTTTATGAAATTTGTGAGGTTTCTAGTTTGGCAGTCACAGTGTTAAAAAAAGATATTCCTAGTGTTTTTTTCTTTTTTTGATGCAGCGCAATCGTTCAGAGGTCTCTTAAATGGTTTCCGGCAGATAAAGTGTCAAGAAAGCTGTATACCTGTAATTTCGTACGATACCGTGATTAGGTACAAAGTCTTTAAAACATGAACCGAGCAATTAGACGAGTAATCGCGCCGTTTAGTAAAATGGCGGATGTAACGCGAAGAGGAAGTTAGCTAAACGTTTCGATTAGTGTATCGTGGCGATTTACGATTCCACGAATATCGAGGAAACAAATGTCGACAATTACCCCCATTCGGTTAGTATGAAAATCGGCTCGCGTGCGAGTCTTGGGTTTCCGTCTCGATAACCGATTATTATTTTCCACTTTGTCGCTCGAGTTCGCATACATATTCGGTTGGTCGATGCAAGAGACGCGCATAATTCGTTCGGTCTCCGCCAGTTGATTTCTTGTCCGACGAAAACTGTTTGTTCGGTCGCTAAAAAATATGAAAGCCGTAACGGAGTTCGGTTTCATTTTATCGTGCATCCTGATCTTGAGATTCGGTCTCGAACGCGTCCATGGTCTGGTAAGTTCAACTGCAACGTGCAGTTCTTTTCTCGATCTCGAGAGGTTCACAATAGTTGTTCGTTTTAACTATAGACCGATCTGGAGGACTTCAAGAGAATGACGGCTCCCACGAGGAAACGATGCATCGCGGAAACTAAAACTACCCTTCGTAAGCCTCTTCGAAACGCGCGATCGCATTTGAACTCAAACCCCTCTATGACGCGATTAATTCCTATCGCGTTATACGAACCTCGGAATTAGTATAAATCAGATCAACTCGCACCGCGTTGTAAGAAACTCGTTGTCAGAATTACATGTTCGGCTACAGAAAATTTAACACTAGGTTCACGGGACCCGTCAAAATGACGGGTTCTAATATTTTTAATTTACGATTATTGAGATTGTGAAGATCCATCTACGTGGAATTATTCAACAAACGTATTTCCTTAGGTATATATTATTTAAAAAATGGCTGAAAACTTGGATAGACACATTCCTCTTATTTTTATACAGTAATGTAAAATACTCACTTTTAATGCTCCGTAAACCAAGTGTTAAGAGGGTGGTTCTCCATGACAATATAAACGAAAATGCAGAATAAAAAGTTTCAATTTCGGTCTCTATTTTCAGTTATTAACCCTTTTCACTCGGCGCTATTCTCATTCTAAAACTAAATTTTTCTTCCGTTTTAGAATATTTTCATTTTATTCGTACGAAACTGATCCGATTTCCACATATAATATTTCAATGTTTAGTAATCTGTTGAATACAAATTTTGTAATGTAACAAATGCATTGTAATATTTTTCTAGTGGTGCTTCAGAGTCACCACTCGAGTGCGAAGAGTTAACAATTAAATGTCCGCCTAAAATGCGGCAACCCTACCAACAGTGGTGTACGCTGCGTACGCCATAACAGCGCGCGACAGTCACGTAAACAAATATGTGCATTTAGCATTTTTGTGAGTACTTGCACTCGCACTTTCATTCAATATTTATGGACACAACGGATATATGGAAACCATTTTATAGCGATCATGAGTAAATTACTCTACTTCTACTCGATAATTAATTTAGGGCCGATATTAGAAATGCCCTTGTGGATTCTAACGATTAGGCACGTTCAATGTTGATCCGATCAGTGACTGTAGCGCGCCTCTATGTCCGATACACAACGGACACCATTGTTGGCCGGGTTGCCGCATTTTAGGCGGATTTTTAACTGTTAATAACTAAGAGACGAAGTCGAAATCGCAAATCTTTTATTCTTCGTTTTCGTTTTATATTGTCACGGGGAACCACTCATTAAAATTTCTACCACCTGTATTAGAGTACCGCGTTATAGGAGGGTTTACTGTATTCGCGCGATCCACCCTACTAGCTATAGTTACTCGATTTCAGAAGCCGTCGAAGATACCGAATACGGACAGTTCCCGGAAGATGATCGGCTGAAGTGCTACTTCAAATGCGCTCTTCAAAGATTTGGCATGGTAAAGTTCTAAAAAAAAGGTATCCCATTCTATTTGACAGGGTTGTGAGAAAACAAAGAATATCTCAAGTTGAACATATTAGATTTTACCTTGAAAATTAAGCATCCCTCGAGACCCGAGGCTGTCGAAGAAAAGCGGTTTTTATTATTTGATTATTCTCTTTCGGATAACACCGATCTCTTCACTCCTGTTCAACAGATGGACGCGACTGGTAAGATCCAATACAATCTACTGAAAAAGGTAGTACCGGATCCGTTCAAAGACGTCTTCAACGAAATGATTGACAGTTGCACCGAAGAAAGTGAGTATCTATACAACTAGTTTCGACTGTTCGACAGATTGACTTACCTATTGATTTCTAGCTGGAAAAGATAATTGCGACAAGGCATTTAATTTCATGAAGTGTATGTTCTACGTGAATCCCACGGTAAGTTAGAGAACGCAACTTGATAAATTCTCGACGAGTTCGATCATCTTCTGTGACGCACCACGATCTTCTCTTGTTCAGGCCTTTAGAACCCCCTGATCGATCGAGATCGTTCCGAGCATGTCTGGATCATCGTGGGAATGGTCCGAAAGAAATTCGCGTTTCAACGTTTCAACATTTAATCAACGATCGATTAAAAACTGTACAAAGACGCATTTGTACTGGATTCGCGTGGAATAAAATAACGGGTAACCTACGACGAACAATTGTAGTTGTACAGTAATTCGGCGAGGATCGAGCGACTGTTCGTTCTCTCCTAGAAATGGTTTGCGATATGTACAATTTATGGAAACGTTGCGTGAAAACCGTCTTCGAGGATGGTAACAGTAAAAAGGAAAGAAAGAAAGTATAGTGCAAGCGGTGGGACCGATTACGTCTTGCGCGGCTTGGTCTTTTTCTTGTTAATGTTCATGATTTGTTCAACGATTATGTCGTCCGCTCTGGGATCGATAGGGACAGCTTGTATGGGGGCTCGCGAGCTGACGCTCGGTTTCGATCGCCTCTCGATCGACGAACTCAGCCACGTCCAGATCTTTTCGCGGTTGAGAAACGCAAACGCGATTAGCATTATAAACGGTAACACGATCACGGACGTTTGGCTCAACTCGTTCTGATCGATCTTCCGTTCGGCGTTGAACGTCAGCTTGACGTGCTTGAACGACGAATTCGCTTCGAAATAGAAGGGCAGCGTGCGATACTTGTGCATCGTCTCGGAGAGCGACGACTCGAGTTGCACAAAGTATTTTCTGCCGTCGGTCTGCAATGGCGGAAGATGCACCAGGAACCCGACGTTGTAACTGTTGCCGATCTTGGTCAGCTGTTGCGTCTCCAGTTTGCTGGTGTGAATCGGCGAGTCGGGCATGTCCTCCCTGCATAGCTTCACTTTCAGTGTGCGATAGTGTTCCGGCTGCACGGATACAACGTGCACGGAAACGTCGGTGCGCGATATCGGATGGAACGTGATCAAACGAAGACCGTGAATGTCCTGCGAAATTTGCACCGGTATGGACTCGGGACTGGTGCGTTGGATGTGCGCGTTCGCTTCCGCGTTCGGCTTCAGTCGAAACACGTAGGTGCACTGCGGACACAACGAAATCGTTTCGGTCAGAGGCGAGAATCCATCTCCGGATTCGTTCGAAAATTGCTTACCCTCGGTTGAAGTCCTCTGATACGGAAATTCCCGTTCTCCTCGGTGGTCGTTTCTTCTTGAAGATTACCGCAGTCGTCCTGCCCTTGCACCTCCATCAATAGGCCGGCTTCCGGTTTCCCGTTCAGAGACGTCACGGATCCGTAAGCGCTGAACGCGACTCGTTTCCCGTACAGCTCGACCTTCAGCGTCGCGCCTTCCATTACCTTAATCATCTTCGACGGCGGATCGAAACGATACTCCTTCATCATTGGACGGAGGTAGTACTCTCCCGGAGACAGAGAGTTGAAAACCATTCTTCCATCCTCGCCGGTGACGCTGTTCTTCCGGTAACTTTGGCCGCCGGAAAACGAGAGAAGAACACCCTGCGGAGCAAAACAACGGTACTGTTCCGGACCGGTTCTTTATATTTCTGTACAGCAGAGATCGACGATAAACGGTCCTCCTCTCGAACACCTTTCGATCTCCGCTGTGAAGTTTTTGGACGTACCTGTAGCGAAACGTTGTCGGCTTGATCGGAGACTTGCACGATTATTTCGGCCAACTTGTGCGCCAAAAATACTCCGCTGGAATCCGGTCCTGTGATCACGTATCCATCTTTCTCTGCCGTAACGCTGATCGGAAAAGAGACAGCGATTCATTCGAGCTGGTACGATTAAGCAGGTGAACGGGTTTTACCTGTAGTCTATTTTCTTATCCAACGGGCCGACGGTGTACGCTCCATCGCTTCGCGTGATCAGCGTGTGGATAGGAGATGTTTTGTCGTTTCCAAATATTTGAACGGTGACACCCTCCAACGGGGGTTCGATCTTGCCAGCGATGATCTAAGAGACACGCGTGTGAACGCTTTAGAGTAATCCTTCTGGCAGGAGAGGAGAACGAATCGTTGCGACTCGTGCGAATCGCTAGCTCACCATTCCCATCTCGCCGATAAACGAGGCGACGTCGTTTTGGCAATCGTTTACAGCCAACACTTTCAGCGACGGAGGACTGAACAATAGAATATCCGACAACGGTGTTATCGTGTAGACGTTGTCGGTCTTCGCATTAAACTCGAACTCGTACTTGTAGAACTGGTCCTCTTTCACGGGCTTCAGGGGACCCAACCTGTGAACCGACGCGTGAAGATCAATTTATACTATCCGCACAGACACGGAACGGTCCCATTTCAGTATAATAATACTTTTCTTGTACAGTTTCCGACATGTGTCTGTGCTAACAACGATAATATAAACAAACACCTATATTCAAATGCATTAGGAAATGTTTGCCTTGACCGTTCCGCGTAAATCGGAGAAAACTCCATGGATCACCAAGTCTCTGCACATTATGGTCGCGTATGCTTACGTGACGACTTCGCCGAGAGTTTCGATGCTGACTTTGATTCCGTCCAACGAGGAAACGCTTTTCACGCTTCCTTTGTGGCTGTGCTCGGACGACTGCAACAAAATGGGCGAGAGGCTGCTGGTGTCCCAAGTGTACGACGATCGTTCGTAAACGTGGCAGCCTGTCGGAGCAAATGTATACACGCCCGGCTTCGACACGCAATGCTTCGTGCTTCCTTTGTTCAAGGCCAACGTTAGTTTCGCCGTGTCGCCGAGCTCCGAGTATAGTACCGTTGTGTCGTGAGAAGAAATGAAAGTAACGGAGAACCCAGTCTGAACGAAACCGGGTACCTCCGCTCGTTCAGAGATCACCGAGATCCTGTAGCTAGGATTTTCCCAGCAAAACACGTCGTTGTCGATGAGCACCTCGTAATGGCCGGGCAACACATCCGTGAATCGATACTGGCCATCTGTCAGATGAAAGACGACTTCACAGGCAAAGAGAAAGTAGCGTCGAACGGTTCGAACGTGTATTGCTGCGACAACAAGAGCAGGCGGCGAACTGTTTCTCTTTTATCAAACTCTGTTTGTACGTTAAGCACGATTGATCAGTTGGCACACGGTCTTGTTATCGCAGAAACTACGCAGAAAAGTACTTTGACGGAGACAGAACGACAAAAGTGTCGCGCGTACAGGATTCAACGCAATTACCCTTCGCTTGTATCGTTTTTATGGTGATCCCATCGAGCACTTTTAGAGTGACGAACGCCTGACTGCAGTCGGTCCCCGACAGACATTTCACCGTACCCGACAACGTTGCCTTCAACTGCAGAAAGTTGACGTCGTTCACCGGCCGAGACGATACGTCGATCGTCTGTTGCAGCGGGAAGAATCTGCAAGTTTCGCAATAAGCCAAAAAATCGAAAATAAAATACAAATAACGATCTGCAAAACTTACTGCAAGCCTTTCTCTCTTTCTTCCTGCGTGACAACGACGTACAACAGGTATTGATCGGGCGAGAGATAGAAGCAGAATTCTCCGGTTTTCGGATTCATTTCGATTTCCTTGGTAAAAGTGTTGGCAGTGTTCTGCGCGGAAACCTTTCGATGATGCAACGTGCCTTTCGCCGACAAAGTCACTTTTCCACAAACTTTGTAGGCCGACGGTGTTAACACTGCGAGCTCCGAAGAACTCGGGGAGATCTTGACGAGCTTCTCGGTGAAAAGTACATTGTCTAAAAAGAATTGAGAAAGACGGTCAAGGGATGGTGTATTGGAGAAAAATCGCGAATAGTGAAACAGCGTGTATACCGGCTTCAGCTTTCAGCGAATACTGTCCAGCTTTCATATTGTCTAGCACGTATTTTCCGGTGGCATCCGTCACCGCGACTTCCTTTTGCGACAAAAATATTTTTGCGCCCGGTAGCGGATCGCCGTCGGTCGCGATGCGAACGGATCCGCTCACGGTAAAACCGGTTACCTTGAAACCTGGCCGTAACACGACGCTATTATGATTTACTTTGAACGACAGTTCGGCTGGTTGAACGTCGAATTTGGTTTGACCACCGGCATAATACGGGACCAATTTATACTCTCCGGGCGACACGCTCGGAAACAGAAATTTGCCGGTTTTGTCCGAGACGACGTGACAAATCGGTTTTTTCGACCGGAGTTCTTTACTTATGGCCGTGGTGGCACAATTCTTTGCTACGCCATTCTAAGTGATAGATAAATGCAATCAGAATCGATCGATTGGAAATCGTGAACAGATGATAGAGATGAACTTAATTTCTTACTCCGATGAGTAGAAAAGTCACACCACCGACTGGTTCCTCCTCGCTCGTTACCCGACCACTGACGTCGTATCCGGATACTACCAAGCTACCGTCCTCGAGTTCCATGTTGCCTTCTTGTACCGTTACTTTCACGGTATCTTTTCCCATGACCCATCTGGATAAAGAAAGAAAGTTATAAAATATGCACGAAAGCTCGAGTGTATCCAAGAGTGTTTACACTCACGTTGGATGAGATGCAACGAGCACGTATTTTCCAGGTTGTATCGGCGTGAAATAAAACGTTCCCCCCTCTGCGGTGAGCGTTGTTTCCGTGGGAACTTGTTCACTGCCTTCTTTGTACAACGCGATGGTAACACCTTTTGGTCCTACATCCGACCCCACCGCAGTAACCTAAACCAATTTTTAATTTAAAAAGCACATACAAACAATTTCGAGACCGTGCCGAGATACAATTTACGTTATGAATTTACCCTGCCTGTGATGCCAAATCCTTTGAAGATAAAATTTATATCTTTTCCTTGACTGCAAGCATCGGTTGTCCCATCCACATTCAATAAGACTTCCATAGGATCGAAGCTCCATCCTCTGGGCGGATCTACCTAACATTTTTGGTCGTATAATGAGTACAAGCCGAAAAAATTCTTAACCATTAGCATATTAGAAATAATATTTGTACCAAAGCCTTGCATTACCTTCAGCACGTATTCTCCTTTATCGTATAAAGGAAGAAAATAGTATCCATTGTTTGGTGCGCACTCTGTAGCATCCTTGAGACTTCCTGCTTTCGTGTATCTAATTCGTAGGGAAAGTTTATGTCAATAATTTGATGATTGGCGAGGTTTCAAACAAGCACGTGAATCGTAAATGAAGCGACTTTGGAACGGATTCAATGATAGGTGTCAGTACTTACAGTTTCACCTGAACTTTTGCAAAATCGATGTTAGCATGACTTTTCAGAAATCCTCCGCATCCTAAAATATCTTGAGCATTGCAAAACGCTATCGACGCGCACACGTAAAATAGAAAGAGATCGATTATAGGTTTCATGTTCGTGTTTTCGGGTTAACGTCCATCTACTTCCATGCCTATCAAAGAACAGTGATTACGCTAAAACGTCTTCTAGTTTAGTGACACGCTGACACGCGACGACGCGACGGTCACGCCAACGACCTAAGTCGGTAATTGTATAAGCCAGTAAACTATTGGCCAGAAAAGTTAGTAACGTGACAGTTCTCTATTCTTGCACCTGATCTATGGTATCGATATGTGCGCGTGCGCTTCTATTGTGCGCTGTTTTGTTGTTTATGTCTTGAATACGTTTTAGGAATGATATATACTGTACATGGATTAAGTTCGTTTCGACGGTAATCGATACGAGTGAACGCTTTGCGAGTTTCATCGATCGGCTCCGGTAATTTACATACAAGAGGAATCGATCAACATAACCTCGTATCAACGGTACGTTGTCATCGACGTCAGACAGACCTGTATTTAGAAATCATCGTAGAGAATAAAAAGAGACCGGCAACGAAATGGTAAAGATAGCGTTGCAAATCAAAGTTACAATGGAAAACGTGGCGGAACTAAGACCCTCTGGGCCCGAGTTTCGTTGGTATATGAAGTTAGTTTGCTCGAATTGCCGCGAAGAATCCGATAAGTGGAATTACATGTCTTTGAGCGAGACTGTTTCAGCCCCGAAAGGACACGGCATCAGCCACTACGTGAGCAAATGCAAACTCTGCTCGCGCGAGAACTCTATGACGATTTTGGAAGATTTTGTGAAACCGTTTGTCGCGCGCGATCAAGACGGCTTTCAGAGTATAGCGGTGTTCGACTGTCGAGGTCTCGAACCCTGTGATTTTTCGCCGCGAGTAGGATGGACCGTTAAAGCCATCGACGACGGTACAGAATTCACGGACGTGGATTTGACGGAAGGCGAATGGGGCGAATATTGTCAGAAGATTGACAAATCCATATGGATTTACGAAATCGAGCATAGGTTCGCGAGAATCAAATAACAAGGAGGTTTCGGATAAACCGCTGGCTTCGGATCTAAAGCAGCTGCTAATTGTACATCGTTCTCGCGTAATAACCTACAATGTATATTCTATGTATATTCTGTTATCCCTGTACTGGTATTGTTTAATAATGATAATAATAATAGTGTTAGCAACAATATGGTAAGTTCCAAGTTGTCATAAAGATTGAATACGAAACCTGCATTTTCCTGTAGCGCAGAAAATGAAACGCGATTAAAAATCAAATAATAATTATTAACTGGAATCGTATAGTATTGTTTGCATTATTATAGGTTATAAAGTTCTAGCAGAGAGTAAATGAGAAT
The DNA here is from genome assembly GCF_050948215.1 of Halictus rubicundus. Taxonomy (NCBI): domain Eukaryota; kingdom Metazoa; phylum Arthropoda; class Insecta; order Hymenoptera; family Halictidae; genus Halictus; species Halictus rubicundus. Next base: position 25,965,242 of record NC_135150.1, read on the forward strand.
GCTCACGTCCGAAATTTTAGTGTTCCCAGTATAGTGCTGCCCCCTAGTCTAATTTTTAGCCTGGACCAGAACCTGCATCATCTTTTTAGCCTGGACCACAACCTGCATCATTAGCAGCGGATTCCTAATAATGCCAGAGTGGATGCTACTTCTATGTTAAAAGAGGCTCTTCTATGTAGGCTCCGATCCAGCCTAAAAGATGATGCAGGTTCCAATACAGGCTAAAAAGATGGTGCAGGTTCTGGTCCAGGCTAAAAAGTTGATGCAGGTTCTGTTCCAAAGATGACGCAGAAAAGTGGGGACACTAAACCCCGAGCGCGAGTAAGAATCATTTTCCTGGTTGAAAGAAACAGTATTTTAATAACTTTCATAGACTCTTTCATTAAAGCTGAACGATTGTTCTTTATGGTAGGCTAATTTCGACACGTGAAAGGGAAAAAGGAGAAAGGGTTCGCGCAATCGTGGTGGCCGACTCGATTCGTTTGTCCCGGAGGGAAGTGACGCGAGAATGATAAATGCGAGAAACGTTTCCAACGACGTAATATAATTTATTCGTAATCATATAAAAAAAGACCATTTAATTTCGTAAATGGTTTGGTAGACAGAAAATTTGCAACAATAATTTCGCGCCTCCGCCAAATTCGTTCCAAGTTGCCGCCGTTCGTACCCTTATTACCTGCCCGTACGAATGATCAACCAGGTGACTAGCATTTGTTTCTCGGCAGGGAAGAAAAGCTGAAGTGTTTTTCTGTTTCTCGTCGACTGGATTCTCGAGGGTTCGACGATTCAACGAGTCACCCGAAGACTTTGGACGAAACGCATATCGCCTAACCATTTCCCTCTTACCCTCTTGTCCTATTTTCTTCTTGTCTTCTTTTCCCTCGTGCTCTACGCCTTCGGAATGTCTCGATTACAACAGTTGATCGACTAAAATAATAGAAACCGCAATAATCGTGATTCGCGATCACAGACAATAATAAAAAAATGTAGATGCTCGTGTTCGATCGAAAACTAAATCTGTACATACACGCATCGAGTATAAAAAGTTGCGAACGAATTCACCTGAGCCGCGCCGCCATCTTCAGACGGAAGGAAGGCGTTTCCAGCGCGTTATGGCGTTGTAGCGTTGTGGCGTCACGTTGCACGCGCAACGCGTACGCTATCGTACCGTATCATCTAAAATTGGCCGAAGACGTTGCGATCACAGTTTCCAACGAAACGCGGAAATAAATCACAAGGGACGACTCGGAGAAAAACGATATCACGAAACTCTATAATCGGTAATCGGCTACCTAGCATTACTAATCGTCGCTATTCGCTATCATTGTCTAATACTTCCGTTACTACGGCCTCTAACATCTAACACAAATAAATATCGTGTGCGTATTACTATTTGCTGTTTCCGAAAGAGCTATTAACGTATGTATAAATCGCGTGAGAATGTCATGCGAGAATAATTGGGGAACGTGGAAGTCTAACGAGACAACAGTCGGCAATCCAATCAGTCTATTCTCGCGAGAGTCTCGTCGCGATCGAACATCTCAAACGTTTATCGCGACCTCGGGATTGATTTCTCTTTCTCTCCCTCTCTCTCTCTCTCTCACTCTCTCCATCTGTCCGACTCGGCTGTGTCGTCGAATTTCTCTACGAAGAAATTCGAAGGAAATGATTCTAACGAGGTTCTCTAATTGTTTTTCTTCTTTTTTTTTAAGAATGCGTATTCTCCGCTTCTCAGCGTTGGTTCAACTAAACGGTCCTACCGTGCTACCTTGCTAAGATTAAGATTATCTTTGGTATACTGATGGGAAATGATCGTTCCGCCGGCAGAACCGACTACAACCGATTCGCCTTTAGTCCGTTGCTCTCGAGCTTCTCCGTTCCGGAAGTACGGATTTCGCGTAGAAATAGGAACATCGCGAATTGCGAGCGGATACGCGTCGAACCGTCGAACGCGCGCGCGCGCGCGCGTGCACTCTCTTGCCCTTGCGTGAAAAATACATGTATAACGCGTTCGAGGCGGTCGCGGTTTTACGGTTCAGGGTTCACGGTTCACGGTCGCTGCGCCGCTGGTCGACAAGTCTCAATCCCGAAGAGCGGAGACCGGGAACCGCGGATCTCGCAAACACGCTCAACAGTTTCTGCGCGTCGAACAGAACACGCGAGAGAACAATGCCCAGAAAATATGCAACGTTCTTAATTTTGATTCTCTTACTGTGTAGACGCAGGCAGAAAAATAGAATATCGTTTATCGATTGCTTCCTAAGGGGATCTATCGAGAAATCAAGCAGACCGAGAACCGTCCCGGCGCGTCGATTTTCGATACTTTGGTAGAAACGCCGCGTCCGAGCGGAAAAGAACGACGCGCGACTCGATCGATCACGCGATCCAAGAACATCGTTTCTCCGGTGCTCGGTTCACGGCAACTGGTCGGACAACACCGGCTCCAAACAAGTCTGTTTCAGCGTCGCCGACTGGTCCTCCAGGCTTCGTTTCAACCCCTCTATCGTGTGCATCAGCATCTGCTTTCGGAGCTGCGACATTTGTTGCTGAAGCATGTGCGAATCTTGAGCGTCCACGGTGACCAAACGTTCTCGGCGAAGCTGGGCAACCTTTTCCTTCAACGATCTCCTGGAGTCGTCTGCGATCGAGCGAGTATAAACTGTACTGATCCCAGAGTTCTTTCTTTTCTAGAGTTCTAGCGGGTTTACTCACCGGTGTCATCGGTCGCGGTGTCTCCGTCCGAATTCCTCAGGGCCACGTGTTCTCCCAAGGTTTTCTGTATCCGACCGTACGTGGTGCTACCCGCGTACACTTTCCTCTTGACCGGCTCGCTTTGCGGACAGTAGAAGGATCCTTCTTTCGTGGGGCCCATGTCGACCGACCTGACGCAACATACCGGAAATAGTGGGTAGAACGCGAACGACGGTCAACGATAATCGATTATCACTAGACTGCGGATGTTTATGCAAATGCATATTTATATAGAAAATTGATAAAGCAACGGGACTTCAACAGAAATATGTTTTGCGATTGGAGGATTCTAAAAATATGTTTTTTATTTTGCTCTTTTTGCATATGCAATATATTGCAACAATATATTGCATATGTTTGTCAAGAGAAATATCTAAAACATATTATTTTCCGTGCATATGCATATCTCGTGCTCATACGAATCATTTATCTCGTTAAATTTATGTAATCTATTAATAAGCACTCGTATTATGACCGAATAGCGTCGATAATAGTGATACGCCGATATAATACTGAAGAAGTCTCAACAAGTTATGATGTTCCGACCTTGTATTGCTGACTGAATCAGCTGTAAGAACACACGTAGCTGTTGGTATTTAGAATTCGAACAGTTCAGTTCGATACTCGAAGTGGTAAGGCGAATTTTGTGAGAGTGCGTGCCGATCATTATTAAAATGCCGAAAGTTCGGAGAAGTAGGGTTTTACTGATGAAAAGCTGGATCGAAGGCGATCCGAATTTCATTATTGACGAAAATAATGAAAGTAATATTTACTGTGAAATGTGCAATAAAAGTATAGAGTGCGATAGAAAATCGCAATTAATTCAACATATTGATACTTCCATACACACAAAAAATAGTGGTCAAGCAACATGGGCAGCATTGTACGAATTTTATGCGGAGAATTTGTACAAGATCCAATATGTATACCACAACACAGTATAAGTAACTTTAAATATGCACCGATAACGTCGTGTGATGTGGAGCGGTCATTTTCGGCGTATAACTTAATTTTGATCGACAAACGCCATCAAATTTAGAAAAAATGATTGTAATTTATTGTAATTCGAATTACGATACTCCAGTATAACTGTGAAATCTCTGTTAATACTCAATATTGTACCTAACACTTAATGTAGTATACAGGGTGATCCACGCAATTGTCTTAAGTCATAACTCCGTTATTATTGCATTTACGAAAAAATGATAAAGGAGAAAGATAAATGGTTCGAAGAGCACTACATCTGTAGGCCTATAAATTTTTTTTTGGATGCAGCAGTGCATGTGCAATTAACAATTGCATCATTTCTTTAAATAGAAATGCATATTTTTTGTTTGCACATATCGATTCTTCCGTTCATTCTACGTAGAAAATGATTAGGGTACCAAGGGAAAAAAATGATTAGATCTCGAGATATTTTCAAAAAATGTCTTTATTAAAGGAGATACTCAAACGCTTCATGACTATGTTGTAAACGTAAACGCCCTTTCGACATTGTTATCATAACAGAAACCGATTTGTACGAGTAAGCATTTCATCATTCAGTAGCAATTCACGTATCGTAACTCGAGTACGAAAACTAAGATTTTAAAAAAGTGTAGCTGTATTTCACTAAATACAAGAAAATGTATTTTACTAACACGTAAAACGTGTCGTAACGTTTCTCACGTTATCAGAAATGTTTAGAATGTAATGGAGAAGCGTTTGAGCATCTTCTTCAATAAAGACATTTTTTGAAAATATCTCGAGATCTAATAATTTTTTGCCATCGTACCCTAATCATTTTTTACGTAGAATGAACGGAAGAATCGATATGTGCAAAAAAAAAAATATGCATCTCTATTTAAAGAAATGATGCAATTGTTAATTGCACATGCACTGCTGCATCTAAAAAAAATTTAAAGGCCTGCAGATGTAGTGCTCTTCGAACCATTTATCTTTCTCCCGTATCATTTTTTCGTAAATGCAATAATAACGGAGTTGTGACCTAAAACAATTGCCTGGATCACCCTGTATAATTAATATCGGAAGAATGTGCATATGTATCGTGCATAAACTTCCGCAGTCTAATTATCACCGACGTCTCACCTGAACGTCATCAGGGTCGGCCTCCTCCTAACGTCGCACCTCTCCTCGGAATCCGAGGAGCTGGAAAGGATGAACTCCTCTTTGCCGGGCAACCTGGTCGCGTGGGTGTCCGCGCCGTCCGCGTCGTTCCTACGCGCGGAAGGGAGGACCGGTCGAGGCCGATTTTGCGAGCGAACCTCGGGATGGATCGTCGTCGAGTCCGACGAGATTCGCCGGACGCCGTTGCAGTCGAGAGACGGAGCTCCCAACGCTTTGCCCTCCGTCAGCGAGTGCCGCTCCGTTTCCGCTTCCGATTCCGATTCCGGTCGTCGATCCTGTCGTCGATCCGGGTTCGGGTTCGGGTTCGGTACGGTTTCCGGGTCGGACTCGCGACGAACCGAGCGGAACAGAGGTTTGCCTGGCGAGTGCAATGGCGGCGTCCTTCTCGCCGCGATCGGAGAGTCGCCGGCGAAATACTTGAGCGGCGTCTCTTGCCTGAACGAGCCGCGCAGCTCGTTCGTCGCCGGGCCGTTTCGTTCGACGAACCGGCGAATCGGAGAACAGGGCGGCTGCGCGAACTGTCTCTTGGGGCTGGTGTGCTCCAGATCACGGATGCTGCCGCTCTGCAGCTCGGGCTGCGAGTTCCTGCTCTTGGAGAGGGCGAGCTCGATGTTCAGCTCGGTGTTCTTGATCAGCTCGACGCGCTTGTTCGCCAACCCGTTGTGGAACTTCCGCGACGGCGACGGCACCACCGGCAACGGCAAGCCGCCGTTCTGACTCTTCTGCATCGTCACCAGGATGTTCTCCGCCTCGAGGATCAGCTCGCGACACTTCTTGTCCGCCTCCTTGTCCGCCTCGATCAGCGCGATCTCGGAGGCGAACGCGGTCATGTAGGCGCTGCCCGACGACCCGATCCTCCGGCCGACGATGTTCCCGTTCACGTAGCTCACCTTTTAGCAGAACAGGGGAAACGTGTCGGAGAGAGATTCGTGATTGATGCCGCTGCTGCTCGGCGACGGTGAAACGAGGACAGAGTTACAGCGAGGAGCATAACTGAAACTTACCACAACTTTTGTGTAAATTATCTATTGCTAGGGATATAGGAGAATAACAAAAAATAAATAATTATTTTTATCATAGTTAGAGGTAACTGAAGAAATTTTGTTCAGTAATTAATGTCTCCTCGTTTAGCAATGACAGAAGAAAATAGATTGACTCTGTTTTGCACCACGTTCAATACTTGGCAATATTTGATATATTATTTATTTTTAATATTTCGTCCACAGCCCTTTTGCTTGTAAAACTGCACTAATTCGCTTTCTACTTTCTACTTTCTACTACATTTTTACAATAATCCGGAGTTATCTGTCCCGACTGTACTTGAATTCTATCACAAATCTGTGATTGAAGTTGGCTGGGAGTCATATGAATCCCGAAGCCGTTTTTTTACTAAACCCCATAGATTCTCTATGGGGTTGAGGTCGAGAGGCTCTGTGCAGGCCAATCCAGAACAGACAATTTTTTAGTACCGAGCCAATTTTTTACACTTTTAGCTGTGTGCTTAGGGTCTCTGTCGTGCACGAAAATTACATGTTTTTCTTCAAAAGGCATATTTTCAACAGCATCTATAAGATGATCTTGTAAAATATCCTCGTACATGTATTGATTGATGATGCCATTAATTCGGTGCAGTGATCCAACACCAAAAAAATTTGTTTTTCTTAGTTAGACCGGAGAGTGAGTGATCACCTTATCGAGTGATGTGTTAAATAATGATTTACACAAAACTTGTGGTCATTCGTTCAGTTATGCTCCTCGCTGTATGATCGCACGAGCCGCGAGTCGTCGCAGCGAGAGGTAGGAACGAACAAACGAGCGAAGAAGAGGAAGAAAGAGCGAGCCAGAGTCGCGGAAGCGCACGCTTACCGAGTTCGAGCGCCTCTTGACGGTTTCGAGATCGATGCCGCCGCCGATGCCGACGGCGACGCCGACGCCAACCCCGGCACCGACGCCGATACCGATAGGATGAACGGATGACCTTTCCGCGCCGTTCAGCCTAATAGGAGACAGGTTTTTGTTGACGTCGTGTTTCTTGCGTCGCAGGCATATGGGGGTGCCGCCGACGCTTCTGCTGCCCTGCTGATTGAAGCCCGAGTTCTTCAGCAACATTCTCTCGAGCAGAGCGCGGTTCAGATTGGCCGTCTCGTCGTCGCACCTGTCCGCCGTGGTCGACTTTCGCCGCTGGGACGTACGTTTCTTGCGTTTCTCGCTCTGCTGTTGTTTCTCCTCGGACTTCTTGCCGTGGCGTCCGCTCGCGGACGGCCTCTTCGCCGAGACGTTCTTCGCGCTGGCGATTCTGCGAACAGACAGGAATCGTTCGCCGGATATTGATTCGGTTAAATCATCGCGGGGTACCATGCCGCGAACGGGCTCTATTACCTCTGAAGAACGGTGCTCGCGTCCTCCTTGCTCCTGCGTTTCGTCAACGATTCTCGCAGCTTGCCGGTTCGCCTGGCCAGCTCGCCGGTGAACGCGAAGTACGTGCAGTGACCGGTGTTCGGGAACCGGCCGGTACAGTCGAGGTTGTCGAGGTCGAGGAACGAGCCGTTGTCGATGTAATCGAACTCGGTGTTCCCCAGCGGGTCGTTGTCCTCGGCGCCGATGCGCGCCGCCTCGACGTCGGACAACGAGTCTATGCAGTCCTCGCAATCGGTCGGGTCGCTGTCGGACAAGATGTCCGTCTCCTTCTCGTACACGTAACTCTCGTCGAACTTGCCCATCATCTCGTTCAAGGTGATGTCGTCCTCGGAGGATCTGGCGCTACGCGTCACCGACGACGCGGACGATCTGTTGCAATTTCGACTTCCGTGACCGTGACCTTGCCTGTGTCCCTTTCCGGTTGGATTCTCGATCTCGTTTTCCACGTGCTCGTTGCCGTTGCAGTCGCTGCTGCCACCGCTTCGGCTGCAACCGCTGTTGCTGTTGCTGTTGCTGCTGCTGCTGCTGCTCGTGCTGCTTCTGGTGCTGCTGCTGCTGCTGCTGTTGCTGCGCCGTTGCATCGACAGTGCCACTTTCGATCGAATCTCCAAGCCGGAGGCGATTCTCCAGTTTTGGTTTATGCTGCGCGAGGAAACTGGATTAACTTCGGCGCGATGACGAAGGAAAACGCGATCGAGCGGACACACGGTCGTTCGCGTTTCCCTCCGGCGAACGTGAAAAAGGCAAACGAAAGGATCCAGAGAGAAATTGTGTCTACTAACGGGCTGCGTCCGGCGCTGAGGCTCTCCTGCTTCAACTCTCGTTTGGCTCGCGCTTCTCGCGCGCAGTTCACGTTCACGTCGCTCGCGCTCCCGGAGGATTCGGTGAGCTTCAGAGCGGAGCCGTTGCTCGCGTCGTCCAGATTCAGCCGGGACTTGAAGCCGGCGTTGCTGGACCCGGACGAGTTCGCCGAGAGCCAAGGATTCGTGCGGATGCGGGACCGTTCGCGGGGCGATTGGGCCGAGGGCGAGACCACGAGCGGCGGCGGAATCGAGGACGGCACCGCCAAGTTGCTCTTCGACGAGTCGCCGGAGAACGACTCGGTTCGCCGATGATACCTGCTGTCCTGGTGCGCGCGTGCTCGTTGCGACTGCTCCTCCCTAGACTCTTCGCTTCCCAGACGTTCGCTAATCTGTTCGTTCGGAAAAGCCCGCGAAAGGTTAAGGGGGCCGGCATGGTTTGAAATCCATATACGTATGCGAGGGTCAAAACCTTTTCAAACTACCGCTTCAATATTGCAACGAGCAGTTTAGAAATGGTCAATTGTGTTTCCCAAAAGTCCAATCTACGTCTGTATGGAGCCCAAATTGCGAATTTCTACCTCATCGTGGAGTAATTTGTAATATTCGGCGGAAAATTCGAATTCTGAAGCAAGTATGACGTCACAAGATGGCTGCCGCTGAGAGATTCTCTTAGTTTCGAGAGATTTAGTGTTCGTATCGAAAAAAAGGCTCTATGCAGACGTAGCAAAGACATGTACAAACACGGTGGTATGCATTTTTAATCGATTACTTACTTATTTAAGACGTAAAATGTCTAGAAAAAAAGGCACAGCGTAACATAGCGTGACAGTCAAGGCCAAATGCCTGCCGGCCCCCTTAAGCTACGTCCAGACACGCGAGTAGCGTTCCTTCTCGAGAATTTCTCGAGAAATTTTATAAGGTGCAGTAGGGTCAATCCGTACACGGGGCAAACCCGCACTAGGCCCTTATTTATTCGAATATACGTTGCATTGTACCAACTGTAAGGTAGAAATCTTCCTTTGGTTAGCATTCAATGATCAACATAGTTAGCTGCCACGTATTCTGCGATTGTCGCGTTTAACTCGTTCGACAAAGTGCATGGCGTTTCCAGGTGCAGAGCAAAGATTGAGTTAAGCATTATGAAACGATAATTTAAGCAATAGTTTGCAAATCTATGGGTTTATCTTCGATAGGCACAACGTATAGTAAGTTTCCTTTATGGTAATGAAATATATCAGTTCTTTTACAGTTTTTGATGAAATAATAGTCTAACCTCACCTAGGGAATTTTTGAGCATCGGGGCAAAACGGCACTATAGTACGAATTTACCCAATGTTACATTTTAATTCTTACTTACTCAACTGTTTCATTAAATTCCCTTCTTGGTAGGCATTTAATTTTGAATTTTTTAGACTGATAATACTTTTGCAACCCCACGATGGTCCGAAATTATGTAAAAAGGACAACACCGCACTATACAAAGGAAATGTTGGCTGAAGCATTGGCAGAAATTGAAGTGGGCCGAATGACTGTTTATAGAGCTAGTAAGCACTATAAAATACCAAAAAATACAATTAGTGACCGAATTCGAGGAAAAAGTGGACAAAAAAGTGAATCCCGAGGAAGAAACAACAATTTCTGAGTCGGTTTTACCCCACTCCACCTTAATTGATTATTTCTCATTTCGCGAGAGATTCCAGTGTTTCTCGAGAAATTTCGATGTAGGAAAATTCTTATGAATCTCATTTGTTTTGTAACATATTTTCGGAAATGAATTTTCAGTTCACTCAAATTGCATATTGCTGATCAATCGCGTACGTATTAGCATATCTAGAGGCAGCATATCAATGCCTACGTATGCATGTTTGCAGTGTGAAAATTTATAATAATTGTTGCGAATGCATGTCGATGCGAGGTAATGCACACCCAATCTTCAGCAACTTTTGGATGTTCTGTATACGATAAAGCCAACATCCACGCAAAATGAAAGAAATTTTTCTACGGCTACAGATTTTGTTACAAAAAAAAATTGTCATGATTCTACATTAGACGCATTATGCTTCTGTACACTTTATCTACCGGAAGCCCATTAATAGGCTTCTCAATAATTGTGATGTTCCAAATGCAAGCTTAAAAATCTTCTTTTATACAATAATCTTGAACGAGATTATTAGAGTTGTTGCTGTTGCTGTTAATGTTAATTCAGCCACGGACCGTAGACTTTCAACAATTATGGAATAATCACCGGTAGATAATGTGTTAAGAAGTCATTTCAAAAGAAAAGCGTAATGTTTCACTTGGTAAAAGTTTGGTTTCAAATAAATAAATTTATCGGTTATATTTAGCGTCTATTTGTTCCTTGTTTTTATGTACACATTGAACAGGAATAAACACGGAGTTAAAGTTTTTGCCTTTTCGATAAATATTATTAACGATACCCCAAATATTATAAGTTTCCCGATATTTTTTTTACTGTATTAAAAATTCTCGAGAATTTTCGAGAAATATAGTCTCATTTCTCGAGAAATCAAAAATGTTGAGAAATCAGGAACACCACACGCGAGGCAGGTTTGTCCTCGTCGAGACATGTCTCGCGAATCTATCTCGCAATGTCTGAACGTGGCTCTGTGGTATGTATGTAGAACGTGCGAATCAGCGAGTACCCGATGGGATCAAGATGAGAAGGAAGTGCGGGATCGGATCGCATCAAAAGTGCGATAGAGATACGTGCCTTGTTCGGAGCGTTAGTCCCTCGGCCATCCCTCGATCGATTATCCTTCCTGGTCATGCTTGCGAGGCAAGCTGCCGCCTCGAGGATCCCATGGCCGGCGAGAAGAGCACCGCCGGAGCCTGTGCCGGGACCGGGACCAGGAACGGAAACGGGACCAGATCCGAGACCGAGACCGGAACCGGAACCAGAACCGGAACCGGTGCTGGAACCGAGCGTGCCGCCAACGGGCAGCTCTCCCACAACCGTCCCCGCAGATTTCTTCGGTCTGACGTTACTCCCGTTGCTCTGAAAGTAGTGCGTACCGGTCCTGATGTTGATGTAATATTCCGGCGGGAAGCTGGCTCCGGGCGAAGTGCCGTCCGTCGAGTATCCGGTGCTGTAGGCGCTCTCCGGGGAGGAGAGATTTACGCTGCCGGTGCCGGCGGACGTACCGGAAGAGGCCGAAGCGGTCGCGTAGCTTCCGCCCCCGTGCAATCGGATCCCGTCCACGGTTTTCTCCGGCGACTCCGCCGGATGTACCTGAGAGTTTCAAAAAATGTCAAGAACGTTCGTCTTCGCGTCGCACGGTGGTCCGAAAACCGGAAAACGTGGCCAATATGAACTTTCAGCTAGTTTTAAGTATGGGGTTGGTTACACTAAGAATGTTTCTAAGTAAACAGCAAAAAGGTCGTTTCTTTTTATGACTGACCAACAGTCACAGTCCGAACTTCGAGTTCATTAGACCGTACCATTTTAAGTTTGTGAATGAAGCACATTGCGAGTTTTAAGGGGGCCGGCATGGTTTGAAATCCATATACGTATGCAACCGTCAAAACCTTTTCAAACTACCGCTTCAATATTGCAACGAGCAGTTTAGAAATGGTCAATTGTGTTTCCTAAAAGTCCAATCTACGTCTGTATGGAGCCCAAATTGCGAATTTCTACCTCATCGTGGAGTAATTTGTAATATTCGGCGGAAAATTCGAATTCTGAAGCAAGTATCACGTCACAAGATGGCTGCCGCTGAGAGATAGAGAAAAGGCTCTATATAGACGTAGCAAAGACATGTACAAACACGGTGGTATGCATTTCTAATTGATTACTTACTTATTTAAGACGTAAAATGTCTAGAAAAAAAGGCACAGCGTAACATAGCGTGACAGTCAAGGCCAAATGCCTGCCGGCCCCCTTAAGTGCACAGTGTACAAATTCTCTTGAAACGTTTCGATTTTAATTGCGCATTATGGATGCTGTTTGTGGAGGTAAGTTGCGTAGTTTTCAGTGCCAAATGTTTATTGTTAACTGATCACTATGTATGCAAAGAGAGCGTAAAAGTGAAGGCATAAATTTTTAAGATGTAGAGTAAAAGTTGCAAGTCTCGCACGGTCTATCGCTAAAACTTGTTGGAGCTTCTACTACGTAGTATTATCTTGCAATTCTAAAACAAATTAGCTGCCTCTAGGTGCCTCTGTGGTCGTAGCACTGTTTTTCGTAACTCAGAGTAGGTACTTAATGTGCTCTCCTTGCATTTCTTGTCAAACTGTGAGAGATATGCACTAAGTCTAAAATTTAAACAGATTTTGAATAGAGTATCAATTTTTTAGAAAGAATCATATATCCGAAATGTTTTTCTATTTTTCAAACACGAACGCTGTTTTCATACCGGCTGTTCATTTGAAAACTTTCCAGCCGAATATCCCGAAAAGTATGAAAGATATTAAAAAAAGTGTAAAACACGTGTCCAAGGTGTTGGGGATATTAGTCTACTATATAACGCTCACTCGTTGGTTTTACCTTTTAGTTATATTAATAACAAATATACAACAGACGTTATAACACGTGCATCTCTCTCGCGTGGTCACATTCAATCTCATCTCTTGTATCATTCTTTCATTCGCATGTCCAAGTCTTCTATGTCAAATATTTTCTTCTTTGGTAACAGTTGCCTTTTCTTCGGCCACAATATCTCCTTGAACATAATATTCATTACCTTTACGCACAGCTTTCATTTGTACCCCATGGTTTTCTTTGTACACTATTGTACTATCCCTATCAAATTTCACCTTAAACCCACGGTCCGTAAACTTCGCAACTGACAGTAAATTTGAATTGAAATCTGGAGCGCATAATACACTAGATAATCTGATTCTACGATTTGCATTTGTTTGGTCTATCGCTATCTCTCCTATCCCTTTTGAAGCTATTTTTCTCCCCTCTTTGTCAGCTATAATTATTTCCCTATTGTCACAAGGCGGTATCAGTTTTTTATTTGGGTGACGTTTTCAAGGTCACTCGAAGGTTAACTTTGTTCTTTCAAATGGAAACCTATATTTCTGGTTATGGGGTCTTATCGTACGTAAAAAGACCAGCAATTCTTCAATTCTTTCTTCTTTGGGAACTATGAAGTGCGACTAGAATACCTACTTTATACGATACAAAGGGTAGAGTTTGCTGTCCGGAGAATTAGTCTTTCGCCTCGTTCAGGTCAATACGAGACAAGTTCAGATTCGTGATCAGCCACTCCAAAAAACGGCCTAATACCAATTTTCAAGCAGAACCAATAATTTTTTGACTAAGTTGTGAGGTTTTGACCACGTTTTGGCAATTTGGAACCACTGTGCGTCGGCGAGGGTGGTTTCGACGACGCGATTTTCGAGTCAACTTGTCCGCGAGAGGGCAAAAGACCGTAAAGGAGATGAGCGTGGTTGTTGTGTCGTCGTCGTTGTCGTCGACGTCGAGGTCTAATTGGATGGCGAGGGAAACGAGCGTGCCGCTCGAGCGGAGAACAAGACGAGGAGTAAGACGCGACTCCTTCTCTCGACCGCTCGTCTTCCAATTCTCCCTTCTCTAGGCAGACGACGCGGTCGGGGAAGAAGCTCGGAAACGACAGGGTACAGTGAGTCGGCTCCGCGAAGTTCACCTGGTGCAAGCAAGGGGATCTGTTGGCGCTCCGATTCCTCGGGGAGTTGCAGTTCGAGTCGAATCCCTTGTCCCCTTTCTTTCGGTCCTTTTTCTTTTTCGATCGCACGATATGCGCCTCCATCCACGTGCGTAGTTTCGTCCCGAACATGTTGCACGCTGTTCAACCGATGACACGGCGTCGCCCTCAAAATTCCGAACAGGAGGATCGGAGGCTCGCCGATTAGTCTCGAAGCGCGGTCGCTTCTTCTCCGTCGACTAACGTCGAGAATCGTTGCGGCACCTCTTCGCTTCGCGGCGTTCCTCGCCGACGCGAGCCGTCGCAAGATCTGAAACATGCGAGGACCGAACTCGTTAGTCCTTTGCTCGTCGCAGTTTCGTCGTTTCGCGTCGAGTTGCAACCACCGCGGGTTGGCACCTCTATTTCCGGGGACTGAAACACCCGAGGGACTTCCGACGGTGAAATCAACGCCGCTCTGCCCGCGACCGCACCGTCCCCTTCAACCACCGTTATAATTTCCGGCTTCACTTAAATCCACGGTACCGGTTCGGTGTCTCGAGACGAGCGAACTGTGCTCGGTCGTCCTTTCGTTTCGAAATCATTTGAATTTCGTATTCGAATTCGCGGTTCGACGCGACACCGCGAGACGAGACGAGACGAGACAAGACGAGACGCGAGGGAGGACAAGAAAAGAAGACGTTGAAGACGCTTTCAGTACTTTCATATTTTATGGAAGGTGAAAGGGCCGCGACGTTTTCGCGCTCTTGACGTTCCGACCCTCGTATCCGCGCTAGCTTTCTGTCGACCCTCCTCCCCTCGACCCAGATCTCGTCGGCAGACCCGCGGCGGATCGCCGCCGGCAAACCGGCAAAACCGGCAGACGAGATAAACGGAAACGCGTATGCTCGTCGGCGAGGCCAGCAACTGCTTTCTATGAAACGGTAACCAAAGGGACGGTAAAGCCGCTCGAAATTCCGACGCGTCCAGACAGGGATTCCAACGGGCTTTGGAACAACGCGCGGGCACGCGGTTCTATCCGCTCGAACTCGGCCTCGAGCTAATTCGCTCGCATTACGCTCTTCGAGGCCGAGTCGTCGTCGTCGTCGTCGTCGTCGGGGTATCGATTATCGCCGTGATCCAAGGTGTCGGAGGGTGCGAGTAGCCTCCAGCTTCGGAACCTCGCGGGAGAAAGGACTGCTCGCTCGAAAATGCAAATGAAAAGTGGCAAGGAAACGGGCGTAGAGAAACAGCAGAGAGAGAGAGAGAGAGAGAGAGAGAGAGAGAGAGAGAGAGAGAGAGAAATAGAAAGGAGAGGTGTTAGCCACCACGTGGTTAGGGGTGGCGAAAGGGTTCGATCGAGCACCGCTGACGGTAGCCGCGGCTCGTGGCCCGCGGTGTCGTCGTCATGGCAACTATCCGAGCTCTCGCCCCCAGGCAAGCCTGGGATCCACCGGTGGGATCGATCGCGATTCGCAGCGATCCAACGATCTGATGATTCAATATCCTCCGACGTCAATCCCGATCCAGGAATCGTTTCGACGCGAGATTCGCGTCTCGCGATTAGCGTTCCTTCTCGAGAATTTCTCGAGAAATTTTATAATCGATTATTTCTCCATAATTCTCGGGAAATTTTATAATCGATTATTTCTCCATAATTTCTCGAGAAATTTTATAATCGATTATTTCTCCATAATTTCTCGAGAAATTTATAATTGATTTTTCTCGAGAAATTTTATAATTGATTTTTCTCGAGAAATTCCAATATTTCTCGAGAAATTTGAATCTAGGAAAAGTCTTATGAATCTCATTTATTTTATAACATAAATTCATAAATTCTCGTAAATTCTTATTTAAAACTTTCGAAAAACTGAACACCGAATTGAGTAATGAGTTTCTTGTTGTCATTCAAGAAGAAACATCTAAAAGAAGAGACAAGATTGTTGTATCCCTTATGAAATATCTGCATAATCCAGAATCTCTGCAAAAAGATTCAGAAGATACATTTTTTTATTTAACATCCAAGGCAGATATGTATAAAATGCCAAAACAAATTCCAAGCAGACTTTTTGGAAAATATAACAATGATTCTTATGAAAATAGTGAAACACTTTCAGATTCTCAGATTGAGGAACTATCACTGGAAAAACAGTTAGAATTAGAAATTGCAGACAGCCTTCAAGAATTTAGTGTCAAGAGTTTAGCGGCAGAAGAAAATGAATTCCGGACTCTAACAAAGGAATTCCAAATTTTTGAGTCCACTGGAAAAAGGACACCCAATCTTCAGCAACTTTTGGATGTTCTGTGTACGGTAAAGCCAACATCCACGCAAAATAAAGAAATTTTTCTAAAGCTACAGATTTTGTTAC
The DNA here is from genome assembly GCF_050948215.1 of Halictus rubicundus. NCBI lineage: Eukaryota > Metazoa > Arthropoda > Insecta > Hymenoptera > Halictidae > Halictus > Halictus rubicundus. Next base: position 25,981,337 of record NC_135150.1, read on the forward strand.
AAAAAAAATTGTCATGATTCTACATTAGACGCATTATGCTTCTTAACACTTTATCTACCGGAAGCCTATTAATAGGCTTCTCAATAATTGTGATGTTCCAAAGGGAAGGTTAAAAATCTTCTTTTATACAATAATCCTGAAGGAGATTATTAGATTTTTTAATGAGGGTGAGTTGTTGTTGTTGCTGTTAATGTTAGCTCAGCCATGGACCGTAGACTTTCAACAATTGTGGAATAATCACCGGTAGATAATGTGTTAAGAAGTCATTTCAAAAGAAAAGCGTAATGTTTCATTTGGTAAAAGTTAGGTCTTAAATAAATAAATTTATCGGTTACATTCAGCGTCTATTTTTCCTTGTTTTTAAAGTTATGTACATATTGAACAGGAATAAACACCGAGTTAAAGTTTTGTGCCCTTTCGATAAATATTACGATATTCCAAATATTATAAGTTTCCCAATATTTTTTTCTTTTATTAAAAATTCTCGAGAATTTTCCAGAAATATAGTCTTATTTCTCGAGAAATGAAAATGTTGAGAAATCAGGAACACTAATCGATAATATCTTGATTAGACTGCGCGTTTTAAAATAACGATTGCCTGGATTCATTGCGCGACACACAATGCACATCTGTTTCTTTTCTTAACACGTTAAGTGCCAAATATCAACCCCAGAGATTCTTACAAAATCAGAGTAATTGAGTTTCCCAATATATCAGAGAAATTAAATTTCCCAACATTTGTTTATTTTATTAAAAACTCTAGAATTCCCGAGAAATTTCGCGAAAAATTGTCTTATTTCTCATTTTTGGAGAATTGAAAAATGTTGAGAAATCAGGAACACTAATCGATAATATCTTGATCAGACTGTGCGTTTTAAAATAACGATTGCCTGGATTCATTGCGCGATACACAATGCACATCTGTTTCTTTTCTTAACACGACAAGTGCCAAATATCAACCCCAGAGATTCTTACAAAATCAGAGTAATTGAGTTTCCCAATATATCAGAGAAATTAAATTTCCCAACATTACTTTATTTTATTAAAAATTCTCTAGAACTCCCAAGAAATTTCGAGAAAAATTGCCTTATTTCTCATTTCTGGAGAAATGAAAAATGTTGAGAAATCAGAAACACTGCTCGCGATCCGCGCGGTCCAGCGCGGTTTTCACGGTCATATTTTCGACCGGAATTCCTCCAGCCCCGCGACCGTTTCAGCGAACGCGACGCAACGCGACGGTCCGTCCCCGTTTTACCGTGTCGCGTGGAACGCAACCTCGGTCGCGCCGGCCGTCGAATAAAATTAGAAATCGCGCTCCTCTTCCACTTTACCTTGTGCTCGTAGTCTCGTGATCGCTCTTGGTTCGTTCGATCCCGTTTCAATAGAAATTTTAGAGATACTGCTATCGATCGGATAGCGATAAGTTCCAAGTTCCGCGTATAAAGACTTCTCGCCGATCGCGACCGGATAAGAACCAACTTACGGGATCTAAGACGTTATCGATAACTAGCGGTGGATCGTTGGTTTGGTCAGTTGCCGGCCGAACGATAAGAGTGCTGGAGCCTCAATGTTCGACAATAGTGCCGTTAATTTCCCTCCTCCAGATATCCACGAGAAAAGAAATCGTCGCGGCGCGGTTATTTCGGTCAGTTCCGGCGAAACGAAATTGAATCGGGACCGATCCGCCGTGAAATTTTCATAGATTCGGAAGGAACGCGAGAAACGTCAAGATAGTTTGGCCTTCGGCCAAGAACGGTGCCGTCCACGAGCCGCGATCGCCGAGAAAATCGACCTCGAACGCGACCCGATGTGGACGCGTTTAGCGGAATCGCGCTCGGTCACGGTCGCCGCGACAGCAAGAGAGTCGCTCGCGAATTTCAATGAAAAGTTAATCGGAATACGCCGTAACGGACCGGGCCGGGGGAAATGGTAAAAGGCGTCAGCCCTTGCTCCGGCTGTCGACGCACCCTCTGATCGTCCGGCTAATTCGAACGCGCGACCCTCGAGGTAGCGCGCGTCGTTGCCGAACCTAATCGAGTCGGTGGCTCGGTTCTTCGAAAGTATTCTCTCGGCCGCGATAAAAGCACGATTCTTCGCTGCTGGAGAAAGAAAACGTCTGCCGGCAGCGCGAACAAGAATTCCAGGAGCGAACCGGCTCGATCACGATATCGCTCGATCCGACGACGAACGCGAGTAGGCGGGTCGAGTTACGACGGGGCCGATGGGGCAATGGACCGACGGCGTTTGCATTCTTTTGCTCGCCGGCTTTGATTTCCGAGTACGGCGTGTCTTCGACGAATCGACGTGACGACGCGACGAGCGGAAGGCTCGCGCGGTCGAACGTGTTCAGTTCAGTTCAGTTTTCGTGCTAGATTTGTCCTTTCATTTATGTATCTCTATCTTGCGAACCTGGTTTCGCTCGCGAAAAGAATCAATGATTCTTAAAGAAGAAACTAAACTGGCAAACCGTCGCGTCGCGTCGCGTCGCGGGGAGGACACTCCCTCCGCCTCTGACCCCTCGTCAACCCGTTCGCATCTGCACGCATCAGCAGTCGGCACGCATCTGCACGCGGCACGGTCCGGCGCGGCAACCGTTTCCTTTTTGCAAGTTGCAACTGGTTCGACACGATCGGAGATCGAAAACTGCCGCGAACTCGTGTCCGTGTCACCGGTGCGACCGGCGACCGGCGACCACGTATCGTTCGAGCAGAAATCCCCGAAGGATGATCGCTGGCGCGCGTGGTAAACCTTTACCCGGCTCGGCTCGATTCTCGGCGCCCGAACCTTGCACTTTCGCGTTTCATTTTCCAACCGGTTGGACGGCGCACGCGGCAAGTGTAAATTCGAAAGCTTCTAGGGTTATGCAACGGTTATGTCCACGGTTGGCTGTTAGTTGGCTCTCGGCTGGCGCTTCACAGCTCGCGAACGGTCGCGGTATCGCGCGCGCGACCCGCGTTCGTTTTCCACTCGTACCTCGAGGCTTGTGTATTTGCTTTTCCTCCCGCCGGAGGATAGATTGCTCGTCGATGAACCGGCGAGCCCGAATCGCTCGACTAGTATCGAATTCGCGGAATCGAATCGGGCGTAGGCCGCGGCGCGCCGGTAAAACGCATCTTTCCGAGAAACGTCGCGCGATCGCGTCACGTTTTCGCGACGATCGGCCGCGGGTCGGGGTCGCGCATGAATTCGAGGCTGGGAAGCGAGCCGACAACCTTCCTTACCTTTTTGTCCATCGAACGTCATCCCCCATCGGTTTCGAGCGGTTCTCGCGTCAAATGGACTCCGACGATCTTGCTCCAGCGTCGTCGCGAACGCGAACCAAACGACGGAACGTGATCGACGCGAACAGGCACCCCTTGGAATGTTAAACTCGCTCTGGTGCGGTGTGCCGAGTGCCGGCACGCGAGACTCTTTCCGAGCGAACGAGGAGGAGAAACGAAACCGACCGACCCTACCCGACCGGCTGTTCGACCGAGACTGAGCGCCGACGAATACGCACCCTTATTGGGCGGACACGTTGCAGGGCCGTATCAGAAAAGGGTGCTTCCCCTACCATCGAACCTATTCTCCTCTGCATTCTCCATTCTCCGCTCGCGCTACACTTCGCTTCTCTCTCTTCTCTTCTATTCTCTTTTCTCCTCTCTTCTGTTCTGTTCCGCGAGCGCTCTTCTCTTCCCTTTTCTACCCTCTGTTCTGGGTTCCGGCCGATGCGACGTATCCCGATGCGAGAGAGTATCGACGCGGACGCCCATACTCGCCGACGCCGCCGCCGCCGCTGCCGATAGACGACCAACCCTACTCTCTCTCTCTCTCTCTCTCTCCGAACCATCGGATTTTCCATCTCTCGGCGGACATGGAGAGAGAACTCGCTGCGCCGAGCGACAAACGATTTTCCCATAGCCAGCTCTCTCATAGCCTATGGCCCGTATGCTCTATAGCATCTCGGAAGCGACGACAACGACCGATGTGAATCGTCGCCGATATCGATCCGCGATACCTGCGTGTTCCGCAGTCGCCGAGATCGTCAGGCGAATCGGAGAGTTCGCGCCAATTTCTTGATATCTCTTCGCACGGATAGCTACATTTGCAGAATCCGTCTCGATAACATGCGAGGTCGAGCGATCGCGATCTCGATCTCGATCTCGATCTCGATGCGAATCGAGAGAGTACAGGGAAAAGAACGCGGATCCGAGAGGAACGGCTCGGAACAGGAACAACGACACGTGGAGAAACGATATCCAGCCCTTGGGCATTTATGCTCTTCGAATGAGTACCTTTAGGGGTTGCACCCCTAAATGAATCGGCGAGTTCGCGCCAATTTCTTGCTACCGAATCTGTTAGAAAAATCGAAGTAAGCAAACGGTCGAGGCAGGCCATGTGTTTTTTTAACAGCGCGTCGCCCCTCCCTAAGGGAAAGTCCTTTAGCTTGGGGGTGTCATAAACAAAGAGGCATAACTGTAGAAGGCGTTCTCACGGCTGAGGATTTTTGGGACAGCAGGACATTCTTATTCTGACCGTCGTCGTACACGGTTGTCGCGAATAAAGATTCTTAGTATTTTGCAATACGCCCACATTTATTTAACCCTTTGCACTCGGCGCTATTTTCATTCTAAAACTACATTTTTCTTCCGTCTTAGAATATTTTCATTCTATTCATACGAAACTGATCCGATTTCCACATATAATATTTCAATGTTTAGCGATCTATTAAATACAAATTTTGTAATGTAACAAATATTTTGTAATATTTTTTGTAACTTCGTTGAAATAGTGCCACAACAATTTCTAGTGGTGCTTCAGAGTCACCATTCGAGTGCTAAGGGTTAACACGTTGAACGCCACGTCACGTGGCTGACGGAATTATTTCTGCAGGCTTTAAAATTAATTTTTACGTTGATATATTCATTGTACTAAACTTGATTAGTAACATGCAAGAAAGTTGGAGGATTACTCGGTATCATACATTTAATTTTTTGCAATTTTTATTCCATTAAATAACTTACTTCGATTTTATGGAATTTTTCACGTCACCCATACGTGGCTGACGGAATTATTTGTGCAGGCTTTAAAATTAATTTTTACGTTGATATATTCATTGCACTAAACTTGATTAGTAACATGCAAGAAAGTTGGAGGATTACTCGGTATCATACATTTAATATTTTGCAATTTTTATTCCATTAAATAACTTACTTTGATTTTATGGAATTTTTCACGTCACCCATACGTGGCTGACGGAATTATTTCTGCAAGCTTTAAAATTAATTTTTACGTTGATATATTCATTGTACTAAACTTGATTAGTAACATGCAAGAAGATTGGAGGATTACTCGGTATCATACATTTAATATTTTGCAATTTTTATTTCATTAAACAGCTTACTTTGATTTTATGGAATTTTCGGGTTTCTAGTTGGGCGTTCAAAGTGTTAGTTTAACTATATCGCGTTATCCATCCTCTCGGTATTTCTTACAAATCCGTCTCGATAACATGCGAGATCGAGCGATCCGATCGAAAGAATCGCGAATCTCCCGGAATCGAGAGAGTGCAGGGAAAAGAACGTGGATCCGAGAGGAACGGCTCGGAACAGGAACAACGAAACTTGGAGAAACGATATCCAGCCCTTGGGCCTTTATGCTCTTCGAATGAATACCTTTAGGGGTTGCACCGCGCGGACAAAACGAAAAATCATCGATCGCTGGGAACGAATGCCTCCTGGGTCTGCATGCTCGACTTTGCCAGGTTATTCGAATGTCTGACTTTCGACGCCCGAGTCAATTTCGGTCGATCTCTCCCTCTCTTATTTTCCCGTTCTCCCGACCTCGGGCTCGCGAGCCTCCTTTAATCTCTCGACCCCGATGCCGCTGGAAGAATGAAAACTCGGGCTAGGGGAAAAAAAAACGTAACTCCGCGGAGACGATAATTACGTACGTATCCCGCCCGGCACCAGGTATTATCCGTAGCTGAGTTGGCAACCTTTTCGACTCTGGATCCATGCCAGAGTAAATATCAATTTTACGACGTCCATGGATCCTTTCTATTTGGTTTGGCAATTCCGGCACCGGCTTACGTTGCAACCAACATAGCGCCGCGCACCCTTTCGCCGAGGGGGTTGCCCGCTGATCTAGCCCCAGCCGTGATCTTCGCCCTTCTGCCCTCCGATTCCGTCGCGCAAAATGCTCTTACTTTGTTGTATTTACTCGCCACCGACGCAACGAATTCGCGGAAAATCGTCTTCGGCTTCGATCCGATCCTTCGCGATTCGTCTAGACTAGGGCTGTTACTTTGCTTCGAAGGTCGAAGATTTCGAACCTTCGAACCTTCGATCCTTCGAAACTTCGAAACTTCGAACCTTCGATTCGTCTCCAGTTAACGGATAAAAGGAATAAATGTTCACAATATGTTTCTATATTCATTATTTGAATTATTTCAATAATTTATTGTTCAAATAACTGTTTAGACAATGTACACGTATTTACATAATTAATACAGGAATACATTTCTATAGAGTATAAAAATTTATAATCTACGGAAATTTTTATAATCTATAGAAATGTGTTTCTATATTCATTATGTAAATACTTGTACATTCTTTAAATAATTATTTTAACGATGAAATATTGAAATAATTCACATAATGTATGTAGAAACAAAATTTGAAAATTTATTCATTTAAACCATTATTTTAACAATAAATAATTGAAATAACAATTCAAATAATGAATATAGAAACAAATTGTAACAATTTATTTATTTAAACAATTATTTCATCAGTGAACTATCGAAATGTATTGGGAGTATGGGTATTAAAGAAAACCACACTATTATTAAATACGAAATAAGATTTATATCAGAATGGTAACTCTAAAAGCACGTTGTGAGACACGTCTTTACACAGCGAAAGAAACGTTACGAATGAAACACAAGAGATCGAAACAGAGGAGCAACAGTCCAATATTAACAACTGAAGATCGAGGGTCCCATGCCGGGGACAACATACAATGTATATTAACTGAAGATACAATGTATGCATATACAGGTCAATAGCCGGTTCAATCGATCCTACCTTTTAAAGAAAGAATAGATTGATTTTGTTCTACATTTATGAAATAAATTCCAACAAAATGATAATTCAAATAATAAATATATTATCTTAACAATAAATTATTGAAATAATTCAGATGGTGAATATAGAAACAAATTATGAAAATTTATTCCTTTTATCCGTTAACTGGAAACGAATCGAAGATTCGAATGTTGGAAGTGTCGAAGTTTCGAAGGTGCGAAGGTTCGAAGGTGCGAAGCTTCGAACCTTCCCACCTTCGAACCTTCGATTTTCATCACCTTCGATGGTCCCTTCGTCCCTTCGAATCCTTCGAAGCTTCGAAGTGTCGAAGCTTCGGAAAAGTAACAGCCCTAGTCTAGACTCGAGGCGACAAGATCGAGTAATCGAATCAAGCTTGGCCGTAGAACTCGTTTTTCCGAGGCGACGCAACGCGCGACAAGTCGAAGTAGAAAACCAGCGGCGAAGCAATTGGGCCGAGGTGAAATCGGGTTCGCGAGATCCTCTCGTTAACGAATTCAGCGTGGTCGAGCCGGCGCGGTTCCGGCGCCGCTTTCGAGGACGCGGAGCGCGATAATTGCCGGTCGCCGCGCGTTATCTTCGCACAGTTTCGAGGAGCTTGTTGCCGCGTTTAACGGTTAATTGACTCTCCCTGGCATCCTCGTCGTCCTTCTTTTTCCCCGCGGCTTTCCAAGACCGGTTTCTGCGTATTTGCAAACGACGATCGTCGGCTGCCCTAAGCACCAGGGGCTCGCGCGGCACGCTGTAGAAGCGTAGAAGCGTACAAGCGTAGAAGCGTGCGGGCGATCTACCGGTGCGAACGCTCGTCGAGACGACGCACGGCTCTCGTTTCATGGTTCGTTAACATGGCCGGTAACGTCTATTCGCGCGAGCGTTTTGTCCCGACACGGTCGAACGGGTTCAACGACTAACCCTTTTCCTACGCGCGACGGTGTCGGGATCCTCTGTTTAAGTTGGCCGGCGATCGATTTCGAGTCGGTTCCCGCGAGTTTCAGATCGGTGGAGGAATACCGCGGCTCCGTCGAGAAAAGAAAAGGGTAAACCGTGTCCTTTGGAGGCCGCGCCCTCGGCCGTTTACCCCCGCGTTTGCAAAAGCCGCCGATGCGTTTATCGTTTACCCCCGTTTACCACCGGCACTCGCGCGCCGCCCCTGAGTTCTGTTTTTTCGTGCCGCTGGTCGTGCGTCTTCTTTCTTCCATTCTTCGGTCTCGACGAGCCGTGGCGTAGGGCTTGTCGGGTAGCGAGCGCAAAACGCCCCTCGAGGGAACACTCTCGACCCCCGCGCGCAATCGTTCGAATTCGCTTAAACGAGCATCGTCGCCGTAATTCACCGTGAAACGCGAAACCCGGCGAGATTCGGCTGGTACTTTTGCGCGCGGGCTTTCAATTCGAGGGCGACCGAGCCCTTCCGAGTAAAGTCAACCCTCGTATTACGCGCGGCTAATTCGTGCCGCAGTTATGAGAAACTCGGAATTAGTAGAAGTCGGATTGAGACTCGTGTCGTATTATAAAAAACTCATTGTCAGAGTCGCATATACGATTTCTACGGCGTTATGGGAGGGTTTACCAGGAATCGGTAGAATCATCCCCGTCTAGCCTCGTTTCGGTCGTTTTCGCTGGCAACGAGGAAAATATTTTCGCGAGAGCCGCGCGCCACCGATAACGCGTTATCGGTCCGTTGACTCGATACCGAGTAGAACCTTGAAAATTACACGCGATGAATCGCGAAGCTTGTAATTGCAACGAGCGTTATCGAGTCAGTCCCCCCACCCCACCACCGTCTCCACCAACACAAGCTAAACTAGAACTCCACACCGTCGCACAGTGGTCCGGATCGCAGAATGTAGGGACATTCGACGAAAAAGTCGACTTTTCGAAATTGAAAACTAATCCATTTGTATTGCTTTGTAAATGTCTGGAGACCTCGGAAATGAAGAAATTAATGAAATTGAATACATATTTTAGTTTCTATGATCATTTAAAATTGAACGTTTTGAAAGTAGCATATTTCACCAAGAAAAATTGCTTATGTTCTTTGCGATGTCCTCATCGTCTCGTCCCATATTTTCTCTTAATTTTTTTTTTTTGCATGATATAGAGCAGCTCTTTCCAATAAGAAACCATATATTTTTTTAGTAATAACTAATAATAATATATTTAAAAAATAATGCTGAACGATACGTGACAGATTTTAAAAATTTTATATGTTTGTCAGAGGAGATCTTTTTTATCCCAAAAGATCCCAGGCTCTAACAAACAGGAATATGTTCGGCACACCTTCCTGTAAATAATCATGAAAGAACTAATTCCCCCCTTGTCCCACTGCTCAAATTATTATTGTTTAAAGCTATTAATGTTGAACGCGGTATCGCATGAATTGATGAAACTCTGCAAGGAGAAGAGTCATCGAACGATGGTAATACAGGCCGAAAGTTTTTCTCCAACGCTAAAATATCAGCCGAAATCACGGGAATTGATATAAAATTAATTAAAAGGTTCCACGTTATACTTCAGGCACTTCCTTTTCAAAACATTTGGAAATTTTTAATAGTATATGTACATTCATTTTTTATTATAGGTCATTTGATCACCCTACACAGTGGACATAGTAAAATTTAAAAAATATGCACAAGATACGGCAATGCATCATGTAAACAATTATGGATGGTTTTACATGCCAGCGTCAATTCATAAAATACTAATACATGGGACGGAAATGATAAAAAATGCGTTGTTGCCAATAGGGCAACTTTCAGAGGAGGCCCAAGAAACGCATCCTAAAGATTTCAAACGCATACGATGTAGAAACACGCGAAAAAATTCAAGATTGTGCACGAACGAAGACATATTGAATCGATTACTTTCAACATCTGATCCGTATATATCTAGCATTAGAACAAAATCATACAGAAAAAAAGCCAGGCTGTTAGAAGCAGAAGCTTTAGATTTAATAAATATTTAAAATAAAAAGTGTAATGAAAATAATAGTAATAGTAACAACAACAACAATTGTGATACAATTCTTCTTTAACCTATCCGTAGGTTAACAATTCAACATTGTCTGGTTCGAGTTGCACGTTAATATCACATACGGTTTCAAAGTTATACAAAAATGTCACACGATTTTCTAATCTGAACCACTGTGCGCCGTTGCGTTGGTACGCGGAAGATGATTCGTTTTCCCGTGATAGTCAATTTTTCCTCCTAAGCTGTTCCTCACCCGACGTTCGTTCCAACGTTGTCTCTGGTTGGTTAGAAGATTCGCGACAAAAAACCGATGGGACGTGTCGCCTCCGTGGCGCAATCGGCTAGCGCGTTCGGCTGTTAACCGAAAGGTTGGTGGTTCGAGCCCACCCGGGGGCGAAATATCTTTTGTCAACCCCTTCGGTGAGAACGCTACCCGGACGACGAACCTGTCGATCCAATTACAAAACATCACGCTCGAGTCTCTCGGTCGCGTTCTTTTTTACATTTTCTTCCCGTCGCACGGTGGCCCCAAATCGCCAAGACGTGGTCAAAACCTACAACTTATCAAAAAATTATTGGTTCTGCTTGAAAATTGGTATTAGGCCGTTTTTAGGGTCGCTGATCACGAATCTGAACTTGTCTCATATTGACCTGGACGAGGGGAAAGACTAATTCTCCGGACAGCAAACTCTACCCTTTGTATCGTATAAAGTAGGTATTCTATTCGCACTTCATGGTTCCCGAAGAAGAGAGAATCGAAGAATTGTTGGTCTTTTTACGTACGATAAGATCCCATAATCAGAAATATAGGTTTCCATTTGAAAGAACAAAGTTGACCTTCGAATGACCTTGAAAACGTCAGCCAAATAAAAAACTGATACTGCCTTGTGACAATAGGGAAATAATTATAGCAGACAAGGGGGGGGAGAAAAATAGTGTGGGGTTATGAATGCGACTATGTGTGATGCGGGATGCACGTGTGCGTGAGCGGCTTCGCTGCTCTACGCGAGACGCTGAGCCGCGTCGATGTCGTTCGATTGGCGTTAGCGTTTTGTTTTTCGAAGGTACGTTTTTGTTCTTCGTAACGTTTTTGTTCTTCGTGACGGAGCAGCGTCAGTAAAGCGAGAGTCGCGAGCGAGTGAGTGAGTTGATTGAACATTGTCGTTTGAGAGTCGAGTTGTCGAAGTAAAATAAAGTATTCTAGGGAAATCGGTATCCAATCGTTTCACCCGTTACGTCACACCCGAGACGTAGGAGTTTAACATATTCCTACAATAGCTTCAAAAGGGATATGAGAGGTAGTTAGATAGGAACGTTAGAAATATCCAAAAAATAACAACAAAAAAAAAATAAAAAATAGAAACCGCCCAACGTGGGGCTCGAACCCACGACCCTGAGATTAAGAGTCTCATGCTCTACTTTTTTTTTTTTTTTTTGTAAAAACGTTTATTGGAGGTGTGCGTACATTCAAAGACTACATAAGGTACCAAAAACGTGACATAAAAAAAAACCAAACAATAACTTAATAAATATCTGTTTGATCGAAAGTATCGATTCTAATAGATAGACAACTTTGTTATAACTAACTTAGACTAATTACAATATATGGGTTTAGGAACCAGAGGGGTTGTACAGTTGTTGCCACAGTATACTGAGCTATCAGTCAAGGGAAAAGAGGGTGACGAAAAACCCTCGAACCAGTTTTAAGAGCTAATAATAATTAATAACAAATAACAGATAACAGATAACAACAAAAAAGAAAAATATCATAGAGAAAGGATAGCTTGACAGAGAAAAGGGAAGAAGGAAGGGGAGAGGGAAGGCTATTTACATAGAGGCGAAAAGCACGTTTAGTAAGCGCCATTGTGTTTGGCTAAAATTTGAGCTAATACTGTTTGCGCGGATTATCGGGGCCTCGGTCGGGGTTGACTTGGCCTTCGCGCGTTGAGGTTGCTTAAATGGGTGGTGTTAGGTGATAGCCACCAGTATTTTTTGAAATCTAGTCTGTGGAAGTCTAGATAATCTCGGTTAGGGATAATTGAGGAGAATTTGAATTTGTCTCTGTTCGTTATGAAGTCGTTGTGGTTAAGAGCAACTCTTTTATCGGCTTTGTTCCTGCGCCAGTGATAAATAATTGGAGTGTTGTCGGCGTTTTGGATAAGGCCGTTAATATCGCAAAATAGGAACGCTTGTGGGGTGGTATATCCTGTGGCAAGTTGTCTACGGGAAGTAGCGTCGTCTTGTTCGGATAAAGAGCGGACGATGGCATTGTCTATGAATGGTAGTTTACTATAATAATCTCTCGTGAGCTTGATCATGAATAGATCAATTCTAGGTATGTCGGCCTTGTTGTATATTGTTTGGTTTTTTACGTAATGTTGCCAATCTGAACTTATTGATCTATATAGTCGGAGGCAGGCTCTCAAGCATTTGCGCTCCATTTGTCTGATTTTTTCTGCGGTTGTGTGGTTCATGTTCCATAGGATGGGCGCTGCGTAAGTAATTATGGGGCGGATTAGTAACATGTATAAAATGATTTTTGTTCGGTTAGTTAGGTATTTGTTATAGAAGATTTTGCTGTTGGCGTGAAAGGCTTTGTTGGCTTTATCAAGTTGTATATCTATGTGTTTATTGCCGCGGAGGAGGTAGTCAATGTGGACTCCAAGGTATTTTACTATTTTTTTGTGTGGGATGAGTTCTTTATTGTGAGTACCTGGTATTGTGGCTGAGATGCGGAAGTGTTTACTGCCAGCTTTTGTTTTGGAGTTGAGCATGTCGAGAGGCTTTCTGAATAAAATGGTTTCACATTTTTTCGGATTTAGTCTCAGGTTCCAAGCTGTGTAATATTGATTGATTTTATTTACAATTGTGTCGAGATCGTTTTGTACCGACTCGACTCTGTTACCCGAAACATAGACAATGACATCGTCCGCGAATGCAATTAGGCCGGGACTATTAGGTTCGTTGAACTTAAATAATTTGGGGAGATCGCTTAAATAAATATTAAAAAGGATCGGTGAATTAACGGTACCCTGTTGGAGCCCTTCTTTGATATTGAATTTAGATGAAGACAAGTGTTTGCCATCCCAGGTGAAAAAAGATTTTCCGGTGACCATGTCCCAGATTAAATGAGTTAGCCAGGTTGGAAAGTTCTTTTTGTGCAGTTTGTATAGTAATCCATTCAGCCAAACTGAGTCAAAAGCCTTTTCTATGTCGAGGAGGGCAGCACCCACTAGTTGGCTATTGCTGACCTTTTTGGAGATGTCAGTTAGTAGCTTATGGACGGCATGAGTGGTAGAATGGGACTGTTTGAAACCAAATTGGTGATCGGGGATTATTCTGTTGATGTAGCAGATATTTGAAATTTTGTTATTGACAATGGCTTCAAATATTTTGCTGATGCTAGGGGTGAGGCTAATGGGGCGATAGCTCGAGGGGTCTTTAGGATTTTTGCCTTTTTTTAAGATTGGCAAGACTTTAGCACTTTTCCAGGCTTTAGGGAAATAACTGTAATTAATGGAATTGTTAAAGAGAATTGTGAGCTTGATGATTAGGTTTGTGGGAAGGTGTTTAAGGACTATGGGTGGGATACCGTCTAGGCCACTGGAGGTTTTGTTGGGAAGTTTCTTGAGGATATAGGATACAGTGAGGGGGCAGCAGAAAGGGTCAAGGGTGTGATCAGGGAGAGATGGATTAATGGCAGAGTTGGTTGGGCTGAATTGTATAATATAGGAGCCTCTAGATCTAGCCGTGAAGAATTCTGATTTGACAGAGTCTGCGGTTTTATCGACTATCTTTTTCAGAAGGGAGCCGTCGTTTAAGGGTCGCGGTGAATTTATTTCTTCAAAGAATGCGCCTATTGTGTTTAATTTATCTTTAGGGGTATTAATGATGTAGTTATTGTTGATTTTTTTGGTATTGGGGAGATCATAATTGCATCTGTTGATAATGCTGCTATTACTTTCGTGTATATGAAGTTCATCTATCTTGGATGGTTGTTTAGGTCTGAAGATAGCATTAATTTTTGGGAAAAATTTGTCGGGGTTGCGGTAATCAATTTTTTTTATAGTGTTGGTCCAGTAATTTTCAGCAGCTATTTTAAATTCGTGTTGTAGTGCTATTAAAAGTTTTTTGTGTAGTGTTATGGCGTATCTTGTGATGGGGTTTCTTTTTAATGGATCTGTTATGTGAAGGTGGTGTAAAAGGGAGACGATGTACTTTTTTTGTTTTTGGAGTTTTAGAATTCTGTTGTTTAGATATCTGTTAATGCTATCTTTGGATTTGACTTTAGGGATGGAAGTGGAAATTGCTAGTTTGATTGCTTCGTTAAGGGTATTGAGGTTATGGTCTATTTCTTCGAGGGTTAGATTACGATCGGGAGGGATGTTGTTGGTGTGGAGTTTGGAGAGGCGTTTAGTGAATTTTTCCCAATTAGTGGCTTTGAAGTTGTAGATAAAATTGGGTGGCGGGTGGTTTTCCCACGGAAGGGTGCCGGTGTGTAGTTTAAAAGATAGAGTAAGGGCTGCATGGTCACTGTCGTATGGAATGGTTAGGGCTCTACCTTGGGTATTGTTAATTAAATCGAGTCTGGAGTCAACGAGGCAGATATCTAAGTACGACTGGGCAGGTTTGAATGTGGCGAAAGCCGGTGTGATGATTTTAAGTTTGAATTTAAAATTGTGATTTGTTTCCCATTGTCTAAAGTATCTGCCTCTTTGGTTATCACATCTGTCGCCCCAGGTTTTCCTTCTGGCATTGAAATCTCCCGCTACAATGTAGTAAGTGTTAATATTATGTAACTTAAGGCTATCGAAAAGAAAATCTAACTCTGATAAAAATAGACTTCGGCTGTCATTTTTGGCATATGCGCTGACTAGAAATAATATATTACTATTGTTTAATTTTAATTTGATGATGGTGTATTCTAATATTTCATTATTTGCAGAGGATGGGTGTGTAACTTCTTCGAATGATAAGTTTTTGCTAATTAGAATGGCCGTACCACCCCCTTGAATAGCATTTGGTCTGTCTCTTCTAATTATTGTATAATCTTTAAATGAGATTTTATGGGAGGGGTTGAGCTTAGTTTCTGATAGAAATATTATGTCATGAACGTAGTTTTTTAAAAATTGGCAAAGTTCTAGTCTTCTGTAGTTGGCTATTATTGAGTTGACATTGATTGCCGCTATTCTAATTTGATTGCTGAGTGTGAAGTTATGGTCCATGATCTCTATTGAAAATTGTATTTAGAATGAATTCAATTTTTTCGGAGTTAGCAGAAATTTGTGCAGCTAATGTTTTAAATTGGGTTGAAACTAATATGGTTAATTCATTTTTTAAATCGGTTACCCAGCTAGGAGGGTTGATTGAATTGGGGTTGCTGGAGTCGTCTCGGGCAGTTATTGGATTGGGCGTTACGTATACGGGCTGGGGGGGATGAGTGGTCTTCGTAGGCGGGGGCTGTTTGGGATCTTGAAGGCTGGCTGCTTGAGCATATGAAGTATTTTCCCTGATGGTGGCAGAGATACGGTTGAGGTTTCTTAGGGTTGAGCGGGTTTGGGAAGTCTTTTGCTCTTTTTTATTTGCGAGAGCAAATTTGATAAAGGGACATCCTTTGTATGAGGCAGGGTGACCTTGTTGATTACAATTGGCGCATTTGAGATTGTCACGACTGTTAAGGGTTTCGACGCTGCATTTGCCTGGCTCGTGGGTCAGGGAGCATTTGACACAACGGAACGGCAGATGGCAATTCTTGCTGGCGTGGCCAAGTCTTTGACATTTTTTACATTGAAATATTTTTTGTTTTCTGAGGTGTTCCCAGTGGACTTTTTGGTATGCTATGGCTTTTATCTTGAAGAGGTCTGTAGTCTTGCTATCGCTGGAGAGTTGGACAATGAAATGGTGTTTTTCAGGTGTGCTTTTATTATAGTAGAATTTGGCGAGATTTGTGATTTTTAAATTGGGTATCCCTAGATCTTCTAATTCCTGTTTTATTTCCTCTGGGCTGAATGAGCCTCTGATGCCTTTTAAAATGATTGAAATGGGTTTCAAGTGTTTTTGCGTGAATGTATAGAATTGGATCTTCTTATCAATCAGCCCATCGCAAATGGTGGTGTGAATATCGGTGTCGCTGGCATAGATGGTGTGAGAGTCCTTTTTGACTTCTTTAATTAGGAAGGCTTTTTTGGGGATGCCCAGAGCTACGATAATATTTATCAATTCATGAATCGTGGAATTCAATGTGAAAATTGGAGGCGGTTTGCCAAATTTAGATGTTGATTTGACAGAGTGGCTGTTTGTAGTGAAGGAGGCATCTTGATCAATAGTGTTTTTGTTCGAGAGCGGTTGAAATCTATTGAAGTTAGCAGCGTCAAGAATAGGTGAAGGTGTGTCGGTTTGGGGGATTTTGCTTGTTTTTTTGGGAGTTTCCCAAATTTCGGAGGCCATGCCATCGATAGGAGTGAGGTTGGTTGTAGAAGAGGCCTGCACTGCCCCCTTGACCAGCGTGTTTGTAACAGGTCCGCGGGCCACCTTTAGGTTAGGCTTAACCTTATTGTTAGATGGCACATTATTTTCTTTTAGAAAGTCTTTGTAGAGGAGCTCTAGCTGAAGCGAATTCAGTTTAGGTACCTTCGGCCGTCTGAATTCGGAGCTGGTGCCGGGCTGGGGGCTCTCCCCGTCCTCCGAATCCGACGTGATGGAACGCTTGGTTTTCGGAGAAGGGAAGCTCGCCATCGGATCCATGGGCGAGCAGGGAATCCTGCTGCGACCCGGGAATCAAGATTCGGTTAATAAAAGTACTATACCGCACTATATAAATGTTCAGCGATAAAGGATTCGCATATAATATCACTATACGAATCCGCGGCGTATAGGTTAACCAAAGAAACAGTGAGCTGAAGTTGACTGGATGCTAACACGTCCTGTTCGGTCAACGGTCGGCAGCCGACTCAGTCTCATGCTCTACCGACTGAGCTAGCCGGGCATATATGCGTTTTTTACTTCTTGTTATTGTAGAGTCGTGGTCTCGGATCAACTCTTCCCTGTCACGGAGTCGGTAACGACATAATTGAGCAAATAAAAAATTAAAAAAAAAAACTTAATTAAGCAGAATTATGGTATAATTGAAATTGCGTTAAGAATTCGTATCTCCGTATCTCAGGATCTATCTCGGGCAAAAATATTCGCAATTGTTCGATAGCGTTTGTTATCGATCTAACAACTTCAGGAACAAAAGAAGTAATTAGTCATCTTCCTTGTTTGTTCATACTCGAGAAGATAGCAAACAATTTCATTCGATTTTATCGTCTCCGCTTGGTGTCTCGTCGGTTTCCTGTACACAGTTTTTTCGAGAGCGTTTTCGGAAAAAAACAAACTATAAATATATAGTATAAATATATACTATAAATATATAGTAGACTATAAATTACAGTATTCCTTTGCGAAATAACCTAACTATTGTTCTTTATTATACGGCGTGGGAGAAACGGTTGGTTGGTTGGTTTATTCTTTACTCTATTATACATAGAGATGGCGTTGGAGAGCCAGAGCTCTATTTGCCCAAAGCAAACTAGTCATACAACGATTTATAACAGATTTCCCTTACTTGTTATTGAGCCGGTACTTACGTACGAATTAATCTTATTTACTAAAATGTTAGCGTGTAATATTGTTTCCTCCACGATTTTGGAATCTAATTTCTAATTTCAACTCTTAGCGTGGAGTGTCTTATTCTATTTTCCTTATGTCAGCTTGTGTCTATTTCTACATTGCACTCTGTTATTAACCTAACGATAGTCCTAACAATGGTAGACTGTACAGTATCTAAATTTTTAAAATTTTGAAACGCAGTAAATCTAATGTAAAACAATATGTCATATATAGAATGTGCGCAATGTCTTTGGTCTTATATTCAATTTGTACTCAATTTACTTTTGGGCGTGCTATGATTAAATTAAATTGGTTTGTCAATTTGTGCCAAAAAGGCTGCTATTGACCTTAGGACGGTATCATCTTTTTGCGTGGGAGAAAGCTCTTTACTGAAAGAAATATTAGGTCTGATTGACTGCAGATGGAAAACCGTTGGAACCCCGAAAGGAAACCAAGGTCACCCTACATCTTCAGACTGTTTAGGTTTGGCCCTCACAGTCCGGCCCTTGAACCTAAGTGTCAAATGGATACTTCGAAGTGTCTATTTAGAAAAGAGATTCTGAGATCGTTGATTCATTCGTTCGTTCGTTCGTTTGTTTTTGTTTTCATCAACAAATAATACAAAATAATTCTTATTATCATCGGTAGGTAGAGTGATAGGTCCGCAAACGTCAGTATGAACAATAAACAATGGTCGTTTTATATGACTTTTGTCCTTAGCTTTTTCAAACCGTAATCTTGCTTGTTTACCATTTATACAAGCTTCACATAAGCCATCGTTTGGTGTAACAATTTTAATATGTTCTATGCAGTCCTGGGCAAAATTTCGAGAAAAAATATTTAAAATACTATTTTAAATAGAATACTTTAATGTGGTTCAAATAAAATACTACTTTAAGTACAACGAAAAATTCCGGGAAATAAAATACTTTTATTTTGATAACCAGATACATAAAATAAAATATTTTACTGTTGTATTTTAAATATGTATTTCAAATATTTCCTTACAATGAAAATAAGTTGAGCAAATGTAATAGTTGACAAAGTATTATTTGTAGCTTAATTACCAATATTTGCATGTAACATATTGATAAACGGACGACAATGTCGTAATAACATTACGCGCAACAAAATATCAGAAAAGTATAAGTTACAAAATAAGTCTCACTATTTTCAATACTTTCCAAATAGAATACTATGTTTAAATAGCAAAAACTTTTTCTTATAAATAAAACAATTCATTTGCATGATTACAAGTATGTCCTAAAAATAAAATAAACTATTTACTATTTTCTATTTCAAGTACAGTCAAACCTGTTTTTGGGCGGTCTTTTTCTATGCGATTTTTTTTTTGTGCAATTTGTTTTGTACGATTTTTTTTTTTTGCGGTATATGAATGCCAACGGTGTTGGCATAATAACACGACGAGTAGTATTGAATTATGTGCATTTTGAAAATTTCTCCATGTTTAAAATGAGAAATTAAATTTTTTTAAAAATGTTTCCATGTGTAATTTAATTCTTTATTTTGTTTAGAAAGCATTTTCTCGCTATTTCGTAAATCTTTGACATATTTTCTAAGTGAGACTTTTTTTATGCGGTCCCTCTCCATCGCATAAAAACATTTCTTTAATGTTGTAAAAAATTATTTGGTATAGCTATTTATGAAGTTTCTGAATATTTTTGTGCCGTTTCTTTTATGCCGTCCCTATCTACCGCACAAAAACAGATTTGACTGTACTATTTTGCCCAGTACTGGTTCTATGTATGTATGTCGTCTACCATTTGTTTATCCCTCAACTGTATAAATTTAGCCTTTCCAATGTGACCCAATCGTCGTCTATGCCACAGTTCATAGTTATTGTTGATAGCGTTGTGAACACGTGAAAGACTGTTTATCTTTTTTATATCAATTTTAAATTTAATACATATTAAATTATCTCAGGGCTGACCACACATTACCGATTTACCGTCTTTAGCCCTTTTCGCTCGAAGCTGTTTTAAAACCATTTCTTCTAACCTAGAATATTTTCGTTGTGCATAATTTATTTATTTCCTTTATATAATTTATTTCCTTTTATGCATGTGACGTCTATCACTCGTACTTACAACACTGACATTTTTTATGAATTTCCTAGATACCAATATAGTATAAAAATTGTTTTAAATAATAGTGTAGCAATTTATAGTGGCGCCTTAGAGTCGCCATTCGAGTGATAAGGGTTAATTATGTGAACACCTACCTCATCAAAGTTGATGCACATCCCTGCCTGCTGCATCCTCCTCACGGTTGCTCGTCGCATGGATGTTTCCCTTCTTTGTTGCCATGGTGAAAGTTCCGTTCTTTGCATCTGAAATCCTAATGGTGGCTGCAACGTGTCATAGGTCGTAAAGTAATCGTCCCTATTCACAAGGTGGTCCGAGGCCCCTGAGTCGAGTAGGGTCAGTCCTTCGGTACCATGTGTTTCCAGGTTTCCAAGCATAAACGCGAAACCTGAAGCTTCTACCTGCGACCTGCCACTTGAATTGTCTGTACCGTCCTCTTCTTTTCTTCGTAATACTGCTGGTTTTTCTTATGGCGGAAACAGTCCCGAATTTTATGTCCTTTTATTCCACAATAATGACATTTCACTTGTTCAAATTTATTATTTTTAAAGAACTGGTTCGGTAATATTTTATTATATTTTTTATTACTTTGAAAAGACCTTTCAAATCCTGCACGATCTCGTTTAAAATTGTGTACTCTTTGTATTCGAAGTACTTTCGCCCTTGAGGAATTACTTTCAGTTTTTAATTTCACTTCATGACGTAATAAAAGCGTCTTGACGAAAGCTAAAGTAAAATTGTCCTCTGACAAAGTTTCGTTTGCGGTTATTACACCGTCGTAAGTAGAAGGCAAAGTTAATAATAAATGCGACGTTTTATCAGTCTCTTCTAATTTTGCACCGGCGGCTAATAGTTCCGTAATCAAATCGTCAAATACGGTGAAATGTTCAACTAATGGTGCCCCGTCACGTAATTTTAAACCTAAAAGTTTCTTTCTCAAAACTAATTGCATTGCGAGACTTTTTCGCTCATATACAGAATCCAAGTTTTTAATGATTTCCTTCGCCGTGCTTCCGGTTTGCGCGAAACCCAAAAAGGAATCCGATAAGAATTCTATTATAGTGTTTTTCGCGATTCTTTCCGCCCTCATCCATTCGGCGTTTAATGTTTCTGGAATGTTCTGATCTATCACTTTCGATACATCTAATTCGTTCAATAGTGACCGAATTCTTAATTTCCATATACTGTATCTCTCACCATCAAAAGGTTTAATGTTCCTTCTCATTTTCAAATTTTCCATATTTAAATATACTAAACACTATCTATACATAATAACACCGTAATTAAATGTCAACGAAGTAAATATCACTAAGTTAAATGTCACTGATTAAATATTACTAAATTAAATGTCACTGGTCACTGTATATGCTTAATTAAAGATAACTTAAATACAGTTTAGGAACACAGTTTTTCTTTTTGTATCAAAAGAGTGTTCACGCGTTAACTGGGCCCATAACCTATTGGAAATGGGTTATAATTGAATGTACATACACGGTGTTTCAACTCAAACTGTTCTTTGTTATACGGCGCGGAAGAGAGCTCTTTGCTGAACGAAGACTTAGCTTTGACTGACTGCATATGGAAAACCGTTGGAACCCCGAAAGGAAACCAAGGTCCTCCTGCATCTTCAGACTGTTTACGTTTGGCCCCCACAGTCCGGCCATTGTAACTAAGTATCAAATGGATACTTCGAAGTCTCTGTTTAGAAAAGAGATTCTGAGATCGTGATTCATTCGTTCGTTCGTTCATTTGTTTTTTTTTGCCATCAACAAATAATACAAAATAATTCTTATTATCTTCGGTAGATGGAGTGATAGGTCTGCAAACGCCAGTATGAACAATAAACAATGGTCGTTTTATGCCTCGTACGTTAGGACATTAACCAGCAAATAGAGATATATATTGTTCATTCTTCCACTTTCTTAAACGATATTAATTTGTTGCTAACAAACGTCACGGGGACGAGAAAAAGAAAAAGCAAAGAAATGCAAACGATCGTTTCGTCCCAAGGGCTCGTAGGTGTCGAAGAGGCGAATACAGTTTTGTCGCGTTCAAAGCGTATTTCGTCGACAGAGAAAATGTTACGACACATTGTTCTCGCTTCTTTCGGACATGTTTTCGTTCGTAATGCGATGCGTCGCGTAGGTACGACGATGCGCCATAAATTTCCCTTTCGCTCGTGATTCGAACCGATTCCGCGTTACTCGATGCCTGTTGCCTTTCCTCGAACATAAAAGAGTACCTATTGCATAAACTATCCACGAAATCGTGGGGCTACTCCTTGCTCGTGCACGAGACGCATCCATTTAACCCTAGATATAACCAAACCGTCCTGGGAGCAACGTTATTGCCAAGCATTCGTGAAATTCAATTAAAAACCACGGATCTAATCGAATACATTTTACTCGATAAGAAATACATGGACGCTTCACGACGAAACGAGGCAAATCAAATTCCAATGTCACGTATGGAATTTATAAGCCCCTTTCGGTGACGTTATACTTTCGATAAGTGTATCGAATACGCGCCGCACGTCTTTTACGTGCGTTTGTGTAAACACGCTGACAGCGCTCGCAGTGCCAAATTCGGTTAACACGTATACGCGCCCACAGCGCTCACGCGTATCTATTATTATTATTATTTGACACGTACGCTCTTCCATTGTGCTGTAAGGATTATTTGAAATATTGCGATATCGTACGATATCGCAAAATTCTAATATTCCGGCCGCCGATTTTAACGGAAGGTTAGTCGTCTCAGGTTAACCAGTGCTGTGCATGAAGAAATGGCAATATTTTGTGTCATGACGAGTATACTCGTCAAAACAGCTATAATTCAAACAGCGGTTGATTTTTGCGACGCAACTTAGGTACACATTTTTCAAAGAGGTCGCAACAGCTAACTGGTTAACTCGCTATGCTAGAAACGCTGTTCGAAGCAACATGGCGTGGCACGAGGATGTACCGCGACGCGAGAGCTATTTTATTTTTAAAGCAATCGCGTAGTTTACGAAGCTTTCTGTCCGAGAGCACGGGCCAAGTGGAGCGCGCTCGGAAAGTGCCCCTAAACTGTGATGCATTTTTAAGGGGAAACTGCTCCCAGGTTAACGCTGATAACAGCTTGAATCTTCTCGTGCACGAGAAAATGGAGAAAGCAGATCGTTCGAAGTGTAGGCGCGGCGCGGTCCACGGTCCGGTCGGTACGATCATTCAAAGACAAGATCGGAATCGGAATCGGGATCGGGATCGGGATCGGGATCGGGATCCGGATTGGGTTGGGTAGGGTCGTAAATCTTTCGCGTTCTCTCGAACGTATCCCCTACATTCGGGCACCGTTCACTCGGAGAGTTTATTTGACCGGTGCAGTCGCGTACGATCGTGTGCCCGCATACTTACACGTATCGCGAATTCCTCGCTTCTCGCGTCCACCAACTAAGAAAATTGAAGAATCGAACGCTCGTGCCCTCGGCGACCCAATTCCGAGGATGCGACGAACGACAACGAAGAAAACATGGCCTTCTCCGAAGAAAAGTATCTTCCTGCCCGTAGGATCTCTTCGTTACCGACCACCGACGTGAGTAACGATTCCGAAATATTTAGCAATTACGATCTCCTTTTACTTTTCAACAGCCTCGCTGCTGTTTGTAATCTTAACACTAAACCTACCAACGCGCGGTCAAATGACCGTTTTTGAAGTTTCGTTTAGTATTTCTTGTATACAACGTTACTGTATCGCCATATTACTGTAACTTATTGACTTTTCCTATAATATACATACAACCCATTTTGCAATATTCACAACTTTCTTTATTGTTTACTTTCCGAAAAAATTTCATAGCATGTCTTTCTATATTAAGATACATATTTTTTTTTAAGCGGTCACTTGACCGTTCATGGTAGGATTTGGTACACATGAAATGTCGGTTGGTTTAGTGTTAACCAGGTAAGTGCGTTTGTATACATAACGTCGGACCGAATCTCTATTGCGATGCGGTTAACGTTAATAAACTGTTAATTTCTTATCGAATAAAAATGTAATTATTTTTCATTTTGCTTTACTTTTTTCAAATTTATTATAGTCATTGCTTGATTTCAATTCCGCGCCCGTGAGTGATTTTTTAAATTATTCTTTTAACCCATCGCGCTCAGCTGCTGCCTCTAACAAATAAGTCGCGAAGAGGACAACGTAAATCTAACCAACAACTCGGATGTCCCGTTCGAGAGGACACGAAAAGAGTATTGGTAATTACAATAAATTGCAAGATCGAGCATTTCTGTTTCATTAAATTTATATCGATCAAACTGCGTTCCAAATCTAATCTTACATTTGAAATAAAGCGTTGATTGACGAATAAATTCGAATAGCTAGTAGGTTATCCGAGTACAAAGGGTTCAGAATGAATTTTTGTCGTAACATTACGATGCATACTCCGATCGAAATTCTTTGAGGAATGATCATCTTGAAAATATCGTTGAGGAGTCTGTTGGCAAGTTTTCGGCGGGTAACATGTTGTTAGGAGGTTGAAAAATTGTTCCCGGATTTTTTTTTAATGCAATGGTAAAAAGATATCGAGAAATCTTTTGGTCGAACGATCGAGCCTCGAAGAACGAAAGAAAAAAAAAGTTGATCGACGAGGATGGGATTCGAACCCACGCGTGCAGAGCACATTGGATTAGCAGTCCAACGCCTTAACCACTCGGCCACCTCGTCTTCGGCTGGATCTGGATCCAAATATACGGTACACATTATTGGTTCGGGAATCGATGGAACGATTCTTCATTATTCATCGAGCAGAAAGAACGATGGACTTTTTGCTCGCGAATATTATCGTCGCTGTTCGACGCGGGAATACCAACACGAAGAATCATGGAGGAAGAGAAGAACGGTTCGTGGTATTAAACGCGATAGGCGTTGTAGCAGGAAAACGTTTTATTTCGATATCGATGTTTATTTCGACCGACCAACGCATTGGTCGTTCCCCGTACATGCTTGGACGTGTGTATGTGCTTGCAACAGATGAGCGCCGCGACGATGCGTTCTTTTTACGCGTAAAGTTCCCTCGTCGAACGGAAAAGGGGACGAAACTTTTTCCGAGGTGCTCGAAAAGAAGGAATCGCGCGAACAAAGACCGGTGGGCCCGTTTTTTTTCCCCAAGTCATAAATCGCTTGCAGCGTAATAAGCACCGGCCGATCGATTAAACCGACGAAACCGTTATTGCAAAAGTTTCGAGCGATTTACGGCGGAGATAACGGCTGGAATTTCGCGTTACGCAAAATCTTGACGGAAACTTTCTCGACGACGGCGAACCGAAAATAAAGCTCGCAGTTTCGAACGGTGTTGCGTGTTGCGTCTTTCGAGCAAAATCGATCTTTGATGTACTCGGCGAGCAAACACTGTTTCCTGTTGCCAGCGGGCAGCTCGCGAGTTGTTCGCGAACAACTCAGTGTGGACCCAGCATTTGACCTTGTTCAGATGTTCGAGGTGTCGGCACAAAGGCGTCGCTGCATGCTGTACAAAATTCACGAGAGAAAAGAGAAAAAAGATCGGATAGCGACGCCTTCGCACACAGTGGTCCCGAAGCCGGAAAACGTGGCCAAAACCTAAAATATGAACTTTCGGCTAGGTAAGTTTTAAGTATGCGGTTGGTTACAGTAACAGTAAGTAATCTTGGTTACAGTCGTTTTTTTTTTATAACTGACCAACAGTCACAGTCCGAACTTCGAGGTCATTAGACCGTACCTTTTTAAGCTTGTGAAGCACATTGCGAATTTTAAGTGCACAGTGTACAAATTGTCTTGAAACGTTTCGATTTTAATTGTGCATTATGGATGCTGTTTGTGGAGGTAAGTTGCGTAGTTTTCAGTGCCAAATGTTTATTGTTAACTGATCACTATGTATGCAAAAGAGAGAGTAAAAGTGAAGGCATAAATTTTTAAGATGTAGAGTAAAAGTTGCAAGTCCCGCACGGTCCATCGCTAAAACTTGTTGGAGCATCTACTACATAGTATTATCTTGCAATTCTAAAACAAATTAGCTGCCTCTAGGTGCCTCTGTGGTCGTAGCACTGTTTTTTGTAACGCAGAGTAGGTACTTCATGTGCTTTCCTTGCATTTCTTGTTAAACTGTGAGAGATATGCACTAAGTCTAAAATTTAAACAGATTTTGAATAGAGTGTCAATTTTTTATAAAGAATCATACATCCGAAATTTTTCTCTATTTTTCAAACACGAACGCTGTTTTTATACCGGCTGTTCATTTGAAAACTTTCCAGCCGAATATCCCGAAAAGTATGAAAGATATTTAAAAAAGTGTAAAACACGTGTCCAAGGTGTTGGGGATATTAGTCTACTATATAACACTCACTCGTTTGTTCTACCTTTTAGTTATATTAATAACAAATATACAACAGACGTTATAACACGTGCATCTCTCTCGCGTGGTCACATTCAATCTCATCTCTTGTATCATTCTTTCATTCGCATGTCCAAGTCTTCTATGCCAAATATTTTCTTCTTTGGTAACAGTTGCCTTTTCTTCGGCCACAATATCTCCTTGAACATAATATTCATTACCTTTACGCACAGCTTTCATTTGTACTCCATGGTTTTCTTTGTACACTATTGTACTATCCCTATCAAATTTCACCCTAAACCCACGGTCCGCAAACTTCGCAACTGACAGTAAATTTGAATTGAAATCTGGAACGCATAATACACTAGATAATCTGATTCTACGATTTACATTTGTTTGGTCTATCGCTATCTCTCCTATCCCTTTTGAAGCTATTTTTCTCCCCTCTTTGTCTGCTATAATTATTTCCCTATTGTCACAAGGCGGTATCAGTTTTTTATTTGGGTGACGTTTTCAAGGTCATTCGAAGGTCAACTTTGTTTTTTCAAATGGAAACCTATATTTTTGATTATGGGATCTTATCGTACGTAAAAAGACCAGCAATTCTTCAGTTATTTCTTCTTTGGGAACTATGAAGTGCGAATAGAATACCCACTTTATACGATACAAAGGGTAGAGTTTGCTATCCGGAGAATTAGTCTTTCCCCTCGTTCAGGTCAATATGAGACAAGTTCAGATTCGTGATCAGCCACTCCAAAAACGGTCTAATACCAATTTTCAAGCAGAACCAATAATTTTTGAATAAGTTGTGAGGTTCTGACCACGTTTTGGCGATTTGGGAGCACTGTACTTGAAACGCGCGTAAAACGCCTGATCTGAACAGGGTCTTTGGATAGATCAACGACGGTATGTAGTTGCTACACCGAGAAAGAAACGTGTTCGATGCGGTTCGCCATAGACGCGGAGGAAAGGTTGCTTTGATTGGCTGATCGCCAGTTTCCGTTCGTCCGCACTGCGACCTGCACTCGACCGTAGTTGCGCACGAGTTCGCGCAAAGTGGATTTTCTTGCGCCTTCTTGCGTCCACGTCGATTTCGACGCTGCACGAGTTCCAAACAGGGCTCTCACGCCTATACCTATACCTACACGTATGTACGCATATGCGTTTGTTTCTTATGCGTGCAGGGCTCGCAACGTTTCCAACATTACATAAAGATTCTGACTAAATCGATTCTGGAGAACCTTCGTTCGGAATTCTAATATTGTCTGTTTCGGTTACGGTTCCCGTTTTGGTTTTCGGACTTCCACTGCTCGTCGATGAAGCCGGACGCTACAAGTGATGCTCCACCGATTCGTTCGAATACAAAAGAACAGGATATTATTCAACGTACTCACAATATAAAATGAGATAAAAATCGAAAACAATCGGAGATTAATTTATCTACATTTAATGGCGAATAATAGTGTGTTGGAGTATGAAAAATATGCGGTTGCTTGATTTACTTGCTTTATTAAAAACCCATAACATGTACAAACGTTTCTCCTTATACATAATGATCTTGCAAAAAATGTGTATATTTACAGTAAGTCGATACAAGAACTCATTCTGGAACCGTTTCAGAAGCGAGGTTGGAACCGTAACCAAAACTTATGATAGTTGGAAGTTTTGGTAATCGATGTTGCAACAGATGACAGATGTCGAGCCTTGTTTAGAAACAATACAGTGAATTCTCGTTACGAGTCAGCGCCAACCTTACGATTTGGAGTCAGTGGAACTACCCACCGCGGTGCAACATTGTATCAGAGAAAGACATTTTCTCAGTCTTCTTGTCACTATCGGTTAGCTATAGGTTATAGCTATAGGCTTATGACTAGACTGATCTTTATGCAAAATAAAAATTTTTCACCTGAATTGCAACGAACTGGAGTGAAATAGACATTTATTTCCTTTCTCATTGTGCTCAGAAGACTGAAAATAATATAGTAGTATGTTCAAATTTTTCTATTATTTCTCCCACTTAAAATAACACCTACTAATTTTTCTCATAAATGCATCAAATCCGTACTTATGACTTACAGACGGATGTGACTCTTGGGTTTCCAGCGTGCCCTGTCAGCTTTCGTCTAAGAGTCAGTCGCCAGAACGGCGCAGCTGACTCGTAACGAGAATTCACCGTATAAGGCTCGAAAACAAGGAACAAAGGGAAAGAGGATAACGCAGAGGATCGAGAATAACCGGCGAACATAAAAATCCGCGGGTCTAACGATACATTGGAGGTCGGAGCAGGTTGTTCAGCGATCGCCCATCACGAGGAAGCAACGAGATGGTACTTTCTCCGTGAGGGACGTGGTTTCGTCGAGGGTGCCGAGGTTCGCTCTTAGTAGAACATCGGCGATCACCTTCTCGGCGATGATGCTCTGCCGGGGCATCGACTTTCTCAATTTGCTGGCGACGTAACGGCCAAACGTGTCGAACTCGTCGTCGGTGACGCAGGTGGCGAACGGTCTCGGGGACGTTTCTCGGGCAGGCTCCTTCGTCGGACGATCGCCGGGGTAATTCTCTTGCTGGAGTTTCCTCTTGAACCCGTCGACACCGGAAACGGACGACGAGACCCTCCTCGTGTACGATCCTTCCGTCTCCAGGATCACCGGCTGGAAGGTCGGCTCCGGGCTGGCCTCCCGCGATGGCACCGGAGACGGTGGCTCGATCTTGTCCACGTCCGCTTGAACAAACTACAGGGAGAGAATGAACAGACAGAAAAAAAGAACAAAGTTGAGACTCGCGCGGATGCACGTGGGAAAAATGAAAAATCAAACTTTTTCTCCTCGGTGTGTAGAAACTTCCCTCTGAGGGGTCGCGAACGATATTTTACATCGAATTCTATTTATACATATTTTAGTTGAGGCGAAGGGTTTACCCTTCACGCTGTGACATCGAGTCGGTCCCGTGGCGAAGAATTCGAACAGAATCTGCTGAACATGTACGTAATCAATAGACTGCGGATCTTCGTGCAGAATAAAAAATATTTTGATTGCAAGACGCAGGAGCGAAATAAAATTCTTTTAATTATTTTAGTCAGCTGGAACTAATGCGCTGGTGCCCTTAACACTGAACCTATCCGAGCACAAAGTATACACAAGTGGAACGTCTTATGGAAGGGTGAAGATTGAATTTACTCAAACTTTGTAGGATTTTCATTACAATATGTGCTTAACACTAGATTTACGCAGCACTAAAAGTGGACAGTTTGGATTATTTTATAAAAATACCAAGCATATATATTCAGCCAGATTTTTAGCAGGCTTTTACTATAATATATGTTCCAAGGAATAAACGTGTTAAATAAATTTCCTATAAATGCATTTTTACAATCCCAATAATTGTAAATTAAAGAACATAAAACCCGTCATTTTTACGGGTCCCGTAAATCTAGTGTTAAATAGAGAAGTCAATTCAGTAGTTTCCTATGGAAACGTTTTTATAATTTCGATGATTGTGAAATAGATCATTTTGACCGTGGTAGGTTTAGTGTTAAATCTTCATATGTCCACTGCTTTGAATCGTGCTTACCCATTTTTGTCATAAATGCATAAAATCCGCAGTCTAGTAATTAATTTCCTTTAAGACTTTGAACGTCCAACTAGAAACCCGAAAAATTCCATAAAATCCAAGTTATTTAATGAAATAAAAATAGCAAAAAATTAAATGTATGATACTTGAAATGTACGAGACGTTTAAATGTATGATACCGAGTAATCCTCCAATTTTCTTGCATGTTACAGATCCTAATCAAGTTTAGTACAATGAATATATCAACGTAAAAATACATTTTAAAACCTGCACAAATAATTCCGTCACCCACGTATGAATGACGTGGCGTTCAACGTGTTAACTAATTTTAATGAAAAAAAATGTTATATCTCTTTTTTAATATTCATTATGCTTTAAAAAGAAGTATAATCAATATAGGCACAGTAATTGGTTCCCCACAGTAATTGACTCCCTCACCCTACAGTCTAAAATCTGAGTTCCATCAATCGCAACATGATCACATCGCTATTTATCTTCACGACATTTCATAAAGTATGTGTACAATGTATTCTTCAGTATTTATTTCTCGTCTTTCTTTTGTTTTTGTCCAAGAAATATTCATAGCCGCCTGTCCTACCTACCGTAGCCAGTCAATTCGACCACATGAGATAATATGGTGTTTACTTATTTATAAAACTCGATTCGGTTGGAGTCGATAGTTGGAGAATATAATACTATAAAATATAAATGTTATCTTCTTTCTGAAAGATTTTTCAAGACGTTATAGTTATTGTAAGAGGTAAAGTAAATCATAGGGCAGGTGGTGTAGCGTTCGTGCGACAGCTCCCGCTGTTGTTCACGAAGGAAGGTTTGAGAGTGCTGTGGCTCGTTGAAATATGTTTGATGTTCGAATCGCTCGTAAAAGCTCGAAATATGCTCGTGTCTTGAAATCCCATAGACTCGATATGTAATCTGTGCGGCGCGCAGCGATCGTCTGCTATCGTCTGCGCAAGGCGCGGCGCGGCGCGGCGCGGCGCGACGCGTCGTCTCTCGTCGCCTGTCGCTTGTCGACACGCCATACGGCGCCATGCAACGTCGCGCCGTGCCACGCCACGCCAAAGCAGCGTTGCATCGCGTCGCATTTCCTTTCCTCGTCGACGAAATAATGCCTCGAGAGAACTCGATTACGCGGACGCATCGTTCTCGCGCGCGCGGAATCCAGTCTAAAAGCGAGCGTCTTTGTTCGGTTTCCGATTTGAGCGTAATTTCCTGCAACGCGTGCGGCTCGACGACCACGTTTCGGATCGATAAAGGTCTGCGAAGAGAAAGAGAGAGGGAGAACGACAGCGGGAAGAGAGAGAGAGAGGGAGAGAGCAAAACGGCGTCGGTGGGAGAAAGAGAGAAAGGGACTCGGTCGGATGCCGTATCGAAGATGTGTATCGTTAACGACGACGATGCGTCGCGTTGGCTGATGTTGCTTCGAGAAAAGTCGTGGCCGAAAGTTCTCGCGCTTCGCCGTTCTCGATCGATTTAGTGCGATAGGTCTATAGGGGCAAAAATGTCTCGCGAGATCGTACCATCGACTCGTGATAGCCGTCGACGGGGACCGCTGGATTCTTCATGTCCAGGTCGTCCTCCGTCGAAGGTGCCTCGTTTTGCTCGGCGACGAACTTGAGAATGTCGTAGTACCACAAGGACGACCTGTACCGGAGACGCGGGTTGTTGACCATTCTCTGGGAGCTTCGGACCTTTTTGTACTCGCGCCTGAACGCGGTCCTTAGGGTGTTGATCTTTCTAATGACGGTCTCTTTGTCCGCGAGCGGGTTCACCTCTCTGAGCTTGAGAACGAGGGCGTCGTACGCGCGATTCCGTAGCAACCTGTCCTTATAACCCTTGTACCTGACCTGCCACAAGCAGGGAAAACTTCGGTACAGTTGAATGAACTCGGTGAGAAAGTCATGCGTGTAGCCGACCAAATCCGGGCTCGCCATTCTGCTTGTTATCCACCGGGACGACGCCACGATTCTTCCTCGCCGCGTAATCGCGTCCAGCTTTAAACCCGAGGAATGACAAGCTGCGATCGAGTATATAGCCAACCGACCTACCACAGCCTACGAACCAAACCGAGTCGAACCGAGCCGAACCGAGCGTTGCGCGTTGCACAAAGGAATTGCCGTTGGAATCGACCAAGCGATACGAACACGAACGCACCGTGAATGACCACGCTCGACAACAGACGAAGAGCCACTGCCACCGACTCCGAACTCCGACAGCGATCGGTCGCGTACACGCGTGCCATTGAGAACGCTACGCGTTTGCTCAAACCATGTTGCCAGATCTCTCCAACGTCGAACTAGGTTTGTCGGTGCTTGCGCAGCCAACGCTCGACGCTCGACGCTCGACGCCCGTCGGTCACACCGTTCTTTCGTGATCACGATCGCGCTCGCCCACTCTACTCCACACTCTACCTAGGCCAACCAAACGAAACGTGGCCGTGGATTTCGTCGCGCGCGCCCGGAATATTTCGTTGATTCCATCGCGCCGAAGCGATGGTCGACCATCGTCGATACGACGTGCCCCCCGTTTGTGCAAACTTTCCTGCTTTCCAGGTTTCCCTTGGTCGCAACAATCCGCGCAAACACCTTTCACGAGTTCGGTCGAGGAGTGTCGTTGCTTGTCGACACCCGGTATATGCGTCTACCTGACGAAAATTACAGTCTGTTCCACAAGAGCGTGGACGCGATACCTGTGAAATTTGATACCCAATACAGCCTGGCCCCATTGTGCCAGTCCAAACATACAATGTCTCCTCTAATACACAATAGCCCCAATTCTCTTAGTATCATTTCTGTCACTAAGTTCAAGTCATTTCGAGATGAGTGCCGTATACGCTAAACGATTCGAAGCAGCATTCTTGCGCCAGCCCTCGAAACGGCCAAAAATGAGTGTTGGAAATGCAGCAAAATATCTGCACGAGTCTCGCGAATTTGTAAATAAGTGGGTGCAACGTTACAAAGAGACAAATTGTGTCGACGATCTCCCCGATCGAGGTTCGAAGCGAGCCACGACGAAAAGGGACGATGAAGCAATTCTGCAGCTTTTTTCGAAAAATCCGACACTTTCCTTACGCAAAGCGCAAGCAACGTTAGCGAAAAAGGGCATAAAAATAGGCATGGTAACGATTAAACGTCGGTTGGAAGAAAATAAAGTTGCACGGCGTAGTACACTTTCGAAGCCGTTGCTTTCAACAAAGCACGTCGAAAAACGGTTCGCGTGGACACATGAAAACGTTTGTCGCGATTGGAACAATGTCCAATCTCGGTCCCCCGATGCCAATCCAATCGAAAATGTTTGGTCTCTCGTGAAGTACGAACTCCGAGGAAAGCGTATTTTCAAATTGAAGACGCTAGTTCGCCGTATTCGAGAAATATGGAGATCTCTTCCTGTCTGATACGCCGCAAAGCTGGTTCAAAGTATGCCCAGACGTTGTGAAGCAATAATCGCTGATGGCGGTGATTGGACACATTATCAAGCAAGTGCGTATCAGTTCTTTAAATGTACTTTCGACCTGTACAACCTTTTTTACAGAAAAGATTTATTTGCACTCAGATATCGCGTCCACGCTCTTGTGGAACAGACTGTAACACTAGAACTACCAGTCAAAATGACTGGTTCCTAATTTTTTCTTTTACAATCACTGAAAGTTTTCTGGATAAAATCGAGAGCAGCGCGCACTAGAAAATATCTCCAGCTACAAATTCAGCTATAATTTGTCTTGATTCTGTTGCAAAATAAAGGCGAAAACTTGAAGCACGTTTCTGACGTCAGAATTCATAATATCGATAATACAGAGCAACAAAATGTGACAAGTTTAGTCACAGACTTAACACCAGAACTACCGGACCAGTCAAAATGACTGGTTCCTAATTTCTTCTTTTACAATCACTGAAATTGTAAAAATGTTTTAATCGGAAATTTTTTAATGAACCTCTTCATTCAAGCACATATTACAATAAAAGTTGTATGAAGTCTGAATGGGCACAGTCTTGTCACTGTTACAAAGCAATGTACGTCAGTCGCATTTATTGCTCGGTAGTTCTAGTGTTAACCCCCTAGGTTCTAGTGGTTATGAACCTAACTTGTGCCGGTGCAAACGATTAGCATCGTACAGTACTAGCGCGTACGCGATGTTTTTACAAACGCGCTTCGATATTTCGGATTTCGGAGCGACAAGATTTGATCAGGGCCTGCTCTAGGGGGGGGGGGGGACAACCCGGGCATTTGCCTGGGGCGCCATTTTGGCTTTGGCTGTAAGTGTGAGAAAAATATTGATGCGTTAAATATTCAATTAATAGAAAATTTCAGACCACCCTTGCCAGACAATTTTGCTAAAAAAAAAAAATAGGTCATTTTGTTCAGCGCGGTGCTTAGTGCTTAAAAAGGGGCGGCAATTTGTTTTTTTGCCCGGGGCGTCGTAACCGCTAGAGCGGGCCCTGTTTCGATCCGTGTCCGTCACCGATTTAGTCGAACTGGCGCGGTTAGTAGAACTATCGCTACGCTCATGGTCCGATCAAGTATAAATTACATATGTTGCGGACAATGCGAACAAGGAGGTAGTAGATGTAAAGAAATTCGCATAACCAAATTCACGATGCGCCGCGAGGTCGCATCGAGGCACGAGGTGCACACTGTCTGTCTACACCGTCGCACCACTACACCGGCATCGGTGTTGCAAATTGACGCATCGACCATCCGCCATTAACCTGCCAGCATAACGAACTGATGAATTGACAGAAAATTTTTAAATATAAGGCGTCTAGCATGTTTGAGCGCCGTTTGTTGTGTATAAACCCGCACGGTCACGGACGAAGAGAGTTAAGGTCAGTTCCAAGGTCAGAATAATAAAGAATATAATCACCAAAATCGCCGTGATTATTAACGCGCGGACCAAAGTCCTTCACATAAGTTTAACACTGGAACTACCGAGCCCTAAACGTGACTTAGACTTATCCCTTTATAATAACAACAAGATTGAATTTGCTCAGGTTTCATACGATTTTTATGGTAACATGTAATCCAAAGAAGAGATATATTGGGTTGGAACGAAAGTTCCTAGCGTTTTGAAATTAAAATTCACAGATGAAATTAAGATATTTAGTCATAGATTTATTCAATAACATATTTTCCATTCTGTTCTATTACTCTTTGCCATTTTTTCGGCAACTTATCATGTTATTCAATAAACCTATGAATAAATATTTTAATTTTCTCTTTGAATTTTACTTT
The DNA here is from genome assembly GCF_050948215.1 of Halictus rubicundus. NCBI lineage: Eukaryota > Metazoa > Arthropoda > Insecta > Hymenoptera > Halictidae > Halictus > Halictus rubicundus. The sequence goes on from NC_135150.1 coordinate 26,016,313, forward strand.
AACGCGTTGACTGCCATGTCACCCATATGTGGGTGACGGAATTATTTGTCCAGGTTTTAAAATGAATTTTCACCTTAATATATTCGTTGTACCAAATTTGATTAGGATCTGTAAAACGCAAGAAAGTTGGAGGACTACTCAATATCGTACATTTAATTGTTTCAATTTTTATTTCATTAAATAACTTACTTAGATTTCATGGAGTTTTTGAGATTTCTAGTTTGGCAGTCAAAGTGTTAAGAACGCTATGAACGTTCGTTCCAACCCAATATTAAAAAATTTCTCGTGAAAACGTTTTCATAGTTTCAGTAATCGTGAAAGAAAAAATCATCCGCCAGTAATTTTGACTGGTTCGGTAGTGCTAATGTTAAATGCGCGTGTACACACTATGAGTATGTGCTACTCAACTCTAATCAGATCGTTTGATCGCAACACGAGTTCGCGCTTCTTGTATCTCGAATGTTCTTCGTTTCAGCAGTAATTACGAAATTTCGGGACGAATCCGAGAGAAGGTTACCTTATAAGGCACCCGTTCCGAATTCGTTTGTTGCAACTCGACCCGATCCGACCCGACTCTGCTCGATGCACCGTCTCTCTTTATCCCGACGCTCGCGTCCTACTAACTTTCTCGGAGAATCCTGTGCGTCGACATTTTAACACTTTACCGGTTCCTCCAATCGAGAGAAACAAAAAAAAAAAAAGAAAAACGAAACGAAAACATGCTCATGAATTTGAGTAAGGTCGCTGTTAGAAAATAACCTTTATCCAGTGACAATAACTTGGATATGACCTTTATGCGTCGTTTGAAATGAGTAACACACCCTTTAGATATAAACTTTATTATAAATGGTGATGCTATATATACAGGGTGAGTCACCTAACGTTCGCACCTCAAATATCTTTGTTCTTTCTAAAGATACGTAAAATATGGTAAGGACAAAGTTGAATGGTACAATGGGGCTGACACGATGCAAAAAAAAAATTTTGTTTTTATGTAATTTTTTTGGAGATATCAAGGTCACCTTGACTTTTTTCAATGGAACCACCCCTTTTTAAACACCTACAATGATAAGTCGCTTTCATTAGGAATTCAGTGACTATAATTAGTCCAAGGTCATTCAAGGCCAAGGACAGAAAAAACGTATAAAACTAAAGTATGGAAGCAGAATACGTTTATCACGGTTGAGACTTGCAGGAAATAGTAAACATACTATGGTCGTAGTTAAAGTAAACATACTAAGGTCCTTCAATGTTATTCAGCATTCTTATTTACTATCAGTATGTTTCCAAACGCGACTCCGCTATGTTATATTCGATGACTGAAAAGTGTGATATGATCACGATTTACTTATACAGGGTGAGTCACCTAACGTTTGCACCTCAAATATCTTTGTTGTTTCTAAAGATACGTAAAATATGGCAAGGACAAAGTTGAATGGTACAATGGGGCTGACAGGATGCCATAAAGAAATTTTGACTTATGTCATTTTTTTTTAGAGATATCAAGGTCACCTTGACTTTTTTCAATGGAACCACCCATTTTTAAGCACCTACAATGCTAGTCCCTTTCATTAGGAATTCAGTGACTATATTATTCCAAGGTCATTCAAGGTCACAGACAGAGAAAGCGGATAAAGGCCACATTTACGCCCCCGACTGGGTCCCGCTGTCCCTTATACCTGAACCCTCTTGCCATTCCTTATATTTGAGTACACAAGTGCTATGATATCGTTGAATTCCAACAGTTGCCATAAGATAAGAGAGCGCTCATCGATCTTCTTCGCGGTAGTTTTGAATGACTCGAGTATCTTAGCCGAGGCAAAGCCCGTCGACTCGAGAGTCTCGTTTCTGCATCTCTTTTCGTCCCTTTTGCTCGCTCTCTCCGTTCGACGAGCTCCGATTCCGCTCGCTCGCTCCCGCGTCGTCAGTCTCGCGAGTGTCAGCCGCGAAACGACTCTGTTCTCTGTTCCGTGTCGACCGCCGCGCGGTCCGACACCCTAAGAGATCCATGAAAATGAATTTTCGCGGTCCCGAGGGTTGCTCGGCTCCTTTGTATTCACCAGCGAGCACCGCTTTGTACTTTTCAATTTAGCCTAGACGGTTTTCCGCGGTCGATATCGAACGCGAATCCTCGGATTACGCAGGATCATTTTCCCCGTGGAAAGAACGCACAGAGAAACGTCGACGAATCGAATGGAGGTCCGAAGGACATTCCTATTCCTCGCATTCTCGGTTCGAATCCGGATGTTTCGAGAGGCGAACGAGATGCGCAGACAACGACGAGCAAAGAATCGCGTAGGTACGGCTCGTTGGCAAACAATAAGACGAAAATGGAAACGGCGCGTTCGCGGGAGTGAACCGGCGCAAGGCGAACGGAAAAGAAAGAGAGAGAGAGAGAGAGAGAGAGTAGTGAGGGGGAAACGGGGGACACGGAGGAGAAAAGAGTAAGAGGACCGATGCTAATCCTCTTTGTATGGAAAAACCAAGTGGTCCGTCGCGAGCCGACTACCAAGCAGACTTTCGAACAAGCTATTCAACCGGCGCAATATACCGTGCTAGTATAGCGCATCCCGTCTAGACGACGGCCGGCTTTTCTATGCGAACGAAAAGTTACCTCGTTATTTCGCGAGCGAACCGTGGAAAGCAGGAGAACGGCCAAGAAAAAGGAAAATCGAGATGGAGCGGCGTCGAGCCGCTCCGCTCCGCTCCGTACCGGCGCGCGGTCTTCCGGTTCTCGAAGATGCGCCCGCCCGCTCGTGTAATCGCTCGATGGGTTCTAATCGGCCGATCGATCGGTCCCGGGGCGACGTTATCGCGTTCGACGATAAGAATGGTTCGGTGTCCGACGGTCTGCGACGCCGCCGCAAAGCTCCACGCCATTTTAAAGCGGCTCCGTCGAACAATCTCTCGGATACCCAATAACCTGGTTTAATTAAATTCAAAACGGACGGACCTGTCAGTCGTTTCTTCGATATCCAATAACCGCGACGTACGAGCGGTCGGCAAACACCCAGGAAACTGGTGCAAACTCCGTTTCAACGACTTTATCTCGCCGCGAACCGCACAATACTGCCCCTATACAGAAATATCGGTTGAATATGCATCCTGACGGACGCACCGTGCACGCGCCAGGCCTTTCTATTGTCTCGGGGTACTACGTATAGCGTGTACACCGTAATACGTATAAACTGTGCGCGCGACAGTTTGCCTCGTGTTCGGTCTATCCCGTCTATCAGGATCGAAACTCGGCCCGCTTCCTCGTCGCGTTCGAGAACGAGAGACCGGCATTGAGACCGGTATCGAGCCTCGGTGGAACACCGAACCAACTTTGTTCGCGTGTATCTATCGCCAGACTCCTTTGGAGGAATCGTCGGTACGGAGCCCGCGAGACGTTGCAACTCTGCTCGCAAGACAGCGGAGAAACGATAACACGGGGTTGTTTACACGAGGAGAACGGAATCGAGACGATTGCCGCGTCTATCTACAGCAGATTTTCCCCGAAGAACGTTTCCACGAACGTTGCTTGGCACGAAGAGGTCGTACGACGATAGTAACTTTCATAGTCGGTTTTCATATTTTTGCAATCGAGTTTGACAATAATCGTCGTACCAAACAACATTTGTCGATAGGGAAGAGGGAGAGGGGGGTGAAACGGAACGGGAAAAAGTAGGAGACGAGCGAGTTACTGAAAAAATACGTTCGTTTATTATCTATTAATGAAATTATATAATAATTCTTACGGCTTAGAGTTCGAATGTGAATTAAATTAACCAAAGAAGGCATCGTGCGCGGAGCCCTCGGTCGCGGAATTTTGGAGCATCGACGCAGGGTAATGGGAAGAATGATCGCCGGTCCCGGAGTGTTCGGGCCCGTCGACGGATATCCCGGGATTCCCGTTTCCCCCTCCACCAGGCCCAGGCCCCGGACCCGCTCCGGTCCCAGCGGCGGGGCCGGATCCTCTCAACGGTTTCACATCCTGCGAGCTCTCGTAGATCGTTCGGTTCTGCTGGTTCTGCGAGTTGATCTCGTTGTAGACGAGCTCCTGGATCTTGAGCCTGACGAACATCTGCCGATCGAGAGGTAGACTCTTTAGAGGATTTCGGACGCTCATCAGGAAGTGGTAGGTGTCGTCGAACTCCTCCTCCTGCTGGGAGACGGCCAATCTCTTCTGCAGGTGCTCGTACCGTTTCCGATCGACCTCGCAGTAATCGTTGTCTATCGCGTCCATCAGGCTCCTCTTTCGGCCGATCTTGTTCAGTTTCGGCGGTGGCATCACGTGATGAAGACCGTCGTCGTTCGACAGCAGGGACTGGCAAGAGTCGCCGTCCAGGTCGTCGAACCGTGTCTCCTCGTGGCCCTCGAGAATGTCGATCTGCGGCTCGATCTGTGTCCCTTCCGGCGAGGATCGTAGCACCGCCGAGCAGTTCTGCGAAAGGGCGCAACCGATCACCCGTGAGTTCATTTGATCCCGCAAAAAGAACAGACTCTTGAACCAAACCCACTTGGAATCGTGCTCGACGCCGCCACCCTCGCATTTCCCTCGGTAAGTCTTCTTCAGTTCGTTGCGAAAGTTGTCCCGCAAGTGTTTCCATTTCGATTTCGCGACGTCCGCTGCAAACCAACAAAACGATACCACCCGGTTAATCGGTATATCTATATCTCATTCGAAACGGGCAAAACTTCTCGCAGCGACCCCTGCCCCCTCCCCCACCCCTTCCATTTGTCCGCGTCTAATTCGATTACTCGTCCCGTCTCGTCCCGTATCTCGCTTCCCACGCGCGCCACGGCCCACGAGTAGTCGCGAGCTCGCGTCCCGCTAACATCTATCGATCGAACGAGTGCCCGGTTAATTTCGCGGCCGATGCGCAGGCGTTTCCGAGCGCGCGCGCGCTCGCGCGTTCCCTCTGCTGCTCGTTCTCGATCGTTTTCAACCAACGCTAATTCTTTTCGTTCGTCTTCTTTTTCTTTCTGTCCGTATAGACGCGCGACGGCACGAGAAAAAGAACCGATCTTTATCCTTCACGTTTAAAGGTTAGAGAGCCTCTGTTCTAGGTACCTTTAACACCCAAACCCTCAGAGTAAATTTCCAGGTTAATCCTGTTTAAAGAAAAAAAAAAAAAGAAAAAGAACCGATCTCGACCGAGCAGCAGATTTTTCTTTTCCCAGAGAATCGAGCAGGACGATGGTCGCGCGACCTCGCGCGGCACGCGAGCGAAACCTGACCGCAGCGTTCGTTTGCCTTATCGATGTTATCGGTGTTGCAACTGCGCGCCGCAAATCGGCATTCGAACGACTCGATTCGACTCGACTCGACTCGACTCGACTCGACTCGGGTCGAGTCGATTCGAGAGGGGCGGAGATCGATCAAAGTCGGTGAAGAAGAGGGGACGGGCGTGTGCGTCGCCTGTCGGGCCGGTGTGGGTTCGAGAGGGGGCAGTAAACGCGTATCCGTAAAAAACGGAGAGGGATAGAAAAGCGAGCGCGCGTGACGGGCCGGGGGGAGGGAGAAGAGAGTAAGAGAGAGAGAGAGAGAGAGAGAGAGAGAGAAGAGGTCGACGCAGGCGCGCGTAGCCTCACCGCGAAAGAAGAGAGAAGAGAGAAGCGGGAAGAGTGAGAAGCGAGGCGCGGAGTGTACTCACTGGAGACCTCGCAAGCCCTCGCGATCTCCCGCCACATCTTCAGGATGACGTCGCGATTGTGGTAGTTGACGTTCTTCTGGTCCCAGATCGCGGGCCTGGCGTGCACCTCGGTGATCAGTCTCTGGAGATCCATCGTCATCGCGTTCCTACGGGCGCTCGCGTTGCATCTCCTGGACGATCGCTTGTTGGCGGTTCGACGGTTGAGAAGCGTGATGCCGGAGCTGAGGGAGGAGGCAGCCGCGCGCGAGCCGCTTCCTCCTCTGGATACGATTCGTTGAGATTCGTTGGTGTTGTGCGAGGACCGATTTTTCGAGGGTTGTTTGCTGCTAGGTTCCTCGATTGGAATCGTGGTAGCCTCTCCTCCCGGTAGAAGTTGTTGCAGTTGTTGTTGTTGTTGCGATAGTTGTTCGAACGGGGGAATCGCGTCGGTGGTTGTTTCGGCGTTATCGCCGCCGCCGCCGCCGGCAACGACGACGACCAGCTCGTCTTCGTCGTCGACGGTACTGTTTCGTCGCTGCTGCCGCCTCCTCTTCTTCCTCTTGCGCCTGGCGATACGAGAGCTGCCGGCCGAGGAGGAGCTCGCGAAGCCGAGCCGAGCGGAGGATCGCAGGCGAGACGAATCCAGGGCTTTTTCCTCCTCGACTCGTGCACGCGTGCCGCCGTCCATACACGGCCGGTACACGCGCGCGTCCAGCCGGGAAGACGCGCACCCGCTTCAAACGATCAGCTCGGATCCGGACCCGGATTAGGATTCGGATTCGGATTCGGATTCGGATGCGGATTCAGAGTCGGATACAGATACGAATTCGGTCTCAGTTTTGACCTCGGCCACGATATTCGTTTTCCGTCGCCCCCGTCCCGTCGCGTCGCGTCGTCGTCGTCGTTGTCGTTGTCGTTGTCGTCGTCGTTGCAGCTGCAGTCGTCGTGGTTGCCCCGCGATCGCGTCGCTGGGCCGAAACGACACCAGCCTGGATTATTACTAGACGACACGCGCACCTTCTCGGCCGTCCGCTTGCTCGTCGGCTAGCGTTACCACGGCGAGCGAGCTCGAGTCCCTGCCTTCCTTCACTTTTGCCCACGGTTTCAGCTTCGGCTTCGGCTCCGCTCGGCCCCGCTCGGCTCGACCAGCACGCCACCGCTCGTCACCGCTCGTCACCGCTTGCGATCCGCACCGGGTTTCCCTGCTGCTCGCTTCGCGATCGCTTCTTCGAAACCGAAGCCGAGCCGAGCGGAGCCGAGCCGGGCCGAGAGCAACAGTCTCCTCGCGGCTCGTAACCGCGCCGTTCCGCTCCGCACCGCTCCGTACCGCTCCGCGCCGCTCCACTCCGCTCTGCACCGCTCCACTCCGCTCCGCATCGCTCCGCGCAGCGCCGAGCCAGCTCCTATCGCACGCGATCTCTCCCTCTTCTTCTTATCGCTCGGCGCGGTCGCTTCGCTTCTCGCTCCTCCAAGGAATCTAGAAAAACTGCAAGGATGCGTCCGTAGGCATCTCAAGCTCCTGATTTATACCAATCTCCCAGGTTGTTTACGCGCGCGTACCTCTCGGCGCGATCTTCATTCCGTTCGGAATCACGAGCGAAACGAGACGCAATGCCGTTTCAATGCCGCTGATTGCGACTTGCGATGCGACGCGCAACGCGGAGCGGCCCAGGATGATGGTTCAACGGCTGGCCAACTCGAGCGTTCTCGGCTCGGCTCGGCACCGCTCGACGCAGACCGACACGGCTCGGCTCCGCTCGAGTCGATTCGATTCGATTCGCTCGAGGCCCAAACCACCTTGCGCCCGCAACGCCATCCTACTCCTGCGCGACCTTCTTTTTTTTAACGTGGTTGTAATCACACTCGTTACGGAGTCCCCTCCCTGACGGTGACCTCTCCCTGAGCTAATAAGGACGTGGTTAGGAACTTTGTTTTTTGTTTTTCCAGGAATCAAATTCCTGGAAACTTTCCGCCTTTCCGCTTCTTCGCAGAGTCCTCGGAGCCTCCTCGATTCTCTCGCCTAACTAGGATCCTGATTACCTCCCCATCGCAATACAGTCGCGCACTCGCAAAATAACAGGAAGCGCGTTGTAGGGTGTGTGTGTATGGTATAGGTATAGGACATAGGGCGTAGGGTGCAATGCGATCGATAGCAGGGTATACCAAGCGCGGATACTCGATGCAAACGAGAACAATTTGCTCGGTTACTTTTCTACCCGTTTGTCCATGGAATGCCCTCGATCTCGATCGAATAATAATAACGTGGTCCCTAAGGGTTAACCGGGGATTCTTTATTGGTCCGTTTTAGGCTGCGGTTACAGTCGCTCCGACGCAAATACGCACCGATCGTTTCGAGCGTCTCGAGAGGAATGTATTGGTATCGGTACAGTCGATTTCGTCGAGACCAACGTGGTCACAGGATAGGACAACTGATTTACGTGTAATGAACTAATACGTTTTAACCCTTTGGCACTCGAAAGGCGACTGTAAGGCGCCACTAAAAATCGCTGTCATTGTTCAAAATATTTTTGACATTATTAAATTTGTTTGTATTTAATAAATTACTAAACACTTCAGTATTGTAACATTGCACCATTTTCGTATGTATAAAATGAAAAAGAAAATGTATATACAGGGTGCGGCGCGAATTAGTCCCCACGATTTTTCAGCCCCTTCGGATGGTCGGACAGAAAAATGTTTCTTACCAAAGTTAATCAGTATTTAACCGACAAGAAATTGCAATATTTTAAATTTGAAAAAAAATCGATTTTCAACAAAAAATCAAGGTCACTGTCATATCTTTTAATGGGACTGGGTATTTTTAACTTGATAATATTGTAGGCGACGTCGAAACGAATTCAACGACCTGCTATACAATGACTTTCAGATGACCTTGAAAGATAATATCGCCATGAATCAATTGCTAGAATATTTGAAATATTTCGACGGTACGCAATAGCAACGCCTCGCATTTCAAATATTCTAGGTCGGAAGAAATGTTTCGTTTCGGAGTTAAAATAGCTTCGAGTGCAAAGGGTTAACTTATAGTTGCAAAATACAATCTGTCGGTATGAGAAATTGCGAGAAAAAGCCTCATTTCTTGAGTGTACAATATTGTGGAAATATTAAGCTATTGTTTCTGAATTTTGTCGACCAAGGTGGTCACAGGATAGGACAGCTGATTTATCAAAGATTTCCACAATTTACGTATAATGAACTAATACGTTTTAACTTAGTTGCGAAATACAATCTATCGGTATAAGAAATTGCGAGAAAAAGTCTCATTTCTTGAGTGTACAATATCGTACAAATATTAAGGTATTGTTTTTGGAGTTTTCAAACAAAAGTTGGACGATTGTACGATACTGAATTAAAGGAAAAATGTTTTTTTCGTTAACACGTTCCGTGCCAAGCCGTGTTTGCTTGACTTGTCGTTCGGGCCATTTAATGTTTGGGCATTAAATAAATATGTCTGTGTGTACCATCGGTGGTACACGTGGCACGGAACGTGTTAAAAGCAAATAAACATTACTATAATTTCGTTTAAAAGAATTGTACGTCTCCTTTATCATTAATCGAGGCATCTTCTTGTCCTCTATTAACACTTTGAACGCCCAACTAGAAACCCGAAAAATTCCATAAAATCAAAATAAGTTATTCAATGAAATAAAAATTGCAAAAAATTAAATGTATGATACTGAGTAATCCTCCAACTTTCTTGCATGTTACAGATCCTAATCAAGTTTAGTACAATGAATATATCAATATAAAAATTCATTTTAAAACCTGCACAAATAATTCCGTCACCCACATATGGGAGACGCGGCGACGAACGTGTTAAAAAAGTACTGAGGATCTTAGGTCAAAAACGGATTAGTTCAGAAGCGATTCATTTTCTGCAGCGTCCCTTGTCCCAGCCCGTTCTACACGATTTCTATTCCACAGTTACGTATTCGATGAAAGTCGGTATATTGTCCACCATCTCGCTGTTGTCGAACGCGTTGCTACTGCTGAACATCGAGCTGTCCTCTAGGCCCATCAACGGAGTGCCATCGGGTCTCGGGATTTTCTCGTTGATCTTCTCCATGTACTGACGCATCACAATGGAGCCCCTTTTCTCCACCGTTTCGATCACCTGTTTCCTGAATGATCCGATGAAAGCGTTGATCGCGGCGCTCAGGACCTTATCAACTACGCCACCCTGGAGCTTCACTTCCATCTTGCTGAAATGCGAGCAAACGCGATTAAAAATCACGAGGCCGAATGAGATCCACATGACGCATTCACGGATAATAATTACCGGACAGAGGTAACCTGGAACGACTCCAGACCGATCCTGTAATGCTCCAGATCTACCTTCAGTACCAGTCGCAACTGCGTGCCGGACAAACGGGCATTCAAGGCACCAGAACGCGAGGCGAACCAGTACTTGAAGTGGTAATCGTACGCGACCTGAAACATCCGAAACGAACCAGATGTCGATCAAGCTGTCGTTCTTATCGGGAGTCTATCTGGCTAGAGATCGATGCGACAAGCATCGATCGAACGGCTGGAGCGTCTTACATCGATCAAATCTAATCCCAGCTGCGCTTCCAATGTTACTATTTTATTTTCGTAAGATAGAATCACGTCGCCGCTGCGCTTCAGCCCGGACAGCCCTTGCATCCAACCCTTGCTCAGGTTGAGCACTCCCTTCGTGCCGAGTATCCCGTTCTGGAACAGATCAACAAATTTTTTCGTTTCAAAAGACACTCGGAAAGTTTTCATCCTCCTCCTCCGAGGAGGTGGGTCTATCCAGACCCAGATTATCGAAATCGTCATTTAATTACACAGTTTCCAGCGATGAAATTGAATGTGAATAGCTGCTATAATAGGACTAAATATGCCTACAAGAAGTACCTAGCACCAGAACTATGTAAAAAAGAACAATTGGTTAATAGATCAGCGGATACAGTTTTCTTTTCACATAGAATGACGATATTTTTTTGCAACAACAAAATCTCTATCCCCTCTTTTTCTTCTGAAGTTGTCCGTCCAACATCGCTTCCATTTAGCGCGAGAACAATGGGGTACTCAAGGACAAGGTCATCTTATATCGATAGAAAACTGTTGTCCTAAACACGATCAATTTGTAACACTGTAAAAATGGTCCGCCGTCCGAGTGTTCATTTTGTAGACATTTTCAGGGAAGAGCAGCTAAACTTGAAATTAATTTAGAATTCATAGCGAAACGGCACCCGCGAATAGCATTATCAATATTTTTCGTCTTCAATTCCAAATCAAGCAGAATCCATAATCGATTCAAACTACTCTACCTTACACTATGTACCGAACGATAGGTTGCATCGGATGAACGGAAACAATCGAGACGATACAGACAAAAGAGCCAAAGAAAGTTACCAGCTGTTTTTCGATGTCGTCCATTTTCAGAGGATCCAGCCCATTTTTTATGATAAGGTCTTTTACCACAGGCATCACATCGTCGAAGATTTCATTGATTTTGGCATTTAGTCCATCAGAAGGCTCGACCTTCAAATCATTTCCGTAAACCTGGGCTCTGGAAACAAGTCGAACGTGATTCTTTTTGATCGGAGAATCTAGAAGTTTCACACTAGGTTTACGGAGCACTAGAAGTGAATATTTTATTCTTATTATTATAATAATAAGAAGAATGTGTATGTTCAAGTTTTTTTTTTAGCCATTTTTTAGATAATATATACCTAAAGAAATAAATTTGTTGAGTGATTCCACGTAGGTGGATCTTCACAATCTCAACAGTCGTAAATTAAAAATATTGGAATCCGTCATTTTGACGGGTCCCGTGAACCTAGTGTTAATTGTTTATCGTCAAGAGGAGAACAGAATGCTTACAAATCGGGAATGTTGACACTCGCTTCCAGAGAACGTAACCCGACAACGAGCAGAAGTGCCAGTTGAAGAGAAAATTGAATACAACCGGCCATTCTGTGTATCTTCAAATAAGCAGGCAAACAATGAATTGCAAATGATCTACATCCAACCACCGACTACTACCGGGTCCTCTCACCATCCCCAGTTTTATTCACACGTCGCTCGATTATCTCGTCTCATCTTATCGCGATATCAATTTGTATCCTCATTATCATCCTTAACAAGTCGAACACAACATGATACGAGCGATACGGATTATTTTTTCTCAAGCAAAGATACACCTGCTGATCCAAAGTGATTGCCTCCGATTAATTCCTATCCGAAGATTGTTCTTGCTTTGTGGAAATCTTTTTCTTATAGAATACCTGGTTGGATGATACTTGAAAAAAAAAAAAACAGATACAGATCTATCATGTGGTACTCGAACGATACTTCCACTGCATTTTTCCCGTTCGAATAATCGATGGGTGAGACGCAATAGATCTCGATGCTCACTGAAAAAATAATTTTAACAACAACGGCATCGAAGAATCAATTTTTTCAGAGATTTATCAGTTTATTTCGAAAAACGTGGGTTTCGGAGCAAAATTTAATTTCATCGCGCTGCATGCACCATCTTGTTTTCGATCTATCGTTATCTCGTACGTCGACCGTAATTAATTATATTCTTATAAATTCGACATTCGCTTCGCGGGCGCAAAAAGATAAGTTTGTATCGATCGATCGTTCAAAGTCGATGGACAGTCGCATCGATCGAGGCGAATTAGGTTGGGTCGCAGCTGACCCGACCTCGCGGACAACCTATCCACTATATTAATTTTTTCATTTAGGAGAAGCAAGGGACAAATGTTTGCAAGAAAATGTCAAGAGTTTATTCAGACCAGAGTTCGGCATCATTTAAGTAAACGTTCATATAAATGATTATTTGATTAAAAAATTATTTGTTATTCGGAAGTTTAAATGAAAGGCAAGAAGAATTAATTATTGTTTATTGTATAGATCTAAATAAATTATGTAGAATAATTTATTTCTTATTTATATTGTCATTTAACCCCTTAACGCAGTTTTTTTTTTAAACCGGCCAAAAAAAATCAATTTTTGATATACTGCGCTTTTGTTCCATGGACAAAGGCTATATTTTATTCCTGAATAAATATCAATAAAACGATTTTTTTTTCTTTGCTTTCACATTGTTATTTTCAATTCTCGATTATATTCGAGTGTGAAAAATTATAGTTTTCTAGTAATTATAGTTACTCGAGAATTATCTTATGCACAGTTTGACCTGTTTAGCGCGCTCGAATTAACTCGAGCGTACAAGTTAAGGGGTTAATTGCTAATTATTTATTATTTATTCGGCACTCTAAGCCCCAAGCGATATCATTGAGTTCACGAAGAAAGACGCAAGTTTTTCATTCAGCTAAAATGAGTAAATGAGAAATAACGAGAAAATTCTCATTACACTGGCTACTCAGGCTACTGGCGTGGCGCGACGGTATTTATTTAAAAAGCTATTGACTAGAACTTTTCAGAGTTCGTCGTGGTAATAGGTGGGAAATAGTTGTAACAAACAAAATAACAATTTATTACTATGGTAACAAAAAAAAAAAAGAATATTATCTGACAATCCGTACGGTGAAACAATTCGTGAAACAACTCAAGTAAACACGGCGGAGGTTTTGAAGGTTTTGGTTCGTTGCCGTGCTGAAAAAAAACGTTGACGGTGGACGCGCAGAAAAATATCCTACCAAAACATTTTCCTTGGAACGGCGAGAAACTAACAGTAATGACCTGTCGTAAACCTCTCCATAGAGAACAGCCCCTGGGACGGTACATAAACAAGTCGAGGCTATCGTTAGATCTGCCTATCCCCACCTCAGCCGCGCCCGTAGGCCTAATGTTTTGACATCGAACGTCACACGCTATACGTAATATGTGTGACCGTTGTAGCCAATATTTCGAACACAGCCGAAAATGCGTGTCACGTCAAGGCCACGCATCAATATAATGTCACTAGTGTTCCTTCTCGAGAAATGTTATAATTGATTATTTCTCATTTCTCGAGAAATTTAAATCTAGGAATATTCTTACGAATCTCATTTGTTTTATAACATATTTTCGGAAATGAATTTTCAGTTCACTCAAATTGCATATTACTAATCGATCGCGTACGTATAAGCATATCCACAGGCAGCATATCAATGCCTACGTATGCATGTTTGCAATGTGAAAATTTATAATAATTGTTGCGAATGCATGTCGACGTGAGGTAATGCACACCCAAAAGGACACCCAATCTTCAGCAACTTTTGGATGTTCTGTATACGATAAAGCCAACGTCCACACAAAATGAAAGAAATTTTTCTACGGCTACAAAGTTTGTGACAAAAAAAAAGAAGTAGATTGTCTGATTCTACATTAGACGCATTATGCTTCAAAGAAAAGCGTAATGTTTCACTTTATAAAAGTTTGGTTTTAAAGAAATAAATTTATCGGTTATATTTAGCGTCTATTTGTTCCCTGTTTTTATGTACATATTGAACAGGATTAAACACTGAGTTAAAGTTTTTAGCCCTTTCGATAAATATTATTAACGATATTCCAAATATTATACGTTTCCCAATATTTTTTTATTGTATTAAAAATTCTCGAGAATTCTCGAGAAATGGCGTCTTGTCACTCTCTACAATCGTATAGTAGTGGGCGGTAACGTTTTAATATTTTAGCTCACTGATATAACCCACAGCTTACGTCGAATATCGTGGAATTAATCATACGGGAATTTCTTGGTAAAAATAGTGTCTATTGTTATGTTTTTCGAGTAGAAGCTGCGATATTATGATTTAGTATGAGGAAGTCCCTTCCAGCACGTGTTGACCGTGTGTTTTCCTTCGTGTTTTCGTCGGACGGTGGTCATAAAGTAATCAAAACTCGTCGCAGAAACTAATTTTTAGGCTAGCCTCATTTTTAGAGTTGACCAACATCTGACTTTGCCCGTTATAAAATTGATGGGCTTGAGCTAATGGACGAACGGTACAACACCTTCCAGCTGCATTAAATAATTAATAATACCGTGCTCCCTTTCGGAGCCATCGATTTTGAACAATGTGGGAGATAAATCATTTTTAGGTCCTTATGGATAGGAATTCTGAAGTCGACTGTCCTTTCTACTATGGATGGTATTAACCTGTACTGTACACTCAGAGTGTACGACACCCTAACAACAATTTAGGCAAAATAAATGACATCTCGCGTCCGCTTTCCTCGCGTTCTGTTTTTTCACTACGTGAAAGTTGCAATTTTAGGACAAAAGCTGTCGACTCTTATTTCAGAATGCCTAAAGAATATTCGGCAATTTTATGGACACAAAATTTGTTTGTTGTCATTGGAGTGTTTCACATCCCATGTGTACCGTATGAAATTTTTATACGGTGTGTATAGTGTTAATCAAGTTGCAAAGTATCATAGCCAGGGAAATAACGCTATCGATTTCCTTAAAATGAACCTTTTATTATTTCTCTGTGCAACTGAAATAATTGTTGATATCATATTCCTTAAATTTTGCTTGTAAATCGAAAACACATGTTGCTGTCGAATCACTGGGAATCAAGTATGGACAGGTTACCTGAAAGATGGCAATAAGTTGTCACAAATAATGGAAATTATATCATTGAACAATATTAAACACACATTATTATAAATTGACTCAAATCTTTTCTTTAAAAAACGACAGAACTTTCCCTCCCACCTAACATATTTTCATAACAGCTCTAAGTATCCAATATTTGCAATTTTTCAGGCTCCGCGAATTAAAAAACAGAATTTCAAGGAGGAAGAAAAGAATCGTAGAATACGACCATATTTTAAAAAATTCTTTGACACTTGCACCGGTGGTAAAATTTGCAGAACAAAGATATTTCTAATATATTTTCATTAAGAAATTACATTTGCGTATAACATGATAAATTATCTAAGAAGAATTTTATATGTATAATTTACGTATAATGATACATATAAGGATGTGCGATGCAGTTTCACCAAGTGGCAGGAACGTTTCCTATCTCCATGATGTTGTAGAGGAGAGATACCGATAAGGTTATCTAAGGAACTGTGAAGCCCCTAAAAACATTTTCTTTTGTGCTATAATTTTGTTAAGTCGGTAAAACATTCTTCAGAATAATATTGGTCGATGCCGCTTCGTTCCGTTGACGGTCCGTGCCTGTCCGTACCTGTCCGTGCCGGTCCGTGCAGCACGAGTGTGAACGGTTCCATTTAAAACGCATATTTCAATGTTTTGTCGTGCCGGTACCGGTTCGTTCCCTGTTGACGGTACGTGCCGTATAGTGTAATTGACCTGTAGTCGGATTAGGCTGATATCGAACTCGAGAACCAGAGGAGAAAAGAGATCGTTGGTCCCGTACGAAGCGTGGAAGCAGCTTACTGCGAAACGGCCGAAGATTCTCCTCGGATAGGAAGTTGAGCGACCGCGGTTTTACGATTCTCCGATCCGCTCGCTATCGCTTTCGTTCAAGGCTGAATACTCGCGAAACGAGTTCCCTTTCGCGCTGCGACCTACAGACCAGAAATTTCGATTTCAACCACGGGTTACGAGCAGCACGCTCTGCCAGGACGGGATCTTTTGCTTTCGAGAGACGCAACGATTCGAAAAGCGAAACGCGTACTCGAACCGAGATTCGCTGGCGAAAAGAGCGACGATCGATCAACTTTATCGACGCGAACGAACGTTGTTGGCAGTGTGGTGCCCTCACGGGGACGGATCGACGGCTAAACGATCCACCGTTCTACGTTAACGACATCGCGCGAGCGTCGCTTCGGTTTCCCTCGAGACGACGCGACGCGACGCGACGCGACGTCAATCGTCGAGCAACCTATTTGCAACTCGGGAAAACAACGATCACGAGAATGTTACCGGGTGGGAGTTGTTGCAAACAAATAGATCGAACGATTTGCATCGTGGTCGCTCTTGTTTGTTTTCGCCCGTCACGGGTAAGTAATACGACACGGTCCTGCGCGTCGCTTAGTCAACTATTCAATGACGCGCCTCTTGTTTACAATAACAAAAGTAGAAATTACACCTCCGATTCGACGAACGGTCGCTGTTTACGAGCGCCGCTGGGCATCGCCTTCGTCTTCGCCGATTCTAATTGACACTAGATTGCGTTCTTCCCGGAATCGGTTCTTCTCTTCAAGGACCCCGATCTTGAGCTCGAGAATCGGTATACAGACCGTTCCGAGTACGTTCATCAATGGCTTCGTTCGTCGAGTACGCGTACACGATCTCGGCTATCGGAAGAGCGCTACAATGTCGAGGTTAAACCGCCTACGCAACCTTCGGGACCAACGCGACGTTCGCCTAACGGGTCCACTGGTATGAAACCGAGTAAACAATCTTGTTTGCTAGCGTTATCGGCACGATCTCCCGACGGAGCGCGCGGACGCGCTACGATTACGACGGGTCCGTTGCGAAACTCGCCTCTTTTCGAAAGCCCGAACCACTGTTGTTAACGAATCGACGCCAGACGAAGACGAACGACTCGGTTTGCCAGCTCCTTGTGTCGGAAAAAACGATAAGCCGAGTCTTTTTATTGAAAATATGACACATCACTATCGCACAAGTGGCCTCGCATACTGAACGGCGACGTTTTCGATTTCGATAATGCCCGGTCCCTGCACCGAGGTCGCAGAACGGTCCCTTGTCCTCGAAAGTATCGGGGAGGGCTAATTTACAGTCTGTTCCACAAGAGCGTGGACAAAATTTGACACTTAACCCTTTGCACTCGAGTGGTGACTCTGAAGCACCACTAGAAATTGTTGTGGCATTATTTCAAAGAAATTACAAGAAATATTAGAAAATATTTTTTACATTACAAAATTTCAATTCAATAGATTACTAAACATTTAAATATTATACGTAGAAATCAGATCAGGTTTCGTATGAATAAAATGAAACTATTGTAAGACGGAAGAAAAATTTAGGTTTAGATTGAAACGAGCGCCGAGTGCAAAGGGTTAATACAGCAAAGATTGTGCCAGTCCAAACATGCAATGTCTCCTCTAATACGCACTAGCTCCAATTCTCTTAGTATCACTTCTGTCACTAAGTTCAAGTCATTTCGAGATGAGTGCCGTATACGCTAAACGATTCGAAGCAGCATTCTTGCGCCAGCACCCGAAACGGCCAAAAATGAGTGTTGGAAATGCAGCAAAATATCTGCACAAAATGTCTCTTCCTGTTTCATACAGGAATGTATGAATGTATGAAAATGACTTTTCACGTTAATATATTCATTCTACCGATTAGGATCTGTAAAACGCAAGAAAGTTGGAGGACTACTCAATATCATACATTCAATTGTTTTCAATTTTTATTTCATTAAACAACTTTGATTTCATGGAATTTTTGAGGTTTCTAGTGTGGCAGTCAAAATATTAAGCAAGTGCGTATTAGTTCTTTAAATGTACTTTCTGCAACAACGAAAAGTCCAGCCACCGTGGGGTCGTTTTCCAGAGTTTTCTTACACTTTTCTTGGGAAAACCAGAACAACGGTACAACCGGAGAAGTTACGGTTGATCTTTCCGACGAAAACCGAGTTTCGTCGGGTCGTCAAGTCTCTATCCGAGCGCATCGAATTGGGTAGAGTCGAAAGGAAAGTAGTCACCGTTGCGCTCGATATCTGTTCCCTTTCGCTGGAAAATTTCCTCTCACGAATTTCGTAACGTAGCATCGCTCTATCGGTTGAACAACGAGCCTTAGCTGGTCGCCGAGTCGCGGAACGAAGCGTAGAGACGATCAAAGTGCATTTTTCTCATTGTTTTCCCTTTTTCCTTTGATTGCCGGTCGCTGGAACAAAGCTCTATCGCCTCGCCTTGCCTCGCGCGTTCAGTCCGTATACACACATAACTTGATGGTCGATCTGGGTCAACGATCCGACGCTACGCAACTAGACGCGCCATGACGCTTCGCTACCCGTCTTTCTCCAACGTTCGAAGCAGATGGCAAAAGTAGGAGGCTCGGCCTCTGGTCCGAGGGCCGGCGACCAATCGGATCGCTTATCCCGACGAAAACATCGCTCGCACGTTTTCTCCGTCTCGGCTCCGATGGCGCGAATTCTGTTTTTCCGGTGTGCGCGCGTGTATACCAGCCGATAATAAACAATACCGTCGAAACTCGTTCCCTGGTCGGCAGCTCGCTCAGTTGGACTCGATAGTTGGTTCGAAGCGGTCGCCGAGGTACGTGGCACGAGAGTAGATTATTGCGAGCTTTCCTCCGCTCTGAATCACAGAATATTCCAAAAGTTTGGCGGCAAGCCGACTCGCATAGTCGCGGCATACGGTGCCCCGGTTGACTTTGATCGCGCTTTCGAAAGCGGGACCCATCCTCGCTGTATCCTCGCGGAGCTTTCGACTGCACCGAACGGGACAGGAACAGGGACCGGGAACAGAGCTTTCAACGTTCCGTTTGGTTCGCACGGTAAGTGTCGGCAAACGCCGACAACCCTTTCAGGAATCGTCTCTGCGCACGCCATGAGCAGCTACCGGTATGAAACGCGTCGGAAGCATTATCGAATACGAACGCCTTGTGCAAGTAACGTCGATACGCGCCGCGGGAAACCTAAACCGTGACTGTGTTCTCGGCGACCATATTCTAATCGTCCTGGTAGAAAGAAAACAGAAAACGGCAGGAGGAAAACGGAAATTCCGATTGCGCAATTTCCTTGTCCTTGCTCGCGCGCATCGATTGGCACTGCCTCTCTCTCTCTCTCTCTCTCTCTCTCTCTCTCTCTCTCTCTCTCTCTCTCTCTCTCTCTCTCTCTCTCTCTCTCTCTCTCTGTGTCTCCCTATGTTTTTCTCTTTCCCTTTGTTCGTATTATTTTCGGCACGCAAGCAGATCGGACGGCAATTTCCGCTCAGCTGTTTTCCATCGCAGAGGTACGTTTCGACGCGGGTCTCGTCGAACCCTGTGTCAAGTCCATGGTCGAGGAGTATAGTAAAAACTGGGCGGAAGCCAACAGTCGGGAATCATTGTTGCTCGTCGGCGTTCGCGCGCGTGCTTGTTGTTTGCTCGTTAAGCGACAAAGCGGTGTCCACACCGACGATATAGTACCCAGAGCTGCTATTCCAAAATTGGATTCGCGCGGACATCCTCGTTGCTCTCTCATCGATCGCGCCGCGTCTCCTCGCGTTTCCTCGCGTCGATGCGCGCATTCGAACAATTGAGCCGTTTATTTTGAAAGTGGCCCGAGTCCATTTGTCAATTATTTTTTGTTGCCCGTACAACTTCAAGTTTGCTCTCATAAACAACATTTATTACCACGTCGGGGTGGACCAAGAAAGTTCAAAAATATATTGTATTGACAGCACTCTATAAAAATATAAGACGAATTACAACAGAAAAACACAAGGACATGATGGACTTACTACGATACATACACAAAATGTAAATGGGCAGTAAATTGTTATGCGATTTATATAGTTAGAAAATGTCCTGAATTGCATAAATTGTGTTTCTGAAGTGTTGTAAAGATATATAAAGTAAATTGAAATATAAAGATATAAATATTCATATAGATATAAGATATAGATATAATATAGATATAAGATATAAATATTACTTTATTGATATATAAAGTAATTGGTTTAATTGTTTTTTGAATTTGAAGCATTTTAAGTTATGTCGAATGGACTTGGGCTCTTTCAAATTTTACAACGAATCTGGTTGTTAACTTTGAAAGTGGCTCATCTCCATTTTTGGTAAGAAAACACGTATTATTCACTTAATAATTGCTATTATTTGAATAGGAACTGTAAATTTAACTCTTTTAGATACACTTAACCAGTCAAGCGCGTTCGACGTGTATACACGTCAATCCGAAACTCTGTCGCGGTGCGGTTAACGTTAATGAATTGTTAATTTCTCATCGAATAAAAATGTAATTCTTTCTCATTTAGCTTTACAAGGGCTTTGGCTTTTACAATAGCCGCATTTGTCCTCCGTTCGACGTGTATATTCGTCATTGCTCGATTTCAATTCCGCGCCGTGAGGTATTTTTCAAATTAAATTCCACGCTTAACTGGTTAAATATCTCAATTTAAGTAGAAGTGGATTTAGGCCACTTTCAAAATAAACGGCTCAATTCTCCGATATCGGGACGAACCGGAGAGTCTTCCATTTTGAAATTCCAATCGACCCGGACAAGCGAAAGCGACGAACCGTCGCGTTGTCGCGTAAAAGTTCGAGATGAAAGCGCTGTTCCATCTGGTACGCGATTAAACACTATACCGCTGCGCCGCGCCGCGTCTCGTGGCGTTACATAATCGTGTACATGTGTGCGTGTTTCGCAAGATGATGTAACGTATGACACGCGCCTCTTAATTACCGATCGTCGAACCGATTTGCTCTGCGATCCAAGTCCGCCGCAAATTAGCTGACAGGGAAGGTCGGTGATGATTAGACTGCAGATTTTATGCATATTAGTAGCTGCGATTTGAGGCGGTGTGAAGATTCGAAGAATTGAATAGCATCGATATATTACTTTTGACCTAGTGAAATTATGAACACTAGAACTACCGAACCAGTCAAAATGACTTCTTTCACAATTACTGAAATGATAACAATTTTTTCATCAGAATTTTTTGACTGAACTTCTTTATTGGAGCACAGGTTAGAATAAAAATGATATGAGGTTTGAATAGATGTAGTCTTGTCATTATTACAAAGCAATATACATCAGTCGTATCTATTACTCGGTAGTTCTAGCGTTAAAGAAAAGAAGAAAATTTCCTGTATATTATAATAAATGCAGAACATTTTTATTTTGTATAAAGACCGTCGTCTAGTGACGATTTACCGTCGATTATCTCGCAAAACAGGATACTTTGAACTCGCACAGGCTTTGCTCGATTGTTCTCGTAACGGATGATCGGACAAAGAAATTCGATCTATAAAATCAAATAAGGCGCTCGGTAGGTTCAGCATTACTGCGGAATGCCAGCTGAAATTGACTGACCATAAACGAAAATATATTTGCCACAAGCTTCGTCACGTTTAAGTAAAAAGACGCGAGTCATCCATCGACGACAAATAACGTCCGATGACGCGTTCCGAGAAGCGGATCCGACATCGGTATCTCTTTAAAGGTTTGTTCGATCGAGTTTCTCGTTCGATCGTGAATCCGATCGGGAAAATGCACGACCGATTACGATTCGGCACTGTGACTCGTTATTACCTCGTTTACCGCTCGCCTAAGCTCGCGATTACTTTCGACACGATCTCAATTGCATAAACGTGCCATCGAGATAAACGACGAAGCCGGGGATAGATATATGTACAGTGACTCCCATTGATATATATTCGGACGCTTTTAAAAATCGTATAACTCTTTGATAACAGTGGACCAAACAACTTGGATTTTCATAAGAAGTCAGCAGAATTGGTTTGCTACATAAAGTGAAAAAAATGTTTACAAAAATTGCAATTGGTCGAAATTGCAGAGAAAATACTAAAAGTTGTATTTTGCAACTTTTTTATGTGGACTTGCAGTGAAAATTTAGAAAGTACCATTTGTAGATCTGTATGAGTTATATATACTCTGAGAATTTCATCAAAATCGGTGAACATTGTAATGACCTACAGATGTTTCAAAATGATCACACAAGGGCGAAATTCCCTGAAAAGGCCAAAATTCTGCGACTTTCACCCCCCTAAGTTTCCATAGTTAAACTAACGTAGCTCATTGCAAAGTTGATCGATTTAGATGAAATATTCATAATATGTATAATTGGTACAGATGTACAAAAGGTACTTTTTAAATTTTTAGTGTAAGCCCGCATAAAAAAGTTGCAAAATACAACTTTTAGTACTTTCTCTGCAATTTCGGCCAATTGCAATTTTAATCAAACATTTTTTTTTTCACGTTATGTAGCGAACCAAATGTTCTAACTTCTCACAAAAATTCAAGTAGTATAGTCCAATATTGGCAAAGTTATGCGATTTTTAAGAGCATCAGAATATTACTGAGAATCACTGTATATACAGGGTGTGGCAATAATTATGTCCATTTTGAATATTGCCGTTATTTGTAATAATAAGAAAAAATGTTATATAGAAAACTTACACGGTATAGAGGGGGCCATATTGTGACACAAACATTTTCTGCATAGGTGGAGGCATAGAGGAGATTTCAAGGTCATCTCTATTTTTTTAATAGAATGCTATGTTTTTTTTATGTGATATCCAGCGTTGAGACTTCAGCGAGCTATCATTGAAGGTCATGCAAGGTCAAATGTGGTAGAAAAATAAACTTTCTCGTATTACAGGAGATGCTCGAAGCGGTGACCGTTGCGTCAATGCAAAATTGCAATCTTCATATCGCCGCATGACGTGCATGTCTTATCGTTTCTGGGCCTATTCTAGCAAATGCTGCAATTATCCGTTGTTGCATATTGTCTGGCGTAGTGGGTACTTCTTGATGAACAGGATTTTTCAATGCTCCCCGAAGAAACTAATCCTCCAGGTCCTATCCATTTATTTGGGTAAAGTTCATTCAGTGTATCTCTTACTCTCCGAGCATAATGTGCTGGATACCCGTCGTGCTGTAAACTATTTGACGAACGTTTAATGCTACATTTTCTAATAAAGTCCCCCAATCTGCTTCGTATAAAGTGTTCATATCGTATAAAGTATCATATATTCGGTCCGATTGTTCGATCACGAACGATTCCACACCACACGTTAACTGACCATTGTCGTCGATGCTCACCTTGTCGTAACCAGTGTTGATTATCGATACTCCAGTAATGCGTATTATGCAAATTAAGATTCCCGCGGTTAGTAAACGTTATCGGTGAACAGTATTGGAGAAAAAACTGTTTCATCGATTTGTATTTTGTGTAGAGCCCACTGGCAAAATGCGAGCACGATTCACAAAATCCGTGCCGTGTAACTCTTGCTGAAGAGTAACGTGATATGGATGAAATGCGAAGATTGCAAGATTGCTCCTGTAATGTAAGAAAGTTTATTTGACTACCACAGTTGACCTTGCGTGGCCTTCAATGATAGCTCGCTGAAGTCTCAACGCTGGATATCACATGAAAAAACAGAGATGACCTTGAGATCTGTGCCTGCGCCCACGAAAATGTTTGTGTCACAATATGCCCCCCCCCCCTCTATACCGTGTAAGTTTTGTATATAATATTTTTTCATATTATTACAAATAACAAAGTGGATTACAAATATTCAAAGTGGACATAGTTATTGCCCCACTCTGTATATATAGAGAGAGAGAGGGAGGGGAGGGAGAGGGAAGGAGAGAAAGGTCGCAGCCGAATCGGCGCGTAAACAAGCTTTTACCGTTTGAAAGTTCCGCGTGACGAAGGAAGCTCTCGAAGAGAGCTCTCGTGGACGAGACAAGAGAAGGATTTCGATGAGAGTCGCCATTCGGAGTTCGAATCGGTCACTCGGCGAGAACGTGGACGATAACGAAGCCTAACTCGCGGAAGAATTTTTCTGTGGAAGATCTCGCGGCAGGCCGCGCTGGCTCTTGGCTCGAGCGATACTCGCGTTTGGCGATTCGCCGAATCCCAGACAACTCGAAACGCACGCGAGCGACTCGTCGACTTTTGTTGAACGCGTAACTGGTTCCGCATTCCCTGTTCGACGACAACCGAATATCCTGCGGGACGCTCGAGAGCTAGATGATCGAGGAAAAAGCGGGAGAAAAAAGAATGAGAGAGATCGTTGTCCCAACGATGAAATTATTTCAAATTCAATTCAATCGTCGCGTCGCGCGTGGCCTGTCGTTGCAAGGTCGAATCGCGTCGAACAATCTCTGTCTTCGCTCGAAGTTTTGGCCGAAAATACCGCACGTTTCCGCCACGATGAAAATATGGCCGTTCGACAAAGTATGAATCCTTCTTCCTCGAATCCTCGAGTCATCGCGCAGTCACCGCTTCCGGCAATTTCCCAAGCTTCTCTTCGCCACGATCGTCGCTTTAAAGATAAGGAGGACGTCGAACGATTCGATAAGAAATTTGGAAGACGCGATCGCTTTTGTTCCGCACGCCGCTTTCGCGCAGACTCGAGACGAACTCGCAAAATTTCGTCAGCCGAATTGTCCGTTGAGATTCTTTCTTCGAGGTGGGGGACACGAATAACTCGCTGAAAGTTGGGCGACCTTT
Source organism: Halictus rubicundus (assembly GCF_050948215.1). Classification (NCBI taxonomy): domain Eukaryota; kingdom Metazoa; phylum Arthropoda; class Insecta; order Hymenoptera; family Halictidae; genus Halictus; species Halictus rubicundus. Next base: position 26,041,038 of record NC_135150.1, read on the forward strand.
GACACTTCGAACGCCCAACTGGAAGCTCGAAAAATTCCATAAAATCAAAGTAAGGTATTTAATGAAATAAAAATTGCAAAAAATTAAATGTATCATACTGAGTAATCCTGCAACTTTCTTAGATGTGACAGATCCTAATCAAGTTTAGTACAATGAATATATCAACGTAAAAATTCATTTTAAAACCTGCACAAATAATTCCGACACCCAAATATGGGTGACGCGGCGCCGAACGTGTTAAGCTGTGATTTTTTTTATAGGAAATTTAGAGAATATCTTGACGAAACTTTAGGAACAACATAACACATATTTTATAGAATACAATAAATATCTTTTCAAAAACAAATGCGAAATCATTGGTGCGTTGTTACAAATGTTTATCTAAAATTTACTTAAAAACTGAATGATTAAATTTGACAATTTCGTTGCGAATCGGGAGATTCATCGATTGCGAAATGGATTTACACTTATTATCGTGTAAGTATATAAAAAGACTGGGTCGAGATTAAATGGTTTTTGAGTTTGCTGCAGGATGCTCATCGTGACCAGTGGGCGTACATTTAACTACTGCGAAACTGTCGTTGTGTGGATTCAAGTCGAAAATAGCCTCATTATGTTTGACGGAATGATCGGTTGCGCGGTCACGCACCACGTTGCTCTCCAACATGCAACTTATATGACACGCGGCCGTAAGACCGACAGGTCGGACCTCTTATTCTACGTTCATTGAAATCAGAGTTGTGCAGAATTACAGTTGAATTACTCCAGGAATTATAATTACAAAGTAATTGAATTATACTGTAATTAAATTACATTGTAATTTATAATTTAGACCTTCATTCAATTAAATTATAATGTAATTCGTAATTGCAGTGGAGTACAATTACAAAATACTTTGTACTTAAATTACATTAATTACGAATTACGATCAGACTTGTGCAGATTTACAATTGAATTACTCCAGGAATTATAATTACAAAGTAATTGAATTATAGTGTAATTAAATTACATTGATGAGGTCGCTCATATAATTTATAATTCAGATCTCCGTTCAATTAAATTACAATGTAATTCGTAATCGCAATGGTGTAAAATTGTAAAATACTTTGCAATTAAACCACGTCAATTACGAATTACGATGTAATTAGATTAAAATAAAAAATTAAAGAATAATAAAGTATTAGGTAATGAGAGGTTGAAAAATCCATGTGAAGGTTTCAAACATAAGGAATTTATTATTAATACATTTATAATATCTGAACAGAAATAACTTCTGCGTTACAAATTTGTTAAATTTCAAACATAAATACGAAAAGCAGAAAAAGGAAACATGTCTCTACTTTACCCAGGTTACGATATATATTAAAAGGAAAAAATAACGACAATCACCTAATGAGACTCATTAAACAAATATTAATATTATTTGTAAGTAAAATGAAATACATTCTCTAATAACAAAAAACTGAAAAGAGGAACGGTTTTAGCTTACCACTAACCAATAACAGTATGGGTTAGTATTTAGTAAATAGTATTTCATTTACACACCTGATTAAAATAATTAGTAATTGAATTAATTGAAAGGTTTGGATTACGTAATTCAGTTACGACGTAGTTGAGTTACTATATAATTGAAATATAATGTAATTCAATTGTGCAATTGATTTACAACGTAACTGAATTAGCATAACTCTGAAATTATAAACACGCTTCGGTCGGAACCGATCGAATAAATCAAATCTCGTCAATTTCATGGGGCAACGCGTTCCAGTCTGTTTTAGCGATCGGTATCGAATTTCGATCCGGCAATATACAATAATATCGATTTATGGAAAAACAGCCGATTTTCATCAACCGATCGCATGATTTACCAGGCTCGAATAACGATACGCTTATCCGCGGATCGTAAAAATGTGTGCGTCCGGTTTACTAACACACGACCGCGGTCAACTTGCGTAACCGTAATCTCCGCTTAAATTTCGCGGTTGTACGATTTCGCTGGCATTGAAATCGGACGCGTGACGTTCGCTAAAATTGGATTCCGTTTTGTACCGTTCTCGGACGTTTTCTCTCCGCGAACCTTTGAAAACCGATTCGAACCGGAAGTGTAAACGACGCACAGTGGGCAATTTGGACAAAATCGGATTCAAAATCAAGGAACTTTCGATAGGAATGAGGTAGAGCGATGAAATTTTTTTTAAATTAAAACTGAAACTTTGTAGAATATGGGAAAAATAGGGAGATTATTACCATCCAATCATTTCAACGAAAAAATGACTTCATTAGTTTTAGTCACAAAAATATATTTTTTGCAAAATCCTGAGGTCGTAGACAAATGTTGAGCCCAGATTTGAAATCAGCGTGAAAAAATCTATGGGAAATGATGTATAGCATGTTAGAAAAAAATTTTTTCCGCGCGTGGTATTGGAAAAACTACAATTTTCTTGAATTTGTGCGCGTTTAACGAATTTTCTCGAGGTTAAAAAACGTTCGTACCACAATCTCTCTATTTTCCCATATTCTACAAAGTTGCAGCTTTAATTAAAAAAAAATTTCATCGCTCTACCTCATTCCTATCGAAAGTTCCTTGATTTTGAATCCGATTTTGTCCAAATTGCCCACTGTGCGGCGCAGCATCGCTGGCACCGTGTCTCCCGTTGCTCGGCGCGCAACAACGCACACGCACCGGTACGCATCGCTCGGTGACTTTCGTTTTCGTGTCACCGTATCTCGGGGTGACTTGTATCGAAACCATGATGGATAACGAGCCGATACCAGAAAACAGTCGCACCGGGTGACAGCGATGAGTCATCCGAAAGCCGGAACAAAGTTCACGTTCTTTTTCCGCATCGTTTACCGTTTACCGTTTACTTTGCAGGTTCGCTGCGTTTCGAAGAGCGCGGTAAACACCGGACAGAGTCACGTGACAGCACGCGTCTTATCGAGCGACGCGCATCGGGCCTGCGATTGGTCGAGACGGGCCACGTGATCGGTTCTAACGTCAACTTGGACCACCGTCTGCTGGTGCTTGATCGGATTTCTCAGCGAACCTTCCAGGAACAAAGGATACGCTCTCCCTTCGATCCGACTGACGAGTATCCTCTCACCGAGGGTTCGCTTTCTTCGTGGACTGTCGACTCGTACGTCACGGAACACGGCGCATCACAAATCGACGCTCGGTGTGTCTCTTCGAGATAGTTCACCGGCGATTCGTTGACAGTTCGCGACCGTTTCGAGTCGGTGACACAGCTGAATTCGGAAGCCCAGTGAAATTCGGTTTCGAACTTGATCGGACAGCGATCGTCTGCCTGTCGCAGTGTTTCCTCGACGATCGTCGCGTCCCGCGAGCCTCTTGGATGCCGTCGAAATTCGGTTTTCCAACATGGTTAAGTAAATATCTTGGAACCAACAACGCGGTGAATCGTGCGTCTTTCGTCTCGGCGTATCTCTGGGAGGGCACGCGCGCACCGTGTGTCGATTTCGTTTGAACAGCGGTCAAATCTATTTGTCGAGTGTACATTTCGAGAACGATTTTGATCGGGAGTCGGTACAAAGATGTACAGCATGAACTACATTGGTAAGTTTATTAGTAATTTTCGAGACTTTTACAATGAGATCAACGCGGCGACGCTCACCGGTGCCATCGACGTCGTGGTCGTCGAGCAGCCGGATGGATCGTTCACCTGCTCACCCTTTCACGTGCGTTTTGGAAAACTGGGGGTACTTCGCTCCAGGGAGAAAGTGGTAAGTTTCGAATTTCTCCTTCTGCTGCCTGTTTCACAGCCTTCGCACTTCTGTCCGATCGTCGACTACCAAAGAACGTAATTAACTCTTGTCGACGTTTTCGTAGGTGGACATAGAAATCAATGGAGAGCCGAGGCAGATTCATATGAAGCTGGGAGACTCCGGAGAAGCTTTCTTCGTCGAAGAAGTTGGCTCCGATGGATCTCCAGCCGACACGGAGATTCCACCTCACTTGGCCTGTTCCCCCATCCCGGACGACGCGTGTTTCCCACCGTCCAGATTCAATGTTCTCTCCGACGTGCCTCGAGAACAAAGAGACAAGATTTTGCTAGAATCGGTTTTGTCCATAGAGAAAGAGAAGTGGGAACAGATGTCCGCTTTGCCTCCTGACCAACGGGAACAATTTCTGATCGAAGAGTTTTCCGATCTTCCCGCAGAGCGCAGAGAACAGTGGCTCAAAACAGCTTCTTTGACAGCGGAGGAAAGAGACAACTTGTTCAAGGAGAACTTTGGTAATATATCCACCTTTCAAAAACAGCAGTTGATTCGAGAACAATACTCCGCTCTGGGGAACGAAGAGAAGGACAGATTGTTTAAGGAAAATTTCCCGGAGTTACCGGTCGAACAGAGGCACAAGTTTGAGATAGCCCTGTTGAGCGACTGGAAAGACAAAGAAGAGGAAAAGCAAGAGTCTCTGAAAAACGTGGAAGAAATCTTCGACATGGAAGGCATAAACGAGGACGAGACTCGTCCAGCCACCGCGTCGACTCCCAAGTCTTTCGTAGCTGTGACTTCCTCGGATAGGATCCGCAAGATTAGCGTGGTCAAAAACGACTTTAGGCCGATCACGGACGACGTGCAGAGCAGTGCGAAAGAAAAGTCCAGCGACGAGTCGAACTCGTCGTTGACCAAGAAAACTTCGAAGGACGAAACGGTCGAAGAAAATAAGAATAACAATTCCACGAAAAGGAAGCGAAAAAGGAAGAGCATCATGAGGAAGAAGGGATCCCACAGGAAGGCCAGCAACGGCAGCAGCAGTCAAACCGAAGTCAGCGAGAACGACGTGTCCATTCAAGACGACTCTCTCGTCGAACCGGTAAGTTCCATGGGATAAGGTTGAACTCTTTGCACTCTTAATCGTAGTTTAATCGTTTGGAGCGCAAGGGAGTAACGTTGTGCTTCTGGAGGGTTGCGTATTGATATGTACATTGTACGAAAGATGTTGAAGGGGCCGAGCCCGGTTCCAGAAACGGAGAATAAGAGTACGCCGTCTGCCGAGCCTGCCGCCTCGATGCAAGAGCCGTCTGAAACTCGACCGGAGACGGACTTCCATTTCTTCAGCGACACCGAGGTCACCAAGTATGTGCAAGCACCGCTCTTTTCTCGAAACCACGATTTCCCCTTTCATTAATTGCGATCGTATCTGAACAGGAATCAGGATTCCAGGCCGTGCTCCCCGGTTCAGTCCGACACGGAGTTTGAAATGCGAAAGATCACGCAAGACAACGCGGAAGGGGAGGATAAAAGTCTTCAGCAGAGTTGGAGATGGGGCGAACTGCCGAGTCTACCCCCAGAAACGGCACACCCGTCTCACAGGAATTCATTGAACTCGACGAACGCGGCTAACCAACCAAACAATAGTTAGTTAATCTATACATATACCCTGCACCTTACGTATTCCTGTTTGATTTGCTAAATTACTCATTTGATTATAGCGGAGGCACATCGCTCCATGCTCAGCGGAATGTTCTCCTTTATGAAGAAGACTTCTCGCGTGAGACACAATCCGGAATCCGAAGGAATTTATTTGAGCGACATAAACGCCGACGAACTAGACCCTGAAGTCGCGGCGCTCTACTTCCCTTCTTCTCACAGAGGCCCGACAGCCGCCAAAGGTATAAATAACTCGCCCCGAAAGTATTTCGAATGTCACGTTAAATCACTAACACAGAATAAGGAAGAACTAATTACGATCGTAATGTAATTTCCAGACAGGAAAGCTGTGGACGAGGAGGACACCGAATCGGGTAACGGACCGAGTTTACCCCAAAGCCCGAATAGCGTAATCGGAGCAATCGGAGGGCCAAAATCGCTGGACAGCGATTTCGAGGAACCGAAGCATACGATATTCGACAACAGCATGGACGTCAGCTTGTCGTTGTGCGGTGGTTTGGACTCCGAGCATGGTCCTTCCAAGGAAACTTTCCATCAGAACTTGCTCCATTTCGAGGACATATGCACCGATCCGAAATTGTACGAAAATCCGAATCTAGTCGTTAAGATTAACGGAAAGTTTTACAATTGGACTACCGCTTGCCCGATCGTGATAACGTACGCTGCTTTCCAAAGACACTTGCCGCAAACGACAATAGAAAATCTGTATGCCCAATGCATGTCTCTGCCGATGCACGAAGAAAAGAAGCAAGAGAACAATGGCAAGCCCGAAAGTCGCAGCGGTTACAGTTCCTGGTTCTCGTGGAGACGTTCCACGCAACCCTCGAAAAAGCCCCAAGAGCTTAGTCAAGGTAACATGCTTTTATCAGGACTTTTAATTCGAACGATACACGATGCTAATAACATGCCTCGTCGCAAATATTACAGTCGACGGAGGAGCAGCCAATCTACAATCACCGGAGCAATTGAGCGAATCCAAGGAAAGTACACCGAGCGAAGAGACAGCGGCCAGAGATGCCGATCATAACGCGGAGGAGATAGGAAATCGCGATAGGCCCGCGATCGAGATCGAAAAGGAGTGCGATAAAGCCGCGACTGGTTTCGTCGAAGCCGAGAAAAATCGAGAAAGGGAGGGCGAAGGTTACAGCGGCAGCGAGGACTCTGACAGCAATCAGAATAAATCGCAGGGCGTTAAAATACCCAAGGAACGAAGACCTTATTACGAATCCACCGAAAAGTATCGTAAAACTTTGAGACTGTCGTCTGCCCAAATAGTATGTATACCTTTCGTTATTGTTGCCATTTAATACGATACCGATATCATTCCGAACGTGTTCGTTGTTTGCAGGCGAGTCTTAATTTGAAGGACGGGGCCAACGAGGTCGTTTTTAGCGTGACCACGGCTTACCAAGGGACAACCCGTTGCAAGTGTCACATCTACAAATGGAGATGGGACGACAAAATCGTCATCTCCGACATCGACGGGACTATCACAAAGTCGGATGTCTTGGGTCACATCTTGCCCATCGTTGGCAAGGACTGGGCCCAATCGGGAGTTGCTCAATTGTTCACGAAAATTAAGAACAACGGCTACAAGCTGCTCTATCTCTCGGCGAGAGCGATCGGACAGGCCAGAGTCACCAGGGAATATCTGAAGAGCATCAAGCAGGGCGATCTGTCGTTGCCCGAGGGTCCGTTGCTGCTCAATCCGACCAGCTTGATTTCAGCATTCCATCGCGAGGTCATCGAGAAGAAACCCGAAGAATTTAAAATATCCTGCCTCAGCGATATCCAAGCGTTGTTCCCGGAGGGCTCGAAACCGTTCTACGCTGGTTACGGAAATCGAATCAACGTAACTATTACTTTTCCGTGATTAGCGAACACCTGTTTGCTTATCATTTCGCTTATTTCCGTTTGTCTTGCAGGATGTATGGGCGTACCGGGCTGTTGGAATTCCTACTATGCGAATATTCACTATAAACCACAGAGGTGAATTAAAGCACGAATTAACGCAGACATTCCAATCCTCGTAAGTAATCATACTTTTTTTTCCTATGCTTTTATTCTCCGTATTTGTCAACTTTTTCTTACACCTGTTTCGATTAAAGTCTGATCTAGTATTTAGTTGTGAAACGATATGCGTTACGATAACGTCGGTTCTTCGGTAGTACGATAACGATTTAAATGCTTTCTACGATATTACCGCATGTCGTCGCATTAGTTTCACCATCTGTAACGCATCTATTAGCGCATTTCTAGATGAATAGAGCCGGACCGCGGCCGTTCTCTTACGTTGAACCGAAACTTTGGAAACGAAGGAGTTTAGTAATCGGAAGGGAAGACTATGCGCGTCTATACGGTGATTCTTTCGGGGAAAAAAAGATGTATTTATAGGACGGATATTTCTGTGTTTCCAGCTACGCGTGTCAGTGCAATATCGTCAATGAGTTGTTCCCGCCACTGCCCGTACGAAACAGCTACTGATGGCGGCACAACCATAACTGTGTCATAATGTTGATCCACTTAGTCATGTTGCGATAACGACGTCCACACAAGGCAGCATTAATCCTGCCATTGGTCCGGGAATCTGTCCCGTAGAAATTAACTAACTACCTCATTCCGGGAACCATTAGATAGAACAATGTATTCTCTACGTAGTGTGGAGACAGCGATACACGATAGATTCCAACTAGTTTTCTAACGGGTCGCTTTCGAGGGGCCTCCGTGTGCTTTCTGTCGCACACGCGTACGTACACGTTCCATAGTGATACGTCGCGATACACGCTGCAAGAAGAGCAGACGAGGTCCGCGCGCGAGCGCGTTAAACCGAAACACACGTAACTTCGTCCAATGGCATATTCTTTCGAGGCGAGGCATCTTGAAATTTATACTCGTCCCATCTCAAGTCGACGTCATTAGTACATGTGTTGTATGATGTGTTTGGTTATGCAAGAACATCCACACCTGTCTTCTTACGATTTATAGGGTAAGCACTTGTTGTTACGTCCTGCAGCCGCTTCTTGTCACTTACACGATCACCGGACTCCTCTCATCATCAACAGTCTTAATAACGTTGCCGTCGCTTCACGTTTCTCAAGATTCTCCTGGCAGTAGAACTCACGAAAAAAAATGTAGTACACGATTCGTGGGAATCGCACGAATCTTCCACCGAGTGCACGATACATTTATTCCTTCGTTCCGTCTCGACTACCTCTCGGTAGATCATCTCGAAACTAAATCTTCGAAATTAACACCTGTCGCATGAATGTTACATTTTTTTTTGTCTTCATCTTCCGAGAAGAAGGAAACCAATAGCCTCGTACTCTCTGTAACGGCTATACCATTGTGCGCATCTCAAGACCCACGATCATCATCGACCATCATCACGATTCTACGATAATCTGTCTGTGTGTATCTTATCCGACGTTTATTCCCCTGGTCTACGAAGAAAAACAGTTCGACGTTCTCTCTCTCTCTCGATCCTTCTGAATCGTTTCTCTCATTGAACCTTCGACGGACAGACGGACAACGCGACGACGAAATTCTATAGATCGCCATGAAGCCATGTGATCGTCATGTTTGCATTATCTTTTTCCAGATACTCGAACATGAGCTACATAGTCGACCATTTATTCCCGGCGTGGAGGGTCGACGCCGCTGACGAATTCAGCCATTTCGCGTACTGGCGAGATCCAATACCGGAAATGGCGTCGCTGGAGGAACTTTATGCTCAAACTCGGACTGTCTACTAAGGATAAACCTGTGTACGTGTTTTGCACCGGCGCAAAACGATAATCTATTCGTAATAAGAAAACAAAAAACGATCGTCGGTATTTAGCTACTTTTTATACTCCCACGTATTATCGGCTATAGAGCGTTGTTGCTTGGTGCGACTTGTTTTCTCTCGATGTGTCTGCTACGCGATCGTAAGCTTAACGTTCGGTGTTGTATTCGGTTCGTCGGAAGACACTAGATAATGATAATCACTAAATAACGCTAACGCGACATCGACGATTCTCGCCATTGTTTCAAACGTTTTCTATTCGATTCGATTCGATCACATTCCAATTCTGTTAGAACGGAGGAACGTTTTGCTCCTTGACCGCTCGATTTTTGTGAGAATGACGCGCGGTTAGAGAGCAGGCCGCGTTTCTTCTCGGTTGAAAGGTTGATTTTGTTGTTGAACGTCCGTTTCGAAACGGATCGCTCGTGTGCGATCGTTGATAACGTTGTTGCCGCGTTTACCGGCGACGTAACATAGCTAAACAGGAAGCACCTTTTACTGTTCGCTCTTCTCGAGAAGCTTTGTTCCATTTTAGTCGAGTTCTTCACCGATGATACGAATGTTTTTTAATCGTTAGTTGCTCTACGACACGAGGATCCAGCGTATCGTATGTAATATAGTTTATATGCCTATTTTAGTTTTAGTTTTATCGAACACTTCGTTTAAGAAATCCTTATTTATTTTTATACGAGATCTCTGTTGAATTAGTGTGCTGTGAGATTGCCATATATCCTAGACTCTTTACCTCGTTTGTGTATTGTGATATTTCGGCGGAAGTAGTACTTGTCGAACAAACGGTCGATATGAGATCTCAGTGTAGAGAAAACGAGCTCGTGATTGAAACCGCTTGTTTTTCCGGGTATGTACTTGCCTACGCCGAATTACGTCGAGAACGCGTCGTCGTTTCTTTTTTTTTTTTGCGATACACATTACGTACACCTTTGTCTTTCAGAATGCATCGTCTAGGTACGCGTCGATATAATAGAATAGACTAAGTTGACCTAAGTTCCCTGCAACAACACCACCAGAAAACACCCCACGGCAAGAGCAACGTCATCTTTACCTTTTCGTTTGCTCTTTCTTTTTTCCTGCAATAATAATCTTTAGCTCGTACCATCGAAAGATACGGAAAGTACAATTGCGTTTAACCAAAGAAGAATCGAGTTCAAAGTATTTTCAGTTTCGTTTGGACTGTTTACTACTCGAAGAAACTATTATACTACAATACAATATACGTACAAATGAAAAGTACCAATAATCACGTTGTCAGACGATATACCCGTATTCTATCGGCTCCTTGGACAGAGTCGAAACAGTGTTGAGAAACGAAAATTGGAATGCTGTTACTCTTTTTCCTCTTTTTTTTCCGAATATTCGCGGGCGATCCGTTTAGGTTTAAAAGTATGTTAATTAGTGCTTTGTAAAGAGTGTATATAATTCTAACGACCAAGAAACGGTATTTTATATGTTATTGAATGTTTAATTTCTAGTATTATTTTATCTATTCTGTTAACCATGATATTACATAGTACAAATAAATTTGAATCTTATCTATAGTTTCGTTTATACACATATTTTTTTAGTGGGAATTTTATATGCTCTTGCGCAGGCGACACTTCGCATATATATATATAGATATTTACGCAGATATTCTATCGAGTAAGCGAATAAAACGAAATCGTGAACGAAATCGTTCCTGATACCTTTATCGACATACAGTCGAGTCAAACTTGAAAATCTTCGCAAGTTCTCGAACGACAATTATTAAATCGCAAAATCAATTTTCGAATGCTTCTTTCGTAATGAATGCAACTTATTGCTTGTCTAAACATATACATACAAACATTTATCGAGTAAATCTAGCTTCGCGCGACGACAGACCTAAATCAACGAATAAATTGTATGACTCGTGGCCCCCCAATGTTTAAATTGTCCGATTCGATCCATTGTTTCGTTTTCGTGTTGAATAGCGCATAGCGTTCATGTATCGGTAATCGTGTGCAAATGCCAGCACCTTGTCTACGTAGTGATTTCCATGTTTCTGTATAATTGGTGTAATATTGTCTGTTACGATGCAACTAAACTCCTATCTGTAGTAATCGTCGTATATCTTGTAACCAGCAGAACAATAAATGACGAATTAATCGGCTAATTACCGCCAAATTGTCAAATTTAGGTTTCCCACGGCAATAAGGATAATGATAATTAAATGCGAGGGTGATATAGTTAAAGAAACGTCATTTTATTATCTCGCCGCGGTACAGATGCAAGGATACCGACAAGGAATTTGGAAATTCTTTTTTTTATATTTCCATCACTCCATGTTTAACGATGTTCTGCTCGGCCAACGGGTCTTAATCTGCAAAGTGATTTATGTATGGGTACACGTAATTTCGAGCCCCTTTTAATTATCACGCGTACAAACTTTGTATTAGAAAGTCATGACATGAAAATGTACCTCGTGTTTCAGTTTTTCTATCTTGCGACTCCTATTCTCTTCATTTTCAGATAGATCCGAAAAATCGATAGATGCCGCCCTGCCCTTTTTATCGGAATTTAGTTTAAATATAGCTTTACGGTCATGGCTTTGCAAAGTTTCCGAACACCAATAATATAGGGTCTACACGTAGAATGGTAAGACAATTTAAATTAACCTTATAAAAGGCTTAAGACAATTAGAACAAATTTGTGCAATCGTTGCACGGCTCACCCATAATATTCCGATTATCCAAAGTATAGTGAAATATGCCGGTATTGACATTATGGGTACACGAGTTTCGATAAGAGTAAAGAAATTACGATGGAAAAATCATTACAGAATTTTTTTTATAGAAAATTCGAACGACTTATAACATTATATATATATCGATTGTTTCCAGAAAAAAAGAACGAAGAAAACTTCATGTTCTTGACAGAGCTAAATTACAGGGTGAAAAATTAATTTTTATACATGATATACAGAGTCTATGTATATACAAATTCACATAATTTTTATTTTATCGCAATAACACAAGTTTCACGTGTCATCCGTCTCTTCGGTCTCCTCTACATCCATAGATTCCTCTATTTCGTTTTCTTTAGGAAAGTCTTGAGACATCAACTGCTTGTACCCATGTTTCTTTAAAAATACTCCCAATGGTATCAATTTAAAAGTAGCCAAGGGTTTATCGAGTAGTTTCTAATGAACAAAAGAAAAGGAACTGTTGTTAAGAATTGTCGGGTTCATTTTATGGAAGCAACTGAAGATATTTACCAAAATTCTTGCTTGTTCCGGGGTTAACGTCTGACCTTTCTTGCAAACTGTGTATTCTTTGATCAACGTAACCACACCTTTTTGCAAAGCTGTAGGCATTCCCAGTTGCCTCAAATGAGGCTCTATGCTATGTGGAAATTCTGGCATAGGTCCTTCAGGTAATACTACTGTTTCGTTTACCACAAACCCAGATCTGGCATGGTCTGCTTCCTCGTAGGATTCCATCCATTCCAACACCTAAACGCGACAGGAATGAATTAATTAGATACTGTGGTATTTATAAAATTGCAAAAACGAAATACGCACCTGTTTTTTGGGTCTGTTTGTAAACAGCAATCCACATTGCCCTCGTAACGCTGCAGATAATTTATGCAACCCTTCGGCAACTTCGTCTTCCCGCGACTTTCCCAGCGCCAGTGCTATCACTTTGTTTTTACCAAAGAAAAATCGACTGTCCTTCCATTCTCCTCTCAAGTCTTTTAGTTTATTGTTACGCATGTTGTCCACAGATATGAGGAATATTTTTGTGTATCTTTCGACGCAGTTTCGAACATCTTCGACGATTTGTTGCTTCAACACGAGACCCTTCTTACTCGTTTTCGTAAGAGATACTGTGAAACACAAATTTAACGATTACTTTACGATACACATGAGCCTTAAATACACTATCCATTAGAAGTAGCAATATCAAACGTTATTCTATTAGGTTAGCTCGATAACCTTACACATGTAAAGAATATATTAACAAGAAGATTACATATAAAAATAGAATAACATTACTTTTTTTATCCCTCTTCGACTTGGGCATTTTGTTGGTAAAGTATCGTCTATTTCACAGAGAAAATATTCGTTCAAAAATCAAGTTATCAATCAGGGTAAACATGTGCTGTAGCACCCGCGCACAAACAAGATGGCTCCATGCGAGCAGATAGCTCATATACCGGTCAAATTTCCACTAAATTTGCTTACTCGAAGATTATTTTGAATAAATAAAAACTGAAATTCATGTTTCGTTTAATTATACGATGATATACACTATAATTTCAACGTATATTTCTATTTGATGTCGTAATTATGATTCTTATCTATCCGTGACCGAAAGATGTCGGTCGGACGTATTGTTTAATTCAGAATTAAGAATGTCGTTTAGATGCTCCGCTATGTACGCGTTTCATCGAATATTTGTAATTTGCGAATAACGAATATCAACGCGTCGATGAAGTTTAAAAGGATCGCTGCGATGAAATTCGAGAAATGGCGGGAACGCGAGAATATTTTTTGAACGGGCGGAAAGCGTCAAGTGAACGCAGTTCAAGATGGCGGTTTCCGCTCGTTGCGCCAGTGCACTCTGTGAGATCGTAGTGGACGGGAGCCGTTGAATACGCCGAAGCCTCGATTTTCTAGGCCGCTTACAGCACTCCAAAGGTGAGTCTTTTTTCGTTCTAACCGTAAACGTGTTCGAGAGTCGTGAAAACTGACGAACACGATAGCTCGGAAAATATCAGCCGCAATTAATACGGAATGTATTTGACGACGAGTTGTGTGAACCCCGTAGCCGTACGATTCGCCGATCCTTGTCTCGGGTCCCTCGAAATAACCTGCCAAACCGACCGATTTCGTCAAAATCTGGCGATCGAAGCTGTTCGATTCGACATTAGAATAGCATCTACGCATCGGGTTGGTCGTTCTCGTCGAACGTATCATCGTTTTAGGAAAGTTGATCCGGTTGCCGTGCGATACCGGACCGTGCAAAGGCAGTTGTTCGCCTTGCCGCTCGCACAAATGTACGCGAGCGCAACGCACGCGACCGAACGTGCCAGCCCTAAACGTACAATTTTCTCGCCGCCATTTTAGTTACATAGCCGGCAATGGTATTCGCTTTTGTCCGCTTTAACATATATCAAACGATTGCTTTCCCTTCTCCGCATTTCCTATACCGCGCATGGCTACCGTTCTTTCACGTTTATTCCGTGTTCGTCGTTTTCCTCGCAATTTTTTCTCGAAATCCCAAGAGCGCCGCGCGTACGTGCGCTCGACATTTTTCCGATTGATTTTTTTTTTCTCCTTTCGATGGAGGATTCGTCGTACCGCTCAGAGAGAACGAAGCCAGACCGTCTGGCGGATTGTTCTTGTTCTCTCATCGACGATATCCGACCTGCTTACGCTTGAAATCCCGATAAACCGTGGGGCACGCGACGCGTTCCATCGTAGCAACGTGTCTCCGCGTTGCGGCACAGAGTACACGCCCTTTGACAAGCGAACCGATCAGAGGTGTTTCCGATATCGCGTTTGATACACGATCAACACGATAAATACCATCGGACTCGTGACCTAACCACTCGTATTACAATCTACAAAGCTGCACTCGATTTTCGTATCTCCGTTTCGTCGAACGATCATTCTCGTCACCGTTCTGTCGTATCCATCGTCGATAAGTAGGATCGCGACAATCCCACGACGTTTTTTCGAGTTCGATTTCGTCGAAAACGAAGATCTTTGAAAATCTATAGGTTGCTTTGAGATTTGAGATTCGCGACGCAACATTTCTCGAGCCCTCTTTCGCCGGGCGATCGCCGACGACGTAATCGCGATCAAGTGCGAGGCGAATAACGTTAATCGTGAATTTTAACGGAAGGTAGGCGTTTTGTTCGCAGTGGGGGACCATGAACTCCCTTTCTCGCTGTTTTCCCCTACTCTTTCTCGGTCATCGAACAACTCGAACTGTCGAGGTCTACTCTTTTCGCCAAGGCCGACGAGAGCAGCCCTCCTCTGTCTTTCCGTTGATCGCTCGCTCGCTCGCACGTTTGGTCGATCGGGCTGCGTCTCGTCGTGACGCGACACGTCAATGACGTTCCTCGTTTCTCGTTGCTCGTACATATTTGCGTAACGAGCCGCGTTGCTTCTTCTTCGCAGAGGTCGCGCCGCATTCTTTTCTGCTTTTGTGCGGCTCGGTGTTTTGCGAGTCGTCGCGATAACCGAACGACGCCTTCTCGCCATTCATTCCGATCGGCCACCTCCTCCGCTTTCTGTTACGACCACCGTCTCCCATCGATTCAAATGAAAAGCGAATTGTGCCGGCGCGCGGCGCTTCTATCCATCGGTTTTCCTATCAACCCACGATAACGGTGCCCTACTGAAATAAACTCGCGACAGGTAGACGTACCTACGCGTGTCTCCTTCGAGATGAATGTCGCAGAAAATACCATTGCCCGTCTCTGCCGCGTTGGCTGCGGCCCGCGAATCAATCGCGAGCACGCTCAGAGTATGTGGTCGGTCGATAAGCTTCGCCGACTCACTCTGTGTGACAAGCTTTCCGCGAACTATGAAATACGACCGAAAGATTAGGCTTTTGTGTTTCCGTCCCGTTGCCAGTTCTACGTGCGTAAAGGTGTAAAGATCGATGACGCAAGACTATAGATTTGCGTCGGGTCGCCTCGTCTCGCCTCGCCTCGCCTCGCCTCGCCTCGCCCCGCCTCGCTTCTCCTCTCGTCACGACAACCTCTCGATCAGCCGAGACCCACATATACCCATATACGTATATCTTCGCAGCCCCCCTGTATTTTTATTTTTTCACACGCCGCTTTTTCCCTTTGACCGCACGAATTTCCAGAAACAACAGAGCGAGAGGTTTCCTTCGCGTACGACGTGACGCTACTCGAAGCAATACTATTCGGGCAAAAACCGTACGCTCTCCACGACTGTTGCGAATTCGCGACCAATTAGCCCGGGAATCGTTGACGTCTCAACGTCACGAGTCACGAAGGATCTATACCTCCTGACCGTGTCGCGTCAGAGCTATCCTCGAATTACCGGCACGAGGCAACTACGATCCATCATGATTGCAATATTTCATACATAAAATTAAAGCAATCGTTTAAACAATCGACGCCCAATTTCATCGATCGGGATTTCTCAGATTTAAGGTCTTTGTAGACTCGCGGTAAGGTAGAGTGACTACATTACCGACAAAAATGGTTTTACGTGCCTCAAGTTTTCGTCCTTGTATACAGTCAGTCCCATACGTATTCGTACGCTCTTAAAAATTGCATAACTTTCTCAATATTGGAATATACTACTTGAATTTTTTTTGAGAAGTTAGAACAATTGGATCACTACATAACGTGAGACAAATGGTTGATTAAAATTGCAATTGGTCGAAATTACAGAGAAAGTACTGAAAGTTGTATTTTGCAACTTTTTTATGCGGACTTATATTAAAAATTTAAAAAGTACGTTTTGTTCGTCTGTATCAATTATACATATTCTGAATATTTCATCTAAATCGGTCAACAGTAAATCTACCTACGCGCGGTCAAATGACCGTTTTTAAAATTTCGTTTAGAATTTCTCGTATACAACGTTACTGTATCGCCATGTAACTTATTGATTTTTTCCTGTAATATACATAACACCCATTTTTCAATATTCACAACTTTCTTTATTGATTATCTTCTGAAAAAATTTCATAGCATGTCTTTCTATATTAACACTAGGTTTACGAGACCCTTCAAAATGATGGGTTCTAATATTTTTAATTTACAATTATTAATATTCTAAAGATACATCCATGAGGAATTATTAAAAAAATTTATTTCTTTGGGTATATGTTATTTAAAGAAATGGCTAAAAATTTGGGCAGCACATGTTCTTGTTATTTTTATAAAGTAATGTAAAATAGTCACTTTTAGTGCTCCGTAAACCTAGTGTTAAGATACACATTTTTTTTTTGAAGCGGTCATTGACCGCTCATGGTAGGATTAGGTATACATGAAATGTCGGTAGGTTTAGTGATAATATCGATAATACAGAGCAAAGAATGTGACAAGTTTAGTCACAGACTTAACGCACTAGAACTACCGGACCAGTCAAAATGGCTGGTTCCTAATTTGTTCTTTCACAATTACTGAAATTGTAAAAATATTTTCCTCGGCAATTTTTTAATGAACCTCTTCATGGAAGCACATATTACAATAAAAGTTGTATGAAGTCTGGGCACAGTCTTGTCACTCTTACAAAGCAATATACGTCAGTCGCATTTATTCAACACCAAGACGCATCGTAAGTCTGTGTCTGAAGGCAGTGAATGGAAATTATTAATTAAAAAGTCACGTGACTATCCGGGGCCCTTAAATCGTTTCCAATTGGTAAGAGTAAAGTACATTCCAAAGAAGTTTCGTACAAGTATTCTTGTTACGGGCTGTATTACGATATTCACCCGTTACCTAAATCAATTGCCGATTGTTTCACTGTTCGAAACACAGCCGTACGAAAACCAGTTAGGACTCGGTCAATACGGAAACCGTGACCGTGCACGTTTCCGATTTCTACGGCGAACCGTGACCGTTCGCGCGTTTCGATTCTATTGCGCGGACAATGAAACTGGAACGGGGCGAGAGCGGATCTTTTTAGCAACCGCGATCGAAAATCGCGGTTCACGGCGTGTACGCGTACACGCGAACGTCGGAAATTGAATTTTCCTCGATAATAAGATCTCGGTTGGGAGAACGTCACCGGCGCGCGTTGCGTGTCCCGTTCAATTGTTTCGCGTATCCCTGTGGTCGCGACAATGTCGTGGTCCGTTTCCTCGGCTCTTCTCTCCGGAATTATCTCTGTCGTTCGGGCCTTCGACGAGGGAAAAGTTTCCACGGGCGGCTGTGGAAGCCTCGCGTCTCGGGACCCAGCGTTGGTCGTTCGGATAATTCGAGAACAGGGATCTACAGCGGGGGATCCGACACCCAGTTCGTACCGTTCCATTCCAGTTTTCTTACCGCTTCGACTCCAGCTTTCACCACTTTCTCTCGTTCCTTCTATTCTCTCCCCCTGCGTTCTACGCGTCTCCAACGAACAGGGAGGAACGAGCAAAATGGCGGGAGCTACGGCTGTTCCGCCCTCTCGGGCGCGCAGAGTGTTCCAGGCGTTGCATGTTGGCCAGATGAAGTCCAAACAGATGCAAACAAGGGTAAACGAGTAAACGATCAGACATAATTTCCCCTTTCCCGGGTTAAATCTTTTTTGTCGCTCGCTCGGTATAATAATCTTCTGCGCGCGACAACCACCAAAAAAGGAGACATCGACATTCTTCCGACTCCAACTTGGGAGCGAGAAATATGGTCTCGGTCGGACGACTGGCGCCTCTCCGTTTCCTCGACCCGACCTCTTTGCTGTTTTTCGACCCAAAAACCTGATCTCGATCTGATTTCCGCGCAGCGTCCAAGTCGCGCGACCGCATCCTTCAGGAAATTGCTGACACGATTCCGCCAGCGGTCATCCCACTGACCTCTCTCTCTCCCCCCCCCCCCTCGAACGCGTTTATCATTCAACGTGGGTACTCGTTGTAAAAGTTTGCGTCTGTGAACATGCTCGACAAACCACCCCGATGGTTGGTTGAACCTTGTTTGTCGGTATTCTACACGGGACAGGCCACGACTCGACGCGGTGACTCGTCTGACCAACGAACCAGGCAGCAGCTTGACATCAGTCGCTATTCCAAGACGGCTGACGCACAAACTCGAGTCGCTCGCGCGATTTCGCGTACGAACATAACGCCTCGTCCTCGTGTCCCTGTGCGCACACGCTCGCGAAACGTGTAAATATACTTCTCGCGTGCAACTTTTTGCCGGCTCGGACGCATAAGCGAAAGCCTCGGGATCGCGCGACCGCGAAACACACCCTTTCGATTCTTCTTCTCTTTTGCGATCAAGAAATAGAGCCGCGTTCCGCGGTCGAAAAATCGTCCAGGGCCGCGCTAAACATATCCCTACGGTAAGTCCCGAAGCCTTTCGCCTCGTACACCGCCCTACGACCGCGTCAATTTGCTTGTCAACTTTCTCCCCCATGGGGAGCACACACGACGAAGGAACTTGGTACGGGCATGGATCGACCCAGCGGCCGCCATAGGATTTTTTTTTTTTTTTTTTTTATTAAGCATTTGAAACCCTTCTGGGTTTATTTCGCTTTACAGGAATAGTATAAGTGGGTACAATAATATAAAATACAGAAATAATACAAGAAGAATACAATAACAATGTCCGTTAACAGTAAATATGCAGATTGCAATTTTTGAGAAAAGAATGAATACTGAGACAAGATTCAATATTTGGCTTAGCTATTAGTGTGTCTGCATTAAGAGGTCATTTGAAACCCTTCTGGGATTATTTTGCTTTACAGGAATAGTATAAGTGGGGTACAATAATATAGAATACAGAAATAATACAAGTGAATACAATAACAATGTCCGTCAACGCTAAATATGCAGATTGCAATTTTTGAGAAAAGAATGAATACTGAGACAAGCTTCAATATTTGGCTTCGCTGTGAGTGTGTCTGCATTAAAAGGTCATTTGAAACCCTTTTTATTTTGCTTTACAAGATAATATAAGTGGGTACAATAATATAGAATACAGAAATAATACAAGTGAATACAATAACAATGTCCGTTAACGCTAAATATGCAGATTGCAATTTTTGAGAAAAGAATGAATACTGAGACAAGCTTCAATATTTGGCTTAGCTATTAGTGTGTCTGCATTAAGAGGTCATTTGAAACCCTTCTGGGTTTATTTCGCTTTAGGGGAATAATATAAGTGGGTACAATAATATAGAATACAGAAATAATACAAGTGAATACAATAACAATGTCCGTTAACGCTAAATATGCAGATTGCAATTTTTGAGAAAAGAATGAATACTGAGACAAGCTTCAATATTTGGCTTAGCTATTAGTGTGTCTGCATTAAGAGGTCATTTGAAACCCTTCTGGGATTATTTTGCTTTACAGGAATAGTATAAGTGGGTACAATAATATAGAATACAGAAATAATACAAGTGAATACAATAACAATGTCCGTCAACGCTAAATATGCAGATTGCAATTTTTGAGAAAAGAATGAATACTGAGACAAGCTTCAATATTTGGCTTCGCTGTGAGTGTGTCTGCATTAAAAGGTCATTTGAAACCCTTTTTATTTTGCTTTACAAGATAATATAAGTGGGTACAATAATATAGAATACAGAAATAATACAAGAAGAATACAATAACAATTACAAACACACATTACATTATAATTACAAATATAGCTCAATTTGCAGCTGGAGATATTTTCTAGCGCGCGCTGCACTCGATTTCATCCAGAAAACTCATCCGATGGCATAAAAATCCTTGGATTCCACTGCATGCGCATGGTCAATTTTTGGCCTACTTCGAACGCTTATATTACCAAATATCTGCATAATCTCGGCAGCTGCTGACCAGCGCCCACTAGATTGAACCTTCCTCTTTCGAACGAGCCCTTTACCAGCGGCAAAATGTTCTTACATAAGGACGAAAACGTGAAGCACGTGAAACCATTTTTTGTCGGTAATGTAGTCACTCTACCTTATCGCGAATCCACAAAAGCCTTCAGCATCTCTCTCCTTGTTACTCGGGCTTGGGAAACTTCAAAGATAAAAACGGAGGTGTAATAAACCCTGCTACAACGCGAAGCAAAAAATTGCAATTTGCATGAGATTTAATTGAATTTGATCCGATTTGTACGAACTTTGCGTTTACTATAACGGGGCACGAATTAATCGCGGTATAAGAGGGTTACCGTACTCCCCGTTTCGAGTTTTGTAGGGTTCTATCTCCATCTGTTTCTTTCGTCGACACCGAGGCGAATCAGCGCGTAATTTCGTCGCAGGTGAATGAAAGCATAGGTAACGGCAGAGCGTATTAGGCGAGACCGAGTGAATGGCATTGGCAGAGCCGCGCGCACCGTTTATCGCCGTGACGCGCTTAGACGCGCAGCGCTTGGCCGTCGTGAATTTTACGATGCGTTTTCGATCGTTTCGAAGAGAAAAAGTTAGCTTCTGAAATTGGATGGTCGTTTGGGCGGAGAAGGCTCTTGAAAAGAGAGGGGAGGGGCTGGGAGATACGTAACACTCTCGCGTAACACCTACGTAACACCGTCATCTACACTGCCACCTGTGGCACGCGGTCCGCCTTTGTAGTTTGGATCGTTACGGTTTCACGGAAACCAGTTCCCCGTCGTGACCAGCCAGCCCTTTATCGATCCTCGAGTGCTCGTTTCTCGCGTCAAACGGAAAACGACGAGAGACGAGCGAGGTATGGTCGCGGGCGTCGGGGTAGAAGGATTCGATCGACGTCCAGACGTCCAGACGCCCGTGCACCTGGACGTGCCTCGATGCACCTGGATTATTCGCCGCGCAGCAGGCTCGATTCGCATTTTTCTTCAAACTGAAGTTTGCCGTTCGCGATGATAACTCTTTCCCCGTTCAAACCCGTACGCATCAATTCCCCTTCGATATATTTTTACATCTACTCTGGTGTACCCGATTTCTCAACATTTTTCATTTCTCGAGAAATAAGACTATATTTCTCGAAAATTCTCGAGAATTTTTAATAAAATAAAAATATATTCGGAAACTTTTATAAAGTGAAACATTACGCTTTTGTTTTGAAACGACTTCTTCAGAAGCATTATGCGTCTAATGTAGAATCAGACAATCTACTTCTTTTTTTTGTAACAAAATCTGTAGCCCGTAGAAAAATTTCTTTCATTTTGTGTGGACGTTGGCTTTATCGTGTACAGAACATCCAAAAGTTGCTGAAGATTGGGTGTACATTTTCCAGGGACTCAAAAATTTGGAATTCCTTTGTTAGAGTCCGGAATATATTTTCTTCTGCCGCTGAACTCTTGACACTAAATTCTTGAAGGCTATCTGCAATTTCTAACTGTTTTTCCAGTGATAGTTCCTCATTCTGAGAATCTGAAAGTTTTTCACTATTTTCATAAGAATCATTGTTATATTTTCCTAAAAGTCTGCTTAGAATTTTTTTCGCCATTTTATACATATCTGCCTGGGATGTTAAGTAAAAAAATGTATCTTCTGAATCTTTTTGCAGAGATTCTGGATTGTGCAGATATTTCATAAGGGATACAACAATCTTGTCTCTTCTTTTAGATATTTCTTTAATAACAACAAGAAACTCATTACTCAATGCAGTATTCAGTTTTTCTAAAGTTTTAAATAAGAATTTAAGAGAATTTATGAATTTATATGTTATAAAATAAATGAGATTCATAAGATTTCTAGATTGAAATTTCTCGTGAAACACTGGAATTTCTCAATCAATGATTTCTTAATCAATTATAAAATTTCTCGAGAAATTCTCGAGAAGTAACACTAATCTACTCCTTCGAGATCAACGTTGGATCCTGTTATTCAACTTAACACGTTCACTGTCGTCATCGACTTGCTCAAAAATGATTGCGATAACACTAGCAGCATCGAATATCGATTGATTCGTTCCGAAGTGAACTAAATTATAGTGTAAGGTGCAAACTTCGTTATCAAGTATATGATAATTAAACAACTGGCCTTTGTGCAAAAGAAAAATTGTCTAACTGAATTGGAACGTGTTTCTCCTTGAAGTATTTTCGATAAGAATATAATAGAATGATGTTGTTCGATTTTTGTGACTCTAAAATTGTGTAATTCACCTATTCCTTTGTGATAAATGCATCCAATCCGTAGCCAACTAATTTTCAATAACTCTGACCGTTTATACGTCAACGTGTTAATACGAAGTTCAATTTATCGTTTATCTCGAGAGGAAAATAGGACGGATACGTTAACGTAAACTGAAAATGTAGGTTCAAGGTGGGGATAATTTTCTCTTTTCGATTTCATAAAATAGTCCTAGCCAACGCCGTCGAGAAGTCGAACGTTGATCGATATTCGCGTTTCTGTCCGGATCGATCTGTCCGGATCAGAAAATTTAGTGACATTTGAATAGAACTTCTGAACCGTAAGAGTTATCGACACGAAATTTGGGCTCAATAATATATTGTCATTATGTTAGAAATGGGTGAAAAAAGAAAATCAAAAAATCATTTTAGTAATATTTACTTTGTATTTGTCATTACATACTTTATGTTACATAATTATTAATTCTTTAGCTTCTTCATCTACATTTCTAATTTTCTTTGTACGTGATTTTATACGTGTATTAGATATACAGGGTGTCCCACGCAACTGGAACAGGCTGTACCTCCTAAACGGTTGAGAATAGAGGAAAATGTTATAAGAAAAAGTTGAATGGCATCAGACGGTGCATAATACGCAACTAATTTTATGCACTTTTGTGCATCGGTGCATCAGAAAAATGCAACTGCACTTCTTTTTAAAATGGAGACCTACATTTTTGACTGCACCGATCGATACAGTTTGTTGTGCTCTACATACAAGTACTAGTTACTAGGGTACTGGTACTAGTTTTTTAGAGAGAGAGAGAGAAACACAAATATATCTGCAAAACTATAATCAATAAAAATAACTGTAATACAAAAAAAGGCTCCCAATATCTCACTATGCACGCTTAGACGATTCTCTTTCAACTGAATGCTAAAACACCGTCGAATATATTGTGACAGTCGAATGTGTAGCATAACCTAAACATTGTATACAAAGTATTGCAGAGTAGGGCGATGGATTCGAACCGCAGCTACACAGGAGTATACATAAAACTATATGGACGGACTGAACATTGTCAACATTAGATACAAATAATTTGAGAAGTGGGACGAGGAGGGAAATAATTCTCGCGTGATTATATAAAAGAAGATGTACTGTAAATATTGTAATTGATTTTACAGCGGAATTCTGTGGAATTAAAAAAATATGCTCTATTAATGTAGAAAATTTCGCAAATTTTTCCTACTACATTCAACATTATTTCTTTAATAGAATACGTGCATGAATTGCTATTAAGAAACAAGACTTGTCAACACAAAAGACTGCTTTTTAATTAAAAGAAAAAACACGAAAGTGATGATATTTAACAGAATCATGGAACATTTTGAAGGAAAAAACAAGATCTTTTAGGTAGAAGAGGGTACCTTAAATGTACACAAGTTTAACACATTCGCGGACGTGAATGCTATAGCATTTCATTTTCATAATGATGCAAAATTACATGAATGCTATAGAATTCAAATTTTAAAGCCAATTTTTATTCATTTAATTTTATACAACCTTAAGTTTTTGTAATTAATATTCATTTCAAAGTAATAACCAACTGTCATAACTAATGAATAACTTTTTTAAAATTGGTCCAAATGACTTGAATCTTTTTTAGATGTTAGACCAACTAGTTTGCTAGAGAATGACTAAACAATTGTTTTTTTAGATTGCAATTGATTGGAATGATAAATAAATTAAAAAATTATGTTTTTCCAACTTTTTCGTCTGATTTTATGACGATAATTTAAAAATTGCGTTTTGTAGATTTCGATAACTTATACGCATGCTGACAATTTCATAAAAATCGGTCAATGTTGCTATGAGCTACAGCCGTATCAAGATGATCACATAAGGGCGACATTCCCTGGCAAGGTAGAAAATCTGCGACTTCCACCCTTAAACTCTGATTTCGATACGTTTCTAGCTCATTGCGACGTTGACCAATTTCGATGAAATTTTCATGATGCGCGTAAGTTACCGAAATCAACGCAACAAAACGCATTTTTTAAATGATCGTTATAGGCTCAGTTAAAAAAGTGGAAAAATCATAATTTTTTCATTTCTTTATCATTCCAACCAATTACAATCTAAAAAAAAATGTTCAGTCATTCTCTAGCAAACTATTTAGTCTAACATCTAAAAAAGATTCAAGTCGTATGGACCAATTTCTAAAAAGTCATTCCCCTGGAAAATGTGTCAACATACTTTCCGCGGCGACTGTGCATGCAATAGATATCGATAGTCGCAGATTTTCGTCCTTGCCAGGGAATTTCGCCCTTGAGTGATCATATCGAAACGTTTGTAGCTCATTGCAACATTGACCGATTTTTATGAAATTTTCAGTATGCATATCGGTTATCGAAATCTACAAAACGCATTTTTTAAATTATCCTCATAAGATCAGATGAAAAATTGCAATAAAAAAAAACATTTGTTTAGTCATTCTCTAGCAAACTAGTCGGTGTAACATCTAAAAAAGATTCAAGTCATATGGACCAGTTATTAAAAAGTAATCCCGCTGGAAAAACGTGACAACATACTTTCCGCGGCGACTGTGCACGCAGTAGATATCGATAGTGTTAAGTTGACGTTTTTGTCAAAATGTCACTAAATTTTCGAATCCGGACTAGGGCTGTTACTTTGCTTCGAAGGTCGAAGATTTCGATTGCAGAAAATTCGAAGGTGATGAAAATCGAAGGATCGAAACTTCGACACTTCGAAACTTCGAACCTTCGATTCGTTTCCAGTTAACGGATAAAAGGAATAAATTTTCATAATTTGTTTCTATATTCACCATCTGAATTATTTCAATAATTTATTGTTAAGATAATATATTTATTATTTGAATTATCATTTCGATAGTTCACTGATAAAATAATTGTTTAAATAAATAAATTTTTACAATTTGTTTCTATATTCATTATTTGAATTGTTGTTTCAATTATTTATTGTTAAAATAACTTATTAAATAAATAAATTTTCACAATATGTTTCTATATTCATTATTTGAATTATTTCAATAATTTATTGTTCAAATAACTGTTTAGACAATGTACACGTATTTACATAATTAATATAGGAATACATTTCGATAGAGTATAAAAATGTATAATCTACGGAAATTTTTATAATCTATAGAAATGTGTTTCTATATTCATTATGTAAATACTTGTACATTCTTTAAATAATTATTTTAACAATGAAATATTCAAATAATTCACATAATGTATGTAGAAACAAAATTTGAAAATTTATTCATTTAAACCATTATTTTGACAATAAATAATTGAAATAACAATCCAAATAATGAATATAGAAACAAATTGTAACAATTTATTTATTTAAACAATTATTTCATCAGTGAACTATCGAAATGATAATTCAAATAATAAATATATTATCTTAACAATAAATTATTGAAATAATTCAGATGGTGAATATAGAAACAAATTATGAAAATTTATTCCTTTTATCCGTTAACTGGAAACGAATCGAAGGTTCGAAGTTTCGAAGTGTCGAAGTTTCGAAGGTTCGAAGGTGCGAAGGTTCGATTTTCATCACTTTCGAAGGTCCCTTCGTTCCTTCGAAGCTTCGAAGTGTCGAAGCTTCGGAAAAGTAACAGCCCTAATCCGGACCACCGTGCGGCCGCCTGGCTGGGTGACGCGGATTGCACGCGAGCTGCTACGCGTCGCGAGGCAGAAGGTGCGATCGATATTCGCGCGGACACCTTTGCCTGGAGGCTCCTGGTCCCGGCGAGCTAATCGACGTCGATACGCACGCTTCCTGTATCGCCTTGAAACTGTTTTGCCCAGGCTTTTCTTCTCGCCACGTCGCACTAGGTTCGAAACGAACGAACGAACGAACGAACGAACGGCACCGTTTTCCCGGCTTCTCCCGGCCCCGACCGGTGACGCGTTCGTCACTCGAATCCGCCTCGGCCCCCTTTCGATCGATCGGCCCGAGGCTCGGCGAATCTTCTCGAGCGCGGAAGTAAAAATAGTGCTTGTTTCCTATTGAAAATCAATAACGAAATACCCTTGAATGCGTTCCGTTCCGTTCCATTCCATTCCGACGAATCCGCGCGCCACCCCTCCGCCAGGAAAACCTTTTTAGAGCGAAGCTCGGGGAAACTCGCGAATCGTAGCGAGCATCCCCGCGACACGACGCTACGCGGCTCGGCTCGGCTCGACTCGGCGCGGCGCGGCGCCCCGCGAGCAAGGTCAGTGTCGTAATAGTTACGCTTCCTTGCCGCTCGATAGTACGCGCGCGTGCTTTATTTTTCGTCGGATGTGTGCGAGGGAAGATACCTATTCAAATTGAAATTGGTATGGCGACGCGCGCGAGACCGGCCGTTGTCTTATCGGTTTCCACACGCGCACCGCCCATGCTCCCGTCTAATTTCAAGTACTCGAATTGGTATTGCGAATTTAGCAAACGGCTGCGACGAATCGTCCGCGGAACACGTGTCGCATTATCGGCGAATCGAGTCACCGGCGCCGCGTCGCGTCGCGTCGCGAGCCACGTAGCCACGTAGCCGCTCGTTCCGAGTAGATGCTACCGTTTGCCTTTTGTAGCTCGCAACCTGTTTGCGCGACACAAAATGAGAATAAACGGCTTTCTATAGCAACGGGACGGGGCTGTCACGCGCAAACCGCGAGCTAATATTGATCTACGTGTTACTAACCTAGCGTACAAGCCCGTTTCCGAGCGGAGCGTTAAATATCGCTGGATTACCGCGACACGACGTCGTCAACCTCTTTTGCGATCTCCTTCGCTTCCGGTTGTTTCCCCACGAGCTATCGTAAACGCCTGAAAGGGCGAAGATGTCG
The DNA here is from genome assembly GCF_050948215.1 of Halictus rubicundus. NCBI lineage: Eukaryota > Metazoa > Arthropoda > Insecta > Hymenoptera > Halictidae > Halictus > Halictus rubicundus. The sequence goes on from NC_135150.1 coordinate 26,068,843, forward strand.
CGCCCCCCCCCCCCCCTGTGGAAAATTAATTCAACGATGTTTGCCTAATCTCGCGCACCACAAACCCGAAGCAAAACTATACGGTGCCGCCGGTGTACGGAAATTGGTTCGTAAGACCGACATTATCGATTAGCATTTTGCGACGCGATGCGACGCCTACGCAACGCTACTCGAGGCATCGCGCCAATCCGCTTCGACCGTTCATACTACTCTGTATTTTGTTTTAATACGTCCGGCAAACGCTGCGGCACCGGTTGGCCGGAGCGGAATTCTTTCTCTGCCGGACACCCCCGTCGAATTTGTACCGTGGCTATCGGAAACCTAACTGCACGCTATACACGGAGTCGAGACTCGTCGCGAGTCCTCTCGACGAGTCGAATTCGATCGCGCGCGCGACGCGAAACGCTCGTCGATGGAAACAAGCGTCGCAACGAAGCGGCCCGAACATGTTCGTTACGCGACATACCTCCGTATCGATCGGCGAGGGTCGCGTATAGTATTTCCGTGCTTGGTTTAGAGAACGAACGGGACTATCGACGCGTGGATCACAGGCAAAAAGTAGCGGACCTTACAAAAGTAGTTTCCTTAGCCTTGTCTGTTTCCCGAGAGCGTCTCTGCGCCGCGTTTAATTAAACAGTAAAGGCGATTAAACGTTGCCTGTACGAAGCAGAAACAGGCCTGTTCGCGCGAATAGCTCGAAGGATAAGGAGATGCGTGAATACGATTGTTCGGGGGCAAGAAATTGGAAAACAGCCTGCGAATGAATCGTCAGACCAAGGGAAAGAGGGAAAGAGAGCCAAGGAAGAAAGTACCAGCCGGAAAATGGCGGCCAAGGAAGAAGGAAGGGCGGGTCGGCTGCAGGGGTTGCGCGCGCCTCCGCAGATCAATATTTCATTTCAACCTCACCGGCCAACCCCTACTTCTGCGCTCATCTTCTCGATTCCACTATTGTAGCCTCGTATAATTACTTCGTTTTCTATTTACCTTTTATCTCTCTTTCTCTCACCCTCCCTCCCCCCTCCCTCGACTTTATCAGGACCATTCGAGACTCGAAGCTGTTGTTCTCAAACTTCTTCCGCTTTCAACGAAACGGAAAATGGTGTCGCAACCTTGCGGAAAGAAAGAGAGACGCAGATTTCAGAGCTGCTTATGCCACGATGAACATTCTTCGGCGAGAATATGCCGAGCCTGCGTGATCTGTTGAAATGGACCCTGCCCGACAAACCAACGTCATTTCTCTTCTTTTATACGTTTCACACGCATAAGCGGGTAGTGTGCGTGAACTCCGGTAACTTGTGCGCTGTATCCCCGAAACGATGCGTCGTCACCTTGGCAATTGTATTTCGCGCGTTCGATCGTTCCGTGGACGGTCATCGATCCACGACGAAGCGTTCTTGGAGCGTCTTAAACGCGTTGACCGATGGACCTAATTGAAAGCTGGTGGAATAAGGCATCGTATCGGGAGGAAATGGAAATGGAAAAGAAAACGGAACGGTGAAAATGCGTTAACGAGAAAATGTATCGCATAGCGGATAGCAGGTAGAAAATAGAAGATAGAATAGAAAGAGGAAGAGAGAGAGAGAGAGGTCGTGACGCGTTGCAGAGCGTTACGGCGTGGTAGGTCGGCGGCTCGTCGCGACGCGGATCGGATCGGCTGAGCTCGGTTCGGCTCGGGCCGGTTCGGTACGGCGCATCGCGTTCCATGTCTCTGGTGTCCCGGGACAGTCGTGTACCGCTGCCCCACCCAACCTCACCGAGCCGTCCATGCTGGGCGAGCCGATCAATACCTCGGCTCGGGCCCGAGCCGGTCCGAGATGTGCCGAGGGGGCTCGAAAGCGGCCGAGAGCCGCCGAGTCCCTGCACGAGGCACGCCGAGTCCCCACCACGAGCAGCGTTGCCGGCTCAGTCGCTGTGCGGGAGTGGTCACCGAGGGATGTGTGGTATCGTAACCGAGTGTGATTGAGGAAAAAGACCCGGCGTAGTTTCTCCGCGTAATACGCTCTCGCTCTTTACACCCCCGGATTAAAAGAAACACTAGCAAAATACCGAGAGTCTAGTCAGTTTTCGGGGCCCCTCCTGTTTGCCGCGCTATCCCACGGAATACGGGCGAGACCGTGTATTTATTTAAGTATTTATTGTACAAAAGACTTTAACTATAGGTAAGACTGCGACGTTACGTCGCCCCGCATTTGCTATTTGCTTTTGTAAACCCCGGCTCCTCCGTAGTTGCTAGCTCGTAGTCGTTGCCACGGTCTATTCGGTATAACTCCCGACACACGCGTAACCTAGCTACTACTTCCTTCCAGTATCTCTCCTCTCGGTCTCTCGACACCTCGTTCTCGTTTCCGTTGATGCATGCTCTGCTACTACGCATTATCCTATTTCCGAACCGGAGATTCTTCGAGAACGTGCTAGAACCTGCTCCGGGCTAACGTCGCTGCTAACGATCGCGTTTCTCGCGTATTATCCGAGTTCGACGTGAATTGCTCGGTTTCCTCTCTACGTAATCGCGTGACTACGACGTAGAAGAACGGAATCGGTGCGTGGTCCCTGCGACGACGCCGATTAGCCTCGCCGGAAGCAAAACCGATCCGTTGCATCGGTTTCTTTGTTCCTCTCTGCTCTCTCTATTCTCGTTTCTCGTGCGTATCGTGCGCCACGGAATCGAGTAGCTCGAGGACGGGGCGTGTTGCCCGAAAGAGAGAGGGAGAGAGAGAGAGAGAGAGACAGAGAGCGTAGACGAGGAATTTCGCTCTCGCTTCGTGAAAGTAGCGCCGTGGCGCTCTGTCTGGCTGCCTCTCGAATCGTGATTGCGATGGTGCCGACCATAACCTCAAATCGTTGCCGAACGACTTGCGCGACGAGGATCGTCCGTCTCGACGCACAACCTTCGGTATGGCAACGAGGTCGCGGTTCTCCGTCGATTTTCCTTTTCGTCGTTTCTTCGTCTTTCCGTCCCGTGCATGCTCGCGCGTTCGTCGAAACGTTTCCTCGCGTCCTCGGCCATGTCGTGGCCATATTACGGGGTCTGTAGGTTCGCGTACTATTTTTGGAAATCTGAAAGTAATTTTTTATCGACCCTGTTCGGGGAACGGGTCTCGCGAGATATCGATTCTCCGCGCGCGATCGTATCGCGGTAGTCATCGAACCGAGATATCGATAAAGCCCCGCCGCGTTCGTCGATAAAATCGGTGAATCGTTACCCGCGGCCAAGAGAACTCGTTTCACTTGAATTCACGCGCAGTCTCACTGTTCCGATGATAACCGGTAGCAGCCGATAGCATGATCGTGTCTCGCACGGGTTTCCGTCGGTGAACTTGGCACGCGGTCCAACTCGAGATTCCACGGAAGACGTGTCGCGTCGTGAATCATAGGTATTCGCGACGCGTCCGTTACGGAAATTTCGCCGACGGAGCCATTGCGGCCATGCCGCATTCGAAATAATATTAGCCGTGGCTCGAGACAGTTTCGGAACGGAAAACCGCCGCGCGTCGAGACGACGCAAACCGGCCGGCCGGCAAACACGTTCGTTTCTGCGTCGCGTTCCATTCGCGATTCGCTCGACGAATGTCTACGCCGGAAATATTTCAGCGGCGACGCGCGATGTTGTTCCTCCTCGGATCTCGCAGATCCGGCAACACCGCCCGCGCCTGTCCAAGCATTTGCTAACCCAAAGCCAGGTGATCGCGCGATTAAATATAGGACGTCGAATACACCTACCGGTTTAATATTTCTGTCCGGGTTTCACCGAGCCGAAGGATTCTCTCGACGACCTTCCCTTCCCTTCCCTTCCGTTTGCCTATATCTATAGGGTGTACCGGGTTTTAATGGAGAAACTTGGGGAGCGTATCCTACAAGTGGAAATGAGATAAAAATCTCATTTGAAGTTTGCTCAGCAACGGTTTATTCCAAGGTTATAAGCATTAAAGTTAGAATTGATGCCGGCGGATTTTGAAACAGAAAAAAATGGCGGAAATGCGACAAAATAAGGAAGAGATTTATTCTGTCATAAGCTCGCATAAATTGTATTTGCGCCCGAGGACGACATTTTGATATAATCCAATAGACACGTTCGGCCTTTCAATGTTCAGTAACATAAAATCCACCGTTATCAATTCTAACTTTGTAATAAAGCGTTTCTGAGCAAACTTGAAATGATACTTTTTAATTATTTCCACTTGCAGGATATGCTCCCTAGGTTTGTACATTAAAACCCGGGACACCCTGTACATCTATGCTTGTGCCTCCGCTTATTCTCACGTTAACGTTCCGAATTAACGGGCAGCGACGAACCCTGTGCGACAGGTCGGCGCCTGTATCTCCAACTGATAATTCGAATCGGAACCGTCGGATCGATGTGGGCCGTGGCCAGCGCGGAATTTTATCGAGGGCGCGCGTTCTCGGCTCGGAAACGAAAAAAGGTCGCTTCCGAATAATTCCTCGGCGGAACACAGGCGCAGCTCCTTCGAGACGGTTACGCCTAGTGTTCCTCATTTCTCAACATTTTTCATTTCAAAATATAGTCTTATTTCTCGAGAATTCTCGAGAATTTTTAATAAAATCAAAAAATATTGGGAAACTTTTACCAAACTTTTATAAAGTGAAACATTACGCTTTTCTTCTGAAATGACTTCTTAAGAAGCATTATGCGTCCAATGTAGAATCAGACAATCTGTAGCCGTAGAAAAATTTCTTTCATTTTGCGTGGACGTTGGCTTTATCGTATACAGAACATCCAAAAGTTGCTGAAGATTGGGTGTCCTTTTTCCAGGGACTCAAAAATTTGGAATTCCTTTGTTAGGGTCCGGAATTTATTTTCTTTTGCCGCTGAACTCTTGACACTAAATTCTTGAAGGCTATCTGCAATTTCTAACTGTTTTTCCAGTGATAGTTCCTCATTCTGAGAATCTGAAAGTTTTTCACTATTTTCATAAGAATCATTGTTATATTTTCCAAAAAGTCTGCTTAGAATTGGTTTCGCCATTTTATACATATCTGTCTTGGAGGTTGAATAAAAAAATGTATCTTCTGAATCTTTCTGTAGAAATTCTGGATTGTGCAGATATTTCATAAGGGATACAACAATCTTGTCTCTTATTTTAGATATTTCTTCTTTAACACTAGGTTTACGGAGCACTGAAAATGACTGTTTTACATTACTTTATAAAAATAACATGAATGTATCGATCAAAGTTTGTAGCCATTTTTTAAATAATATATATCCAAAGAAATCAATTTGTTAAACAATTGCTCATAGATGCATTTTTACAATCTCAATATTCGCAATTTAAAAATATTACAATCCGTCATTTTGACGGGTCCCGTAAATCTAGTGTTAACAACAACAAGAAACTCATTACTCAATTCAGTATCCAGTTTTTCGAAAGTTTTAAATAAGAATTTAAGAGAATTTCAGAATTTGTGTTGTAAAATAAATGAGATTCATAAGACTTTTCCTAGATTGAAGTTTCTCGAGAAATAATCAATTCTAAAATTTCTCGAGAAGGAACGCTAGTTACGCCTCGCGCCACGAAGGAACCGCTTCCTCGAACCAATGGCAGCGCGCGCCTAGACGACGCTCGAAACGTATAATCTCGAAATACTTTTCTTCCGCGCGCGCGTGGAAAACCTGGAAAAATCTATCGCGGTACATTCTGCCTCCGACGAGATCGCTTCGCGTTTTTCCGTCTTTTTTCTTTCCTGTCGGCGTGTTGCGTCGTACATCCGATGCCGCAAACATCGGCCTATAATGCGGCGATTACGAACGCTATCGCGTCGATAACGACTCGCTTTCGTCGTGAACACGCGCCGCCTGTAATCGTCGCGATGTCGTCATTAGCGTTGACTCGGTCGACGGAACCGCGCTGGAATTTCACAGAGTCGCGTTCCGCTTCTTCAGACGCCGGTGCGCATCGACTCCGCGGCTACTAGAAAATGTTCAAGTATCGTCGGGAAATTATTTCGATTCACGACAATATTCAACGAGCTTTACCGTTTCGCGCCGACGGGACACGGAATTCGCGTTCTTTTGGCCTAAACGCGCAAGGGACATCGGCCAAACTCGCGACTCTGTTGCAAAACCCGTCGAAAGAAGTAACGACGAGAGCTATTAGAAAATGTTAACCGTGTCGTCGGGAAATTATTTCGATTCTCGACAATATTCAACGAGCTTTACCGTTTCGCGCTGATGGAACACGGAATTCGCGTTCTTTTGGCCTAAACGTGCAAGGGACATCGGCCAAACTCGCGACTCTGTTGCAAAACTCGTCGAAAGAAATAAAGACGAGAGCTACTAGAAAATGTTAACCGTGTCGTTGGGAAATTATTTCGATTTATTACTTCGACAATATTCGACGAGCTTGTCTACCGTTTCGCGCTGATGGAACACGGAATTCGTCGATGCGAGAACGAGCATATTCGCGTTCTTGTGGCCTAAACGCGCAAGGGACGTGGGCCGAGCTTCGTTGCAAAACTCGTCGAAAGAAATAACGACGACGTGCCGCGCGGATTATCGATCGCAGCCTCGAGCCGTTTCTCGTTCGACTGCACCGAGAGCGTCGTCGCCGGGTATAGCGCGCCCCGTTCAGAAACATTAACCTCTTTTTTCCCCGTCGCGTTCGATTCACCGTGGAATTTTCTCGGGCAATCGATCCGCGTCCGCGACACATTTACCCCGGGGTGTGGATCTCGCGGAGTCTCGTTGTTCTCCTCGTTATCGTCGCAAGCCTTTTTCACGGAGCGACGACGACGCAGCAACACGCTCTCTTCCCGGTGTGGCAGTAAAATTCGGATAATTTTAGAAACTCGTCGCGGAAGTTGAGTCGTTCGAACGGAACCGATAGTTGCCGCATTCCGCGGCCCGAGCCAATTTTCGAAACGCGGGTGGACGCCTCGAACCGTCGAATCCCGAGGCCCGCAAATGTCTCGGACATGATTTGGTCCGACCGAAAAAGGCCGAGCTCGCCCGCGTGCTTGCACGCCCATTGTCAGAGACGGTGAGAGCGACGGAGAGAAAAGAGAGAGAGAGAGAGAGAGAGAGAGAGAGAGAGAGAGAGAGAGAGAGAGAGAGAGAGAGAGAGGGAGCTAGAACGGTGACTCACCGCGAGAGAATCGCGTTACGACGCTGGGATCGCGTAAAAACCGTTGGTCGATTCCAGGAACTATTTCGAATCGAAGGCGCCCGCGATTGATTACGAGACAACACTGGTTTTCCGGAAGTCTTGGGGTTGATTCATACGCGCTGGAGAGGGATCGTATGGCACGGGGACTCTGCAGTAAGGAGCAAAACTGATTACACACTATTTGAAACAGCATAACTTTTTTCAAATTAGTCCAATTATATATAAACCTGATTTTCCGGAAGTCTTGGGGTTGATTCATACGCGCTGGAGACGGATCGTATGGCATGGGGACTCTGCAGTAAGGAGCAAAACTGATTACACACTATTTGAAACAGCATAACTTTTTTCAAATTAGTCCAAATACATATAAACCTGATTTGATTACCCTAGGGGTTACAAATCCTTAGGTCACCTCCTCCGTCCATCGCCGATTTTCCATTCTCACTTTGACCTAACTTAACGCTAACTTAAACGTAAACTTAACCTAAACATACTTCTATATATACAGGGTCATCCGTTTTTAAACGGCCGAACGTCAACCAGGTATAGAGGACCCCAAATGAAACAACTTTCACCCCTAACACTTTTTTTTTGACTCGGTCTTGATTTTTAGATAATTGCAAAAACCCGTCATTTTTTGCGTTCACTTAAGATTAAATATATTAGGACTGTAATTATGTATCTTGATGATTTTTCCTTTGTTTGGTTTACAATAAATAGGGGCATCTTTTTTGTATGACCTTTGGATCTTGGTTGTTTTGAGCACGCCGTGGAGACTGAATGAAATAACCTTCGAATCCAAAAAAGTGTTAGGGGTGAAAGTTGTTCCATTTGGGGTCCTCTATAGCTGGTTCACGTTTGGCCGTTTAAAAACAGATGACTCCGTATAGAGAGAGAGCATGTTTAAATTAGTCCAAATAACTTTAGCGTTTTTTGAGAAGTTAGAAGGTTTATTAGATGAGATGTAAACAATTTTTGACAAAAATTTGAATTGTTCGGAATCGTGAAAGAGATAGTAAAAGTTGTTCTTTTTATCTGAGCCTGTATTGAAAATTTCAAGAATGTGTTCGATTCGCTCGAAGAAATTATATCCGTGCTGAAAATTTCACCGATATTGGTTACTTCGTTTACCAGTTATAAACGATTAAAAGTGGGAAAATTGTTCACGATTTTCGACTTAAAATCGCGCTCTCAAATACGCTAAAGTTATTTGTATTAATTTGAAAAAAATTATGCTGTTTCAAATAGTGTGTAATCAGTTTTGTTCCTTACTGTAGATACAAATGCAGGGCACATTTTCGGTAACTCTGCATTTGTATTTGGAGTCCTTATATGGTCTGTCTCCGGCGTGAATGTATCGACTCTTAATCAATTAACTGTGGAATTTAATTTGAAAAATCCCTCACGGCGCGGAATTCAAATCAAGTAATGACTAATATATACGGCGGAAAGTATGTTGACACCTTTTCAAGCGGAATAGCTTTTTCGAAATTGGCCCAAATCACTTGAATCTTTTTTAGATGTTACACCGACTAGTTTGCTAGAGAATGACTAAACAAATGTTTTTTTAGATTGCAATTTTTCATCTGATCTTATGAGGATAATTTAAAAAATGCGTTTTGTAGATTTCGATAACCGATATGCATACTGAAAATTGCATAAAAATCGGTCGATGTTGCAATGAGCTACAAACGTTTCGAGATGATCGCTCAAGGGCGAAATTCCCTGGCAAGGTCGAAAATCTGCGACTTTCACCCTCGAACTCTCATCTTGAAACGTTTCTAGCTCGTTGCAACGTTGACCGTTGCAATTTTCAGTATGCATGTAAGTTAGCGAAATCAACAAAACGCATTTTTTAAATGATCAGGCTATTCTAATCATTTTTTAAATTGTAGATTTGCATTTTTTGAATGATCAGGCATTTTAGATGATTTTGGCTCAGATAAAAAAGTTGTAAAATCATAATTTCTTCATTTCTTTTATCATTCCAACCAATTGCAATCTAAAAAAATGTTTAGTCATTCTCTAGCAAACTAGTTGGTCTAACATCGAAAAAAGATTCAAGTCATTTGGACCAATTTTCAAAAAGTTATTCCGCCGCGACTGTACGTCGAATGCAGGCCAAACTGAGAGAAAGAATTACATTTTTATTCGATAAGAAATTAACAATTGAAAATAAAATTAACAATTAAAAACGCGCTTAACTGGTTGAGCTGGGATTTTCCTAAGCGCGTCAGAGCGATGCGTTCTGCGATTTGCTTTAAAGTGAGAAAATTGCCATTGTTCACGATTTTCGATTGAAAATCGCGCTGTTAATCGTTTACAACTCGTAAACGAAGTAACCAATACCGCCGAAATTTTCAATACAGGCTCAGATAAAAAAGCTGAAAAAACCAACTTTTACCATTTCTCTCACGATTCCGAACAATTCAAATTTTTGTGTCAAAAATGTTTTACATCCAATAAACCAATCCTTCTAACTTCTCGAAAACGCTAAAGTTATTTGGACAAATTTGAAAAAAGTTATGCCATTTCAAATAGTGTGTAATCAGTTTTGCTCGTTACTGTATATTCGTCAAACTTGGGTCATAAAGTGATCGCATGCGTCTCGCAACATTACGCGACGCGTTTACCAGCGAAGAGAGCGTCGACAGAGCTTTCGATAATCGACTGCTAAGCTTAGGTCAACTCTCCGCTTCCACAATAAAATTATAGATTCAATTTGACTCTCTTCGCTAATACCGATGCACTCGTACCCCTTCGTCGGTTAACCCTTTTAGTGCCGGAGGCCGATATATCGGCCCGCACCTTGTAGCGCTTTACTATTCGCATTGCCAGAGAACACAATCTCAAAATAAATTCATAATACGTTATAAATGGTCTAATTTCATTACGAGAGAATTACAATAAATAGTTTTTTCGGTTTAACTTTCCCTTATATTATAAGTGTATAAACACTTACTTGTTTCGGATGAGATAATCCGTCCGGCGTCTACCATGTACCTTGGAGTTATTCGTTATGTTTGTTGTGCAATATTATTTATTAGGACCTTGAATAAGTTCTCGCTGTTCCTTCAAAAATGGCAGTAGCAGTACCCCGTTCGTGGAATTTCGAATGGTAACACACATGCAAGGCAGTAGTGTATCTAACCTTAAATTTTAGTGTATGGTAGTTCACTTTAGTGTAAACAAAGTAATTTTTTCTTACTTCTGAAAATGTCTACTTTTGTGCCAAATAAAGTGTATTTGCGGGGAATTTTATTGCACTACTTTATTCAAAAGAAATCTGCAGCTGAAGCACATAGAATTCTTGTTGAGACTTATGGTGACAATGCTTTGTCGGATACGACATGCAGAGACTGGTTTCGACGCTTCAAAAATAATGATTTTGAACTTGAGATGTCAGACGCTAGCAGAACTTGGAAAAGCATTACAAGTGGATGAGTCAACTGTTTCATAACGTTTAAAAGTTTTAGGAATGATCCAGAAGCAAGGACATTGGGTAAAAGCTTTTATTTTGTAAAAGAAACAGCGAGAACTTATTCAAGGTCCTAATATTTTCTTACAAAATATATTGGAAATGCAAAGTATATACTTTGTAATAAACGGTCTATATAAAGTTACGATAAAAAGATGACTTTTCGTATGTACAATTAAATTTTGGAAGAGAGAACTCAATATTTCTCTTCTTTACGATCACTTATACCTTTGTTATTTCTGTAATTTTCAATGAATATAGAAAAATTAGCGTCACTGGTTTTATTCTCTATTTCGTCCTTGATATACTTGCTTTTTGAATTATGTAAATATTGCTCTTTTCGTTAGGTTTTCACGAGCCTTTTTCCGAACCCTAGTAAAATTGTGAAATTCGGCCGGTTATCTTCGCGTAGGCGCCTCTTTTTCGCCCGGCACCGAAAGGGTTAAATCGCCCGGCGTCGAGCACTCCGCGACAAACCCGAGACGGGGCCCGCGAAGATCGATGAAACAGTTCGACAACCTGGCGACGCTTTCGAAAGACGCGTCTCTCGAGGCCAACGATATTTTATTGGGTCGATGCCACGGGCGGCTCGGGCGAAAAGCCCGTGAAAGCACCGTTTGTTCAACCTCCGTTTTAGGTTCTCGAAAAATTTCGATTCTGTCGGGTATCTGTTCCGATCCGTTGGGAACGAAGGACAGAACGAAAAGCCTTCTTCGAGCGCTCCGAGAGCGGCAGCACCCGCTCTCGAACGAGAACCAATGGTCTTCTTCTTTTCTTTTCTTTTCTCTTTTTTTTTTTTTTTTCGGCGAACGTAACTGGCCTCGTTCGGCGCGACAAGCGTGGCGCGCGTCATCCTGTTCTAAACGCGTCGGTGAAATCTATTCTCACGTACGATTCGCGCGCGTTCGTCGCTGCCGGATACTCGCGCGTCAACGCTCGAACCGACAAAAAGTAGCGGTCGACAACGCCGACCGTTGTGCACGAGAGCAGAAGCAGAGGCAGAAGCAGCGATAACGGTGTTAAAACAGCCGTTCGGCGATTTTTCTTTTTTCTTTTTCAGCCAACACAATGTCCGTGGACAAGGAGGAATTGGTTCAGCGCGCGAAGCTCGCCGAACAGGCGGAAAGGTACGATGATATGGCAGCCGCGATGAAGGCGGTCACCGAAACGGGAGTCGAGTTGTCGAACGAAGAGAGGAATCTGCTGTCGGTAGCGTACAAGAATGTCGTCGGCGCGAGACGTAGCTCGTGGCGGGTAATATCCTCCATCGAGCAAAAGACGGAGGGATCCGAGCGCAAACAGCAGATGGCCAAGGAGTACCGGGAAAAGGTTGAAAAGGAGCTACGCGAGATCTGTTACGACGTGTTGGTAAGAACTATGATTAACCCTGTTCCGATCATCGCCCACGCGCGACATTCACCCTCTAGATCAGTTTCCATTTCAGACGTCGAAAGATAGAACGATCGCGTCACAGGTCGATCAGAATGTCTGGATCCGTTTACGACCGAAACGACCGATCGTTTCGACAGAAGTTTTCACAGAGCGTGACACAGTCACCGGAGGGAGCTTATTAATAAACCTAAATGACCGATTCATGCCGGCTTCCTTTTCAAAGGACCGCTGCCAACGCTCTTCGAGATGCATGTAGTCCGAAGCACGGTTTTTCATGTCTCTTGAAGGTCATTAACCTCTGCTTTGGCACACATGGGAGAAGGTGTGCCCCATTTTGTCGACACACAAAAGCTGTCTTTCAACTCGTTCTCGGTCCCGATGTTAACACGTTCCACAGTGACAATATACCAAACGGATCGAGGCTTTTTAAACGCTAGCCCTGCGGATTTTACGCGGTTACCACTTTTACCTCAAACCTAATAGGGGAAAGTCTCTGCATCAAGATCCGGAATCTATTAGGTTGGCAAGAAAGTAATTTCGGTATTTTTACGTGAAATAAAATCCATTTTTTTTTTTATCAAAGCAATGAACTTTAATCAATAAAATATTTTCCATCTTGTTCTAGGATCAAAAGCCATCTTTCTGGTAGCTTCATAATTCCGTGCTCATAAAACTTCTGATCCTTTTCGGTGAAAAACTGATCCAACTGCGATTTCAGATCATCATCATTAGTGAATGTTTTACCATTCAAAGAGTTTTGTAAACTACGGAATAAATGATGTGACATCACTTCCCAACCAAGCTCCGATAACTTTTCACGTGTTACCAAAGATGTGTTTGGCCTAGCGTTATCATGGTGGAACACGATTCCTTTGCGATTTGCCAATTCTGGCCGTTTTTCTTTGATTGCTATGTCCAGTTTTGATAGTTGTCGATAATAAACATCTGAATTGATGGTTTGGTTCCTTGGAAGCAGCTCAAATTACACAATACCTTTGTAATCCCACCAAATTGACAACATGATCTTCTTTTGATGCAATTCAGCTTTCGGCGTGGTTTTGGGCTGATTCGTCACGCTTCGACCATGATCGTTTTCGAGCTGTGTTATTGCAAACAACCCATTTCTCATCACCAGTGACGACTCGCTTCAGAAAAGGGTCGATTTCATTTCGTTTGAGATGCATATCGCATATGTTGATGCGTCGCGTTAACCGAATTTCTTTCAATTCGTGTGGAACCCAAATATCGAGCTTCTTAACGATTCCGAGACTTTTTAAACGATATTCTATAGTTGTACGCGAGACATTTAACCTGTTTGCAATCTCTCGGACAGTTATATGACGATCCGATTTAATAATGGCTTTCATTTGGTCGTCATCAACTTCAAATGGTCGACCAGAACGTTGGTCGCCTTTAACTGAGAAATTTCCAGAACGGAATTTTTTAAACCAATTCTTGCACGTGCGTTCTGTTAAGCTATCCACACCATAAACTTCACATATATCTTTGTGAGCCTCGGCAGCTTTTTTACCTCTACGGAAATAAAAACGCAATATGTGCCTATAATGTTCGTTTTTGCACTCCATGTTCAAATTGACACAGAACTAACAATCTTGATCAAAATTACGTGCAATTTGCTTCAAAAGTAACCTAAAAGATGCAGTTATGAAATGCCAGAAAGAAAACAAACTCAACGTTAACAGAAATCAATCGAACGAAACATAAAGCCATCTATTAGTGAAAACCGTAATTACTTTCTTGCCAACCTAATATTAGGTTGGGGAAAAAGAAATCCATTACTTTTACGTGAACTTCAAGACTTTATTTAACATGTATCGGATTGTCCGATTGGGGTCAGATATGCACCGTTTTGTTCTATAATTTGTTGCCATTTTAAAGGTAGTTTCACAATGCCTCTCTCATAGAAGTCTTGGTCCCTATTGGCGAAAAACTCTAGTAAACGATGTTCGCAATCTTCTCTCGATGCCAATTTCTTATCACTAAGGAAGTTTTGCAATGCAAGAAAACGATGGTAATCGCTTGGTGCCAGGTCCGAACTATATGGTGGATGCATCAAAACTTCCCAACCAAGCTCCCGGAGTTTCTGGCGAGTCACTATAGACGTGTGTGGCCTGGCGTTGTCCTGATGGAAAACAACGCCGTTTCCTGTTGGAAAGGTCAATCGCTAGCTTCAAACGGTCCAGTTGTTGACAAAAAAAAAAAAAAAAAAAAAAAAAAATACCTGAACGGAATCGACGAAACCAAAATTGCACGTAATTGCAAATCTCAGCCGCCTGGCTTGCATTTTCGCCTTTATCAAAGAAAAAACTGTAGAATGTACCGAATTTTCTCTCTTCGTTGACTTCCATTTTTAACACCCTGTAACTCGCAACTGAATGGACCACAACAAACAAACAGCAAACAGAATTTCTTCAGTGCGAAATGTCGCCTTTCGAACGAGCATAAATCTGAAATTGTTTGATCGATACTTTACGAGATATCGATCGTTACGGTCGTCTGCCGGAAAAATAATGGATTTCTTTCTCCCCAACCTAATAGTAATCGTCCTGCGAAGGGACTCTGTTGCGGCCCCACAACGGAGTCATGATTGCACGGTTCCCGGGTGTCGCCGGCAAGTCTCGTCTTACCTGAATCGCGTACGCGTATTCGAAGAGCTGGAAGAGGCAGTGCGGAGATCGTCCTCCGGCTTGAATTTCACGCGGGTCAATTACGGGAGCGCTTTACCGGCTCGTCTTACGCGCCTCCCCATCCCTGCTCGTTCCTTTTCGTTCAGCGAACGCGAATTCCAAGTCGAGAACTCGCGCGACGAAAGCTCTTCGGGAAGCGTTCTTTACGTACTCGAAGAGACGAGCGTGTTCGCCGTCGATCATGATCCTCGTGGCCGTGGTCTTTTGTTGCGTGCGAATACCAGCGTACCGCGGGAGCAACGGGTTCGAATGTCCGGAAATAGACGGGAAGCGGAAGAGGAAACGACACGCCTCGAGCCCGGCTACGCTCGGATATATCGCGAGGCGTTTCGTTCCCGCGATCGGTTCGCGAGAGTAGCCATCGAGAACGCACTCCCATCGTAGATCGCCGACTGTTCGATACCGCTCGGAAAACCGTTGGTGATTGCGTCGTTGATGTTGCAGGAACTCCTCGACAAGTACCTGATCACCAAGGCTAGCAATGCCGAGAGCAAAGTATTCTACCTCAAGATGAAGGGCGACTACTACAGGTATCTCGCAGAAGTCGCCACCGGAGAAACCAGACACGGTACGCATATCCTCCGAATTCTTTTCAACGGATAATCGATTTAACGCGTGCTCGCTACACATTATACGTTTCGCATAAACGAAGAAAGACGACATATTCGTCTCGCCGGTTATTCAAAGTCCAAACGCGCAGCGCACGACGTTCTCGTTGGAATCGATAACTTTTCTGTTGTGTTTCATATTTTTGTAGCGAGCACCGCGCGCGCATTTCCGACATTCGTCTAATCGAGTTTTCGAAGGGACGCGTTTATACCTGTGCCCGAGAATGTTGCAAGAGGTTGACGCGCTTCTTTCTCGGAACGCAAAGGTGCACGATACTGTTGTCGTACCTGCGCGCCCCGTGAAAGAAGAACCACACAGCTGCAACGGCAGATGTTCGGCCCGAAGCGTTGTCGGTCGCATTGTTGGATTTGGATGGATTTGAAAAATTCCGTGACGCTCGTTTACGCCCGGCTTGCCCGCAGCTTCCGCCTCGGATGCTAACGGTGTCGCGGGAATTCGAGCGGACATTTTTCCAAAAAAAAAAAAAAAAAATCCCTGCACCGAGAATCTAGATATATAGCGTTCGTTTCGCTCGAAGCATTTTCTTTTATCGATCGCGCACAGCCGGTCGTTGCAGTCTACTCGATGGTAGAGACAAATTTGATAATTTTTCCACGTGATGTGTACGCATATGCAGCCGTGGTAGACGACAGCCAGAAGGCATACCAGGATGCGTTTGAAATCAGCAAGTCAAAGATGCAGCCTACTCATCCGATCAGGCTAGGTCTCGCCCTCAACTTCTCCGTTTTCTATTACGAGATCCTCAACTCACCAGACAAGGCCTGTCAGCTGGCAAAACAGGTACAATTTAATGGTGATAGATGTCGAGAGGATGCAAAAGGATACGCGGTGATGATAACGATGAGGATGAGGAGGATGATGATGGTGGTGGTGGTGGTAGCGCTGCAGTGGAGGCAAAAATTATGTGGGTCAACGGTGGAGAAACGCTTGTTTCGCAGAGATATTTTAGCTGTGTTTTTCTTCTTCCAGATAACGAATCGATGCGTCCTTATGACGAATAATGTAGCGCTGGTTAATTTGTGTTATCCGTTTGCATTGCAGCGGTTGTCGAGGACTCGCAGAAGGCGTACCAAGAAGCTTTCGACATAGCAAAGTCGAAAATGCAGCCGACGCACCCAATCAGGCTCGGTCTTGCTCTGAATTTCTCCGTTTTTTACTATGAAATTATTAATTCTCCGGCCAGGGCTTGCCACCTGGCCAAACAGGTTAGAACTTGGTTGCGCGCAAGGTTTAACGTGTTTGCGTGAGTTTTTTTTTCTCGATAACCGAACCACCACAATAACCGAGAACGATTTCTACGCGCAGACAACCGTTGCACCAAAGTCCTCTAACACAAACCAAAGAACGATTAACATTTTGTTGCGTGGCGTGACTACTACGATGATATATGCCTCCACTGTATCTGTAATATTATAGACTGAGGATTTTATGCGTTCATCAGAAAAATCGGTACCGACGTTCAATTTAGAGCAGTGAACGTACCGAACAATTTAACACTAGATTTACGGGAGCCGTCAAAATGGCGGATTCTACTATTTTTAAATTGCGAATATTGAGATTGTCAAAATGCATCCGTGAGCAATTTAACAAATTGACTTCTTTGGGTATATATTATTTAAAAAATGGCTACAAACTTTGATAGATACATTCATGTTATTTTTATAAAGTAATGTAAAATAGTCATTTCTAGTGCGCCGTAAACCTAGTGTTAAGGACACCAGTTTCGTCCACATAATTAAAGGAAGAAAACCATTTCTAGTTTCTTGACGTAGAAACTGTTTATTTCGCATAAAGATCCGCAGTCTAACAGTATATATGTATGTACGTATGACAGTCTCCTTTTGCATCGCTCTAGTTTCCGCGGCGTTGCAAATGTCTCTCTCCGCTTTTTGCATGAGATTGATTATTGGATGGATTGATTACACGGACGGCGTTTCCGAGCGTCCCGCGTTACTATGTCGACACAGAGTAGGTGTATGCTAACTAACGAGGTTTCGTTGAACCGTTGCAGGCGTTCGATGACGCGATCGCGGAGTTGGACACACTTAACGAAGACAGCTACAAAGATTCCACGCTCATCATGCAACTTCTCCGCGACAACCTCACCCTTTGGACCAGTGACACGCAGGGTGAGCCGGACGAACAACAGGAGGGTGGCGACAACTAACCTTCCTAAGCTTAAGTCCTTTCTAAACCTAATAAGAACATCCTATTCTCTATCGTCCCCCCGTCCCTCGAAGTGCTCACCAATCCATCCACCTGAGATCGATTTATCCATTTACCTGTCTCCTCTTTCGTCCCTCGCGTACCACCTCGTTTCCTCTTCTTCCTTCCTCCCCCGCCTCCTTGCACCCCCGAACCACCACCCCCCCTGCCTTCCATCCGACTATGTCCTGTCTCTCTCATTTTCCCTTCCTCTTCATTTTCCCGTGTCCTTTTCATCGATCGACCCTCCCTTTCTCTCTTACTTGTCTACCTACCTGCCTGTCCATCTTCCTATTTCCCTTCCTACCTTTCTTCCTGTCACCAGTCGTGAGACCACATCGCCCCGAGAATATCCCCTTCTCCCTTGATTTTCCTCCCCCCTCGAACACCTCGAGTACATCTTTGTCCTAAACGCGACCGCACACCGCTGCCGACGCCACCGCCACAGCTGTTACGCCCGGTTCGACATCTCGAACACGGAGGATCCCCGCGTTCTCGACCGTCTTCTCTCCTCGGTCGCCAATCGAGGAAGAGAGATGGAATGAAAGAGAGGGTGCGTGAGAGAGAAAAGGAGAGAGAGAGAGAGAGAGAGAGAGAGAGAGAGCGTGTATACGTATGGGTGTGCGTGAAAAAGGGAGAGAGAAAAAGAAAGAGAGGGAGAGAGAAAGAGTGTTTATGAGATTGTGTGAGAGGGAGAGAACGAATGCGTTCCGAAGCTGACACCGTTCTAGACGGTGCGTCCGGCTCTGTGTTGTCTGCGTACGATGATTTTCGATGGAAGAAAACGGTCGAGTCGCGCGAGAATCGTCCACTTTTCGAGCGCAAAATTTCTCCGGAAAAGAAAGAAACAGTATATCGACTCGTGTTTGTACGGAAGAATAGGAAGGAGCAAATTGTGGATGGAACAGAGGAATGGACAGGAGGAGGAAGAGTATTATTATTGTTTCGCAAACTTTGTCTCGTCGTACGACCTTGTTCGGACACGGTGAAAATTGTTCTAGAGTAAAAACTAGAGTGGCGAACCGGAAACTTCTAACGGAGACTTTGAAACGAAAGAACCGAGAGAAAAATAATCGAAAAAGAAAAATCGAATGTGTAGCGTTTGATGATGATGATGCCCGCCGTCGCCGCGCGTCGGTACGAGACACGGGATGCGAAGAATATTAACCGCGAGACACCACTGTCACTCCCAGATCTGCTCACTGTTTACCATCTTGAAAGAGCGCTGTCCGACGAACACGCGGGGAGACCCTCCCGCGCAAGCTGCTTCCTCTTCCAACCCTTTCGCCGCCGCATAGAAACGTAAACCGTAAAACGTAACGTAACATAACACATGTAATAACTGTACTCTGTTGTGCGTATACACCGTCGACTGTCGGCTGTCGGGAAAGCCGCGCGACGACAAAGAAACGGCCTCGACGGTGACGCGCCTAACCGTGCGCCTACGCCTGGCCAGAGGAAAATGAAAATCGAGAGCGAGACAAAAGATTGATAAGAGAGAAAGTTGTTTCCTCTTGCGAAACATAATGGGCGTGGGGTATCGGTTCGACCCGCTGTCGAGGACGCCGTGCAGCTTCTTTCGGTGTCGCGCGGTTTCCTCGAGAACGAGAACCGAGAACGAGAACGCGAATGCGAACGGGAGCAGGAGGGGCTCTCCCCGTCTCGTAGATGATGGCGGAGCACTCGCTCGGACAGCGTTCACCTAAAATATTTCGCTGAAATGGAGAGAAAAAAAAAACTACAGACGTTTAAGAAGAAACGAAGACAAAGGGAAAAAAGCACGCATGAAACTAACTACATTATATCCAGTTGTCATTAAATTAAATTTCACATTGTCTAGCAAGTACGATATTATTATACGAAGGGAAGAACGTAGGAGGAGAAAGGAGAGTAAAAATACATTAAGTTATTAAGTTCCAAAAAAAAAAAAGAAAAAAAAACAACAACAACATCGGTGGTGAATTACTTTTTACATACGATACTTTTTTCTCATTTCTTTGAATGCGTACAACCGTGCTCGCTCGCACGCTCTCTTCCGTTTGCGTTGCGCTGAAGAACTGGTGGGACGGCGACACGCGGGGTGTTCCACCGTGTTTATAACCACGCGATTTTACGTTTCCCTTATGCTTTGTCGAAACACCGTTCCGGAAACCGTCGACGCGCTCGGTTTTTCTTTTATACGGACACGATTCAACGGACACGCGTGTAATCGTTGTGTTAAGGTTGCGTCGCGGATTATCGCGATCGCGTGATCACGCCCTGCTACACCGAGGTGAGTGAACCGTCGTGATTTCTCTTGAATACTTTTCTGTCCTCCTCGCGTTACGGCCGTCCGTTTCCAATGCACGAACATATATATATCGAAGAGGAAAGGGAACACCGCTTTTGCGTTCTTTCGAGCAACCGATAATCTCTATTACGCACGACGATCTTCGACAAATTTCTTCCCTTTACCCGTACACATCGTTTGCTCGGATCTTTTTCGTTTTACCTCGGCCTTCATCGGGACACCAGTCGTTTCTGTCTTTCTCTCTTTCTTTCTTTCTCTGCTTGTCCCTTCCCGTCTATGTGTTTAAATCGCGCGCGCGCGCGCGCGCGCAGACGCACGCGTAACGTCGAAAATATCAGAACCAACCAGAACGATCGAAAGAAGAATTCAAAGAATTATTCTTTTCTCTTTGCGACGGTACACGCAAAGTATGCGCGCGCGTGTATGGGTGTATGCGGCGCGCGTTCTCATTCCGTGGCCATGATCGATCTCATGGAAATTGTCGATGAACTTCGTTACTCGTTGTTTTCCATGATTTCTCCATCGGTTGCACGTGATCGCCTGGCGGGCACGTGCGTCGCGTTTGAACGGACACCGATTCCTGAATTTGAACTCGTGGAGGAAACGACGCCGCTTATTCAACGCCATTTTGCGTTTTCGTTTCAATGTAATCGTTGTGATATATCGAAAGGAACTTTCTTCCGGTTTCTCGGGGGTAAAAAACGGATTGTAAAGAAACAAAGAAATGAAAAGAAACAAACAAACAAAAAAAAAAAAAAAAGAAAGAAAAGAAATAAGAAGGTTGTTCAGAGACGCGTAAAAGGTGGATCCAATTGCCTCGACCGAAACCTCGAGAGAGAGAGAAACAGAAAAATAAAAAAGAAAGGAAAAATGCAAAGGACGAGCGTAACCATTTTCGATAATGGAAATATATAAGAATCCGACGATAAATTAACATTCGACGTGTCCGAATGCAGCGGATACATTCGGTCCAGGGGCGGATTGATATGTATATATGTACGAACTAATTGCTTCTAATTATTTGAGGGCCGTGAAAAAGTCATTTTTACGTTTTTACATATAAATTCTATGTGAGAAACTTCAGCTTTCTCCGACTAAATAAAAAAAACTATTAAGACAGACTTGATTCCGATTGTTTTTATGTTTGTACACACACGCTGGCATACAAACATCCATACATACATGCATACATGCAAGAAAGCATACACGTACACGCAAGAGAGAAACACAGCCAGACACACCAGTCGACTCTTCTTCTTTTTCTACGAGATATACAAAATAAACGAATGATCAAACAGTTTCTCTACGTTTTCATTTTGCTTTCTCGTTACTAATTACTACTACTGCTACTACTCTTATTCCGATCGTTGGTCAAGTTAATCGGCTCCGAGGTCCTTGGAGATCCACCACCGTCCGCCTCTGGTTCGGTTCACGTTTCATCCTTGTGTCGTTGCTAGAACATCGATCGATTGTGTCGCACAAAATTCTTCGCCTCGTGCGGCATTCTATACGTTTTAAGCATGTGTGTAACATACGCGAAAGCTCTCGCGCCTACTTTCCACAAGAGACAGACAAAAAAAGACACACACACACACACACACACCGATACCTAAATGTGTACCACAACAATACATACTACACGGCAAAACAAGTAACGATTATCGATATTAAAAACGTGTGTGTGTGGATAAACGTGTCCCGACGTACTATACGTTCGATGTGTCCATGTGTTTTTCTGTCGTATCGCGAACGAAACAAAAAAAAAAAAAGCCAACCAAAGCGAATGACGATGTTGATGCTAATGATAATGATGATGATGATGATGATGATGATGATGAGAACGACTCTCGCGCGGGACTTTGGAGCGAATAGATTGTTGCCGAGGGGTAGTAGTCGTAAAATGATCGGACGCTCGCGCCGATTGTCCGCTTACCGACGCAAGAGAGACCAAACGAGTGAGAATGAAACGACGAAGGGCTGCGAGAACGGATCCTCGAGAGAGAGAGAGAGAGAGTCTTTGAAACGATCATAGGGATGGGCCGGCTGAGCGGGACCGGGTACCTTTTTTGCGTGCATAGTCTCCCCTAGTCGGAGAACTGCTATGGTCGCAGTTTTGTCGACAAACTCCACTCGACTCGACCAAACTAGACCCGACTCGTTCCAGTTTTCGAATGGTCTCGTTTTCGCGCAGCAGGTCCAAAACGATGTATTTATACGATCCCATCGTTCTCTCGCCAAAACCAATTATTCAATTTCCCGCCGATATTATTCCGCCCGTTTCGAATATCCAACACGCTAGACCTTCTGACGCGCGAGCGAGACGTTACGCGATGTTTGTCGACGCGATACGCCGGTTCAATAATACGAACAATATATATCGAGGTTCAATTCTTAGCAGCGGCTCGCTCGCGTTCGAACCTAACTGCGTCATTGTCCCGCTTCTTCTTTTTCTTGTTCCGTCTTCAATATTTTCGGTACCGTTCCGTAACGAACCGTTTCATAATTTACGCGTACCGCAGCGAAACTTGGGTAACATCGTCATTCATTCCAATGTGTTCCTCGGTTCATCGCGCGCCTCTCTCTCTCTCTCTCTCCCTTTCTCCATCGCTATCTCTCTCTCTCTTTCTCTTTTCTTTCTCTCTGGCCCTCACATCTCTCTTTCCATTCGAAGAAGAAGCTAGCCTCTGCATACCACTTCCACGTATCCATCTCATCCATTCAATCTCCCTAGTTTCCCCTTCCCATCTTCCGTTGTTCTATTTGTATTTATCATCAAACATCGTAATTGTAAATTATAATTATTATAAACGTTTACACGAAATAATAAATTCTGATAAAATGTCTGAAAAAAAAGAGGAAAAAAACAAACATACAGAGAGAAGAACAACTGTAGCAACCTCGGTCGCCTCGCTTTCCGCGGCGTCGCCGTGTCGCGGGCTACGCGTCGATCGCGACATTTTCGCGGAATTCGCTGAACGTGAGAGAAGGTACCGGGTCCTGAACGACGACAGCCGAACTTCGAGAAGTCGTCGAGCCTCGATGCTCTTACCCCCCTCCCCTCCCGTAATCGGCGTGTACGATTATGCGATTGGAATTCGAGCTGCGAATCGTTTCACGATACGAGCGGAGAGAGCACGATCGTCGGAATTCGCCGAGCGATTTCGTATCGGCGGCTCTCGGGCCGCATATCGATTCGGGAGAACCGATCGGGAACGAGTGTCGCACAAGGGAACGAGTCGGAAGCCATAACGGATCAGAATGTTGCGGTGGACTTTTCGAGATTGTCTACCTAATGTATACAAGTTCTGTAGATATTATACACGCGCATGCGAAGTGCCGCGTATGGTGCGTGCCTTTACGGACGAGAAGGGCCTACCTCTCCACCCTATCCCCTAAAGGTCGCCGCACACGAGACAGCCAAGGTGCCGAAGTTGTTTGGGCGCCTAAAATCGTCTCCCATAAGTGTCTTTGCACATCTTTGTCTGTGCCTTTCTCTCTAGACATTTTACGTCTTAAATAAGTAAGTAGTCAATTCAAAATGCATACCACCGTGCTTGTACATGCCTTTGCTACGTCTGTCTGGAGCCTTTTTTTTCGATACGAACACTAATTCGCCCGAAATTAAGAGAATCTCTGCAGTATACGTATGTGAACTTG
This sequence comes from Halictus rubicundus, assembly GCF_050948215.1. Classification (NCBI taxonomy): domain Eukaryota; kingdom Metazoa; phylum Arthropoda; class Insecta; order Hymenoptera; family Halictidae; genus Halictus; species Halictus rubicundus. Next base: position 26,092,324 of record NC_135150.1, read on the forward strand.
CAAGGGTGAAAATCTTGACAAATTGACGCTTCAATATTGCAACGAGCAGTTTGAAAGTGGTCACTTGTGTTTCCCAAAAGTCCAATCTACGTCTGTATGGAGCCCAAATTGCGAATTTCTACCTCATCGTCGAGTAATTTGTAATATTCCGCAGAAAGCTCGCTTCCCGAAGCAGGTATGACGTCACAAGATGGCTGCCGCAGAGAGATTCTCTTAATTTCGAGAGATCTAGCGTTCGTATCGAAGAAAAGGCTCTAGACAGACGTAGCAAAGACATGTACAAGCACGGTGGTATGCATTTTTAATTGATTACTTACTTATTTAAGACGTAAAATGTCTAGAAAACAAGGCAACCCCTGTTCTTGAATCTACCAAACAACTTCGGCATCTTGTCTGTCTTGTGTGCGGCGACCTTGATCCGTCTATCCGTCTATCCATCTACCGTGCTATTAATCGTGCTACGTTTTTTGCACAATTTATACTCGTAGCTAGAGTACGAAGACAGTTCGCAAAAATCTGTAAGAATTTTGACAACGTTCAGGCTTTTCGCGTCGCCTGAGGCTTTAATCGAACGGGCAAAATGCTGCACACCTTTCGCGGTGTACCATCGAGATCCTACGGAAGACGAAGACCAACATCCGGAGCATGACTGAGAGACGCGCGTTTCACCAATTGGATGCGTTGTCTGTGTGCGATCGTTCATGCTACTTTGTTCGTATACCTGCATACAGGCTGTCCCGCGCAACTGGAACAGGCTGTATCTCCTAAACGGAAGAAACAGTTTTAGGTCAAAGTTGAATGGTATAGGACGATGTTGCACCGTGTACAAATAACTGTATGCTCTTTTGAGCATCGGTGCATCAGAAAAATTGCAACAGACCCCTCTTTTCAAATGGAAATCTATGTTTTCGACTGCACCGATTGGTACAGTTTTCTGTGCTCTGCATAAAAGTATTGAACAGTTAACTGCGGAATTTAATTTTAAGAATCCCTCGCGGGGGGCGTGAAATTGAAATCAAGCGATGACGAATATACAGGTCGAACGCAGGCGAAATGCCGCTATTATAAATTTTACGGAAAAAGGAAAAGCAAAATGCGAAAGAATTGCATTTTTATTCGATAAGAATTTAACAATTCATTAACGTTAACCGCACCGCAACAGACGTAGTGGTGCCTGTAAGTCACCACTAAAGCTTGCTGTATCATTGTTCAAAGTATTTTTTACATTATTAAATTTGTTTGTATTTAATAAATTACTAAACGTTGCATTATTGTACGAGTGAATTGTGCCATTTTTGTATGTATGACATGAAAAAAAAATATAGAGGAGGGAAATATTCTAGGTCGGAAGGAATGGAGTTAAAATAGCTTCGAGCGCAAATAGTTAACATACTTAAACTTATTCGTTCGGAAGTTGTCGTAGCTAAAAGTTATCCGAATTATTTCAAGTGTTCTGCAGTCCCTTCGCTGCAACAAATGTTCGAACGGTTCTGCATTGCAGTCTAAGCAGTTTTGCACCCCCCTACGGATGCAAGTCTCAATCTTACAATGATTAACATTAGCCGGCCCGTACATGTTTACAAACATCGTAATGGAGTACAACGTATACTTCAGAACCGATACACCGAAATAATTGGGAGAACTTTCTAAAAAAAGAGGCTGTTGCATTTTTCCGATGCACCGTTCTATACCGTTCCCCTACGGATGCAAGTCTCAATCTTACAATGATTAACATTAGCCGGCCCGTACGTGTTTACAAACACCGTAATGGAGTACAACGTACACTTCAGAACCGAAAAACCGAAACAATTCGGAGAACTTTCTAAAAAAAGAGGCTGTTGCATTTTTCCGATGCACCGTTCTATACCGTTCCCCTACGGATGCAAGTCTCAATCTTACAATGATTAACATTAGCCGGCCCGTACATGTTTACAAAAATCGTAATGGAGTAGAACGTATACTTCAGAACCGAAAAACCGAAACAATTCGGAGAACTTTCTAAAAAAAGAGGCTGTTGCATTTTTCCGATGCACCGTTCTATACCGTTCCCCTACGGATGCAAGTCTTAATCTTACAATGATTAATATTAGCCGGCCCGTACATGTTTACAAACATCGTAATGGAGTACAACGTATACTTCAGAACCGAAAAACCGAAACAATTCGGAGAACGTTCTAAAAAAAGAGGCTGTTGCATTTTTCCGATGCACCGTTCTATACCGTTCCCCTACGGATGCAAGTCTCAATCTTACAATGATTAATATTAGCCGGCCCGTACATGTTTACAAAAATCGTAATGGAGTACAACGTATACTTCAGAACCGAAAAACCGAAACAATTCGGAGAACTTTCTAAAAAAAGAGGCTGTTGCATTTTTCCGATGCACCGTTCTATACCGTTCCCCTACGGATGCAAGTCTCAATCTTACAATGATTAATATTAGCCGGCCCGTACATGTTTACAAAAATCGTAATGGAGTACAACGTATACTTCAGAACCGAAAAACCGAAACAATTCGGAGAACTTTCTAAAAAAAGAGGCTGTTGCATTTTTCCGATGCACCGTTCTATACCGTTCCCCTACGGATGCAAGTCTCAATCTTACAATGATTAATATTAGCCGGCCCGTACATGTTTACAAAAATCGTAATGGAGTAGAACGTATACTTCAGAACCGAAAAACCGAAACAATTCGGAGAACGTTCTAAAAAAAGAGGTTGTTGCATTTTTCCGATGCATCGTTCTATACCGTTTAACTTTGATCTATAACAGTTTCTTCCAACCGTTCAGGAGACGCAGCCTGTTCCAGTTGCGTGGGACACCCTGTGTGTATATACATATATACATATATATATATATATATATATAATATTTATTGTTCCGTCATTCTCGATCGGGTGTCGTCGATTGTTTCTCCGCTGCACACGTGAACAGCAGAAGAAGACGCGTCGTTGCATCGTCCACGAACGACACGCGATCGTAAACGCAACACGATCGTCTTGCTTCGCGTTCTACGTTCCTCTCGTTTCCGGTTCAGCTTGGACTTCGTTTGTTTTCGGCAACGTGTTCCGCCCGCCGAAATCGCGCGAGGCAGCGGCGAATTTTCGACGCGAAGCGTCGTGATTGCGCATGAGATGATGAAATCGTGTATCATACCAAATCGACAATTATACGTTTCTATCCTATTCAGAACTCCCGCGTCTCTTTATACAAGGCGCACCCGTGATTTCGTCGACGTACGAAAACGACCGTTCGACCGGAAATTCCATCGGCCGAACGGTGAAACGACGCCTGATGAAATTCTTCGACGAACCCGGTTAACCGTGCTATAATAAAACTTCGGACGCGTACGTGATCGCGATGCGTCATCCTCGAAGGGTAACGCCGCCCGATTATTACGGAAGACGAGAAACATGATCTTTTCAACCACTGCCTCTGTCCTATATTCTGGCGTACGTTTCTCGAAAACTTTACTCGATCGTCGGACCCTTTAAAACTAGATTTACGGAGCACTAAAAGTGACCATTTTACATTACTTTATAAAAATAACAAGAACGTGCTACCCACATTTTTAGCAATATTTTACAAAATAATATACACCCACGGACATAAATTTGCTAAATAATTTCTCATGTACTTATGCATCCTTAGAATCTTGATAATTTTAAATTAAAAATATTAGAACCTAATATTACTACCGTAAACCTAGTGTCAACACTAGAACTACCGAGCCCTAAACGTGACTTACACTGATCCCTTTATGATGACAGCAAGATTGAATTTTCTCAGATTTCATACGATTTTTATGGTAACATGTACTCCAGATATATTGGGTCGGAACGAAGCGTTCCCAGCATTTTGAAATTAAAATTCACAAATGAAATTAAGATATTTAGTCATAGGTTTATTCAATAACATATTTTCCATTCTGTTCTATTACTCTTTGCCATTTTTGAGGCAACTTATCGTGTTATTGAATAAACCTATGAATAAATATTTTAATTTTCTCTTTGAATTTTACTTGAAGATCGCTATGAACTTTCGTTCCAACCCAATATTAAAAAATTTCTCGTGAAAACGTTTTCATAGTTTCTGTAATCGTGAAAGAAGAAATCGTCCACCGGTCATTTTGACTAGTTAGTTCTAGTGTTAAGGAAAATCGCATTTCTTCCGTCAACTTGTCCCAATCGAACGGACCATAAATCTCTGAAAAATACATTGAGACGAGAGACACGCTGAAATCGTTCGAGCATACGAAGTATTATCGATGCATATGATAATTGACACTAGGTTTACGGGACCCTAATATTAATATAAATTGACTGATTCTAATATTTTAAATTTACGATTATTGAGATTGTCAAGATCCACCTACGTGGAATTACTCAACAAATTTATTTCTTTAGGTATATATTATCTAAAAAATGGCTAAAAAAAAAAACTTGAATAGACACATTCTTCTTATTTTTATAAAGTAATGTAAAATATTCACTTTTAGTGCTCCGTAAACCTCGTGTTAAGAAAGGAACAAGTAGAACGAATCATGCGTACCATAATTTCGGATTAAGATAAAAGCGATTCGTATACCACGGTGTCGGACAGAGGTATTGAAGCGACGAATGATGCGTTTAGCTTTCTTCGCGCGGAATGGCTCCCGATTGGTGACGCTACCTTCTAGGAATTGATCCGCTACGATCTACGAGACGAACGACACGTATATCCGAAGCTTCGTTCCGCGATCATTGCGCAAGATGGATCAAGGAGTTGTACGAGTTCTTTCGTGGCAGCTTCTTTCCTTTTTCTCTCGCCTGCAATTGTCACAAAAGCATGAATTCTACAAGTACAAACAGGGACACAGCGTTCTCAAATGGAATTCTAGCTAAGCAAAATCATTTTCATCGTGTTATTTCTTATTTATTATTCATACCGTTACCCCCACTTATTTTAATCGCTATTCTTTACTTACTTCTGTGTCTAAGTGATAAAAACAAAATGGTAGTTTTAAATTAACATGTAAGGACGAGGAATTGGACGCCATGGAAGTCAATTGATATTCTAATTCTGTGTATTAAATACATTTATTGATTATTCGCTGAACCGCTCGCCTGTTTATTTGTAAATCTATAATGAACGGAATCGATGGTAATCTAGAAATTAGTTTTGCTCAGCTGGAACTGCATTTTGGCTCGATGCAAGGGCTGGTCGAGTTTTGAAACTCGGCTTTGCCGAACGATCAAACTCGAAACATTTTTCGTACCGTTACAGCTGGAGAAAAGTCTTGTGGATCTTTTCATAGTGCGTTTTATTGCCAGCGATTCTTTCCTGCATCATTTCGATGCATCTGCAACGATTTGGGCAACATGTGCAACGAGAAACGCTTGGACGACCATCTTCCACCGACTTGGTTGTTGTCGTCGCTGCCGTCGCGACGCACAGTGGTCTGAAAAATCAATTTTCGAAATTCAAGATTTTGAAACACTTTTTTGCTATACCTTCAAATACAAACCTTTAAAATCCAAAATATTATTCACTTCAGATAATTGTAGAATCGAGGGTTACGTTTTGAATACAAAATTCTGAAATTCAAAGTGAAGCTAATTATGCTAAGAACTCATTATAGAACACGATGTAACAGGTTTGAATGAATGTTTTATATATATATATATAAAAAGAAAATAAAAATATATATATTAATAGGCGTTTTATTTTTTTTTTATATTTAATATATATTAATAGGCGTACTCTCAGTATTTAATTAGTTTCTAAGCATTATTTAATCCATGTGCAAATGCTGCAATATTATTGACAATTTAAACTTTGAGAAGGGTTTTAAAAAAAGTATTAAGAATTATAAGCATCACACTTGTTTTATATGAAAGTTTAAACAATTGCGAAGAAGAGCATATATAGCTGCCACCTTGTACGATAATTAAGAAATAGAAGCTCGCGGTATTTGGCTCGCACTCAGATGTTTTAACAGAGCAACCTGTTTGTTACCATAATAATTGGTTTTCTTCTAGCATAATTCTTTTTGATCGCGTTAGTCCTCAACCGAATATTCGAGTCGAAACATCTATACTGAATGATTTTACTGAGTTTTATGTGCGTAAATCGTTAGTTATATAATTATAGTTACACATATTTATACATGTATACACATACATATATACATATTTTTAATTAATTTATTTAGCGTGAAATTTAGTTTGTGTTTGAAATAATTTCGTATGACAATTTTCAGAAAGTATGTTCCATTTTTACCTTGCCATCATACTGTCTTGTCATCCGAAGGTTAATTATCTTTATATTTCCAGAAGATTCAGATGAAGAGGAATTGCCAATGCTTATGTATTTGGATAATTTAGAATTAACGTCAGAAACATAATTATCCCTTTTCACTCGAATGGCGACTGTAAGGCGCCACTAAAAATTGCTGTATCCTTATTCGAAATATTTTTTACATTATTTAATTCCTTTGTATTCAATAAATTTCTAAACATTTCAGTATTGTACGAGTAAGTTGAACCATTTCGTACGTATAGCATGAAAAAATATATATAGAAGGGAAATATTCTAGGTCGGAAGAAATGTTTCATTTTGGAGTTAAAATGTCTTCGAGTGCAAAGGGTTATATAATAATATAATTAAATCTATATAGTGTATTACAATTATACGAAAATATTGTGCGTCTCTTTAATTTCGACCGCAAGAAGCGAATTTCCAGACTATATATGCACAGTATATATTCGCCATTTTGAATTTTTAATTTTTGGTGTCAGACTCGTTATCGGTGACCTGAAAAACACGTGATTACCAACTTTCAGAAAGTTCCAATGACATTACGATTTTTGCAAAATCCAGCAAAATCGCGTTCTCGGACCACTGTGCGACGGCCCCCTTAATTAATACGTCGGCGTGATGCAATACATCAAGTATGGAGAAATAAGTATGGAGTAATAGTAGAGGTTTCATTGAAGTCGGTGCAGCCGTTCTTTAGTTCCGAGGTAACGTACGTACGAACGGACCAATTTATACATATTAGCCTACATAGATCTAGATGTAGATATAAATATAGATACAGATATCGACATACAGCAGATAAAAAGAAGGTGCGCAGCGTTCATGAAGGAAAACGTTGTTCGCGAGCGAGCAAGGTTCGAAAAAAGTTCCGGAGACGCGGTGGTAACGACGAAGGCTGTTTATTGGCGGACGAACGTCCCACTAACACCATCTACAGACCTTTCCTAAATTTGATTGTCCGTCGAGTGGGGTGTGGAGAGGCAACCGATACCGTTGGTGGGGGCTGTGTGCAGAAGCACACATAAAGGTCACCTTCAGTTTTAGTCAGACACGGGACGTGGAAGCGGTATCTGACGTCTCGCCGGATAACCGCGGGTTCTTCGTACACTTTGAAACTGAAAGGATTCTGCCCGCCCTTCGATCTCCATCGTAACTAGTATTTGTACTCGGTGAGTTCATGAACCACCCACGAATACCTAACTATCTCTCCTAAAAAGTACGATCTCGCGCTATCCATCTCCGTTACGCTACGCGCGTTACGATCGCGCGTTAGCTAATTGTCGGTGACAGTGTGACGTTACTGTACATTGTATGTAGATTTCAACGACTATTTCGGATCGCACTGTTTGCGAAACTCGGTTGAAAATGCCCGGAGAGTCACTTTGTAAATTACGCGAAGTCCTTGCCCCGTTTCACGTAACGTGACCGCAAACAAGGAAAAAAATATATTCGTCGCACACTCTTCGAACGGTGTAATTCGAATGAACTATATACTGTGCGATTCGCTGTTGTTCCGATGTTTTGAAGCGCGGCTCTTTGAGACCCTGCCAGATTCCATTGATTGTTTGCACGTACATGCGATTTTATTTTAAAATACGAGCGACTGCTCGGAACAACAACTCCTGTGTTGCAATGCCTTTTGAGAAAATAATCCTTCGCATGACTGATGCTTCTCGCTCGATTCGCGATATCCAGTGTCAGTTTACGCTATCGAGACGTTTATTTTAAGATTTAACATTCGGTTTCCGATTAACGACGGATACCGTATTCGTACAGGTTTATAATAATGCGGGACCGTTATCGTTGAACATTTGATTTTCATATTACTCGAATAACCTATGCCTTCCCCACTGCGGGAACTATAGTTTGCGATGCACGTAAATCAGTTGCTATGTTCGTGTGTCAGCGATACATATTTTGACGTTTGTAGCTTTTGTGACATTCAAATTTTAGCCTTAAAATTTGTTGTCAATTTCCCATTAAAAAATGTCTGATTCGAATGATAATTGTTCGTGTTCGTGCATCGCCGAAAAAAATGACCATGCAAAAATAGATACAGTCACCAACAAAGATTCAAATTCTGTCACCTCGATGAAAAGTAACCTATCAACTACAAAATTGTTTCTGTAGTGTCATTGAATTTCATAAATACACCGAAACCTGTTCGACGGTCTTCCGCTTAGGCAATGGAGAAGCAAAATCTATCGACACGCCGAAAGAAACATTATCGATGGATAACGGGGAAACAGAATCTATTGATACGGCTACGAGATTAGATTTACAAAACAAAATATACCAACAGAATTATAGATTATCCGTTGTATTCCCACAAGTGAGCTAAATATATAACAAATGTATTAGACATTTGTTGTTGTAGTAACAAATATCTTGATCAGATGTTTCCAAGAGCTCATTTTGAATCTCCACTGACCGCAGAAGACAAACGATGCGCCGAGACTGCACATAGATCCAGTAGTCATTATATACATTTTCAACCCACCGAGGCAAATGACAAGTTACAAAATATAATGTAAATGCTTGGATGATAACGATGGTTTATGTTGCAGGCAGATATCCGATATCATACTTTCAAAATGGCTGAAGACCTAGCCGCGCAAAAGTTTATAAAACCTGGTAGCCATAAAGGTAAAGGTCTGGCTGTCTTTACCAGTGGAGGTGATTCACAAGGTAAAGAACTGAACGATTTAACATATACATCTTATGTATGTTTCTATATATATTTATTGTAACGTATCTCCTTCCAGGAATGAATGCTGCCGTTCGAGCAGTTGTTAGAATGGGTATTTATCTAGGATGTAAAGTGTTTTTTATTAAGGAAGGCTACCAAGGTATGGTAGACGGAGGCAATAATATTGTTGAAGCGACATGGTCCTCTGTGTCTTGCATCATCCATAGAGTACGCATACGATTGTTCTCTTCTGGCTCTTAATTTTAAAACAATAAGTAAAACGTAATCATTTAATATGTATTTCAGGGTGGCACGGTAATAGGTTCCGCAAGATGTATGGAATTTAAAGAACGCGCTGGTCGCAGGAGAGCTGCGAAAAATTTAGTGACTCGTGGCATCACTAATCTAGTTGTGATCGGTGGTGATGGTTCTCTTACCGGTGCAAATCTTTTCAAGGAAGAGTATGCTGATTTGCTGAAAGAACTGGTCGACTCAGGTGAGATTTCTACATTCTTATATACGTCGACTGAATAATTAACGCTGCTCCTTGATCTTCAGGTGAGATAACTAAGGAGCAAGGAGAAAAGTATCAGCACTTACATATTGTCGGTTTGGTTGGTTCTATTGATAACGATTTTTGCGGAACTGATATGACCATTGGTACGGACTCTGCTTTGCATCGTATTATCGAAAGCATCGATGCGATCGTTAGTACCGCGTACTCTCATCAAAGGACATTCATCATGGAAGTTATGGGTCGCCATTGTGGGTAAGCAAACGACACGAAATAATCTCTTATATATCTCTTGATATTACATCATGAAAATCCTTAAAGAAAAATGATTTTTCAGCGATAAAGGAAAGTGTACTATTAATAGGGTAGATTCTAATAAATTGCGTAACTCTTAATTCTCTAGTATTGTTTACAAGTTTGATAAATTTTCGGATAGGTATCTGGCCATTGTGGGTGCTTTAGCTGCAGAAGCAGATTATGTTTTCTGCCCGGAATCACCACCGCCTGTTGACTGGCCTGATAAACTATGTAAAAAATTGGAGCAGGCATGTTGATTAGGAAATCCCAAGTTCTCTTACCATACTGTTGTCTTTCACTAACTAAATTTAACAAATACAGTAATTTATATATATATATATATCTATATATGTATTTACCCTATATATTTGGTTGCTTACTTCTGTTTCTGGTACCGCAAAGGAAAGCAGCATTACTTCCTCCTTTTTATTTTGATTTTCTCTTACCGATTATGTTGACAAGAATCGAATGGCCAAGTCTGAGACCGAGTTTTATCTCGGAGAATTTTCCATTTGGGTAGACTAAAAACAATTTTGTAACAATTTAATGTAAACTAAAGATAATGAAACTAGAGCCTTTCAGGTATCTGTCGTTAGCCTCGAGTTTATCTTCAGAAGCATGCTATACCTTCATACCTGAAGCACCGACGACAGGTGATTGGGTCGAAGAGGTTTGCAAAGCTGTGCAACAGGCACGTTTCGAACAATCATGCTATCTTTAATCGAATATTTCTAACTTTGATGAAACCTCTTTTATGGCCAGATTTGATTACACGTCATTAAATTCATTATCTTTTTTTTTTGTTCTGTCGAAAGCGTGTGTCTGCTCCTTTGCTATTGTAGTTAGATTCGCCAGAAAAAGAAAAGTATGCTAATTTACGAACAGCTAAATTACATTGTCCTATGTAAAAGTTGTTCGCGAGTACATCGAGTACGAAAAGTGTAAAATTCGAGATCTTTCGAAATATGCAATTAGATTTATCCGTCTTACCTTTCATCCATCAAAATTGAAAATTGTTGACTCCATAATTTCTCCCTTTCATTTGATAATATTTTTAGTTAGCTTTTCTATCATACCATTACAGTTACCTGGCTCTAGTGGCAGCCATATGTTGTGAAGCTGACTTTGTATTCATCCCAGAGTGGCCACCTGAACAGGATTGGCCAAACAAGCTGTGCAAAAAGTTGTTGCAGGTTCGCAATTTATTTTTTTTTTTTATTATTTTTTATACGGTTCAGTAAAACTAGCTGTACATACATTCCACTGTTTCGCACAGTCAGACGCAAAGCAAAGATTTCTTTTGATAATTTATGCTTGATTCATTTAGCTAGGAGAGAGAGCGGTGAAGGTTGTCCCTATTTAATTTTAATTCAGATTCTTTGTTTGTCCTTGGTAAGCTTATTCGCATAATTGCACTTGGTTTCTTTTTTTACTTCATACCCTAGACTATTTAATTGTGCACAATATAGTCATGTAGCTTTAAGTCTAACAAATGGTAACAAGTTGTTTTATAACACGATTTAGTTAATATTAGCCACTCTACTGACACTGTTCTTTTGTTTAACAACTAGACAGCGGATCTTTGTGTAAAATTAAAATGATCTACCCGAATTACACCAAACTCGAGTGAAATAGAAATGTATTTTCTTTCTTAATATGTTGAACAGATTGAAAATAATATAACAGTACTTTGAAATTCTTCTATTCTTCTTACCGTGTTAAAATCACACCTACTCATTTTTCTCATAAATGCATGAACATCCGCAGTCTATTAATAACATTTTACATTGAAATCTGAAAGTCATTTCTAACACAAATTACTTCTACGAATAGATGTTGAGACTTCCGCGCAAGTACTGTGAATTGAAATGCTTATTTTTCAGGAACGTCTTACCGGTCAACGTCTGAATATTATTATTGTAGCCGAGGGGGCTGTTGATAGAAGCGGTCAACCGATTACCGCAGAAATAGTTCATAAAGTTGTCGTCGATAAGCTGCAACAAGACACCAGGATTACTGTCCTCGGCCATGTTCAAAGAGGTGGTAATCCATCGGCTTTCGATAGAGTTCTGGTCAGTGATTTTCCATGGTTGTATATCCAAGCAATTGTTGACCGATCGATCGACAACATTCTAACGGCGATGTACTAACTTAATGCCGATAATGTAAAGGGTTGTCGAATGGGCGCAGAAGCTGTAATGGCCTTAATGGAAGCTACGCCAGAAACAGAAGCGTGTGTGGTCACGTTGGATGGGAATCAAGCTGTCCGATTACCGCTAATGGAATGCGTTCGTCGCACCAAGGCTGTGGCGCAAGCCATGGCCGATAAAAATTGGGATTTAGCTGTTCAACTTCGTGGAAAGTAAGACAAAACATACCGTAGCGATAATTTCAACTACCAGGTGTACCCTGCAAGGTTCCATTCAAATCGATTTCAACTATTCTCAGGGGATTTGCTCGTAACTTGGACACGTACAAGATGTTGACTCGCCTGAAAGCACCGGTCGATCATGATCCCAACAAGGTATGTTATAGCACACGTATTACGAACGATTACCACGAACTTAAAACCTTTCGCCAACTTGAAACACTCGAAGGTTTTCCGTTCGATAATAATTTAACAATTCTATCGTGGCGGAGACTTACCTTTATTACATTTATTGTTTAATACTGCTTCAGGAGAGTAATGGCCCCGCATTAACGAAGGTAAATTTGTTAAGAAAGAAATTTTCATGTATATTTTTCTGCTAAGTATTGTATTTTGACGCCTTGTAGCACAGTCTTGCTAACATCCCCATTTTCTCTTTCTAAACCAGCAATTCACTTTATGCGGACAAGTAAGTTTGAAAAGCCTCGAATCATCATTTTACTGCTGCTATGTTTTCATGATTTGTTTCTTTTTTTTACCTCATCAAACTTGTAGCACAAGCGTTTCGATGAGCAGACGGAATTCTAAAATATTATTATATCGAACTACAAAACATGTGTTCGTTTCCTTTTTATGTGCACGCTGCATGGAGCGACGATTGGATCCTTCGAGATATTATTCGAGATTTTTGTTTCAGGACCATTACACGTTAGGCGTGATGCACATTGGATCGCCTTCCTGCGGTATGAACGCTGCCGTGCGTTCCTTCGTGAGAAACTGTATATATAGAGGAGATAAGGTATCATTTTGCACAACCAGCATTTTGTTCAACAACCACCGATAGAGTCTCAATTCGGCTCAATTCTCAATTATCTTTAGGTTTACGGCATTTGCGACGGAATACTTGGTCTAATGGCCGGGAAATTCAAACTAATGGATTGGCCTTCTGTCACCGGCTGGGTAGCACAAGGTGGAGCATATTTAGGAACAAAACGGGCTCCTCCGAAAGACGAGCAATTGCCGCAAATTGCTCAGAAACTGAAGGAGTTTGGAATTCAAGCGTTACTTATCATCGGAGGATTCGAGGTATCGATTTGCGGAAAGAGAGCAGCCCATTACGAAGGAACTCGAACTGATCGTTAATTTCTTTTGGCCAGGGTTATCAAACGGGTCTTACGTTCTTCAAAGCCAGGGATAAATTCGAGGAGTTCCGAATTCCTATTGCTATGATACCCGCAACTATCAGCAATAACGTACCGGGAACGGAATTTTCATTAGGCTGTGATACCGCTCTGAACGAAATTACGGAGGTAAAGAGAACTCTGACTTGTACGACGAACGCATAACAGCATAGTGAAATCACTTAAATGGGCATATTGTTTGTAGATCTGTGATCGAATTCGTCAGTCGGCGCAGGGTACAAAACGCCGAGTATTTATTATCGAGACTATGGGTGGATATTGTGGTTATCTGGCAACCGTCGCCGGATTGGCTGGCGGAGCCGATGCGGCGTACATATTCGAGGAAAAGTTCAATATCAAAGATTTGAATCAGGACGTGATCGCAATGGCCGCGAAAATGTCCGAAGGTGTACAAAGAGGTCTTATCCTGAGAAACGAGAACGCCAATTTGAACTATAGTACAGATTTCATGCAGAGACTTTTCAGCGAAGAGGGAAAGGGTCTTTTCAGCTGTAGAATGAATATTATTGGTACGCGCTTAATTAACCGGTTCGACCGGCGTTTCGTTCGGGCGAATATAAATGGTTTATCGTATCGTTTGTAGGACACATGCAGCAAGGTGGCTCACCAACTCCGTTCGATCGCAACTTGGGTACGAAAATGGGTTCGAAAGCGGTCGATTGGTTCAGCAATCAGTTGAAGAAGCACACTAACAGCGAGGGCAAAACGTTGACTACGGACAACGATTCCGCGGTGATGATTGGTATTGTACGGAGGCAATACAGATTCACGCCATTCTCTGAACTTCTCGAAGTCACCGATTTCGAGTGAGTACCACACACGCGAAAACGTAACACGATGTTGTTTAGAATAGTTTACAATTGGAAACCTATCGAACGATACTTTCTGAATTGCGCAGCCATCGCATTCCGACGTATCAGTGGTGGATGAAGTTGCGGCCATTGCTCAAAGTTTTAGCGAAACACGAGTCCACCTACGAGGAGGAGGGACTTTACATAACCGTCGAAGAAATGGACCTCGAAAATGACCCACCACTCGTCTAAGCTACAAATTACACACCGCACGATATACAGTATAAGGTAATGTTCCGTAATAAACTGTACAATGTTAATCGTACGTCGAACGTAGATGTTTTATTGCAGAGTATGACAGTATTGTACGGCATTATGTAAATCATGTTACGTTGTTACTTTCGAGAAGAACGATCAAGTTAGCTAGGTAGTGTTGTATCGTAGAATCACGACGTTCTACAAACAAAAATTTTAATATAAGTTGCCTACTATATCGACCACTGGAGAAATCACTATGTATATGCGTGTACCTGTCGTCGTCTACGTGTTTAATTAATCGATAAAGAGTCGCGCGTTGAAAACCTGAATGTGAACTATCTAAATAAACGACAGATTACTACATACACCATTGCCATGAACAAGAATGCAGATTATATATATACTGAAAATATCGAATTTATGTATTTTAAATGCGGTTTAAGCTCAGGTGAGAAATAGGTACAAAAATAGTACCTGAAAAAAAAAGACGCGAAGGTAAGCTATTATACCTGAATAGTGTAAGAAAACAAAGCGAGTTATTAGAACGCCTAGGACGGCATTTTCATCGATACCAGTGAAAAGTTGAGTTGTTATAGCGGTGCCATTCGCTGTTCAGTGACGTGTGCATCGTATATGCACGTCGTTTCAATAGTAAAACGTATAACGATCGAATGGTGTACATATACATAATGAAAGAAGATATAAGATATCACCATACGATACTCGAGTCGAATAACTCGCAGATTTGGTGGTTGCCGAATCCTGCGAAACGCTTAGCATACTTGGCATCGCGTTCACCGTCATCCGCCGCGTGAAATTGTTGAACCAGTTTGGAAGAAATCGAAACGACAAACGACATATCTAGCACTCACTTGGTTTTACTTATGCAATGTTGAACGTTGACCGAAGTTGATTAGAATAAGAATGCGTTACTCTCATTGCTTCGAAGGTTTAGTTGCAACGCGAAATCACGAAATCACGAAACAACCATGGAATCACGAAATCGGACACACCACTATTCATGAATCGCTAGCTCGCGGATAAATGTACTAGGCTATATTTGTGGTCTACTAAGATATAAAATTAAACGTAACGTGGCATTTTCCTTTGACGAAAACATTATCCTTTGGTTTAGCTTTACCAATAGCTACGAAAAGCTATTAAGAAGAATATACTTGTCTACCTCGAAACATAATTTGCAACGTCGGACGACGCGAAGGGTATGCCCAAAAGCCCGAGTCGTGCTGGTTGCGTGTAACATTAAAAGATTTCTGCTAAGATTTAAGGCTTGTGACCACAAGAGTATTTAGATTTAATTCTATTTATCTGAAACGAGTCGTCGTATAAGTACTAAAAGTAGATTATTATTATTATTATTATTATTATTGTCATTGTCATCGTCGTGATTAATTATTATTATGATTATTATTATCGTTACATATTATTACGGTTATTATCATTATTCCTACCGAAATTCTAGAGAGAGGCACGTCAATTTACATTATATTTATAAACTTAATCGATGTTACCGATACGAAATAACAACGCGGGAAACGTTTTGTAGCGATCGACAACATTTGTCCAGTTTTAATGTAAAATACGGGTTGCGTGACGACAAAGCAACGACGAGAAATAGAAAAGAATCTTCCGATCTGCCGTGATTAGTTAAATTTTTCATATGTAACGATTCGATTGTACGATATAAGTAGCGGTAGAGGAGAAATGATCGAATCGACTCGATTTGCAAGGTAACTATTTGTCACGGCACATATTAATCGTGTACGCTTATCCCAAAGTCGCGTACGTATTTAACGAAAGATCATTGTAAATTGCTTCGTCGAAATCGTTGCTAAACAATTGTAAATCGTTCAAAATACTGTAAAGTTAATAGATGTTGTTGAGAAGCAAATAAATGACGTTAAGTAATCGTTCCAGATGGACAACTACTATAGAATAAAGTGTTTCCGTGAAGATACGATCGCAAGAACAATAGAAATTTAAAGATCTCCTGTTTGCACCGTCGACTGTGGAAAGTAGAAACTTCTTTTGGCCTAATTATACGACGATTGGAACTAGTATTGTACTAACCGAAAGACGACTAAAGATATAATGCTGAAAGAGTATATATATATATATATGATGTGTATGTATATACATATATATATTATTTTTACGATTACAGATATACATACATTATATTTTCGACTCATTGTTGATCAATGAATTTACAGTTTATCTGTGACGTAATACGTATAGCGTAACAGATGTGTTATTTTACTCCAACATCAAATTGTTGAACATGTATATTTTCACTTTACCGTCGTCGCATGACTATATTTACCGTAGTTATATTCATTCATCGATAGTTCAAAGTTTGCGCGCGAAATGTTTGTGGTAATTGCACAATTTCAGAAACAGGTGCGTAACGGCACATGTAATAAATACATATATATATATCGTGATCACCGAGAATGTACCTAATGCTCTCAATAAAGTGTACGTTATGATTACTTCTACTTGACACACATGTATATGTATTGTTCCTATTTTGATACCGATTTCTCGGTAAGTATATCAGCACATCCAGTTTTTTGCGATAATGTGAATCAAATAAACGGCATACCTTCTCTGCTCGCAAGAGTTTCATTATGTTTATATTTTTTCATGATAAACCTTTAACGTCTCAAAAAATGCAACTTTTTACATTATCGGGAGGGGGGGGGGCGGCATATTGTGACAAAATCATTCTCTGCGTTGGTGGAGGCATAGAGGAGATTTCAAGGTCACCTTGATTTTTTTAAATGGAAAGACCTACTTTCTGTATCATGAATCGATAGACTATCGAATTCTGAGTAAAACTGTATTGACCTCCATATGTCCTAAATCGAATAGTTAACGAGATATTATCGAAATAATTCTCTTTCTTCTTTGGATAATATCTCGTTAACTATTAGGTTTAGGACATATGAAGGTCAACGTTTTTATACTCAGATTTTGATACTCTATCGATCTATGGTATAAAAAATGGGACATTCCATTTAAAAAAATAAAGTTGACCTTCATATGTCCTTTACGCGTCCACCTACAGAAAAATTGGTAATACCAAATTATGAGCCCCCCGATACCAAGTAAGTTTAGTCTAATGCATTTTCTCCTATCTTCAAAAACAAGAATACCCAGTGTACGTATATACATGCGTAAACAGCCCGACTGCGAATTTTTGCACGTTTAAAGCTGACGAAAAAATATTTAAAAAATCACTGGAACAGAGTATTATCCTATAAATAATTTTCTAAATTTATTTATGAAAATGTATCAAATCTACCAATGATTGTATGTGTATGTATGTGTAAGTGCGTATAACCTTGTCGCTCTTGAAGACAACACAACGTATGTATAATTAAGTCTCGAAGTTTTTGGCTATCGAATTAATCGTTATCGCGTCAAATAAAATTATACTTTCCGTTCCGTATGGACAGGAACGCGGAAGAATCGTTCAGGCATCGTAAGATAAGTGTACGAAGCGAGTTTGGTATTGTTTCGATTCACGTGGTGCCAACGAGTATATAGGCAAGTGCCACATTGTCCTACGTTGGCCAGTTAGGTTCCATACGGTTCCATACGCTGTCGGTTTTGTGTGTTGGTCTGTTGGTGTAAGCGAGACGATAACTGGCATTGTTGTTCGATGGTGGAGGCCTTCGCGTCACTCGGTTCGAACAGTTTTCCGGCGGTAGACCGACGCTCTCGTGATAGTTAATCTGTCATTTTGTTGGAAACATGGTTACGGTAAAAGGTCGTAAGAACTCGAATAAAAATCCACCGATACTCAGTCATGAGTTTGTCATTCAGAATCATGGGGATATTGTTTCCTGTGTGGCTTTAATCTTTGTGACTGGTCTAATGGTGCAGGTCAGTGCTTAGTGTCTCTAACATTAACGAAATTTCCTCGTGGTTCAGCGATTATTTTCCTTTCCTTCCTTCATTCGATACGTATTACACAAACGACACCGAGTCGTTCGAACGGTGAACGTTTTACACAGTTTTCTGTGCATGTGTTTCGTTGGCAGAATAACCATATGTTACTAACTATCGCCGGCGTTAAGGCTCAGTGATAAGTTCGATGACTCGATAAGAAACGGTGTCTTCTAACTATATAACAATTATAGATTAGAGTTCTCTTTACTGTCATCAACATCTCCATCAATGTATACTTCTTTTAATATGTAAATTTTTTTTATAGGCCACATCACCATGGGCGTACACATTTATTGCTCTTCATCATAATGTGACATCCAACATAGAAGAACCGACTGCACCGATTAAGTATACAACTGGTTGGAAAGACGCTTGTGCTGTATTCTTTTACTTTTTGATCACGATTGTAATGCATGCTGTGTTCCAAGAATATGTGTTTGATGTAAGTAATATTCCTTATTTTATTTTTCTTTTTTTTTTCTTTCTAAACACACATAATTATCTCCGATAATTTCAGAAAATTTCTAAACGTCTACATCTCAGTAAGGTGAAACTAGCTAAATTCAACGAATCTAGTCAATTAGTTTTGTTTTACGCTTTGTCCGTTATATGGGGCATAGACATAATTATCAGGTAAGAAGTTAATTCCAGTAATCCTGCTGTAGCTCTGTATCTCTGCTTAAATGTATATTAAACGTTTGTTCTTTCAGAGAAGAACTGTTGTTAAACATAACGTTGCTATGGAAAGCTTATCCTATTCTGTTAACCTTCTCTTCTAAACTGTTCTTCATTGGTCAACTTTCTTATTGGCTGCACTGTTACCCTGAGTTGTATTTCCAAAGAGTGAAGAGAGAAGACATATTGCCACGTGTTGTGCAAGCAACCATTGGATTAATCTTCACTGTTGCCGCTTACATGCTCAAGTATAATTCAGATATTCTATATTATTTTTAATCTACTGTACGTCATTATTTAATTCATTTCTTACAATTTCTATAATGTTTCTAGCTTCCAACAAGTAGGAATATTGTTATTGGTTTTGCACTATGTGGGAGATGTTATGCTACACGGAGCTAGAATCATACACTTTGTTAGTAAAAGGGAAAAGATGACGAAACGTAAGTATCTCGAAAATATGTGAACCAATGTATGCAATAGAAGATACATACGTTAATATCGCATCGTTTCTTTTTACAGTCACATTTCTCGTTGCAAATTCGATATACGTTTTCGTACGTGTTGCAACGCTTGCCGTTGCAATTTTGGTTTTCCTGTATGGTTTGAGTCAAGTGGAAAATGTATTCGATTATGATGTTGGAAACTTTAATATTCCCCTCGTACGATTCCCGGCTTTAGGTGTCATCATTGTCTTCCAAGCGTATCTTTCTTACATTTATATTAGAAGGCAACTGAAACGTACTCGGGAAAATGCAACCACTGTACAAGTAGTTGCAAAATCGAAACAAAAGCCGAAGAAAAAAGAGGGTGAGACAGCGTAGTCTAATCGAATTACTGTGAAACTATAAGAATATTAGTTTTCAATTAAAAATTTCTAATTTTTTTGCAGGAAAGAAACCTGCACTGTCAGAGGATGATGATTTGCCAGAAGTTGATCAAGCTACCAAGAAAAATCTGAGATCTCGCTCTTCCACGAAATCAAAATAAATACACAGTTAATTAAAAAACGCATCCAAGGCTGATTAAAATAATGATTATCGTGCGTATTTAACGAGAAACACAATTTTCAAAATATTTATTTATCTTTGCCACATACAAAGTATATGACAGATTGAATATCGATATTACCTGAGACTGGTACTCGTGACGCCGCGCCGCCTTCCACTATTGTTAGCTTAAATGCTACAGTTTCATTATCCTATCCACTTTAGACAGACCTTACTCTTGCGGGTACAGAAACATTAACATATTGTATATAATGTATTATACGCACTACTATGATAATGTCGAATACAGGAACTTAATTGCAACTATGACTTTCAATGTAGAAAATGTGAAAGCATACCAGGCAAATGAATGATTCGTTTGAGAAAAAACCAGTATATAAGATCAAATAGCAAGAACAAAGTCACAATTCATTTATCGTGCATAACATTTAATCATTAATTACTTAAAACGGTGAAGTCATTTTTATTTAAAATACAAATTATTTTTGTAAGAGAATAAATTACAGATATGTTTCAAAAAAGCAAACGTAATTTTTGTACAGTATAGTGCTGCCCCCTAGTCTAATTTTTAGCCTAGACCAGAACCTGCATCATCTTTTTAGCCTGGACCGGAACCTGCATACAGACCGCGCAACCGTACATAGCAACCTGCCGCGCTTGCATACATAGCATCTCTGACGGGCAACATGCGACCGAATACTGCAAAGTATTCCTCGAAAAAGAGAAAGTAGGACTTTTGTGAGGGCTAGCTCTCTAGATTTATCTTTCATCTAACGCTTTTGGCCATTGAATAGCCTCATCTTTGCATTATCGAGAAATGGTTCGCCGCCTCCCGATCTAGAGTTGCGTGTGGCACTCATACACGGCACGCACACTGTCGCTCGAGCTTCTCCTAGCGGCCGATTTATAGCGTGGCGATCGCTAGCAATCGCTAGAGAACCTGCTCTTGTAACGCTTATATTACCAAATATCTGCATAATCTCGTCAGCTCATGGCCAGCGCACGCTAGATTGAACCTTCCCCTTTCGAATGAGCCCTTTCCCAGCGAAAAATGTTCTCATATAAGGACGAAAACTTGAGGCACGTAAAACCATTTTTCTCCTATTTTTGTCGGTAACGTGGTTACCCTAACTTATCGCGAATCTACGGAATCCTGGCTCGTAAGGCTTGAAAACATAACTTGATGCTTGCCGGAATTTGCATTGCGTGTTATGGCGATGGTGGCAAGAATCAAACACTGGAACAAACGGGCGCATCAGATGAAAGACAAGGACAGTGAATGGAAATGTAAGTGGGAGACCCGAGACTTCTACAGGAGACCCAAGGAGACTTCTACACGACAGCGGTTACAGCAGTGTCATGTGCTTTGAACGTTGCAAGATCTTTCCTTAAATATAATGGCGAATCGAAGGAGTTTAAATAAACGATTCTCCAGATACAGCCGAGGCAGCGGTGGCTCTAATGTGCTGAATCCTGACACGGATATCTTGGGCGACGGTACGTACTCGGCATGAAAGGTTATGTAGGTGTTGGGTGTTTGTTTATTTATGTTTATACGCGTTTCAGAATATCCGTATTGGTGGAGAAATTTGGGAAACAATACGATAACTAGACAGTCCACCGATTCTACTAATTTTAATCAAACAAGTCGTCGCTTGAATTCGAATTCGTCTATAAGAACGAGCAATGATCTCGACGATAGCTGGTGGCAGGTTTTGGAGGGAACGCCGCGTAATTTGAAATCCCTCGAAAAGGTCAAAGATCCTTCAAAAAAAGGTGAGATAGACTTTTTGCTAAATAAAATCGGAATAAATATTGGTTCTGTTTCAGAGACTTTGTTACTAGTATACATTTTTACTATAAAGTTTGCTCTTATTATATCACTTCCCGAATATTTGATTGATCATTACTATTATTGCTTTTGTTAATATCGAAGTGTGAATATCGGTAGATGCGAACGATGGTGCGTCAGAGATGTCGGAGTCAGAGGAGGAAGTCAAGATTACGAAGAAGAAGCCTCGTCTGCAGTTGGAAGCGAAGAAGGTCGATGGCAACGAGTTTTTAAGCGCGTTGAAAAATTCGAGGGTGTTGGTGATTCCACTGGAAAAAGATCCTGCTTTTCAGAAGAGTAGCTTTGCACAGCGATTTCTATCGACCAGTCTGATTTCCAATGATTCCAAGCAACCGAACAAGGTCAGCGACACAGAGTCGAGTTCCAGTGGAAGCCCAGGCATCGTTGCAAAGCCAAGGCCAAATATTCTTCAGAAAAAATTGAGGAATAGAAATGCAAACGCGTTCGAAGGAGACAAACTGGCACCCACTTCGAAGAGGATGTCGTTAAGAAAATCGTTGCCGACGGACAAGAGATTTTCCATCGCGGCAGACTCTCCCGTGATCGCTGCTGCTGCAAGTCCGAGGAAAGCCCAAAAGTCGTTGACCGACAGTGACCACGATCTGTCGAACTGTCCTCTGCCGAAGGCAACCAGTACGCTTCTGGGGAGCAGTACTCTGTCTCAACAAAACAGCGTGGTGAACAGTAACAGTGACACGGAGCCTGTAGTGATGAAACCGAAGTCGAAATTGCTCAGACGACACGACAGGGACACGAAGAAGAATTTGTTCGAGAACATCCTCATGGAGGATAAAATCAATGAAGAAAAAGCTGCAAACCAGCCGCTTCCTAATGCCAGCGCAGTGGTGGACGAGAGTGCGGAAGAACCTGAACCGCGGATCGAAGTGGACGAGACAACGGAAGAACTCGAGCCACGGATCGTCGAGGACGAAAGTAAACTCGGAGACGCTAATGCGAGCAAGAGGCTGCATCCAACAAAGAAGACCGATCTCCAGGACCCGACGAACGATTCCTCCGATTCGAGTTACGGTTTCCTTGAGCCGGCGAAGCCCAAGTCGAGATTTCTGAGGAACACGCGGAGGAGTCCAAAAGAGAATCTTTTCCGAAGAATAGTCGACGACAGCGATTCATCGATTACGAAAGGTACCGCGAATCTTTCACAGAACGACAACAGTATGCAAACAATGAGAAGACTCAGTGTAATCAGCGCAGACAGCAACGCTTGTTCCGAGGACATGCATCTAAGACTGTCGAACAGCTCCAAGGCCAGCGATATCGAATTAATGAAAACCGGTAACAACAAGCCTTCCAGCTCTCGGAACAGCAATTGCCAGAGGGAACGCGACCGTAGGACGCAAATCCGGGTGGTTTCAATCAGCTCGAACGAGAAGGAGATGATGGAGGAGTGGAGCGTTCGAAAGGAAACGTCGTTGCTGTTTTCCAACAATTCCGATACCGACAATTCGGTCGTCCGAACGTTCTTGGAGAAGCGACCGAGGGATCGGGACAAGTCTAAGCAGCATTCGATCCTGGATAAGGAGGACGACGTTGGCAGCGCAGTTGGAAGTCCATCGGCGCTTCCGACGGGCAAAGCCGGGTATTTTCAAAAACCGTTGTCTACTAGTCTGAAAGAGCGTTCTCGGGTCTCGCGAAGCCGGGTGGTTTCAATCAGCTCGAACGAGAAGGAGATGATGGAGGAGTGGAGCGTTCGAAAGGAAACGTCGTTGCTGTTTTCCAACAATTCCGATACCGACAATTCGGTCGTCCGAACGTTCTTGGAGAAGCGACCGAGGGATCGGGACAAGTCTAAGCAGCATTCGATCCTGGATAAGGAGGACGACGTTGGCAGCGCAGTTGGAAGTCCATCGGCGCTTCCGACGGACAAAGCCGGGTATTTTCAAAAACCGTTGTCTACTAGTCTGAAAGAGCGTTCTCGGGTCTCGCGAAGCCGTTCGAAACTGTCCCGAGTCGATCAGCCGGAGGAAAGCGAAGAAGAAGACGAGAGAACGGAAGTCGACCGTCTGCGGAGCGTTTCGTCCATCGCGGAAGAGCTCGAATCAAGGTCGCCGAACCGGTCCACGATGCAGGAACGGTTCCAAACCGTCCCGAACACGGAAAAGCGAAGCCTCGTCCCCCCGAAGCGATCGGGGAGCAAAATCGAGGAGAACATCGAAGCGGAAACTCGCATCGAACTCGAGAGACGATCGACGGCCCGCGTTGCGACGGAAGAGAACTCGGCTACCCCGAGGAAACGAGACAATGTCTCGATCAGATCGATCACCGAACTGCACGCTTCGATCGGAGGCGTTGATCGGTCTCCGAACCGGTCGCTGTTACGCCTCGCGATCGATCAGAACGCGGAGCGAGTTGGATCTCCATCGAGAGAGCAGAGTAGACCGGGTCCGAGCGGGAAAACTGGATCGCTGCGGCCGCTTTCGTTGAATCGGATCGAAGAGGAGATGGAGAACAGTAAAACAGAGATGGAGAATCGGCCGAAGACCGTGCACGGAAGAACATCGAACCTGAAAGCCGGTTCTGGTAAAGCGAAGAGTTCCGCGGCTCCGCAGGAGGGCCAGAAGGGCCAGCGGAACATGAAGGACTTCTTCAAAACGAACGTGACCGCTGTACCGGCGAGCCAGGCCCTCTCGAATCCCGAAACGGCGCAAGAGGTCCGGAAGAAGCTGGACGAGATCAAGAAGCGGGAAGTCGAGGAAGAAATGAAAAAGATTCGGAAACTGACCGTTGCGGCGGAGAAGATGAAATCTCGGCCCCGGCCTCGGCCCAAGCAGCAGAACTCCGTTCCGAGAAAGGTGGACAAGGCTTACCTGGTGAACGGGCTGGTCTACAAACAGCCTCGGCTCCCGCGTCCAATGAAATGGGTGACCGATCGCCTCTACCAACATCTGTGGAAACAGATGGAGCCCAAGTTCAAGCTGGAGACCAGGGTACAGTCCGAGAAGTTCGTTTGCCGTTTGTCCGAGGTGGCCCGCCTGATCGCGAAAAGCAAAACCTACCCGTCCTACAAGAACGAGCTGAACGCGCTGATGAAGGAGATGGCGCGACTCCAAATCATTCGCAACCGACACGATTTCTATAACTTCTGCCACGACTTCCTGCCGTACGAGCTGCGCGCCAAAATGGTCCCGATACTGCTGCCTGGCAATCAGAGGACTATCCCCTACGATCCGAGCAAGCTGCACGAACCTCTGTTGTCCCCCTGATCGCCGCGACGCCGATATCTCCGGACGAAATCGCGTCGATCCTTGCAGAAGTCTCGAAGGTGAATAACACGTTTTACCTCGTAAAAGTTGTCGTCTGTGCAACGGCACAACGCCTGAACGTCGATACACAGGGTGTCCCAGCTAACTTGACGTTATAGGACAATATTAACCTAACCGAAGGGGTAATAGAATGACTCGGGAAAAAAAACTGTTTTCAAGGTCATTCTTTTCTAGATATCAAGGTCATCAATTTTTTTTTTAAATGGAACTATATATTTTTTTTTATCGCGACGTAATAGTAGGGGTGAAGACCTGTTCAATGACATATTATACAATGACCTTCGTGTGACCTTGGGTAGGAAAAATCCAAAAAGCATTACAGGTATTATCAGTGATTAATTTACTAGCCCAATTGGTTTGGTCTTAATGGTACACTAAATGGCAACAAATATGCCAATTTGTTAACTGAAGATTTGCATCGCCTATTGGAAGAAATACCATTGGCTCGAAGGATCGAGATGTGGTATCAGCATGACGGATGTCCGGCACATGACTCAAGAATAGCCCGTCAAATATTAGACGAAAAGTTTCCTCAACGTTGGATTGGGCGAGGCGCAAACGTCTTATGGCCTCCGTGGTCACCTGATCTAAATCCGTTAGATTTCTTTTTATGGGGAACACTTGAGAGTACTGTTTACGAACATGTTCCAACAACAGCCGAAGACATGAAGATGCGTATTAGAACGGCATGTTCCAATATTAGCAATGAAACTATTAGAAGAGCCAGAGAATCATTTGTTTTCCGTATACAACAATGTATTGCAAACAATGGTCAACATTCCGAACATTTATTGAAACAGAGTAGTTCAATCAAACCAATTAGTGTAGCAAATTAATCACTGATAATACCTATAACGCTTTCTGGATTTTTCCTACCCAAGGTCACGCAAAGGTCATTGTATAATGTATCATTGAAGAGGTCTTCACCCCTACTATGTATTACGTCGCGATAAAAAAATATATAGTTCCATTAAAAAAAAAGATTGATGACCTTGATATCTAGAAAACAATGACTTATATTGCCCCTTCGGTTAGGATAATATTGTCCTGAACGTTTTTTTTTTCTGTTACTAACACTAAGCGAGATATTCAAGGTGGTCAAGTTAGCTGGGACACCCTGTACATATTCGCATTATTCACACGTTTCTTTTTTTCGTAGGAGTGTTCCGACAGCACATCGACGCTCATCTCGTTTGCCTTTTCCTTGTTTCGGTAATTACGGATACACGTCGATGCTGGCCCGATGTTCGGTCGTTGTGCTACGAAATGAACGGCGACGTTAGAAGTAACAAGAGTGCAACGAGATTCTAACGATTGTAAACATCACGATTTACAATCTTGATGATTTGTAAAATAAAAACTGCGAGTGCCGTCCTTACGACGGGTTCGGTGTTCCCAGTATTAAATCGTTGACAATCAGTCGATTCTCAGCTTTATTTTTTTCAAGCACCCTCGAAGAGCGTGCAAGAGTCTATTAGTTAATTATTGTCGCGCGCGAACTATCATTGTTTCGCATCGGTACGGCCGGCGTAGAATAAGCGTGGCTGGGAACAACAATTGTTTCGTTTATTTTAAGAGAGTCTATTTCCTACTTGTTTGCGCTCCCGGTTGTTTGTACGCTGTCGAGAATAAACATATTTTGATAAAAAGCCGAAGAAAGATTGCTGGTTGTCCCGACCGCGTGCGAGTTTTCGTACGAACCGTTTCCCACGCTCGACGGATTAACGTCGGCCACCCTTTTTCGCGCGTGGGGTGCGTCACCATCGGCAAATATGCCAACGATCGGACGATGAAAACGCGGAACACGGGCTTCCGACCCGCGCAATTCTACTCGTTGACCTCCTCCCCCCTCCCAGACCTGGATTAGGCGAAACGAGATTGCGACGGTTTCCTTTCGATTTTCCGTTCGCTCGTCGGAAAATGCCGCTCGTCACGGGACGATGCGGCGCACAGTGGGCAATTTGGACGAAATCGGATTCAAAATCAAAGAACTTTCGATAGAAATGAGGTAGAGCGATGAAACTTTTTTTAAACTAAAGCTGAAACTTTGTAGAATATGGGAAAAATAGAGAGATTATTACCATCCAATCATTTCAACGAAAAAATGATTTCATTAGTTTTTGTCACAAAAATCTATTTTTTGCAAAATCCTGAGGTCGTAGACAAATTTTGAGACCAGATTTGAAATCAGCGCGAAGAAATCAATGGAAACGATGTATAGCATGTTAACAAAAAAATCTTTTCCGCGCGTGCTATTGGAAAAACTAAAATTTTCTTGAATTTGTGCGCGTTTAACGAATTTTCTCGAGGTTAAAAAACGTTCGTATCACAATCTCTCTATTTTTCCCATATTCTACAAAGTTGCAGCTTTCATTTAAGAAAGATTTCATCGCTCTACCTCATTCCTATCGAAAGTTCCTTGATTTTGAATCCGATTTTGTCCAAATTGACCACAGTGCGGACAAAAGGCCTGTTTTTGGCACTTCTTGTAGTTTGGCTATTAATGTATATATAGGGGAAATTTTTTACAGACAATTATATTTACCAATATAGTTACTAATTTTAACGAAAAAAAAAAAATTTTTTTTAGAAAAAAAAATTTATTATTAAAAATTACCAAATTTATTTTAAAAACTAACAAGTTTAGAACAAAATTAATAATAAATGAATCATATGTAAAATTAACAATAATAAACTGAAACAAATTATAATACTAGTGAACAAAATGAATAAACTTAACAAAACGCTATTCGCTATCCGAGTCATTCTCAGTACTTTGATTGCGATCCAAAATCATTGACTCTCGTGATCTTGCACATCTTGATCTATCCTTACATTCTTATTACTTTCTCAATAGTTATAAAACATATATAAAAACAAAGTAAGAATACATAAAAATGATTGATGTATAATTATTGCAAAATTGTATTATGCATAAAAATGGTTATTATATGATCATTATTAACAATTTCCATCCTAATACGCGTGTTTTGCAAAAGAGATGTATTTCATATCGTGATATACACGAATATTGAACTGTTCCAGTAAATTCCCCACTGTAACTGTGGCGAACAAATGGCAAAATTTTTTACAACCAAATTTGTTTACAAATGTATACTTATTGTTAATTATTCACAGAAAATGAAATTTAACAATATAACTAATACATTTAAAAAGAAAATAACAAATTTTCCACGATAGATCCTAAAAGAAAGGTATGGACACTTCTTAAAAAGTTTATAAAATTGAGAGTCGCAAAAAGTCGCAGACAAAACTATGAAATTCTTAAACTATAATAAGAAATGTATCCGAATATGCATGAATCTCAGGATATATTTTGCCGTTTTTGTTTTATGTTAATTTGAAGTTTTATATGCAATTAACAAATAAAACCACCGTTGAAAATTGGTACAAAAAATAAATTTACTTCATTAAATGTATAAAGAATGCATATTCCTTGGTAAGCACGTTACATTACGCAGAATTATTATTGCACACTCATTTACAGTTAATATAATATTTTTCGATTTTTGGCACTTTAGAGGGTGCCTACATAGCCAAATTTTTCTACAAAAATCTAAATTAGGTTACTAATGCATATGTAATGGTAATTAGTCACAAAAAATTAAATTTAACAATAAAATTAATAAGTTGAAAAAAAATTACTTTTATGCATAAAAAAAATTGTTAAATGATCTTTAAATGAATAATAATATGAATTTCCTGCTAATATGCAATTCTGCCAAAGGAAATTTTCGTGCATCGTCAAATAAAAATGTAGCGAGGTGTGCCGACTTGTCCGCACTGTGCGGCGTTACAAATATTTGCGAGAGATCGCGCGTATAGAATTGACGCAACGCACGCGCCAGATCAGCGCGATACGTGACCAAGAAAAGACTCGCTCGAGATTAGTCGGACGGGCAACCTTGTTACCGCGACCTTTGACCCCCGGTCGACGAACAAACAGATTCTCCGTCGCGGGATTATCCTCTTCCAGTACTCTTCTCCCTGTGCTCTAGCTCTATTCAACGTTTCACGAGCGATCGTTCAACTTTTCCGACGAAACTCTGGAAGCGCAGTTTCGATCGAAACTTTGTTAGACGTTTAAACTACGCTTTGTCTCGGTGAATAACTTGTTATGCGACGCACAGCTGCATAATGCCACGCTCCTCTTGGCTCAAGGGTTAGTCTCTTCTTTTCTGTTCGGTTTCCGTGTTGGTTTCTTTCCGTATGATGAATGTTGTACAGTGGCATAGTGACGTTAACGTAATCTGTTCAGGATTCAGAGTCTGTGATATTTTCCATAACAATGTTCACATTTTAGAACGTAAGCGGCAAAGAGTGGAAGTACAACGACTCCCACTAATATTCGGACGCTTTTAAAAATCGCATAACTTGTCAATATTGGACTACACTACTTGAATTTTTTTTTTTTTTTGAGAAGTTGGAACAATTGGATCACCACATAACGTGAGAAAAATGTTTGATTAAAATTGCAATTAAATTACGGAGAAAATACTAAATGTTGTGTTTTGAAACTTTTTTATGTGGACTTACATTGAAAATTTAGAAAGTACGATTTGTAGATGAATTATACATATTCTGAGAATTTCATCAAAATCGGTTAACGTTGCAATGAACTACAGACGTTTCAAAATGATCACATAAGGGCGGAATTCGCCGACAATGCCAAAATTCTGCAATTTCGACAAATTACAAATTTAATCAAACACTTGTTTTACGTTATGCAGCGAACCAATTGTTCTAACTCGTCAAAAAAATTCAGGTTCGAATATTAGTGGGAGTCACCGTATAAACTGTGTATAAAACTATGTATACCGTGTCGGCCATCTTTGCGGTTTGGATGCATTTGCCATGAAACAGTATCATCAACCAGGTACGCGCGTAATTTGACAGCGTCTCGTTCAATAAGGCGGCTCATTTATTTTTTTTAACTCAAAAGTCGGCCATGCCACATTGAGAATAGCCTCTCTTTTATACTGATTGTTTAGGTTTAGAAGAGTAAATACCATATTATCTCATGTGGTCAAATTGACTGGCTACGGAAGGTAGGACAGGCTACAAATATTTCTTGGACAAAAAAAATAAAACGAGAAATAAATACTGAAGAATACATTGTGTACATACTTTAAGAAAAGTCGTAAAGATATATAGCGATGTGATCATGTTGTGATCGATGGAACTTAGATTTTAGACTGTAGGGTAAGGGACTCGATTACTGTGGGGAACCAATTACTGTGCCTATATCGATTATACTTTTTTTTAAAGCATAATGAATATTAAAAAAGAGATATAACATTTTTTTCATTAAAATTAGTTAACACGTTGAACGCCACGTCAGCCACATGTGGCTGACGGAATTATTTGTGTAGGTTTTAAAATGAATTTTTACGTTGATATATTCATTGTACTAAACTTGATTAGGATCTGTAAAATGCAAGAAAGTTGGAGGACTACTAAATGTCATACATTTAATTGTTTCAATTTTTATTTCATTAAATAACTTACTTTGATTGTATGGAATTTTTGGGGCTTCTAGTTTGGCGTTCAAAGTGTTGATATACATGTGATGCAGGGTGTCCCACATAACACTTTTCACGATTTTTCAAGTACTTGCGATAATCTTCAGACTGTCATTTCTTGTTGAAATTTCCATTCTTTACCTTCAAAGTCGTCCGAAGGTCATGGTATACTAGGTCGTTGAATTCGTCTGGATACGGGCTATAGTACTGTCAAGTCAAAAATACAAAGTGTCATTTAAAAAAAAATGAGGGTGGTGACCTTGACAATAATGAAAAATAATTTTTTACGTACTTTTCGAAGTTTTTTGCCGAAGAAAAGTCGCTTCCCAACCGAAAGAAATGATTAGAAAGGTTCGAAGGGACGCTTCGAAAAATAAATACAGCGAGGATATCGAGCCCACTTACTTTGATTTTATGGAATTTTCGGGGTTTCTAGTTTGGCGATCAAAGTGTTAATGGAATGATAAGTCTCGTTTATATTTCGATATTTCGTTGCTGAAATACCCCCTCGAATCGTGTTTTTCGTGTTATGAAAAATGAAGGGAACGTCGAGGCAGCAACGCAACGAGGGATACCGGGCAAATTGAAGGACGAATGAGTCGCGAAAAGTTAGTGTTGCGCGCGAAAGAAAAAAAGGAGCTAGAATGGCCGGGGGGGGGGGGGGGTGGGCCGTTGCCCGGGTGTTCGGCGAACCGCATCGATTAACCAAACGAATTTCGCCGGGTCTCGTTTGAAGTTTAATCTCTAATGGAACGGTCGTCGCAATTAGGCGAGACTTATTTCCGCGCGCGCACCATCCTACTCGGTAATGTTTGAACGAGCATTTGCGGACACGTGACAGGGCACGGGGCGCACGCGGCGATCGGCACGCGTCGCTCGTTATTCCATCGCCGTCGGCGATTGTTTCCCTCGAAAGCGATTAGGTTTCGTTCCCATCGCCGCCGCCGCGCCGCCAAAACCTCGAACTCGATCAAACGGTGGTGGCCTCGTTTCTCGTTTCGCGGCTCTTCGGAGCTCGCAACAATCGAAACGCTTCGCACACCATTTTTCTTTTTTCTTTTTTTTTTTTTTATTGTACAGTTGTAACCTTCGATAAGAGATTATTCTGCAGTCTGCATTACATACATAATATTACAATAATAACCTTATACTAATGTGATGGTAACGTAATAGATACATATCAGTTGGAGTTGATTGGTAATGGACGCGATGGTGACATTATACGTTACATCGAAATATGTAACGTTTTATAGGGGGTTCCATTGAAAATTATTAAGGTACCCCGGCCCCCTTTAAAGGGAAAGGGGAGCGCCACTTCGCGTTTACGTAATTAGAAAGGCCCTTCAGATCCATGCAATTTAAGATCAAGAACTTTAAAATTGATGGCATAGTTTTCGAGATATTAAGCTGTTGAGGGTTATGTGGGCCACCCTGTATATGGATGGGATCAAGTACCTCGCAAACAGGATCGAACCTTGATTGATGGAATTCGAACTCTCTGTAAGTACTTCGAAAAAATAGAAAAATAGTACTCTCCAGTATACACGAACCTTTGCCAGACAGTTTCGAACCCTTTACAAGTATTGTGGTAAACGTAAATAATACTTGCAAGTATACTCGAATCTTGGTCGAACAGTTTCGAAACTTTCGAAATTATTATGAATATCGTTACGAATTTCCGTATTCTTGCACGCTCGGTATAATGCGATACCTGTCTCATCGTCTGCCGTGTTAGAAGTGGAAAATTATCTAACAATATAGAATGAAGTTAAGTTAAAGGCAGAAAGTATTCTCACAAGCACGAAAGTTCTTCAAGCACAAAGTATAAACAATTCTAAAAGAAATAGTACAGGAGTAAAAAGAGTTTCTCAAAACCATATATATATAGTTTTGAGTGCATTTAAAGATGGAAAACTTGAGAATGAAGTTAAGTTAAAAGCAGAAAGTATTATCTAACAATATTTAGAACGCAAAAAAGACCCGTTATTATTTTCGCGTGAAAATTCATTGAAGTACCCGATTTTATCAAAAATTGCACGCGACTATCTTCGTATAATGGCCACTTCTGTACCTTCAGAAAGAGTTTTTTCAAAAGCAGGAAATATCATCGATAAAAAAGAAATAGGATAAAACCAAGTATTGTAAATGAAATATTATTCTTAAATAGTTACGAATTTAATAAAGAAAGTGCTTAAAACTTACTATGCAGTTCTGATTTCCAAGATTCGAGTACCACTTGCGAAAGATTCGATTCCTTTCAACATCGAAGTACCTATAAGTATCTTTTCGAAACTTGTAAGTACTCATTCCGAGGTTCGATAACTGTTTGTACACAAGGAATACTTTTCAAGTATAATCATTGAAACATTTATTGCTTTTAAGTAGTAATCGAAACCCATGAAATGAAACTTGGTTATTGAACTTGACTCGGATTCGTGAGCACATATTGAACTTGATCCCATCCCTAATTATATACACAATCCACAATCTTTCAGGAAGGAACATAAGATCTTGCATAGAGTGTTTAGTAGGCCTGTGGAGTAGTACATTATACTACATGGGAAGAAACCAACCCCGTAATCTCAGGGTATATATAAATTTCAATCTGTGCGTGTCATATAGAGGACATTGCCATAAGACGTGATCAATATCCTGTGTCTCATGACCACATGAACAGCCAGGGTTATTTACCACATTGATTTTAGCTAGAGAGAAGTTAAGACTATAATGACCAGATCTAATTCTGTTAATGGTCACAATGATTTCTCGAGATAAATGTTTCCCTGTGTACCAGGGTTTCCTTCTTTCGTCGTGAAAATGTTCAAAGTAGTTCCTGCCCTTGAATCGGCCTTCAGTAACTAATATATTAATTGGTGTTATTGAAAGCACGTGATTTAGAGATCTCCCTTAAATCAGTATACGGTATTTTGAGAGAGCAATCTGGATCAGCACTGTTCCTGGCAATATTGGCTAATTCATCAGCATTTTCATTTCCATAAATACCCAGATGGGAC
Source organism: Halictus rubicundus (assembly GCF_050948215.1). NCBI lineage: Eukaryota > Metazoa > Arthropoda > Insecta > Hymenoptera > Halictidae > Halictus > Halictus rubicundus. Next base: position 26,126,091 of record NC_135150.1, read on the forward strand.
GGTATCCAGTAAAATTGAATTTCATTGGAATCAGGATATTTTGTGCGGTGTTCGTCAATTTTATTCTCACGCACCAATGTTTATGACGTCACGTACGAACAAAGGCGTCCTGTAAAATCAACGAATGAAGAGAGGAGTCAAAGCATTTTCCAAAAACAACAGCCTATTTTATTCCGGCTCGCTGCTTCGAGTTCTCTCGTTAATCCTCGTCCGTCTGCCATTTTCTGAAATTGATACAACGGCAAAGAAACGCCGAATGGGTTTTCTTTCAAATTTAACAAAGGAAAGCAATGAAATTTGCGGGAGAGATAATTCTGGAAAGAAAACGATCTCTTTTTTTATCGCCGGTCGGAGAAGATGTGGAAAGCGAATTTCTGAACCGTGTCCTTTCCGAACGTAAACCCGATCGCAGAAAATAAGTTTTTATGACTATACTCGCTGGTTGTAAGAAAGTATGCGTCGCGTCCGGGGGTTGTACCCGCGCATTGTCCTCGCATTCGTGTGCGGTTCGAACTATCGAACCAGTTTAAGCGCAAGGTACATATCCTCGTTGACGTCATCGGCCGAATTGCCCCCTGCTGACGTAACCCCAGTGACGACATTCAGGAATCGTTTAATTTCGCGAATCCAGGAACGGTCGGTCGTCGCACCATCTCCTGGGCTCGATATCCTCGCTGTATTTATTTTTCGAAGCGTCCCTTCGAACCTTTCTAATCTATTCTTTCGGTTGGGAAGCGACTTTTCTTCGGCAAAAAACTTCGAAAAGTACGTAAAAAATTATTTTTCATTATTGTCAAGGTCACCACCCTCATTTTTTTTTAAATGACACTTTGTATTTTTGACTTGACAGTACTATAGCCCGTATCCAGACGAATTCAACGACCTAGTATACCATGACCTTCGGACGACTTTGAAGGTAAAGAATGGAAATTTCAACAAGAAATGACAGTCTGAAGATTATCGCAAGTACTTGAAAAATCGTGAAAAGTGTTATGTGGGACACCCTGCATCACATGTATATCAACACTTTGAACGCCAAACTAGAAGCCCCAAAAATTCCATACAATCAAAGTAAGTTATTTAATGAAATAAAAATTGAAACAATTAAATGTATGACATTTAGTAGTCCTCCAACTTTCTTGCATTTTACAGATCCTAATCAAGTTTAGTACAATGAATATATCAACGTAAAAATTCATTTTAAAACCTACACAAATAATTCCGTCAGCCACATGTGGCTGACGTGGCGTTCAACGTGTTAACTAATTTTAATGAAAAAAATGTTATATCTCTTTTTTAATATTCATTACGCTTTAAAAAGAAGTATAATCGATATAGGTACAGTAATTGGTTCCCCACAGTAATCGAGTCCCTTACCCTACAGTCTAAAATCTAAGTTCCATCGATCACAACATGATCACATCGCTATATATCTTTACGACTTTTCTTAAAGTATGTACACAATGTATTCTTCAGTATTTATTTCTCGTTTTATTTTTTTTGTCCAAGAAATATTTGTAGCCTGTCCTACCTTCCGTAGCCAGTCAATTTGACCACATGAGATAATATGGTATTTACTCTTCTAAACCTAAACAATCAGTATAAAAGAGAGGCTATTCTCAATGTGGCATGGCCGACTTTTGAGTTAAAAAAAATAAATGAGCCGCCTTATTGAACGAGACGCTGTCAAATTACGCGCGTACCTGGTTGATGATACTGTTTCATGGCAAATGCATCCAAACCGCAAAGATGGCCGACACGGTATACATAGTTTTATACACAGTTTATACGGTGACTCCCACTAATATTCGAACCTGAATTTTTTTGACGAGTTAGAACAATTGGTTCGCTGCATAACGTAAAACAAGTGTTTGATTAAATTTGTAATTTGTCGCAATTGCAGAATTTTGGCCTTGTCGGCGAATTCCGCCCTTATGTGATCATTTTGAAACGTCTGAAGTTCATTGCAACGTTAACCGATTGTGATGAAATTCTCAGAATATGTATAATTCATCTACAAATCGTACTTTCTAAATTTTCAATGTAAGTCCACATAAAAAAGTTGCAAAACACAACGTTTAGTATTTTCTCCGTAATTTAATTGCAATTTTAATCAAACATTTTTCTCACGTTATGTGGTGATCCAATTGTTCCAACTTCTCAAAAAAAAAAAATTCAAGTAGTACAGTCCAATATTGACAAAGTTATGCGATTTTTAAGATCCGTACGAATATTAGTTGGAGTCACTGTACGCTCCGGTGATAGTGACCAAAAAAATTGTATATATATATATATATACGCTAATGATACAAATGGGTTAAAAATATTGTCGTCCGTATTGCTTTCGACATTTTGAGAGGATTGCAAGGAACAATAAATTTACATTTAACTTGCACTTGTTACAATCGATTTGGACAGTGTTTATTTTGCACAAAGATCCGCAGTCTACAACCCCTGCGTAAGAAACGCGTGTCCAATGTATTCCCCAGTTCTGTTTGTCGCGTAAGTTTGATCAAAACCGGGTTGTGTAATTCGAACGTGGACCCTTGTTAGTTAACGACCTAATATGCACGGGTTAGCCGGGAGGGGGTGGAATGGCTCTTTCGAGACGAGTAGCTGGTATTGGTGTTTGGTGGGCTCCGACTATGGGGCTAAAACGTAGAGGGTCGAGGGGCTGGGGCTGGGGGGGGGGGAGGGCTGAGGGCAGCTCGAATGTTATGACAATTATGAGTTTTCCGTGGGCACACGGAGCCGGCACGTGGCGACACGCACCCATCGTGAAAGACGAGAAAGAGACGCGGGGCTGCTATGGCCGCGTGTCGTCGCTCGTCGCGTGAGAACAGCTCCGGTCACACGCGTTACGCAGCGTGCACGTGCACCGTGCACGCTGCGTAATGCGTAACTCCTGCGTACGCGCTCGCGCTTGCGCGCCCCGCGAATGGACACGCGACCAACACGCTCCGATTTTTCAATGAACGAACGAGAGACCGATCCGAGCGGAGCAGTGCGGAGCAGCGCGGAGCAGCGCGGAGCAGCGCGGAGCAGCGCGGAGCAGCGATCTCGCTCCTTTCAATTCCCATCGATTCGCCGTCGAGATTAGGCCGATCAATCCCAGCCCCAGAATACTTTCATCGTTTATGCATGCGTGCATTGAAAACAGTTTCAAGCCGAACCCCTCGAGATAAGTATCATCTCGATCCGGAGGAGGATTGATTTGCTCGTTAACGAGTTCGCTTCTCAAGGCATACAGTGAATTCTCGTTAAGAGTCAGCTGCGCGGTTCCGGCGACTGACTCTTAGACGAAATCTGAGGTTCTCGCCGAGCATTTCGAATACACAGGCCACGCTGCAAACCTAAGAGTCACATCCGTCTATAAGTCGTAAGCCTACGACTGCTAACCGATAGTGACAAGAAGTGAAAATGTGAATGTTGCACGTAGTTCGAGATACGGCTCTCGAGCTTCGGCCCCTCACCGCGTTGCCGTGGGTAGTTCCACTGACTCCAAATCGTAAGGCTAGCACTGACTCGTAACGAGAATTCCCGGTAGTCCGTTCCGTGCGAAGCGTAGTGGGATTTCGCCTCGAATTTGTACATTCTAAAACGAACTGGAAACATCCGATTGTTGCGTTGATAGCACCACCCAGGATTATTCGTGTTTATATAGAATCGCTTCGTTCAAGGAACTATTGCACAATTTCAGACTAGAGCGCTACGTCGAAACATTTTTCTGACAGATTAACTCTTTGAAATACCGAAAGACGGTTTTTAAGATCGTGTTCGCGATCACCAGCACGCACGAAAGGAAGATAAAAATTGCCAAGACCAGAAGAAACCCTTCTAAGCGGACAGCAAATCAGGGGATACGATTTCTATACTAAATTTAAATACTAAAATCATTTTTTCTGTTGAGCACAATACCATTATTTATATATTTTTCCATTCTAAATTGAATGAGACCATAACGAAGTCGATGCGATTAATAGTTTTCGAGATATGGCGATGCAATTTATGATTAAACGATTTATAACCTACTGGGACAGATGATTATTTTTCAATTTAGCATTCCTCCGATGATAATTCAGTATTCTACTTGCCCGTGGCTGTGCCCGCGGGCACCCGTTCCACTTGACAAATTTTGACCTCCTGCACTTTCCAGCTCATTCTCTAAATAATTTACAAGCATACGACGATTCTTGGTCATAGTCGATTGCATAAGGCCTAATTCCTTCAGGTGAATAACCATGTCCCGCCGAGTTATAGCGCGCACTCTGTCTACAAAAAAAAAATCATTTCTCACAAAAGGGCAGCCAAAGGCGAAAAGCTATTGAATTTGTATCGAGTACAGGAGTGTTACTCTTGCTTAAAAATAGTTTGAATTTTTAAGTCATTACCTGAGAATCCAATACGGCAAGAGCCATACCCCTAACGTGAAATTAATTTTTTGCATTTTGGCCACGTTTTGGCGCTTTTGGCCCACTGTGGCGGCGCACAAATCGGATTCAAAATCAAGGAACTTTCGATAGGCATGAGGTAGAGCGATGAAATTTTTTTTTAAATTAAAGCTGAAACTTTGTAGAATATGGGAAAAATAGAGAGATCATTACCATCCAATCGTTTCAACGAAAAAATGACTTCATTAGTTTTTGTCACAAAAATCTATTTTTTGCAAAATCCTGAGGTCGTAGACAAATTTTCAGACCAGATTTGAAATCAGCGTGAAAAAATCTATGGGAAACGATGTATAGCATGTTAACAAAAAAATCTTTTCCGCGCGTGCTATTGGAAAAACGAAAATTTTCTTGAATTTGTGCGCGTTCAACGAATTTTCTCGAGGTTAAAAAACGTTCGTATCAGAATCTCTCTATTTTCCCCATATTCTACAAAGTTGCAGCTTTCATTTAAAAACAAAATTTCATCGCTCTACCTCATTTCTATCGAAAGTTCAATTGATTTTGAATCCGATTTCGTCCAAATTGCCCGCCGTGCGGCGCACAGTGGTCCAAATCGAGAAATTCAGTGACTTTTTGTTATAACTTTTGTACCATAAGAGTTATCGGGATGAAATTTGCACTAAAATTCATTAAAAAAAATAGTCAATTTGAACTAAAGAAAAATTAATATTTTTTAAATTTGTTAAACAATAATTTCTTATTCATTTTCATTGATATTTTTCACTAAAAAAAAATTGTTTAAATACAATCTTCCAAACCATTTTTTCTTTCTAAGTGTGTATTTTATATTTGTTTCACACATGCAATGTTTAATGAATTGGGAAAAATGTAAATTTGAGGAGTCGGGTAAGGTAAAAACGTCACATAACTGTGTCAAAAGATATTTTTTATAATAATTGATAATATTTGTAATATTGTATATAATATAAAATAATTTAGTAACATTTTTGTAAATCTTTTGTGATAAAAATGTGATAACAATGATGGTTTTATAATATACTAATAATAACATGAAATATGAAAAAATAACATTTGTTTATACTTTGTCAGTCTTCATTCTCAAATGGTTTTGTCTAGCATTATTTTTTATAGTCCATCCATTTCAAAGCCTGCCTTTTCTATTATTTAATTATTAATAATTCAGCTTCTGGTTCTAAATTTTGTATTCTTTTCTTACATGATTTCACTCGCATTGCTGACATGTGCGGGTCCGATGTCAATAAAAGTCTATAAAATACATCTTCATTTGTTAATATTCTGTCTGATTTTCTTGTATGTTTGTATTTAAATTGTTTAAAGTCTTTGTGACGTGTTTCTTGAGCCTCCTCCGATAATTGTCCGATTGGTAATAATGCGTGTTTTATTACATCTGCACCATGCATTAATAACTTATGGACTGAAGCAGGCATGGGATACCAATCATAATCGTAACATTGTCAGTTTTAAACTGCTATAATTTGCAAAGGCGGAAGAGTGCGGAAATAATTTTTATACCATCATATAGAGGAAGGTGTACTGAAAATAGTCCAATTTGTTAGAAACTGGGACTCCCTGGGACTTTAAAGATATCTCTTACCGAATATAAAAATTTTTTTTAATTTTCTCCATTTAGTCCAGCATTAACTTTTAATACATTGTGCAGACTAATTAATAATGTAAGACACGATTTCTTATCGCAAAAATCTGCTCTTTAATTTAAAAAAAAAAAGCGCGAGAAAATATTAAATAGGAACGTCAGGGCATTGCATCAAAGTGAAGCAATTTTTCTCGTGAAAAATACTCTTCTTAAAATGTCCAACTTTCAATATTTATTACAACTATAATATTTAATAAATTGTACTAATTTCTCCATTTCCGAGGTCTATGGACATTTGGGAAGCAATGTTCATTGATCAGGTATCGATACATGAAAGTTCATTTTCGGGCCAAAAGTCACTGAATTTCTCGATTTGGACCACTGTGCGGCGCCTTGCGAACGTAGAAAGGGATCTCGAGCTTCGAACGATGAGGGATTTTTAGTCGATCGAAGGCCTTCGAAACGAGAATCGGATCGGATCGAATAGAGAGAAGGGGAGACAGATGGAAAGGGGATGGATGCGCGCGAACGCTCCAGGGGTGGAAGAAGCGAGAGGGGCCGCGCATCGTGCATGGTGCAGCGTGTTACGATAAGGCCGGGCGGGCAGCCGAGGTGATAAATAGGGCAGCGGTGCGCTCCCGAGCGGTATTTGGTCGCGTGACGCCGACCCGTGCGCATCGATCCGACCCGACCCGACTCGACCCGAGCAATTCGCGGCTGCCACGAAAATCAATCCCGCGACGCGTTCAATTTTCTTGGCAGAGCCGAGACCAGAGAAAAGCTCGACGACGCGCGACGCACGGATCCGGCCGATTCCGGCAAACAACAACCACGGACAGCCACGAACGTCGTCAAGAACGTCCGAGCCAGCGCGAGGAGCCGCTCGCCTTCGAGATGCTGAGGAAATTGCTGAGCAAGTCCGGACGCAGACTCCTCCGGGTAAGACACGGACAGACAATTATCCTACACCCTCGTTTCGTGCACACTCGTTACCGCGGCGCACACGTCGCGTCGACCCAATTCCACTCGAGCCTCGAGCCTCCCCGTAACTCGCATAACGCGTCCCTTACCTGGACACACCGTCCCCTCCCTCGTCCCCACCCCCCGTCATCGAAACTCGACCCGAGCGAGGATCGCCGATTTTCAGTCAACTTTTCTAGATTTTATTACTTCTCGTAATATGTCTCCCCTCTCCCCCCACCACCCGGGCCAAAACTACCCTCGGCGCCGGGAACATTATTTCGGTGAACATCTCGAGAACAGGGCTACGGGAATTATTTTGTGCTTTTGCAGGGAGGAATAGAGAAGTGGAAGACAAAACTGTGAAGATATTAGAAAATTAACCGTTCGCACTCGAAACTATTTCAACTCCGAAACATTTCTTCCAACTTGGAATATCTCCCTTCTATATTCATTTTTCGTGTTCTCACTTTGACTGCCTTTAACGAGAAACCTCAGAAATTCGTTGGTTTACGGAGCACTAAAACCGATTGTTCCGCATTACTGCATAAAAATAACAGGAACGCGCTACCCACATTTTTAGCAATATTTTAAAAATAATATATACCCAAAGAAATAAATTTGCTAAATAATTTCATACGTTGTGCACCCTTAGAATCTTAATAATATCGAATTAAAAATATTAGAACCGGTCATTTTGACGGGTCCCGTAAATCTAGTGTTGATGAAATAAAGATTGAAAAAAATTCAACGTATGATATTGAGAAGTTCTCCAGCTTTCTTGCATTTCACAGATCCTAATTGAATTTGGTACAATGATTATATATTAACGTACAAATTACCACATGTGGGTGACACGGCGGTCAACGTGTTACACATACGAAAATGGTGCCATTTACTCGTACAATACCGAAGTGTTTCGTAATTTATTGAATGCAAACGAATTTAATAATCTAAAAAATATTTTGAATAATGATACAGCAATTTTTAGTGGCGTCTCACAGTCACCGTTCGAGTGCCAAGGGTTAACGCTTGAACTCCATCGTATTGCAATCGAAAATTTTGATTCCGCGGAAAAGTCTGCCGACGATTTTTGTGTCCCAACGAATTTGCCCCCCGCGGAAGAGTGCTCGCAAAAAGTTCGTTTGAATATTATGCTCGAACGATTAACGTAGTTTTTTTTTTGGTCGCCTCTCTGGTCGCTCGTACGCAGGAACCGTACGATCGAAGAGAAAGTACGGGCAAGTTGAAATTCCGATATTTACATTGACGACGATGTTGTTACACGGTGTTGTTAGAGTGTTTAGGCAACAGGTGCGGAAAAACTTGAGGGACGGTCGCTCGCAACTGTGTAAGAGACGAGAGTAAGGAGATTCTGGTGTTTTCTAGTAGAATAGCATATACAGTACGTACGAACATTCATCGGTTAAAAACAACGACTCACGGATTTTACGCATTTATAGACGTCAGGTTTCGCCGTTAACGCTAGGTTTACGGAGCATTAAAAGTGAGTATTTCACATTACTTTATAAAAATAAGAGGAACGTGTCTATCCAAGTTTTCAGCCATTTTTTAAATAATATATACCTAAGGAAATAAGTTTGTTGGGTAATTCCACGTAGATGGATCTTCACAATCTCAATAATCGTAAATTAATAATATTAGAATCCGTCATTTCGACGAGTCCCGTAAACCTAGTGTTAAAAACGGTAGGAAAATTAAAAATATTCAACACTAGGTTTACGGAGCATTAAAAGTGAGTATTTCACATTACTTTATAAAAATAAGAGGAACGTGTCTATCCAAGTTTTCAGCCATTTTTTAAATAATATATACCTAAGGAAATAAGTTTGTTGGGTAATTCCACGTAGATGGATCTTCACAATCTCAATAATCGTTAATTAATAATATTAGAATCCGTCATTTCGACGAGTCCCGTAAACCTAGTGTTAAAAACGGTAGGAAAATTAAAAATATTCAACACTAGGTTTACGGAGCATTAAAAGTGAGTATTTCACATTACTTTATAAAAATAAGAGGAATATGTCTATCCAAGTTTTCAGCCATTTTTTAAATAATATATACCTAAGGAAATAAGTTTGTTGGGTAATTCCACGTAGATGGATCTTCACAATCTCAATAATCGTAAATTAATAATATTAGAATCCGTCATTTTGACGGGTCCCGTGAACCTAGTGTTAAATGCGGCGAAGGAAGGCGAAAGTTCGGGTCAGATATAGCCCAGGCAACGAGGTCCGGAGGGTTTATCTTGTCCTGTCGATCGGCGTGGATCGGGCGTCGCGACGCGTCCACTCCCCTCCGGGTCGCACTCTTTAAATTCGATCAACTATTCATGACCGGGTAATTTTGATCGGCGTGACCTCGCTCAACATCGATTCGTTTAACCACCCCCCACCCCCCCGGCCACCCCTGTTCGGACTCGCGGGAATGTTGCGATAACGGGTTCGGAACGCGTACGCAGTCCTCGAAACACGTTCGGTCTGAACAAACACGCGAAATTAAAGAATCCCGCGACCACACTTCCGGTGCAAAAGGGACGCCAGTTTTCTTTACGCTGACCAAACGAAATTTTCCGGGCCAACCAGGCTGACTCTGTCCAGCGAATCACTCTCGTATTTAATGAAAACACATGCCCGTTATGATGCTTCATGTTATGCAGCAATTGTATATTGCGAGTTCTCGCTAAAGCGATCCGATTGATTTTTATAACGAATTCGCCACTACATTAACCCTTTGCACTCGAAACTATTTTAACTCCGAAACGAAACATTTCTTCCGACCTAGAATATTTCCCTTCTATAGATTTTGCTTTTTCATGTTATACGTACAAATATGGCGCGATTTCCTCGTACAATACCGAAGTGTTTAGTCATTTATTAAATACAAACAAATTGAATAATGTGAAAAATATTTTCAATAATGATACAGCAATTTTTAGTGGCGCCATTCGAGTGCTAAGGGTTAACACTAAATCTACCACGTGCACTCAAATGACCGTTTTTGACGTTTAGAATTTTCTTGTATACAACGTTATTGCATCGCCATGTAACTTATTGACTTGAATGTGCTGAAAGTGCATGAATGTAAATACAACTTTTCTAAATAGAAAAGAATATTTTGTTTACTATCCAATTGGCTAAAATCTCTTTCTATCTTAACACGTTCGCGGACGTGAATGCTATAGCATTCATTTTCATAGTGATGCACAATGACACGAATGCTATAGCACTCAAATTTTAAAGCCAATTTTTATTCATTTAATTTTATGCAACCTCAAGTTTTTGTAATTAATATACATTTCAGATTGAAATTTGTTTTTGTAATTAATATACATTTCAAATTGAAATTTGTTTTTGTAAGTAATATACACTTCAAATTGAAATTTGTTTTTGTAAGTAATATACACTTCAAATTGAAATTTGTTTTTGTAATTAATATACATTTCAAATTGAAATTTGTTTTTGTAATTAATATACACTTCAAATTGAAATTTGTTTTTGTAATTAATATTACATTTCAAATTTGAAATTTGCTTTTGTAATTAATATTACATTTCAAATTTGAAATTTGCTTTTGTAAGTAATATACACTTCAAATTGAAATTTGTTTTTGTAATTAATATACATTTCAAATTGAAATTTGTTTTTCTAATTAATATACATTTCAAATTGAAATTTGTTTTTGTAATTAATATACATTTCAAATTGAAATTTGTTTTTGTAATTAATATACATTTCAAATTGAAATTTGTTTTTGTAATTAATATACACTTCAAATTGAAATTTGTTTTTGTAATTAATATTACATTTCAAATTTGAAATTTGCTTTTGTAAGTAATATACACTTCAAATTGAAATTTGTTTTTGTAATTAATATACATTTCAAATTGAAATTTGTTTTTCTAATTAATATACATTTCAAATTGAAATTTGTTTTTGTAATTAATATACATTTCATTCGTCATTACTAATGACAGTTAACTTATTATTATTGTTTATGTCTAATCAGACTTCGGATAGTACAACTAGTTTCGAGAAAAATTGCCTGTCTATTTTTGCAGCTCACTGAAATTTTTACTGTCCGTGAACGTGTTATTTTTTTTTTTAAGCGGTCATTTGACCGCTCATGATAGGATTAGGTATACATGAAATGTCGGTAGGTTCGGTGTTAATTTGTTTAGCAGTCGTTCCAACGAAATGCACGTATTCGAAGTGAGCATTGTTGAGATTAGCAATTTGTATGAGGTGGTTCACTGGTCCTTTGATCAGTTTGTTTAAATGCTTACCATTTACCGGGGTACCTCCGTAGAAATTGATGTTCATTAATTTTTTGGACACTCTGACAGATCTTAACCATGAAATATTGTTAGAATCGTGTTCTGGCACCTAACAAAGCCTTTTTGTAGAAGTGGGGAAACTCGGGAAATGAGATAACGATTAGCGAATACTAATTTCAACAGACTTGCAATGTTCGTTCATTGTACATGTCACCCTGCAAGTAACTTCCGCTAGTCAGAACAATAACTGAACTTCGTTCGATATAACTTCCTTCCTTTGTAAAAATATGATGTTTTGCATGATCGAAGGGGAAAATATCGGGTCATCCCTTAACCCTAGATAATTAAGCTATCGTGCGTGGAAATGACGACGCCGCGCCGATTAAAACACTATGCGATATAATAATCGAAATCTTTCCCCTGAACGATTAAAAAAATGTTTCGCCATATGAAGAAACGGGAGAAACGAAACGCGTATATTTGGTGTTGCGGTTCGTTGTCCGTGAATGCTATGTTTAGAAGCCTATTTCAGAAAACAGTTCATATCAAAATTATGATTGTCAGCTTTCGCATTACCCGATCACCTGTTTCGTACGACCGTATTCCCAGAACGTTGAAGCATGTTCGTCGGACAATCAAATTTCCTATAACCGTCCGTCCAGCGAATTAGTTTGATCCCAACGGATTCGGGTATACTTGGAATCGATGGCCCTTGGCCCTAGATCGATCGTTTCGAGGACTGTGTGGTGCATCTCCTTTCCTTTTCCTCTCTATTGTTTTCTTATCTCGGGAAGCGTCTCTCTCTCTCTCTCTCTCTCTCTCTCTCTCTCTCTCTCTCTCGAGGGACTTTTCGTATGAATCGGTGAAAAGAGCATTGTTGTTTCGGATCCGCAGGCGATCAAAAAACTGTCGACGAGGAGCCGGGAGGCGAAGAAGTCGCAGAACTTGACCTCTTGGCACTCGGCCATACCGGACATCGAGGCGACCTCTCTGTCGTGGTCTCTGCCGTCGCTGGACGCGAAAAGCATCGACACCTACACCACCTACGTGGCCGAGAACTCGGAGGACTGCATCTCGACCTGCTGCTACTGCGACGAGTACGAGGAGAACCAGAGGAACGAGAACATCGAGAACGAGATGATCATGTAACGCGAGCGTTCGACGTACACATTCAGATTTCCGTCTGAACGATCTCCGAGAGAATCGATCCTCCTCGGACCGACGAATCCCGAGGATCGACGATGCGTCCAGAACCGCCTCGAGAATCCTCCTGTAATCCGTTCCAAAGAGTACTCGTGAATCCGTTTTATTTTTCGAGGCAATTTCGATTGCGACCTTCGAAAATTGAGACTTTCGCTCGAACAAATCTTTCAGACGGTTATTCTATGTATATCTTTTGTTCTTTATCGATGCGGTTCGGCACGAGTTTACCAAAGAGCGGCGAGAACTTTCCAAGTATTTATTTCCGATCTCATTTATGGACACGGACATGTTAGTCGACGACGTCACCGATCTCGCGTAACCGAACGAAATATATCTGTCCACGGTGGGCCATCGTACTTTTCATGGGAAAGCGACGCGGAAACAGTACAAAACGGCCCCTGTCCGAGCACGTGGATCGTGCACGAGGACTTTCTTTTGCGATCGTACAACCGTCACGTCGCGCTCCCGAGCTCGAGCGAACCATTGTCTCTCCGAACAACCGTTCACGCAACAATTGTACGCGAACCGTTCCCACGGGAGCAACAGAACTGCGGATCTTCGTGTAAACTCCGAACTTTTATGAATTATGAAAACCAAGATGAAGAGCTCAAGTTCGATTTGTCGACTAGAAAATTCCTCGCGGCGAGGACACAGCAAAGGTGTCATTAACCCTTTGCACTCGAACGGTGACTCTGAAGCTCCGCTGGAAATTGTTGTGGCATTGTTTCGAAGAAATTACAAAATATTTGTTACGTTACAAAATTTGTATTCGATAGATCACTGAACATTTATGAAAACCAAGATGAAGAGCAAAAGTTCGATTTGTCGACTAGAAAATTCCTCGCGGCGGGGACACAGCAAAGGTGTCATTAACCCTTTGCACTCGAGCGGTGAGTCTGAAGCTCCGCTGGAAATTGTTGTGGCATTGTTTCGAAGAAATTACAAAATATTTGTTACGTTACAAAATTTGTATTCGATAGATCACTGATCATTTATGAAAACCAAGATGAAGAGCAAAAGTTCGATTTGTCGACTAGAAAATTCCTCGCGGCGAGGACACAGCAAATGTGTCATTAACCCTTTGCACTCGAACGGTGACTCTGAAGCTCCGCTGGAAATTGTTGTGGCATTGTTTCGAAGAAATTACAAAATATTTGTTACGTTACAAAATTTGTATTTAATAGATTACTGAACATTTAACACTAGGTTTACGGAGCGCTAAAAGTGACTATTTTACATTACTCTATAAAAATAACGCGAATGTGCCGCCCAAATTTTTAGCCATTTCTTTTTAATGACGTATACCCAAGGAAATAAATTTGTTGAATAATTCCTCGCGGATGTATCTTTAGAATCTTAATAATTGTGAATTAAAAATATTAAAACCCGTCATTTTGACGGGTCCCGTAAACCTAGTGTTAAATATTATATGTGGAAATCGGATCAGTTTCGTACGAATAAGATGAAAATATTCCAAGACGGAAGAAAAATTTAGTTTTAGAATGAAAATAGCGCCGAGTGCAAAGGGTTAATGTTCGTTATTATAAACGGTTTCGAACATGTCCACATTCCACGAACGCACAGAGATCCGCAGGCTATTGACAACGACGAAATTGAATTTCAAAGAAACAGCATCCGTATTTATAAATGGCCGTTCAAAGTCGTGATCGAGTTAACGGCGAGGTCTGTTCTTCGATCGATTGTGTTAAACATTCTTTAAGGGGCCCGGCAGAGACATTTTACGTCTTAAATAAGTAAATAATCAATTAAAAATGCATACCACCGTGTTTGTACATGTCTTTGCTACGTCTGTCCAGCGCCTTTTTTTCGATACGAACACTAAATCTCTCGAAATAAGAGAATCTCTCTGCGGCAGCCATCTTGTGACGTCATACTTGCTTCAGAAAGCGAGTTTTCCGCCGAATATTACAAATTACTCCACGACGAGGTAGAAATTCGCAATTTGGGCTCCATACAGACGTGGATTGGACTTTTGGGAAACACAAGTGACCACTTTCAAACTGCTCGTTGCAATATTGAAGCGTCAATTTGTCAAGAGTTTGACCCTTGCGAGTTCATATACGTACATTGCAGAGAGATTCTCTTGATTTCGTGAAATTTAGTGTTCGTATCGAAAAAAAAGGCTCGGGACAGACGTAGACTTACTTATTTAAGACGTAAAATGTCTAGAAAAAAAGGCACAGCGTAACATAGCGTAACATAGACTGTCGAGTCAAGGCCAAATGCCTGCCGGCCCCCTTAACGCAAAGGTTAAAGAATGTAATACGCGCGATACCTGTTGTCTACGGAAAAATCCTTCAAGAGACAATGGTCCGTTCGACCTCTGGCACCGATACGCTATGTCATTTGACCTTATTATGTCCGGCGTTGATCGCCGACGAATCTAGCTCGTACGTACAACGAAAAGACCGCGCGCAATACGCGCTCGCGACCCGAAATCTCTCGTACGTTAATAAATATATCCGTAGCGTTCTTCTCGAAATACATGGCACACAATCGATGTTAGAGTTAGCCAACCACGGTCGCGAATCGAGAGAGCAGGTAGAAGACGGGGGGGGGGGGGGAGGAGACTATAACGCGTCTCGTAGGCACTTTTGCTCAAACCGATAAGCCGTGTCCTTTGTCTCTCTCTTTCGATCCTGTCGACGAAAGAAAGAAGACGAGAGAAAGAAAGGGAGGAGCGAGAGAAAGAGAGCGGAAGAGGGAGAGACATTACAACTATTTACTTACGGTATAGCCTGTAGAATTTCTATGTATATATGTACACGAATGTATATAAGCGTGGCAGCGTGCGAGCGCGCACGGATACGGATGGACGATGCGTCTCGATCGCGTTCTTTGCCGTATGTCCGACGAGGCTGTGACTTTCTAATGGATGCGCGATTGTCTTGAATAAAATAGTTTTATCGACCGATTTTCGTCTTTCCCTGTGTCTCCTGTCTCTGCTGGCCGGCGGCGGCGGCGGCGCACAGTCGGCAATTTGGACGAAATCGGATTCAAAATCAATTGAACTTTCGATAGAAATGAGGTAGAGCGATGAAATTTTTTTAAAATTAAAGCTGCAACTTTGTAGAATATAGGAAAAATAGAGAGATTGTGATACGAACGTTTTTTAACCTCGAGAAAATTCGTTAAACGTGCACAAATTCAAGAAAATTTTAGTTTTTCCAATACCACGCGCGGAAAAAATTTTTCTTGAACATGGTATACATCGTTTCCCATAGATTTCTTCACGCTGATTTCAAATCTGGTCTGAAAATTTGTCTACGACCTCAGAATTTTGCAAAAAATAGATTTTTGTGACGAAAACTAATGAAATCATTTTTTCGTTGAAATGATTCGATGGTAATAATCTCCCTATTTTTCCCATATTCTACAAAGTTTCAGCTTTAGTTTAAAAAAAGTTTCATCGCTCTACCTCATTTCTATCGAAAGTTCTTTCATTTTGAATCCGATTTCGTCCAAATTGCCCACTGTGCGGCTGCAACTTCGATCGATTGCGATTGCGCGTCACGATTCTCGTATAATAACAGGAACAGGTTCTCCGACATCGAGACTGGCGTTAAACATTGGCGTTAGACTACATTTCTACGAGGAGAAACCCATTCAGGTGAGTTTTCGAGAAATACACATTTGGCGGTGAGAATTGTTTTCATAATTTCCTATACAGGGTGAGTCACCTAACGTTTGCACCTCAAATATCTTTGTTGTTTCTGAAGATACGTAAAATATGGTAAGGACAAAGTCATTTGTTTAGAGATATCAAGGTGACCTTCACTTTTTCTAAATGGAACCACCCTTTTTTAAACACCTACAATGATGGTCCCTTTCATTAGGAATTCAGTGACAGTAATTATTCCAAGGTCATTCAAGGTCACAGGCAGAGAAAACGTATAAGATTTAGAATATGAAAGCAGAATACGTTTATCACGGTTGAGACTTGTAGTAAATAGTAAACATAGTATGGTCGTAGTTAAAGTAAACATACTAAGGTCCTTCAATGTTATTGTTATTCAGCATTCTTATTTACTATCAGTATGTTTCCAAATGCGATTCCGTCTTATTCAATGACTGAAAAGTGTGATATGATCACGATTTACTGTGAATGTAGACAAAATGCTGTGCAGGCCCGATTACTTTATGAAGAAAGGTACCCCGAGCGAAACACTCCTTCCAGACAGACTTTCATTAATACGTACAGGTTGTTTCGAAGTACTGGAAGTGTATCCCACGACTAATGAAGACAATGAAATTAATATTTTAGCAGCTATAGCTGTCAATCCTCACGCGAGTACGAGAAAAATTTAGCGTAATACGAATTCTATTACGACATAAATTTCATCCGTTCCACATATCGCTCCATCAAGAATTGCACGGGAATGATTTTCAAAATAGAATTAACTTTTGTCAATGGGGATTGCTTCAAAATCATTCATTTTTTTCTAATGTCTTGTTTACGGACGAAGCAACATTCACTAATCATGGCCCAATTATACATTTATAAAATACAGGTATTCTGCTTCCATATTTTTTAGTTCCATACGTTTTTTCTGTCCTTGACCTTGAATGACCTTGGAATAATATAGTCACTGCATTCCTAATGAAAGGAACTATCATTGTAGGTGTTCAAAAAAGGGTGGTTCCATTTAAAAAAGTCAAGGTGACCTTGATATCTCTAAAACAATGACATAAAAACAAAATCTTTGGCATCGTGTCAGCCCCGTTGTACCATTCAACTTTGTCTCCTTACCATATTTTACACGTATCTTTAGAAACAACAAAGATATTTGAGGTGCAAACGTTAGGTGACTCGCCCTGTATATTGTGAAATTAATTTTTCTTTTCTACTAAAACGGAGCCGAATACTTTCTGAAGTCAGCACTTCTAATTCGCGGGTCTGTATTGTTATTAAAAAAATTGTTAGCCAGCGGAACGACGAATGAAACACTCCTCCCGATTTCGCACTAACTATGTCGCATTTGACTTTCAACGAAGTCCGAGACATCATCGGCCGGCAAGGATTAATCGATTTCGCGCGCAACGCGTTTTCGAATTTTCGCGGGGAACGTGTCAGGAAAGAGGCGCGACGAACTTAGGGCGGCAATTAGCCGGAGTTTCGAGGGCGAAGGGGGCGGGAGGAGGTAATTCGGTTACGAACAATGGCCACGTGTTCACGCGCCGTTACTCCTGTTCTCGGGAATTAGTTTCGCCTCCCCGTGGTTTCTGAATATTCGTGGAAAAAAAGAAGAAGAGGAGGGCCGGCTGCTAATTGTCCCGTATTCCCGTTTCGCGGAGGCTCTTTACGAGAGGTTTTAACGAGACCGGCCAAACTGGTTCGCGTTTTCGCGACGCCAAAAGAAACGCCCCGGGACCCGGCCGTTTGTTCGTCGCGGCAGCCAATTTTTGCATGATAATAAGAACAAGCCACGCCGCTTCAGAGAACCCTGCGGATTTAAGGATCTTCCGGATTTCAGGACTAGAACCGGAGGGAACAATTGCGATCCACGAGGGCTCGCCACCGTGCGTCACACCAACCGACAACGAATTCGCATGAAATCGTATTTATTTGAAACTTCTCGTTTCGGTACAAAAGATCGATGCAAAAATATTCGAACGTCCACATCTGCACGCCGAGAACGCGCGTAATGCCATTTTCTTCTGTTATAGGATCTTTTTCGATTTTTATCATTTCTTTTTTGATCGCGTTCACTGCCAGGTCAGCGTCCATAAAAGTTCTACGAAGATCTTTTCTGAGATAATCGATTGGTGCATAAAGTTCCGAAGACTATTATAATTAGACTGCGGATCTTTGTGCAAAGTAAAAATGGTCTGCGTTGATTGCAAGAGACAGTTCCGTAATGTCTTTCTCTTCTTAATAATTTGATTTTTTACCCTTTGCACTCGAATGGTGACTGTAAGGCACCGCTATACATTGCTGTATCATTATTCAAAATATTTTTTTACGTAATTAAACTTGTTTGTATTTAATAAATTACTAAACATTTCGGTGTTTCACGAGCAAATTGCAACATTTTCGTATGTATAACACGAAGAAAAAGAATATAGAGGGGCAATATTCTAGGTCGGAAGAAATGTTTCGTTTTGGAGTTAAAATAGCTTCGAGTGCGAATCCACGGTCTAATAATGACTATCATTTTAATCTTCTTGCTTATCCAACGACTCTCGACGTGAATTCGGTTTACCCGGTCCGTTGCCGTATAAATTGTTAAAAGTTTACTGGCCTGAGTTATGTCAACAATAACGTATCGCCGACACAGCAGTTGAAACGTGAATTCTCTTCGTAACAGGTGGATCGTTCGCGTTGTCACAAATGACCGCTGTCGCTCTCTTATTTACAACAAAATATGTATATATGTACACTGTACAGTATCGCCCCGCGAAACCTCGCGAGCCAAGGTAATAGAATAAATAATATCTTTCGCTATTAGGTACTCGGATGACTATCAATCGTATCACACATAGAGAAAACACTTCGGTGCGTATTCCACTCGATCGTACTTCGATCCAGCTTTCGATCAACCCCTTGCGGACTATCATTCTAGGCGTCATCGGACAGAGAATTGCAGGCACTAACAAGTGCAAAAGCAATTTCAAAATTTCGCTTTCCAGATAGCCTGAAGTGCCAGTCAAGATTTCACACCCAGGTCCGTCCGCGAAGGGTTAAAGGTCGCCGCACACAACGCAGCCAAGATGTCGAAGTTGTTTGGCCGCCTAAAATCGTCTCCCATAAGCGTCTTTGCACATCTTTGTCTGTGCCTTTCTTTCTAGACATTTTACGTCTTAAATCAGTAAGTAATCAATTAAAAATGTATACCACCGTGTTTCTACGTGTCTTTGTTAAATCTCTCGAAATTAAGAGAATCTCTCTGCAATATATATACGTATATGAACTTGCAGGGGTCAAAATTTTGACAAATTAACGCTTCAATATTGCAACGAGCAGTTTAAAAGTGGTCACTTGTGTTTCCCAAAAGTCCAATCTACGTCTGTACGGAGCCCAAATTGCGAATTTCTCCCTCATCGTGGAGTAATTTGTAATACTCGGCAGAAAACTCGCTTTCTGAAGCAGGTATCACGTCACAAGATGGCTGCCGCAGAGAGATTCTCTTCATTTCGAGAGATTTAGCGTTCGTATCGAAAAAAAGGCTCTGAATAGACGTAGCAAACACATGTACGAACACGATGGTATCCATTTTAACACTAGATTTACGGAACCCGTCAAAATGACGGGTTGTTTGTTTTATTATAGTAAAGGCCTGCTAAAAATCTGGCTGAATATATTCTTGGTATTTGTTATAAAATAATCCAAACTGGCCACTTTTAGTGCTCCGTAAATCCAGTGTCAATTGATTACTTATTTACTTAAATGTCTAGAACAAAAAAAAGCACAGCGTAACATAGGGTGACAGTCAGGGACAAATGCCCCCGTAAGGACAGAGCGTGCCCGTAGGTCACTTGAAAGGCGCTCGAGGTGTTCGCAACAAAGGCCAAGTGCCAAAAATCGTCAACGTGCTGTCGAGAGGCCAATCTGGAAGCAATAACACGTTCAAAAAGTTATGGCCCCAACGAGGTCGGAAAAGATTTCTGGCACGACGACCATTCTTCGGCAAATTCTTAACCCCTGTTCTTGGATCCACCGAAACAACTTCGGTGTCTAGCCTGTCTTGCGCGTGGCGACCTTTGATCGGAGGGTTAATGGCGTCGCGACTCGTCGCCTCAATATGCTAGTTCTGCCCCCCAGGGCCTGTAGGGCTTCCCGTGCTGTTGTTGAGGGTACTGTCCGGGATACTGGCTCCATCCGAGAGCACCGCCTCCGAGGAGGGGCGGCATGGTTCCGGTTCCGGTTGGCATACCGGAGACGGTGCTGGCGGGTTCGTAGCTGCTGGTCGACGACGTCGAGGTCAAAGAGGTCGGCGGAGGAACGGTGGAGGGGACGGGACCGTGGCCCCCAGGCCCTCCGGGGCCAGGGCCAGGGCCCGGAGCGTGCTCGCGGTGGAAGCTCTGCAGGTGCGAGAGCAATCGTAGTCTCAGAGGATCCCTCTCGTCCAGGCCCTCCATGGTGACGAGATAACGGCCCACCTCGGCCGCGCATTCGCCCCAGCCGACCGCGTGGTAGTCCATCGCCAACTTGGTGCTGTCGTAGCCCTCCGGTCCTGCAAACGATAGTCGATACATTGGTAGACTTGCTCCGTGAGACGGAGGGGCAAGGAGGAGCAACGAGCAAGTCCTCGAGAGGATGGTAGGCGATGGGTGTCTCTAGCAGCCAGCTGCCGAAGCATTGTCGGCTGGCCAATCCGACAGGTAGCAGCGTGGGAACCGTTCAGACCCCCATAGCGCACCGCTCCATGCAAATAAACCATGCGATCGAAACTCCGGATCCGTTGTCGATATTCGTTCGTTGCTAGAACAACGCGAGAAAAGATCGGACGGAAGTCTACCTAGGCCTGTTTCCTAGAGGGTAGTTGTAATCGGAAATACTTTTTATAGTAGGAAACCGGACCGTAAAAGCGAAGATGGTTTCCTTCGTATTGTAGAGGTTCGGACGTTCGCGATTAGCGTGAATTCAAATTTGGTAGAAAATATGTAAAGACGACTCTTTTTGTTCCCTACTCTTTTCGTACTCCTTTCGAACGTAGACTTTGCTCTTCTACTACGGGTTAACACGTTCCCGCCGGCGCGGCGGTCTTATTTGTAGTTCTCGGCATCTGACGACTATATATATATATATATTTGTATGTTAAAATCGTTTAAATTTAAAGAACTGTTTTGATTCAGTCCATTTGCAAATTTTTTTTTCTTCTTTTTATTAAGGAAAAAGACACACAACATTGATTGTCTCATTTGTACCACTGGTGGTACATACCGCCCGATGGGATAATTGTGTATGTACCACCAGTGGTGCAAGCCGTCCCATGGGACAGCCCTCTATGTACCACTGGTGGTACATGCCGGCGGAAACGTGTTAATCGCCGCTGATAAATAATTATCGCAGGATCTTCGAGTATACTTTAAGGCTCGAAAAGGGTAAATTCTCGTGTCGCTGGGAAGCGGATGTTATCGCTAGGATCTCCGGGGACGATCGAAGGTAGAAACGCGACGATAGAAGGTGCCCGAGGGTCGATTCGGCGAATACTGTATGCGTAAACGCACGAGCACGGAATGGGACGGATTGGAACGGAACGGAACGGGACGCGAGTCGGTTTCCCACACAGAGTTCGACATCTGTCCCAGCCGTGGGCATGGGAGTAAGGGAGTACGGGAGCAAGGGAGAGTAAGGGAGGAAGGGAGTCGGTGGCTCGTTCGCGAAGGGTGCCGCTCGGCACGGGATACCCCACCACCTAGCCCGCCACCAATCGTGGGAACACCGCTTCGGAAGAGTCGTTGACTTCCTATCCTTCCCACAGGATCTCCGTTTCGGGTCCCAGCACCTGCTTCTCCTCCGGGAATATCTCGACTAGCGGTACAGTCTACGGCCTCGATTATTCTATTCGGGATCACGGTTCGGAGATTCCCGTGGTATTTTCTATTTGCCGAGGATACTTTGTCCAACAGCTAAATGCACCATTCGACACCGCGTTCCCACCACAGTGCGGACAAGTCGGCACGTCTCACTACATTTTTATTTGACGATGCACGAAAATTTCCTTTGGCAGAACTGCATGTTAAAAATCATTTAACAATTTTTTTTTATGCATAAAAATAATTTTCTTTTTTCTCAACTTATTAATTTTATTGTCAAATTTAATTTTTTTGTGACTAATTACCATTACATACGCATTAGTAACCAAATTTAGATTTTTGTAGAACAAATTTAACCATGGACGCACTCTCTAAAGTGCCAAAAATCGAGTGTGCAATAATAATTCTGTGTAATGGAAAGTGCTTACCAAGGAATATGCATTCTTTCTACATTTAATAAAGTAGATTTATTTTTTGTACCAATTTTCAACGGTGGTTTTATTTGTTAATTGCATATAGAACTTCAAATTAACATAAAACAAAAACGGCAAAATATATCCTGAGATTCATGCATATTCGGATACAATACATATTATAGTTTAGAAATTTCATAGTTTTGTCTGCGACTTTTTGCGACTCTCAATTTTATAAACTTTTTAAGAAGTGTCCATACCTTTCCTTTAGGATCTATCGTGGAAAATTTGTTATGTTCTTTTTAAATGTATTAGTTACATTGTTAAATTTCATTTTCTGTGAATAATTAACAATAAGTATACATTTGTGAACAAATTGGTTGTAAAATTTGTTCGCCACAGTTACAGTGGAGAATTTACTGGAAAAGTTCAATATTCGTGTATATCACGATATGAAATACATTTCTTTTGCAAAACATGCGTATTAGGATGGAAATTGTTAATAATGATCATATAATAATCATTTTTATGCATAATACAATTTTGCAATAATTATATATCAATCAGTTTTATGTATTTTTAACTTGTTTTTAATATATCTTTTATAACTATTGAAAAAGTAATAAGAATGTAAGGACAGATCGAGATGTGCGAGATCACGAGAGTCAATGATTTTGGATCGCAATCAAAGTACTGAGAATGACTCGGATAGCGAATAGCGTTTTGTTAAGTTTATTCATGTCATTCACTAGTGCTAAACTTGTGTCGTCGTTTACGGGAGACCGACGGGGCCCGAACGATCACTGTACTACACTGCACTTGACGTGTTAAACGACGAGGGTGGAAAAGCGTGAAACGGGTGGAGGACACATCGTTACGGGCCGAAGAAACGCGACAGATGGTTGTTCGGTTGCAGAGTTACGAGTTACGCTTACGGTCGCCGAGGTTCGCGCGACGTCCCACGGTCAACAGGTGTCTTCCGGTTGCGAGGAGTGTCGACATCGATGATCGACGATCGACAAGGACAGAGACGATTCGACGGAGGAAACAAGAAAAGTGGATCGAGTAGTTTTGGATCGATGGAAAATGTACAGTGAATTCTCGATATGTATGTATTAATAACACGGGTCTTCTCAGCGCAGGAGACATACCCCTGTTATGTTTACGCTCATCGGCGTCCGAGGCCCCTCACGGGATATACAGTCGGGGACGATATTAAGTGGACACTCTTAAAACTCGCATAACTTTTTAAAAATTGGTCCAAATTACTTGCATTTATTTTTTAGATGTTAAACCGACTAGTTTGCTAGGCAATGAGCAAACAAAAATTTCTTTAGATTGCAATTGGTTGGAATGATAACAAAAAAAAATGAAAATATGATGATTTTTCAACTGTTTTATCTGAGCCTGTAACGATCATTTAAACGTTTGAACGCCAGTCACGTTTGTATGTCATAGGTTTCTTACGACTAACATACGGTATGACTCTTAGGTTTCCAGCGTGGCCTGTGTACATTAAGTGGACACTCTTAAAACTCGCATAACTTTTTTAAAATTGGTCCAAATTACTTGCACTTATTTTTTAGATGTTAGACCGACTAGTTTGCTAGGCAATGAGCAAACAAAAATTTCTTTAGATTGCAATTCGTTGGAATGATAAAAAAAACGTGAAAATATGATGATTTTTCAACTGTTTTATCTGAGCCTGTAACGATCATTTAAACGTTTGAACGCCAGTCACGTTTGTATGTCATAGGTTTCTTACGACTTACATACGGTATGACTCTTAGGTTTCCAGCGTGGCCTGTGTACATTAAGTGGACACTCTTAAAACTCGCATAACTTTTTAAAAATTGGTCCAAATTACTTGCACTTATTTTTTAGATGTTGGACCGACTAGTTTGCTAGGCAATGAGCAAACAAAAATTTCTTTAGATTGTAATTGGTTGGAATGATAAAAAAAAACATGAAAATATGATGATTTTTCAACTGTTTTATCTGAGCCTGTAACGATAATTTAAACGTTTGAACGCCAGTCACGTTTGTTTGTCATAGGTTTCTTACGACTTACATACGGTATGACTCTTAGGTTTCCAGCGTGGCCTGTGTACATTAAGTGGACACTCTTAAAACTCGCATAACTTTTTTAAAATTGGTCCAAATTACTTGCACTTATTTTTTAGATGTTAGACCGACTAGTTTGCTAGGCAATGAGCAAACAAAAATTTCTTTAGATTGCAATTCGTTGGAATGATAAAAAAAACATGAAAATATGATGATTTTTCAATTGTTTTATCTGAGCCTGTAACGATAATTTTAACGTTTGAACGCCAGTCACGTTTGTATGTCATAGGTTTCTTATGACTTACATACGGTATGACTCTTAGGTTTCCAGCGTGGCCTGTGTATTTCAAATGGGACGCTCGGCGAGAACCACCGATTTCGTATGAGTGTCAAGTACTGACATACAACGAGATTTCACTGTACCCCAGACCTTGGCGACATATATCGAGAAATCAGTGTACTTAGAAGGATGTCGCGAATATTAGAGGGCTTACCTTTGTTCCGAAGCGTTCGCAGATGCTCGACGGTCAGCTGCAGGATTTCCGCCTTTTCCAATTTGCCGCTGTGCGGATCCCTCGCCGCTGCGGGTACCAATCTCCGCAGTTCACCGAGGGACGCGTTTATCCTGTCGCGACGCTTCTTCTCGATCATCCCTCTCCTCCGCTTCCTTGACGCGTGCTGACAGGAATCGCCGCCGGGCGAGTTGCAACTATATCGAACAGAAACGGGAAACAAAGGGCGCCGGTGAGTCCTCGTCGTCCTCGTACCGCACAGACGGATCCGCCGGTTATATTTCAAATATTCCTGCGACGCTCCCCTTTCCCAACCCCTTTCGGCTCGATCTTCCCTCGTCCGTCCGCGTCGCGACGCTTCCCGCGATCGAAGGCGCGCGCCAAAGCTCCGACGGATCGAACCGAGCCCCAAGACACGGAGAGTCGTGATTTTGAATCTTTTGCGACTTCCGGTCAAAGAACTTGACGCGCGCCAAAGTTCCGACGCACAACGTGACAATGTTATAATTACTGTGATTATTGTTAATGTTTTATTTGTTACGTTATCACTTTATACGTGAAAACGTTATAACAAAATCTTCCTTAGATATAATCAGGTACGTCGAATCAAAACATTTCATCCCTTATAAAAATTATGAAAAGTTTAAATAGGAAATATAAATTTTTAGATTGATCTAAACAAAAATTGGTATTAACAATATAAGCTTATACTAAACCAAAGAATAATTCTTTCCCGTTCGAATATGTCCGAATCTCGAAAAAGTAACATTTACTATAATTTCTCCAATATCACATTCTTTTTGTCCATAATGAAAAATGACGCCTTCTTCGATAATATCTAGTACTTGTTAAATCATTCTGTGTTACATAGGTCCATTACTAACTTTGTTGTACTTTATATTTAATTATAAATCACTTAAAATATATTGTTTAATTAACAAAAACCAACTAAATGTTGTAAAAAATTAATAATTATTCATATTTTAGACAACTGTAAACATATTAATCGATAAATATAGAAAAACAGGCGATTTAGAATTTTGTGCAGCTAGAAAGGCCATTCGTCACACTGTGCGACGGATCGAACCAAACCCCAAGACACGGAGAGTCGTGATTTTGAATCTTTTGTCACTTCCGGTCAAAGAATTTGACGCGCGGCAACCGGTGCTCGAAAACGAAAAGGGTCTCGGTCCGCAGAACAATCGCGTTTTAATTATCCGATTGTGAACGGGTACCGGCATATGTTGCTGGAGTCGCGCGGTCGACTAATTAAAATGCACCGCCGCGGTTCTGAACATTAGGACACTCGAAAGTTCTTGGCACGAGGAAACAGACAATTTGTGCTAACACGTTTCTATTTCTGCTAACGCGATTTATTCCACCGATTATCCGTGTAAGGAGCAAAACTGATTACACACTGTTTGAAACAACATAACTTTTTTAAAGTTAGATCAAATGACTCGAATGTTATTGAGACGGTAGAAGGATTGGTTTATTAGACGAGGTGTAAACAATTTTTGACAAAATTTGAATTGGTCGAGTGCGATTTTTAGTCGAAGATCGTGAAAAGTGGCAATTTTCACACTTTTGATCGTTTCTAACTGGTAAACGAAGTAACCAACATCCATGAAATTTTCAGCATGAATATAATTCATTCGAGTCAATGGAAGACATTTTTTAAATTTTCAATACAAGCTCAGATAAAAAAGCAGAAGAAACCAACTTTTACTGTTTCTTTCACGATTCCTACCAATTCAAATTTTTGTCAACAATTTTTTACACCTTGTCTAAAACTTCTCAAAAACGCTAAAGTTATTTGGACTAATTTAAATATACTCTCTCTCTCTCTCTCTCTCTTTAACACGAGGTTTACGGGACCCGTCAAAATGGCGGGTTCTAATATTTTTAATTTACAATTGTTAAGACTCTAAAGATACATCCATGAGAAATTATTCATCAAATTTATTTCTTTGGGTATGTTATTAAAAACAAAAAACGGCTAAAAATTTGGGCAGCATATTCTTCTTTATTTTATAATGTAATGTAAAATAGTCACTTTTAGTGCTCCGTAAACCTAGCGTTAAGTTAGCGTTAAGTTAGGTTAAAGTGAAAATGGAAAACGGGCGACGGAAGGAGGCGGTGACCTAAGGATTTGTAACCCCTGGGGAAATCAAATCAAGTTTATATATATTTCGACTAATTTGAAGAAAGTTATGCCTATTCCAAACAGCGTGCAATCAGTTTTGCTCCTCACTTCAAGCTCCTACTTGCACGAGTTACTACGTTCCAACAACAATACTATATTATTCCCAAGTGTACTCACGGTTCTTTGCCGCTCTCTTCCGAGAAGACGTCGTCGCAGTCGGAGTCGCTCATGGCCCTCTTCAGGTTCCTCTGCTGATGCGTTTGCCCTTGCTGCGACGACTGTTGTTGCTGCTGTTGCTGTTGCTGTTGCTGTTGCTGTTGTTGAGGTTGCTCCTGGTTTCTGATATCGGCGACGTCGATCTTCAGATCGTACTCGTGTCCGGGTCTCATCTCGGCGGCGATGTCCTGCCTCATGCCCGTCATCTCTTGATGCCTGATATCCTGGTGCCTCTGCATCTCGGCTCGGTGGAGTTCCTGGTGCCTCTGCATCTCGGGGTGCCTGATATCGGGCCTTATCGAGTCGTGCCTAACTTCCTGGCTCCTCGGGTCCGGGCCGGTGGGGTGTCGAAGGTCGTGGGGCGGTCTCATGTCGTGATGGTGCCGCATGTCGGGATGCTGGGTCTGATAAGAGGGATGCGGCGGTGGCGGATAGCCCCAGTGATGGCCGGAGGGCGGGCCCGGAAGGCTTGTGATGTGTCCGGGGCCCACGGGGCCCGAGGCGATCTCCGACGACAGCAGAGTGCTGTTCTCGTCGGACCGGGCGACCACGACTCTCCACATTTTAGTATCACTGTCGCGCGAGGAGCACAACACTTGGGTCAGGTAAACTGCAGCAGGACCTTCGAACGGGGTCTTTTTCGAAGATATAATTTCCAATTGTTCCGCTACTGGATGCACCGGGGCGGTCGCGCGAACTCGACGGATCCTCGGAGGCGAAAGGTCATCGCGCAAGAGACGATCGTTGACGGTCGATGATGATGTTCTTCGGATAAGATCGCGGGCGACGGCCGGCGCGGCGGTGGACACTTGTTACTCGAGGAAGTCGATCGGGTTCACACGTGCCGAAGGACATTCGCGGTCGCGTGCGCGATCGAATGCCGCGGCCGAGGAAGAAGCAGCGCGACAACGCGACGTTGCTCGGATGCGGCTGCTGCTCGTTGCACTCGCGTGCGTGCGGTGTGCGGTGTGCGGTGTGCGGTGTGCAGCGTGCAGTGTGCAGTGTGCACTGGTCGCGTGGCGGCCGACGTATGTCGTGTGCGGGAGGACCGGGGACGACACACGACCGCGTGCCCCGTTTCGTGCCCGGAGCCCGGAGTGGGGAGAGAGTTGCTCTCTGCTACCCCGGTTTGGGTGGGGGCACCAAGCAACTTCTCTCTTTCGCTCCTCGAGCCAAGGTGAAAAGCAACCTCGAACTCTCGAACACCCCGAACCCCTATTGCTCCGGCAATAACCCTGAGAGGGCAGCGTTAGGCTAGCCCGAAACAGGACGGAACGGGGAGGGGGCGATCAAAGGGGACGATTATCGTGGGAACGTTTCGCGTTCGCGGCGCTTAGCCTCTCGCCTCCTGCGCTCTCCTCTCTTCCGCATCCCCGAAATCTACTCGTTTCCTCGATCGATTCTCGCCGAGATCGTCTCGATAACACCCTCGAAAGATCCGCGGTTTAACCCCTTTAACGAGTCTGACTCGTGATGAAGATTTCGGCACAAACGTAAACATCACGAGTCAGAGTCGCGGACTGATTTACAAAGGACTGTATTTTCGAAAGAACTGTTTTCGAGCATCACTCTGGTCCGTTTACCGCGCATTCACCCCCACCGTTTGGGCCCGGATTTCGTCGAACTAAATGGCACGGGAAGGGGTTAATTATCACTGGACCGCGCGCGTCCTTGTGCGAAATAAAAATTGTTTTCATCGAGTGCTGGACACGGAGACCGTGCAGCAGTTTATTCCTCTACTTTACAGTTTTACTAAGTTGTGAACGATACGTCGACAGTCCGACATTTCTTCGCTGTTCCTACTGTGTCAAGTATAACGCTCGCCCGTTTCTGTTACAAATGAAAAAGTCCGCAGTCGTATCACCGTCGTCGAGTACCTGTCCAACACGCAATCGACGAAAGTTGCAGCCACTGACTCGACACGCAACACGTCCGTAACATCGACAAAGTTTGACGATTAGATCTGAAGATAAAGCCGTACCGGCTCGTACTACTGTCTCGGGAATAGCGGTTCTTCTCGAAATCTGTACCTCCTGCTGCCAGCGCGTAACATTATTTGCACTTTGTTGTCTATCCGTAGGGCCCAACTACTGTGGGGGTACGCATTACTGTGCCTACGTTAATTATCCTACTTTTCCAACCACAATGAACATTAAAAACGAGATATACAGGGACACCGAGGCACTTAAAACCGGCCACCTGAATAACCTGGTTGCTGTTGATGATAGGAAAAAACGCATCAAGCCAAAATTATTTAGTATCGAGGAGCTGATTATATTAAAGTCATCTCTGTTTTTTTTTTTTTTTTTTTTAAATGGAACCACATGTTTTTGAACTCCTACAATTGCAGCGCTTCTCGAGACAATGTCGACGATATAGTCGTTCAAGGTCATTCAAGGTCATAAACGTTACCAAGAAGGAAGAATATAAATTCACTGTGAATGCGACGTAACGGGATATTTTCTTTATTATTAAAGCAATCGAACCGGGTCAATTCTAAATGTATAACAATGCGCTTCGATCCGAAATAATCTGTTACAACAGAAGCAAAAAGACATGCGGGAACGCATAAAAGGAGCCTGTGCTGCTACTGATCATCGCACACTTTTAACGCATAATGCAATCATCAGTGGGCGAACCTTCGGACACTGTGTTTCCGTGGCTGCTCATCGTTTTTTCCCATCTGTTGTAACAGATTATTTGAAGCACTTTGTTTACATTTTGAATTGACTCAGTTCGATTTCATTAACAAAGCTGAAAATATCCCATTACGTAGCATTCACAGTGAATTTATATTCTTCCTGCTTGTTGACGTTCATGACCTTGAGAAGGGCTACAATCGTAGGAGTTCAAAAATATGTGGTTCCATTTAAAAAAAACAGAGATGACCTTCATATCTCCTTGACGCCTCCACCTATACAAAAAAGCTAGTAACGTCGGATAATCAGCCCCACGATACCAAATAATTTCGGCTTGATGGGTTTTTTCCTATCACCAATAGCAACCACGTTATTCAGGTGGCCGGTTTTAAGTGCCTCACCCTGTATAATACTGATATATATACATACTAATATACGTTCTAATATATGTACTAAAATATACTAATATATACTAATATATTCTAATGTATATTAAAAAAATATATAAAAAGATGTAATAAAAGAAATAATATATAAAAACTGAAATAATAATAATAATAACAAGATAATAAAATATAAATAATATGAAAAATAATATAAGAAATAATATATAATATATATATATATATAATTTATATATATGTAATATATAAATAATTTATAGTAATATATAATATATAAAAAATATAATATATGTATAAATTATATAGATATATAATTTATATATGTAATATATAAATAATTTATAACAATATATAATATAAAAAATATAATATATGTATAAATTATATAGATATATAATTTATATAAAATATAAAATATATAATATATAAAAAGATTTAATATCTCCTTTTTAATATCCATCATGCTTTAAAAACGAGTATAATTAATATAGCCACATGAGTCCCTCACCCTATTTACCGTCTTAATTGATCAGAGAGGTTGATCAGAGATTCTGGTGGATCCAGCGGAGAAGTCGATATCGTCGAAATCGGTCGCGAGAAATGTTTTGGAAATCCAAGCAAATCTAAGCGGTCCCACGTTATCCCTCGATCCCGTAAATTGATACGCGCGCGCCACCATGAAATCACTTGGCCGCCACCCTTACTCCCCCCCTCGAAGTCGATTCACGCGAAGGGTGGGCGTCCGAAGGGAGAGCGATGAAGAGAGAGAGAGAGAGAGAGAGAGAGAGAGAGAGAGAGAGAGAGAGAGAAAGAGAGGGAGGGTTCGGCGACGATAAAGTTCACACAGGAATCGTACGTAGCACGCGCTCGCACGATTATCGTCGCCCGCGCCTGGGAACCGAGCTGACTAATCGTATCGTTAACTTTCCGTCGCGCCGCGATCCCACCAGCTGAACAATTTCATTTATTTACACGGGAAACAGATTTCCCTCTGATCGCCCCAACTACCAATTCGAATCGAAAGGTGCGAATACGCAAGCGACTCGCGACATTTTCTTGCGAGAGCTACTTGCAGAAGCGTGTACACTTATTTGCAAATATTATTTATAAATTACGGTGGCAATCTGGAGCGTTTAACAAGAGAATGCAGGGAAATGGAGGGAAGGATCAGGATGGAGGACATAGTGTGTGGGAGGCTAGATACACGTGTCGAAGCGTGGCTTGAAAAGCTGAGAAAGGAGAGAGATGAGAGAGCAGACATTTAAATGTGATGACGCTTAAACCGAAGGTAACAGAGTAGGAAATGGTGCGATAATCGGGATAAGAATAGGAATAGGCAGAATGTAGGTGGAGTGGTCAGAGTAGGGATGAGTGAGTCAGAGAGGGAGAGGGAGAGAGAGAATGCGTGGATAAGTTTTATTTTGTTGTAATTATAGGATATTGTAAACCGAGGCCAATTCTTGGCTGTAAGGCTGAATAAAGCAATATTAACATATAAATTGCGGATCTTTGTAGCCACATACAACTTTCTTTTCTCCTTGGACAATCTTAAAAAAGGAAAAACAAAATCTTTCTAGAGATTTCAATTGCCATTGGACATTAGCTGATCCTAATATTAATGCGTGTGTATATATGGTAGCCTTTCTAAACACATGTAACCTACGTGCCCAAGAATCTTTGTTTCTTTTGATATTGTTACTAACGTTCTCGTTACACCATACAATATACTTTGTAATACTCCGTACTAAGCATTATGTTGTAATAAATCTCATAAGAGATTTCCTAAATAAAGAAAGAAAAGATATTGACGTTCTTAAATTCACTTAATATTTCTACCGTTAATAATAATACGATTTAAAACGGTAGAAATATTAAGTGAATTTATAATAATTGATAATAATACGATTTAAAACGGTAGAAATATTAAGTGAATTTATAATAATTGATAATAATACGATTAAAAACGGTAGAAATATTAAGTGAATTTATAATAATTGATAATAATACGATTAAAAACGGTAGAAATATTAAGTGAACTTATAATAATTGATAATAATACGATTAAAAACGGTAGAAATATTAAGTGAACTTATAATAATTGATAATAATACGATTTAAAACGGTAGAAATATTAAGTGAACTTATAATAATTGATAATAATACGATTTAAAACGGTAGAAATATTAAGTGAATTTATAATAATTGATAATAATACGATTTAAAACGGTAGAAATATTAAGTGAACTTATAATAATTGATAGTAATACGATTTAAAACGGTAGAAATATTAAGTGAATTTATAATAATTGATAATAATACGATTTAAAACGGTAGAAATATTAAGTGAATTTAGGAAACGAAATATCGTTTTTGTCGTGTCTAATCATAGATATCGCAATTCTCAAGTGAGTTGCTGGCCGCTGACAAAAGTGTAACAAAAAGTGTGACGAACTTGCAAGTAACTAACTTGCTAGTTAGCGTGTTCGCACCTTCAGCCGGAGTTCGGCGATCGACGCGGTTTCCACCGATTATCGACCGAAAAATATCGATAAGCGGTCGGACGATGCGAAGGAGATAACGCGAGTGTTTGGAGCGGATTGCGGAGGCGCGTGGCCGATCCTCGCACGAGATGATCCGCACACGCCGGGCACGCGTGTCCGACAAGAACGGCGAGCGGACAGGGGAAGAAAGTGGATCGCGTGGCCGTGAGTACGAAGAACCTGATCGGTGCCATTCTTGTTTGCACCGAGCACCGATGCGATCCAAATAATTCGCGTCACCCCACGGAGAGGCGCATCCCTAGAGCGTCTCTATCTCTCTCCTGCACCCATTTCCGGCTCCTCTCGACCCCCGTCTAGTCGACGAAGGGGCCACGCGTTCCCACAGGTACCATGGCTGGGACCATTTTTTCCGTGATTCCACGAGGGAAGCTATACGTTCGATCGGACCTTTGCATCTGCCGTCGCCGAACCTTACCCTAATTTCGGCTTCCTTTCCCTTCGCTTCTTCTTCGGTGCTCTACAGATGTACGCGAGACGAGAAAACTCCTCGCATAGTAATCTGTGAGTCTCGTGTCTCCGTTGGAGTATGTGGACGTATGTGTTTCTAGGCTCCAATGCGTAATAAAAACTTTCCAAGTTGATTGTATGGAACGTACGTGAAATGACAATGCATTTCTTCTTATAATAATTTTCACCCTTTGCACTCGAAGCCATTTTAACTCCAAAACGAAACATTTCTTCCGACCTAGAATATTTCCCTCCTATAGTTTCTTTTTATACATAAGAAAATGGTGCAATTTACTCGTACAATACTGAAATGTTCAGTAATTTATTAAATACAAACAAATTTAGTAATGTAAAAAATATTTTTAATAATGATACAGAAATTTTTAGTGGCGCCTTAACGGACCAATGCCCCCATGTAACCGTAATGGCACTTTTACTTACTGGCTGCAATGCCGCGTATATGGCGGCAAGAATCAAATTTAAATCATCTTGTTATCCTATTACTCCGAATATATATTGATAAATTGTCACTAAAATATAAATACTTTCCTTTCCATGCTTGATATAAAAATGTTGAGTCCACGGTATTCTCTTCGTACGAAAAGTAGCTTGGACCTGGTGGGAAGTAAACTTGAAATGCTTCCGGACCGTTAAGGGTTAATAACTTTATGATAATAGCAATCTTGAATTCTTGTAATGTCTTCATAGTTTTGTATTACGTTTTGTATGCGTTCAGTTTCGCCATAAACGCATCAAATCCGCAGTGTACATGCAGAAATAATTGCATAAAATTACTTGAAATAAGAAAAATAATGTTTCTTCGACCGTACGTGAAATAAAGAACAGAATATAAAGTTTATTCAAGCGTGAATACAAGAGGAGCTTCTCGCTCAAGCGCTTCAGTTCAACTATGTTCAAAGTCTGTCCTCGGAAAATTGCCGTCTTTACCGATGGTCATAAACCTAGTGGGAGAACCCAGATATAAGGGATAGCGGCAGAGGAGACTTTTCTTTCGTACTTACATAGATTCTAAATGTATACTTAGTTTGTACAAATTCTTTGTACTAAAAGGGCTCGCAATTTTGATTGGTAGATATCTGAATTGTTCATTCTACAAAATCACTGGCTTGGTTATGTTACAATTTATTTGTGCTCCTTAAGATAGAAAATCTTGAAGCATTTTTAACACTGGGTTTACGGGACCCGTCAAAATGGCGGGTTCTAATATTTTTAATTTACAATTATTAAGACTAAGAATGCATACATGAGAAATTATTTAGCAAGATTATTTCTTTGGGTATATATTATTTTCAAAATATTGCTAAAAAATGTGGGTTGCACGTTCTTGTTATTTTTATAAAGTAATGCAAAATAGTCGCTTTTAGTGCTCCGTAAACCTAGTGTTAACAGGAATGCATAGAGTGCCGCGAGGCGGTTAGTTAAGGGTTAAGGGGGCCGGCAGGGTTTGAAATCCATACACGTATGCATGGGTCAAAACCTTTTCAAACTATCGCTTCAATATTGCAATGAGCAGTTTAGAAGTGGTCAATTGTGTTTCCTAAAAGTCCAATTTATGTCTGTATAGAGCCCAAATTGCGAATTACTACCTCATCGTGGAGTAATTTGTAATATTCGGCAGAAAATTCGAATTCTGAAGCAAGTATGACGTCACAAGATGGCTGCCGCTGAAAGATTCTCTTAATTTCGAGAGATTTAGTGTTCGTATCGAAAAAAAAGGCTCCATACAGACGTAGCAAAGACATGTACAAACACGGTGGTACGCATTTTTAATTGATTACTTACTTATTTAAGACGTAAAATGTCTAGAAAAAAAGGCATAGCATAACATGGCGTGACAGTCAAGGCCAAATGCCTGCCGGCCCCCTTAAGGGAACGGTAACGATTGGAACTGTCGAGAGAATGAAATCGAACAGAATATTTTCGAACCGCGAGGGCGGTGTGCCCCTCGGGGCGCTGAGAAAGCCCAGCCAGCGTGACTCAGAATCGGTGAACGCGATTCCGCGGGACCGTGTCGGTCGGAACAAAGTATCCGGTCTAGAGCTTCCGGCGGGCACGCGACTTCACGTGCAGAAGTCGCGTGCCGTTTGCCGCTTGCCGCTTGCCGCTCGCTGCTTGCGCGACGCTGATCGAGCTGCTCGCGTGT
This sequence comes from Halictus rubicundus, assembly GCF_050948215.1. Lineage (NCBI taxonomy): Eukaryota > Metazoa > Arthropoda > Insecta > Hymenoptera > Halictidae > Halictus > Halictus rubicundus. The sequence continues at coordinate 26,161,645 of NC_135150.1, forward strand.
GCTCGCGTGCGCTCGCGTGCGCGCGCGTGCTTCGCCGATCCGAACCTAGGACACGAGCGCAGCGATTCCACTCGAGAACCGCCGTCATCCAAATAGGTACACTTTCTTTCGGTCAATGGTAACTCCGGTGACACTGTCAATGGTAACACTGGCTTGTCTTCTACCATTCGAAGCTCGGAAGTTCGCGCAGAGACGGTACAAAGATATGGAATAAAGTTCTTTTGCCTAGCGGAGATTATTTCATAATTTTTGAAAATCTCCGGGCCGTGGCGATAGCTGCAGTGTTTTAGATCGGTCAATGGTAACTCCGGTGACACTGTCAATGGTAACACTGGCTTGTCTTCTACCATTCGAAGCTCGGAAGTTCGCGCAGAGACGGTACAAAGATATGGAATAAAGTTCTTTTGCCTAGCGGAGATTATTTCATAATTTTTGAAAATCTCCGGGCCGTGGCGATAGCTGCAGTGTTTTAGATCGGTCAATGGTAACTCCGGTGACACTGTCAATGGTAACACTGGCTTGTCTTCTACCATTCGAAGCTCGGAAGTTCGCGCAGAGACGGTACAAAGATATGGAATAAAGTTCTTTTGTCTAGCGGAGATTATTTCATAATTTTTGAAAATCTCCGGGCCGTGGCGATAGCTGCAGTGTTTTAGATCGATCCTAAGTACAGTGAATTCTCGTTAGGAGTCAGTTGCGCCGCACTGTATGTAGTGCCAAATGGCCAAAAAGCGGGAAAAAATCTGTAAAAACGAAACTATCCAACGAGTTTGTTTGAAAATTTGTGGAGAGATTGCCACAGGTACAACGCTTATTTGGGAAAATAAATTTTGGTAAAAAGTTGTTAACATTAAGTAATATGGGCTAATCGAATATCTCTGTTTTCTGCCCATTTTTTATTTATGCAAGCTTATAATAAATCCTTTAATAGATTTTGGTCTGGAACTAATCGTTTTGGCAAGGTGTAATATTGATCTAACTTTCTGCAAAAAATCATGAGACCCTTCGAAATTCCGAAAGTTGATATTTAAACTTAAATTGCGGCGAAAGTATCTCGAAGTATCTCATGATTTTTTGCACAAAGCTCAAATATTACAACTTGCCAAAACGATTAGTTCCAGATCGAAGCTTTTCAAAGGATTTTTTGTATTCCTCCGTAAATAAAAAATGAGCGTAACGCAAAGAGGCTTCAGGTTAGTCCACATTACTTAATGTTAAACAACTTTTTTTGAAAAAATTTTTTTTTGCTAGTTCATAGTTGAATCCGTTTGCAATAACCCATGTGATTCGTAGACCCCTAAGTATTCAATTATAGGAGGAGTAATTACATAACTATCGCACTGAAAACTGTTGAATTCCCAGGAGCGAAGAAATGTTTATTTACCATGCGTATATCTCCGTGAAAAGATTTTTTCTTAAATCGGCCTTTGGCACGTTATGCAATCACTATTAGGCTATACAAAAATAATTTTTTTTTCATAAAAATCGAAAATTTATAAAATGGATTTTTTGCCACCTTGGCACCACTGTGATTCAAAATCAAAGAACTTTCGATAGAAATGAGGTAGAGCGATGAAATTTTTTTTAAATTAAGGCTGAAACTTTGTAGAATATGGAAAAAATAGGGAGATTATGGTACGAACGCTTTTTAACCTTGACAAAATTCGTTAAACTTGCACAATTTCAAGAAAATTGTGGTTTTTCCAATACCACGCGCGGAAAAATTTTTTTTTTAACATGCTGTACATCATTTCCCATAGATTTTTTCACGCTGATTTCAAATCTGGTCTCAAAATTTGTCTACGACCTCAAGATTGTGCAAAAAATTGATTTTTGTGGCAAAAACTAATGAAATCATTTTTTCGTTGAAATGATTCGATGGTAATAATCTCCCTATTTTTCCCATATTCTACAAAGTTGCAGCTTCAATTTAAAAAAAATTTCATCGCTCTACCTCATTCCTATATAAAGTCCCTTGATTTTGAATCCGATTTTGTCCAAATTGCCCACTGTGCGCCGTTCTGGTAACTGACTCTTAGACGAAATCTGAGGTTGTCGAAACCTAAGAGTCATGTCCGTCTACAAGTCATAAAAGCGTATGACTACTATGCGATAGTGACAAGAAGACTGAGAAAATGTCTTTCTCCGCTACAATATTGCACCAAATTATAAGGTGGGCACTGACTCGTAATGAGAATCGACTGTACCATTTTCCGAGGTGCCAACGATACGATCCTTTCCGAGTTTTCTCGGGAGCGTGGCATGCGGACGAGGAGGGCCTCGATCGGCGCGGAGCACGGTCGCCGATGCGGCAAATATTTATTCATAATTTCGCCGGGATCGACGTACGCGGGACCGGGTCGAGTGGATTTGTCCGGTCCATCTTCTGGACAAACAACGAGCGACGGTCATGCATATAGCCGGTACGCGTCCCCCTCCGGTGCAAAGCAAACACGCATAAAATTACGTCGATCGCGATTAGGCGGGAACGCGTGGGCCGAGGCGAACGCGAACAAGAGAAGCGACGTCTTTCTTGCGAAAACAAAAGTAGAATTCGATCGTGGGGGGGGGGGGGGGAGACCGGGCCGGCCTTGCGATGGACGCATTGTCCATCGATTCGAGCGATGCTCGATAGACGATGGTCGATGGTCACTCACTCCCCCGATCGAACGGTTGACCAACGCTGACAGTTGGCGCCGCGGCACAATCGTTCGATAATTGGCAGATATTGTTTGGCACACTTGATTTCGGCGCGACTCGACGCGCATATGCACGAGCGTCTGCGTTCCTCGGGCCCCGTACTTTACGATTTGTTGCTCGTCGAACGGACAATCGGAAATATGAATTTATCGGCGATCGCGTTACCGGAACACGGCCGAGTCGGTGTCGATGCCCGTCGACCTCCGCCGCCAAATATGAATTTATCACCGATCGTGTTACAGTGGTCAACGCGCGGCGATAATAGCGGTGACCGCATTGTGCGCTCGATTCCTGTTTGCGCTCGTAAATCCGAGCGCGAATCCCAGGCTCGGCGTAAAATTACCGCGAAATTATTGTATTCGGGTTTGCGCGTTTCGCGAGTTTGGCAAACGGTTGTGAGGAAAGGTATTTCGCTTATCGATAGTATTCTACATATATTCTTCTGATCCTCGTTATCGAATCTTTCGAGAATTTTTGTAACGGATCGAAAGCACGTTACGACGGGAAAGCTCGTCCCGTGATTCGAACGTTTGGAAATCGGCCGAGTCACAATTGACAGTCTCGCGCACCATCTGTGCCGGCACGACGCATCGGCCCTTTTCAATTAATCTAGCAGCCAGCGGATAAAAGCATTAGCTCTCCGGCTAACTACCGTCAAAGTACTCGGATTACAAGCTGATCGAACGAACGGCGGAGGAATCGAAACGGCGAGAGGCGAATTTTCGCTCGAACCTGGATCGGTTCCCGACGGTCGGAGGTCACGCCTCGGAATCGGTTATTGACCGACCTAGATGCGGATATCGGCTATTTCCGTCGTGTTCCCACGCAACGGGCGGATCGGGAACGGTTTCCCGATTTCGCGAGAGAAAAAAAGAAAAAAAGAAAAAAGAACCGCGCCCGAACGAAAACGCGGTCACGCGAGGGTGACCGCTCGATTCAGAAAGGACATCGATCGGATTTTAAATGAACGTGTACGGCCGCGGAGGCGAATGGGAATGGCCGCACCCTAAAATTACGGCCCCATTTGAAAATCACCCCAATCGTCGCGGCGATTCGCCGCGGTCCGGACAAGTGCCGTGCAAAACTGTTACGGAACCGCAGCCGAGTCGTATATTAAACAATTTTTTTAGGCGTGATTTTAAAAGGTGACAGCTGTCAGGCCGACTCGCCGGACCGGAACCGAGATGAATGCGAACGTGCGTGCGTGAGCCGCGTACACGGGGCATTTCGACGGAGTCCGCTGAAACGCTGTTCATTAAGCCAATGCATTCAACCACTGTTTCGATAAAAACGCTTCGGCGAGTCTCCCACCCCTATTAAAAGCCAACCCCCGCCATTTCTTGTTCTTTGCGTTCGCAATTGATTTCGAATTAAACCGTCCGCGGTTTTCGATTTTACACCGTTTTGCGAGACGCGGTCGATCGACCATTCTCGTTAACTGTCTTTTGACGCGACCCGACGATCCATCACAGGTTCAAATTTTTACAACATCACGCAGCATTGTGCGAATTAAGATACGTTTGATCGATGACTTTCCAATCGATGTCTTGTATTGTCCGACTCTGAGGGGCTGCGAGTCCCTCCCTCGATTACATATAACTACATCGTACCATTAATTCGCATTCTGGTTCTTATCCCGAGGGATAAGAGTCGTAGTGGATTAAACTCGTCGGGCGAGATGTTGAGTAATTTTCATCTCTCCTTCCGTGGGGCGGTAAGTGCATCAACTTAGCAAAATTAACTGAGATAAGATTTTTCGAACATCTTGCTGGTTACCCAATACGTTCCTTACACGAATCTGTGAAAGCGTAATTTCATTATGTCGTCGACTTCGTAAAAGTTACAATAATTAAACAATGATGAACCCATGTTTCAGATTGCTGTAATTATGGCTGATCATGATTTTTGCAACAGTTGCCACCCCTTTTCTTATATGTATTAACGCTTTGGACCTGTTCAGAGCCAAATAAAATATAAACCGGCTCAGTAGCCACCCCACCGACACAGAAACGCTATAACCATCTAGCGGTGAAATGCCGGAACTAATGCTCCGGATAAGAAAGACACATGTGTAGAAAGAAGGTAAAATATAACATTTTTGAAGGTTAACAACATATTATGGGAATACAGAAATGTTCAGGAGACATTTCTGCAACCATATCATGCACAAAAAATGTATTCATAGTAGGAGAAACAGAGAATATTGAGTATTTCCAGAGAGGATATGAGAGTGCTTACGCCCGAAGTTTCGGCGTTCCCGATACAATGCTGCCCCCTACTCTGATTTTTAGCATGGAACAGACCCATGTCACTGACGAGGTACTGTTACCTCGTCGGTGCCATGATTCTGTTCCATGCTAAAAGTTGCCAAGGTTCTGTTCCATGCTAAAAGCTACTCAGGTTCTGTTCCATGCTAAAATGGCGATGTCAGAAAAGTGGGAACGCCGAAACCCCGGGCGTGAGCACTTTCATATCCTCTTTGGTATCTCTTTTAGTTGCAAATGATTCTTGCTAGTTTAACTATATGCCGCAACGTACACAGCGGCAGGAATCACTTGCTGCGTAAAATTTGAAAATAGCGGCAAAATGATCAAACTGTTAGCCACAATCACCGACGAGAAACAGTATCTCGGCGGTGCCACAATTACTGACGGGTCAAATTACCGATCGCAATGTTCACGCCATCTAACGGCGTATGTTGAAACCACAGACAGGAGGGATTTAGAGAATCAAAGAATGGTTGGGACCTATGGAATTTGTCGGATACTTCCTTGCACATCATGTAATGTTACTTTTTCGGTAAATATTGCGTGTAATATTTATTTACACTTAATTCCTACCAATTCCTATATACTTCCTTAACCTTCTTTTCATTCTACTTATGGCGTGTTTGGACTCATTTTCACAGAAAAATATTTACAATTCATATTAATACCATAATTATATTGTTGTATAAAACAATATACTATTGTTTACAATATTGTTTACAATATTGTTTACAATATTGTTTACAATATTTACAATATAATATTGTTGTGCCCGGTAGCCGTTTGTCTGACAATGAGCCACTGAAATGGTTCAGTGTAGATGGCACCACTAATTTAAATGCAGGTCTCACCGAGCAAATGAATCTTGCCAGAATTTGAATTGTATCTTACCGTAAAGAAGGCAAGAATCAATTGTCACTCAAAAATTGATATCATTCAATAATAGTGATTACGAAGGAAAAAGAAGGCAAGGAGAGATAAAATAGATCAGAAGAAGATGAATCAGAGAACATAATAATGGGATGAAATATGTGATCACAATTTATGATATCTTTGTCTATTTTTTCTGCCGACGACTCTCAGATTCAGTAAGTAGCTGACATCTATTTTAATTGTCCATTTTATGGTGGCGGCCATAATAATAGCAGACGATATGTCAAATAATGTCAACTACACGTAAGATTTCTGTTTATTGACAAATCAAAAACAATCGAACATTGTTGCCGAAGAAAGACACTGCAAATTATTAGCCAGTGACCAACAGTCTGTCGATAGATATGGTAGAAAATCTTGCCGCAAAGTTATGCTTACTTTTACCGGAAAAAGCACAGTCAGGTACACACCACGATTTCATAATTTTTTTGTAATTGTACGAACAGTTGATGAACGCGTTGATTTTTACGTCTATCATAAATGAAATGTACTTTGTAATGCGAAAAATTGATTTGTAGCGGAACAATGGAAATTATTGGGACAAGAGAAGGATGGATCTCTGTTGGTTGGATGGACAGAGGAAACCGTAGAAAACGACATATCCACGTCGTATACTGTTGTAGGCCATTACGACCGGATTAACGATAAGTTACAGGTGTGTTACATGTATAAAAAATGTTATTATCCATTTGAAATGACTCGTATTCGTATTACCCAGGTGTTACACAGATTCGGCGAAATGTTAAACATAGTGCAAGCAACGATAAATCAAAGTCGAACAGTTTTTGGCTACGTGATAAAACAGAAAATATGTCCAGATTCCGGCGTGGAATCAACGACAGAAACAGAAGAAAATATATCAGCCGACACTGAAGCGTACGAAGCATACATCGCCGAATTACAAGAAGACAATGTAACAATTCATAACTTAAACACAAAAAGGACCAAACAAGTACGCATACAGTTTTTATACAGAGAAAAAGATGACGGACATCTGGACAAATTTTTATTATTAATTCATCAAGAATGTAAGCATAAGAATGTTTTTGTTAATCGCAATGGAACGTCTTCTGCTAATCGTTGTAAAATAAATTGTATCGTGGTACAGGTATCATAATATATACTGTACTGTTCGATGGATCAGAATCGAATCTTCGAACGATGAAGGAATTGAAATCGGAGCCGCTGGTGAAAGCTTTTATTTGGGCTCAATGGGACATGGTGAATCAGGTTTTATATCATATACATTATCGAAGACTTCCGGTGAGCGTCGTTTCCGAAAATGAGGAAGAGAAGCAGAATAAATGTACTCGAAGTAATCCGACGCTCAGCGGTCTCCAATTTCACGACGATTTACCGCACGAAACAGTGGTAACTAATTTATTAACATATACATACTAACTTGTGTGTCCCAAAGTCGCACGGAGGTCACGATATTATTGGTCGTTGAATTCGACTTGACCTTGACTATTACGCGACGATATCCAAGACTCTGAAGCTTCTTTCATTTCAGTTGAACATACCGCTGAATCTACCTCAATTGTCAACTTCGTCCAACTGTGGAACTTACGAGGACGACGTTATACCTTTAAGAGTTCACGATTGTTCGTTAGATCTAATCGTGGTCTCCGATTCGAAAGGAATGGTCTGTGTCTGCCACCACTATCTGTATCGCCCGGTAAAGCCGCAACAGCATGTGCTTAACTCACTGAGCGAATCTAATACAGTGCACTTTGCATACTCCGTAACGCTTCTTCACCACAGCTGTGTGATCCATTGCGTGATACCAGGCATACCGTGGTCACGTGCCAAACTCATAAGACCAACGTTCGCGATCTACGAACATCACCACATGATCGTTCTGGTGCAAGGTTTATTTACTCACATGCTCGAGATCGGAACGAATCACGAGCCATGCTGTCACATACTCTGTGGCCCGTTAACCTCTATCACGTCGCGTTCTTCTTACTTGGTACCGTTGCTCGAATTCGAGAAACCTAACAAGGGGCCAGGCAAAAAGAAATACGACGCGGCCTCCCTCGAAGGAAGCAACGCGACTACTTGTCCTAATACGAACATACTAACGATAGATCTACCTACGCTAGACTTGGTACAACTAACAATCCCTTCTGACTTCCTCGTCGAAGTGTTTCGCAAAGAGGCGTCGCTCGAAGTGCGTTTGGGAATACTCCACTACTTTCTCTGCCACAGAAACGACATCGACATTATTTCGGAATTAATGTGCTCGATCGCAGAGAAACCGAGATCGTTGGAAATAGTAAGATACATGCAAGAGATTCTTATCGGCGGTTCGTACGCGCTGGTGCAAAAGAATTTGCTAGTCGACGCTGTACCCTTGCTAGCGTTGCTACCTGTCACGACTATGGAAGAGTACACGAGTTTCGAGATCAAAGTGAACGATTTAAGTATAACGCTTAGCCACGAGAAACTCTGGAACACATCGGTAATGTTGCTTTCGCCCCAGCAACGGCTGGTCCCTTACCGTAGCGACTTGTGGACTAGATTGTGGGATCAACTCGGTAAAAATAACGGGGACAAAACGAGATTCAAGCCGAGCAAAGTTGCAGAGAAATTGTTAGTTTCCTTAGCGTGTTACCAACCCGAAGCACTGTCTAGATCCAGTACTCCAATGTCTCCGAGCGGAGGGTAACGCTATTTTTTGTGTTTAACGTTGATTAACAATACTAGATTTGCATGTTCTTCAAACAATATCTATGTTCCACGTTTACCACTACCGCAATTGAACTCGATCGTCCTATATACAGAGAGAGAGAGGAATTGTAAAAGACTGAATGTACATCCTAATCGACTAGAATGAATAATGTTGCAGATTGGTTGTGGCTACGGTATCGCTCGGCGAACTCACAGGTGGTCGCAGCAACAAACTGTTGGATTCTAGTCTGCCGTTCAACGAGACCGAGAGTTGTACAGCTTCGAAACAGGAACACGTCGTGTCCGTGAATTTAAGGGAGTTGTCGATGTATTTACTGAAACATGGTACACAGACATCCGTGATACACGTCCAAGGGTCCTGTACGCCGCTGCATGTTCATGCTATGGCAACTAGACACGTGGCAGCGCAACTAGAAGCGTCTAGAGCTCTCTGTCAAATGTTGTGCAGAGCTGCGAACGTTGATCCCCGACTGGAACAGGAGCGGGGTTTTATATTAGTGTAAGACGACGCATAAACGAATTCAGTTTTTCCATTCTCCTTTCGTCACGCTGTAGGATTGTGTCCTTATTTTTAGGGATCAATTGGACGAAGCGAGGCGGTGGTTATTGTTCATACTACTAGAACGCTACAGGTGTGCGATAGAAGGCTTAGCGTTTCCTGCACCGCAAGGATTCACGTCGTTTTTCACTTACCTCGGCTACAGAACTCTAAAGTATTCGATGTTCCTGCAATATATTAAACGATCGGTATTCGAGTTGCAAGTGGACGTGACCAAAATCATCATGGCTGGTACAATGTTCGCTTTTACATTTCGAGTAACATGCTTATTACTCGGAATTTGTCTGTAATGGTATATTCCATTTTATAGACATCAGCGACACAAAAGAGAACGCTGTTCGTAAATTGACTTTGTTATCTTTGCTACCAAGATCGCGAGCCAAGAGGCTGTTGAATCAATGGTTGCACCCAGTCAGCTTTATGATAAGAGCTCGCGAACACGCCGCAAATATATTGTCCGGCGAAGTTAGTCAAAACCGAGGTAGAACGTCACAGCACAGAAATCATCATAATGGTAATGATACATTATTATTGGAACAAGAAAGAAAATTATATGTAAAATATGCACGTAGGTAAACAAAATAAATTCTTTGCAGGTTTAGCTGCATTTCCCTCAGCAGATCGTTTATCTCCACTAGATACCTTCCTCGATCTACTTACAGCAAAAGGTATGAGTTTATGCTAATCTATCTTGTGATTTTTACATGTAACATTGTGAAATAATATTATTTTACAGCTAGCTTAGCCGAATTAGATTTTGGACTACTTATAGAAGCTACAGTTACGTCTACAGAAGATTTTTTATAGGTAACTGTATTTTAGTCGAATTTTAACTAAACTGAACCGCAGCAGTTATATCTAGAACTTTTTTTTACAATCAAAAATAGTAGTACAAGTAATGTTTTAAACGTATCAAGTGCCATTGCTATCTTCCAAGGTATCCAATGTATGAATGTGGTCGTAATCCGTATTTTCTAAATGTGTAGGTGTTCTGTTCTTAAGAATTCTATACGGTAAACGTTTTTGTAATTTTAATATAACTTTGTACACGGTCGACAACTTTAACCACAGACTCTTTTTATACTACTGCTTTAAACAGTTAAAGTCTAGTGTGAGCCAGCTTACGAACGTTGTAAGTTTGGATTTTTTAATGAATTCTATCTTATATTTTGTTATACATTTACCAGAGCCGTATCCTTGTTTCTATTAATCTTCTATTATTATTACTATTACATTGTTATAGTTTCGTATGGACGTTGTTAATTCTTCTATGAGACGATTATTTATTATAATGTTGTATATTTACCTCTATCCATATTAATCGTAGATAATTTTAATAATTTCATGTGCAATATTTGTGTAACTTAAACGATTTTAAGTTGTTTTAACGTTTGTCGTACTTTATAAAGTCACAAATTTCCGAAATTTGTACCCTGCTTTGTCTTTACACGAACGCATACTATATTGTTAACGAAAATACATATCAGGAGATATGTACAAAAATGCAGCAGTATTAATTTTTCTGTAAATGTGAATATAACGATTAAATAGCAATTGCGTGTTCTTAATCTTCCCCATCATTGTATTATATGTATGTAGTCGTTTTTAACATAACATTCATTGTTTTCAATGTTGTTTCGTGGAGAATATGAAATTATTCGAACAATATGAGATCGGTATTCAGAGTTATAAGTTATAACATCCATCAAAATTATAAAGTTTATTGATTCCAGAACAAATTGAATCGTAAACACAAAATTATTGTTCATATTACAGTTCCTTAAACAATATATCAACATTTGTACATTAGTAACATTTGTACATTAAATGTAACTTACATTAAATGGAAATAGTACAAACGATACATAAATGCTTAGAAACATCATAATGTATAAATTAAAATATTTATATCAAAATATTATTGAGATTGTATTTTATAATGGATATTATATTCGATTAAAAATAATTATTATTTGGCAATAATTATGAACATTCATTGTTGAATGGAAGACAGGAAATATTACATTAATTTTGGCATACGAGGGTAAAGAATATTAAAACTAAATTAGCTAATCCCACAATGGAATATGAATAAATGTTCCACCAAAACGTTCGTTACCATTATCGTTTCTTCCCTTGAGATTTTAAATATTTTTACCTATTTTTGTATTTATTCTATCACAATGTGTTAACACTTAAACATTGTTTGTAACAAGGTTAACACTTAAAACAGTGATATGTTTTTTAGTAGGACCATCACGGGTGCAGTACTTTCTCGAGAAATTTTTTCATATCGCTCGTTTCCTGCAAAAGTAATAATCATTATCGATTAACAATTTTTGTTAAACAACTCGCAGAACGTCCTACCTCATCACAAAATGTATGCATCAGTCCTCTATATGTCTTAAACTCTGTTTGTGTCATAAATTGTTTTAGAAAAGCTGCAGTCATTTGTCCCCACTTATACGGTACTACTGAATCGAAATCGCCGTGACACTGTAGCAATGGAGTGTTTCTATTTCCTATTGCTTCCTGAAAAGTACAGAATCTTTGTGTTAGCAAGTAAACATGATTTCACGTGCTATTATATTTTTTATTATATTTTTTCACATACACCAGGGAACTTCTGATGAAGAGGAAGCCAACACGATAAAGCTACAACACCAGCTAGGGGTTCTGGATATGTAAGAGCACTATATATAGCTAGAGCACCGCCTTGACTAAAACCACCAAGTACAATGCGCTTCGTGGGTATTCCTGCAGCAACTTCTCCTGCAATTAACGAGTGTACCATCCCTGCAGCTTTTTTTATGCCTGCCTCATCCTCTGGGCCATTTGGTTCCAATGTTTGCAAATCAAACCTAGATTTTCCAATACATAATTTGTTTTGTTGATGTTGCTATACAAATCCTTGTGCTTTATTATATCATGTAATAATGCACTGCCACGCGTCTTATAGGATAATTCTATACACTTACCAACTTGGCATCTGTAATCCAAAGTTTAACGTCACTGGCTGCTTGGGCCTATCATAACGAGACTATATTATCTATTTAATAGGTGAGCATAGAAATATTTTATAATACAACTATACATACGCGGAAGGGCAGATTACTTTAACATGAGGTGATCGTATGGCGCTCAATGGACTGGCCCAGCCATGTCTGTGAAACCAAATGGAAATTATATTTACATGTAACGCAACTGTGAACTGTTGCCATAGCATTGCATAATTCATTATCTCACCCTGTATCACCCAACCCATGGAAGAATATTAGCTGCAACAATGGAATAATAAAATTGTAGTATGCAAAATTATGTAAAAAACCCTATTAGTATACGAAAACGCTTTTTACATACTTATTGGTTAACACGTCCCATTAATGTATACATATTTTTTTAATTAAGATGACGCGTTACAAATCTTAAATGCAGAATACGAGCCACTCTAATTCGAACCATATGTTTAAAATTTGGATAACGATAGTGCGACAGAATTAATTAACTTACGGATAATCGAAAATCATTCTGCACTACATAAATAGATAAATAAATAGATAACCAAGAAAAAAACACGTTGCGCAAAGATATACTCTTTTTCTTACCGTTGCCGTATGTTTGGCGGTAGCCGCAATTACAACAGGACTCATCGATGTCATTATTTGTCGTGCTTTTGGACGGGCTGTGCGAAAAACGAGAATGCGAAAAATGAGAATACAAAAATTGCGAATGCAAAAGCTGTCATCAGATATGCAATAGGTGGAAGTCGTGCGCATGCTTTACAAAAGGCAATGTATTTTCAAATCGGAACCAAAGTACAAAGTTAGTTAGCACAAACCTGTTGTACTATTGCTCATCATCAATACCTTAAATGTTACGTACTTTATTACCGTGAAAAGGTTCATGATGATATTCGCAATGTTAATATCTACTAATGATAAGTTGTGGAATCAACTATACTTAGAAAGCTAATAAGAATATATGCTACATAGAAATTTGATATTTACGCAACGATGCTTGTCTAGGATCATACGATTTTAAGAGACGATGTAATTTTACATTTTATTTCTCGAGAATTAAATAATAATCGATTGTAATTGTACTTTTAAAATTTCTAAGAAATGTCGATCACTTTTCCGAGACGGGCGCATACAAATTGTTTATAATTTCTGACTTTTCGATTCTGAGAAGAGAACCAAAGGCTTGAATTAAATTCACCAGCTTTTTCATTCACGATAGGGTACGTTTAATGTAACAACTATAATTAAATATTCGATTAACCTGAAAATATTTAAATATTCATTGACATTAATCGTCCTATCTAGAGAGTAAAGGGTACTCGATTTACATATTTTAATTTGGACATTATAAATGCCCCTTAGCGTCCTCTTAAAATAACCTCCATAACCGGACGCTTCTATCCCCACCACAGTTCATTGCGTGCCCGGTAGTGCGCAAGCCTTAATCATAGTGAAAAAGGAACGAGCAAGAGAGACGGAAACAAAGCAACCCTATGTATAATACTCATTTCGTATTCGTATGAATCCGTATTTTTGCGTCACGTTTCAATGCAAGATTTAACTCGGTTAGTAAACCGAGAGCTTGCAAGAAGAGTATGCGCAGACAAATGATAAAGCGAAACAAGTTGAACCTATGTCATTTATATATCCTTGGCGTTGTCCTTCTTTGTCATCGACGGGAGGCAGCACTGTCGCGGTAACCAGTGGTTAGCCAATGAGAGGCCAGGTAAAAACAGGTTCTCCTGTTCCCGAGTGTATCTCGAGCGATTGGACGGTATAGAGGGTGTTCCCTGAAACAAGTTATAGAAAGGAAATGCACAGGGACACCATCGTGCAACGTCTCGGCCAATCAGAGGCGAGAAGCCAGTGTTCGGTGGCGAGTCTGCGACGTATACATTTTGGAATGCAGAAGCGGTGGCCCAGTGAAAAGATGGTGTTCTGAGGGCTCGAGACATTCGTTCCATGGTCGTTCCTAGCTGACGAACTGTGGTGCCGTGGATGCCAGCCATATTGTTTTACCGCAGTGTTTGTTTTGGTGCAGCCTTGTCCGAGTCGAACGAAATCCGAGGAGATCGGCTCGAGGGAAGCTAGAACAGTCGGAGTGCACTCGAAGAAATTGTTCAGGCGGTGCGCGTACACGGTGGTTTTGCTGTATTTTTCGGCATAATCATTCGTTGCTCGCGGGCTAAGCCCATAATAATCCGTGGGTGTCAGTCGTGAGCCAGGACGGTGAACGGCAGAAATGGCCTGCGCCACTTTAAAGAGATCTTTGGAGTTCGACCCGGTGCATAGTCATGGTCGTCCGAGTAAACGACGAAGATGCGTGCCGATGTGTGTTTCGCCCGGTACATCGACGCAAGCCAACTCCAGGCCACAGAACCCTTCGCCTTTCGGCGAAGTAGCTCACAAACTGACGCCTGGTAATTAACTATACGCTACGGCCATTTTTCTTTTTCTTCCTCTTCTTTTTTCTCTTTCTTCCTTCCTTCCTTTATTTTTCTCTTTCTTCCTTTCTTTCTTTCCCTGTCTCCCCTGCCCCCCTCCCACCCCCTCGTTTCTGTCCATTTCCTCGTTACAATGTGACAGCAGAGAAGGGGTGGTTAGGAGGCCATTCCAGCGATTTAAAACTTGAATTCACGACGTTTGTAAAGGGGGGGTGCGATGAGGTAGGGCGTTTTGCCTAGGGAGGGGAGGGGACGCGTAAATCATATGGTAATGTAGTAACGGACATCGGGGAATCAAACTTATTCTTTTTTTTTTTATTTATTTAGCGCAACCAAAATAAGACATGTTCAATCGAAAATATAGAACATAACTTCTTCGTTCTCGAGAAAATTGAATTCAAAGATTTGTCGAGCACACGCCAGTAGATACAGTAAATCATGAAGAGACGATGGCCATTAGCACGCATGCTTCGTAACTTTTCAAACTCGATTTCCTTGAAAACGGAGCTGCCTACGAAATAATTTCGTTCTATATTTTCAAAATTTTTTTCCAGAGAATAGGCTCCTTTGTCGATTTCCTTGAAAACGGAGCTGCCTACGAAATAATTTCGTTCTGTTTTCAAATTTTTTTCCCAGAGAATAGGCTCCTTTGTCGATTATAATGCTGGGATGTCCTGTTCATAACTCTTTTCGACGTTATTTTAAAACGAGTTTCGATTTATAATGTCGTGCCTTTAAATTTACTCTCATGCAAATTTGTAGTGTAGTATATGGTAGTTTTCGTTTCTTCGAATTTATATACTGAAAAAATTTAAACATTCAATTAGTTCTGGATGTCGCGTTAGGTAACTGCTTTATAAATTCATATGAACTAGGTTAAGTGGAATGACTAAGGGAATAAGATATTTCAAGCGATAACAATTTTGTTTTGTATATATAGAAAAAATGGCCGCGAATATAAGAGAAGAAATCCGAAGACTGCATCGACGCAAACAATTACATTTTAGTCCACAAACTAATAACGGCGACTCTTCGGACATGGAAGGCCCTGCTAGTCCTTCAAGCTCATCTGCGTGCGGTTCAAATTCATATAGTTATAGTCCTAGTGGAAAGGAAAAACCCTTATTCACGTTCAGACAGGTATATATATATGTGATATACAAACAATTTGAGATAAATAAATATGAAGCGCATAGGACTTCATGTTAATAGTGTTAGTATCGTTAGTATGAAATTGGATCTAGTAATTAATTATGTTCAAGGTTGGCTTGATTTGCGAGAGAATGCTTAAGGAACAAGAAACACAGATTCGAGAAGAATATGATCAGATTCTAAATATGAAGCTGTCCGAGCAATACGATGCTTTTGTCAAATTCACCTATGATCAGATACAAAAGAGATTCGAATCTGCAGCAGCGCCAAGTTGTAAGTGAACGATTACATGAAAATATTTCCGAGACAAATATTTATTGTGTTTTAAGATTATTTGTTTTATTTTGATTATTCCTGTGTTTCAGACCTATCCTAAAACAAGATTCTTATTTATAAGAACATGTTTCTGTGAAGAATATTAGGTGAGATACACATATACGCGCAAGCTTGCTTGTTTCTACAGAGTAAAATAAGTTGATCGTTTCTTTAATTACCGTTATACGATTTTGTATTGTTTCACTTGTTATTGTAGATTTCTACTGTGTGAGACAAATTTTGCTTGAAGTTTCAAATGAGGTAAGCAGCATCGCCTCGTTCAAGAAAATGTCTTTAAGAAAATTCATATTATAATTTACATCTAAAAAATCTGTCTGGTAAAAACGAAAAAAAAAAAAATTAGTAATGTAAGTTTAGTAGGTTTGCAACAACAGCAATCATACTACGAAAATCTACAGTGTATACTATTGAATTTACATGAACTAACAATATTTGTACTGGCTGATATTAGAAATGCGCTGGTATCAGGGAACTGTACCGAGATTCTAGTTATGTACAAATGTTAATACATATAGAAGTTGCACACGGTGCGTAACTATGCTTGAAGTCGGGAGCCAAGAAACGTCTTTTACTTGCCCAGGGTTCTGCAACATCACACGCAAATGTTTGGAATTAGATGATTGTTTATTTCTTACAAATTATCGATTAGTCTTACGAACTATCGAAGAATAACGATGAATTACTCTTTGTTGTTTTAATGACACATTGTATTACGTACCGCTCAACTATACGGAATGACAAATACTCTTGTAACGCAAAAATGTGAAAATGTACATGCAAGTATTCGAAGGAGGAAGCACTTTTTACGGAAAGAAAGCTTACGAAACTTTATTTCGGGGAAAGTTGTTTCCGTGGTTTTTTTAATTATACTTTACACGGTAAAGTAAAAGATAACACAAGCACATGCTACGTATTTAGATAATTTTATTTTTACCATTACGAAACTTTTTTTTTAGTTCGCGTGTACGACTTAGTGCATGCACAAACTACCACTGCAAACAACATTCCCCTAAATATTGATATGTTCGAACTTCGCAGAATAAAATTATCAACAAAGCATTTTAACTCGGATACAAGAGACTATCTTAATTATTTCTCTGGAGATTGAACGATCGAACTGTAAAATCTTAAGAACAATTTCACATGCGTCATTTGTTTGCCATAGAAAAAAAGTAACGTTTATTTAAACTTTTGTACGTACCGTTAATTTCTCTTAGTACAATTTTTTTTATTTAAAAAAATTCAAATACGAAGATTTGTAAAGAAAGGGAAAGGAACGTATGGTATATAGCATTGTACGAACCTATTGTCAAGAATGAGTATTTGAAATAAAGATTTCATAAAATTTTGCTAATATTTCTGTTCCCTGGTAGCAACGACTTTCTGTAGCATAATAAAGCAGTAAACAATGAACATATATACCTACACTTTAACTGTGCCTATTATTAGACATATTTATCGCGATAATTCTAGTATATATTACTTAACTGTTATTGACCTTAAAAATTGTTTAGTTTATAGTCATTCGTTTTTATATTGTACCTCGTTTTTCTTGCGTTTAATTTTGGTCTTTTTCTCTTCTTTTTTACTTCAAAGAAACCAAATAGGCTGTATTTAAGTCGAATCAGGTTTTCTTGATTGCTGCATGTATTTTTTGTTATGGCATGAAATTATTCATATCGAGAAAAAAAAATGCATAAACATGAAGAAACATTAATCCGAAGAAGCCATGTCGGCATCTTGCAAATTCGTTTTATTACTATTTAAGAGACGTATATCCGAAAATCGATTGTTTCTCCATTTATAAAAAATACATTTCGAAGAAGGGCATTAGCATTTGCCTTATTCATTCACAAAAATGGTGTCTTTCAGTTACCAGAACGATTTTGGGAACACATTACTAAATAGTGTTTGCACAATAGTGTGTAAATAATATACCAAGTGTTTATTGACTACTGAATGTGAAAGAAGAAAGAAATACAAGTGGCTTTAGTTAATTAACGATATAAGTAATACCTACTTGAGAAACAATAGATATTGTTTACCATTAAGAAAAATTTGTGAAAAATACACCGAAGTGATTCCTCAGTCATTCAGGGGATTTTGATTTCAATTAAAATACCTCCATATTATATTATGTAAGCACTTATTATCGAAATAAATATAAGTCTAAGACTGATCATGTGTACTTCTTTATTTTGATCTCTGAGCGTACGTAGATAGATACACATACAAGTGAACAAAATCTTTTTCCATTTTTTAAAAGAATTTCCATAATTTTAGTATCCCGTGATCCGAATACTCCAGTTTTTATAAATAATTACAAAACAACGATCCGTGCACTTAAGAAGAATACAAATAAAATTTTGCACAACTTTTGAATTTTCTTTGAATCACCTTCCTGGTTGAATGTGCATGAGATACTGAATCAGCTCTTCGATGCACGTAACGAACCACTTACATGTGTATTCTAATCTTATTATCTAACTCTGGTAATAAAATAATGCTATTAGTAGTATGGCTTCAAGAAGCCCTTCCGAGACTATATGAAGTTCCCTGTTCATGCTAAGAGACTGTCACTTCTGGGCGGGAAACAAACTTCTGTTATTTCATTTGATTGGAAAAAAAGTGCCAAATGTTTCCTCTCTTGTTTTTGGCTTACGTTGTAGCCATCAAGGTATACAAGAAGACTACTCCAAATGGTAAGCGATAGAATGTAGTGCTGAGGATATATTATAATTAGACAGAGGATCATTTTATGCAAAGTGAAAAGTTTGCGTATCAATTAAGAGATACAAGAGCTAAGTTAAAATTTCTTTCTTTCATTATAATAATTTTACATCAATCTTTTTACAGTTTTAAGTCGCACCTACTCAGTTTTGTCATGAATGCATAAAACCCACCATATAATTATAATACTCGAAAATTTTGAACATACGCAAATGCTATGTCTTTATGCTAATTGTAGGAAAAGTCACGGTTTATCTTGGCAAAAGAGATTTCATCGATCACCTAGAAAGCGTAGATCCCATCGATGGCATTGTCGTTGTCGAAACTGATTATCTTCAAGGACGAAAGGTTTATGGACAGGTGAAAATTCAAGTCTTACAAATATTAATCCGTCCGAACTTATCTATATTTCGAATATATATATTAATTAGGTGACAACAACTTTCCGCTATGGCCGCGAAGAGGACGAGGTCATGGGTGTCAAATTCAGCAAAGAACTCGTCTTATGCCACGAGCAAATAGTGCCGATTAAAAAAGAAAAACAAGACATGACACCTGTGCAGGAACGTCTCCTGAAGAGACTCGGTCAAAACGCGTATCCTTTCTTGTTCCAATTCCCACAGAGCTCACCCAGCTCTGTCACACTGCAACCCGGCGACGACGATCAGGGAAAACCTTTGGGAGTAGAATATACTATCAGAATATACGTCGGGGAACACGAAGAAGATAAGGTAGCCATAACTATTCGAATTTGATTACCTATGTACTTGCATTCAACACAAACCTTCAAACCGAGTTAAAATGATTCGAACAGGGACACAAACGATCATCTGTAGCACTAGCGATCAAGAAATTGCAGTACGCTCCACCTTCGAGAGGACGTAAACTACCCAGTTCTCTGGTTTCCAAAGGATTCACTTTCTCTCAAGGTAAATTGAATCTCGAAGTTACGCTGGACAGGGAAATTTACTACCATGGTGAAAAGGTGGCAGCGAACGTTATAGTTACCAATAATTCTCGGAAAGCCGTGAAGAACATCAAGGTATTTAATCTATAGGCTGCAACGTTGAAATAGTATCGTCTGAATCATGCATTTAATCATTGTGATTTTTCAGCTGTTTGTGGTTCAGCATTGCGAGGTCACAATGGTCAATACCCAATTCTCCCGGCATGTAGCAAGCTTGGAAACACGCGAGGGCTGCCCAATTACGCCTGGTGCATCTTTCACGAAACAGTTTTATCTTGTGCCATTAGCCAGCAGCAACAAAGATCGACGTGGCATTGCTCTTGACGGACATCTAAAAGTAAAGACGAAAAGACATTATCAGAAATCACGACTCTCTATACTTTATAATGTTCTCACTATGCACTTCCTTTGCATTTGATTCAGGATGATGATGTGAACCTTGCATCTTCGACTATGGTTGCGGAGGGTAAAACTCCTAGCGATGCTATGGGTATTGTCATCTCTTACTCTGTGAGGGTGAAATTGAACTGTGGTACCTTAGGCGGTGAACTGGTTACAGATGTACCATTTAAATTAATGCATCCGGCTCCAGGTAAATACTAACTAATAATGTCATTATGAAAACTAATTGTTTAGCTTATATTGTAAATGTGTAATATATATATATTTTTTTGTTTTTCAGGAGCTGCGGAAAAAGAAAGAGCTATATTGAAGAAGAACAAGAGCGTGGATAGAACACGCTATGAGAATTCTTACTCTAACGACGACGACGATAATATCGTGTTCGAAGACTTTGCTCGTCTGCGTCTGAACGAACCAGAATAAATCATCTTCGAAAAGGCAATTATTTACGTCAAAAGAATCTTAGATTCTAAAATAGATGATATGGTCGACATTTAATTCTGAATCAAATAGAATTGTATTAAAATAGGTAGATAGTACAATATAATGTATATAAATAGAACACGTCGTCTCTAGGATTCTTTTGATGTAAGCTACATTGAAATATCAAAGAAAGAGTAAAATGGTACAGCAGGTAAAATAATATCTGTACCGATAACACGAGCGCGCGGCGTCACGCGGAAGTAAATAAATGTTAATGCGAGAAAAAAAATGTGACAAAAAAAGTACAAAAAAAAGCGAAAAGTACCATACAAAAATGTGTATCGTCTTAAAATTTCTATCCGATGGTGGTGGTCGGCTAGAAATTCTCGTGAAGACAAACAAAAAAACAATAATTCAAAGTAAGCTTAATAAATACTTTATATTCGGCTAAGTTTAAACTTTCCCGCCTTACCAGAAGTGACATGTATGCTATTAATTTTGATTAATTGTGATTATAACGTGTCTGTAAATGTTCATTTATTACAAACTGATGACATTATTGAGTTATAATCTATATATTAGAAGAAAAATATAAATACTGCAAGATGCGGATGTCTGAACTTCATTTCTTTTACTTTCAACGAACGTTTCAACCAATACCCAATAGTCCAAGTGAAAAGAACATGAATATTACCAATCCCAGAAAATTATATATTTGATGACTATACAAAATATTACAAGGATCTCAGTAACCACTCAGTCTTAAATAGCATCGTTAAATAGCTAACAACGCTGACTGTATTCTGTCTAGTCATACATATGAGAATAATATTCTTGATATGCTTGAATGTACGCTTCCTTTTCTACCGGAGTCATCTCTGCGATCAATGTATCGTTTACATCTCCGATTGCAACGGTTTTTCCTGCAACTGATACTGTCGGTACCAGATCATCGTCTTCCGAATCCATCGTGTCCACTTCTCCTAAACAATGATTAAAAAGTGTGTGCATTCCCTTGATAAAACACCAACTTGAAAACATATTGAAAGTATGTTTACACATACCTGTGTCGATCGTTTGCATTTCAGCGACTTCCTCGTTATCGCTGCTATCGCTAGATTCTTGAGGCAGCACAGACTTTATAGCGGCTGCGGCGTTCGTTCCTCCTTTCTTCTCATGTGCCAACAACACAGACATAATATCTTCACCCTGCTTATTATTTGTTATGGTTGCATTAGTGGCAGTGGCTGCAGCTTTATCTAGTATATTCTCTTGCATGTGTACTCCGTCCGGCTAGAGATTAGACAAGCTATTAGCAATGAATTCTAAAAAAAGACAAAGACTACTACAACAATCAGAAGTATACCTGTGAATCAGAATTGATAACTGTGCTTTCCATCATCCAAATTGGTCTTTCCTTTCTCCTATTCGCCGCGTTATCATCGGCGGATTCGTCACCGATTGTAACATCTACTCTGGTATCTTCTACCATGAAACCTGACGATCTTGTAGCTTCGCCAGACCATTGTTCACCAGGTGCCCTTAGACTGCTTGGTTTTCTTGTATCGATACTAGAAAAAAGTTATAAATAAGCTATAATACGTATATTTCTATAAAACAGACAATATAATTAAAAAAATACACACCCCTTAA
The DNA here is from genome assembly GCF_050948215.1 of Halictus rubicundus. Lineage (NCBI taxonomy): Eukaryota > Metazoa > Arthropoda > Insecta > Hymenoptera > Halictidae > Halictus > Halictus rubicundus. Next base: position 26,183,925 of record NC_135150.1, read on the forward strand.
TGGTGTTTATGTCGACTGGTTCCGGTTCTAATATTTCAGGAGCCAATTTGATACCTTCTACTTCCCGTAGTAAAATATAAAGGGGCTCTAATTGTTCGTTAAATTTGGCTAACAATAGCCTCGAATCTTTCTTTGGAAGTGCAGATTGATCTTCCTCCACTACTTCGCGACAATAGGTGCATCTAAATTCACCAGTGGTCATATCAAACAATTGATCTGCCTACATTATATTACATTAATAAATATTTCCTGTTTTATTTTCTTTTATGCACACAATAAACAATGTAGGATTCAAGCATAGCGTATTTACCTCTAGGTCAGTAAATGTTTTTAAACAACTTGTACATTTAAAACTTGCCCTGCTTGTAGCATCTCTTTCCTCTGTTTCCATTCTCTTTCTCATTAAGTCTAGCTTATATTTAACCACATTTACAAAAGTCTAAACAGACACATATGTTTGTGTATGTATATATATATATATGATAATTTCTTTAGTAAGTAAATAATAATGATAGTATATGCTATTTAAAATTTACCTTATAGTTTATAAAATAATAGTTGACTTTTTGTGCTTTTCCGTCCGAACCCGTTTCCATTTTTAATCTCACTTGAATGAATTTATCGTTTCTTAATGTAGATATCCTAGCTCTTAACATTTTACGTTCAAATTTCAAAAGTTCACAAATATCATCTTCCTTCATACCTGTTTGTGTAAAATGTAGAATTTTAATAGTTAAAATATGATTTTATATACGATACTACAAATTTGCAAAGATATATTGAACTTTCTACTTACATGGATTTCTGACTAACATATCAACAATTAATGCATCTTCTATTGTATAAAATCCACGTACTACCAAACGTGCTAATTGTTTCAAACTGCTTGGAACTTCTGTAACAAGTCGTTCTTCGCCACTCATTTTTCTTGTTGTTACATACAATGAAATATTATTGGAATTGCTAAAGATTGTAAACGGAGTTGAAATAATTAAATATTATTTAATATTAATTATATCGAACGTACTTCGCGTTGAGATATTACCAATAATATAATTTATAATTTGGAGTACTAACCTTTAAGGTCTTATAAATAATATCTTTGTCAGAAAATATTTTAAACAAGTGTCAATAAAAGTATATTAAAATATACATCATAATACTAAACATATGTTCCCGCAAAAACACTAAAAAATAAAGCTGCGGAATTCATAATTTTATCAATCGTATTAGAATGATAAAACACTGTCCCGACTGACGCTTGTTTATAACTGCTATTATTTGTGAGGTTATGTACTCGTGATACAAAATTGTCAAATGATTACCTGTCAAACGGTAGTACTGTAGAACAAGTACATCTTCAACTACGGTTTAATGAAAATTATTAATGGCAGCGATAGATAAAGTTAAAATTATCGTTGTTGGTGATTCTGGTAAGAATATATTTGAAACAGTTCTATTGTTCTTGACATATTTATTAGTACTGTTATTGATACTGTAACAATTACAATAATAATATTGTAATCCTTAAGATAACATTATAACATGATTTTAGAACAATATTTTTATTCGATTTATCGTTTATGTCGAATCATATACTACATTCTGCCTTTTGTTATATTTCTTTATTAAAATTTATGCGTTTCAAGGCTATTGCATTTATTTATGAATTTCTAAAGAATTCCTTCGATTTTTTCATTTTCAGGTGTTGGAAAAACATCATTGACACATTTAATATGTCAGCAGCAACCTATTCCTAATCCCTCATGGACTATAGGCTGTTCAGTGGAAGTTAAATTACACGAATACAAAGAAGGAACTCCTAATCAGAGAAGATATTTTATTGAATTATGGGATATTGGTGGCAGTCAAAATCATAAAAATACAAGATCTGTTTTTTATAATCCCACAAATGGTACAAATTCAAAATGTTCGAGGTACATGGTACATTTAGTTTAGAAACTTACTAATTAAATATTGTTACCCATAATGCAGGTATAATACTGGTCCATGATTTAACAAATAGAAAATCACAGCAGAACCTTCAAAAGTGGCTCGAAGAAGTTTTAAGTAAAGACAGCAATTACATGAAAGCAAAACCATTCGATGACTTTGATCCTGAAAAATTTGTGGGTTCTACTCAGGTACTAGAAACATTTTAATAGCACGCATAAAGGCATAATGTCATTAAAAATAACATCTTTCTTTTGCAGATACCAATTTTAGTTATTGGTACCAAATTGGACTTGGTTGCAGAAGTAAGATCAAGCGTCCACAGACGTTCGTCAACTATTGCAGAAGAATGTGGTGCAGATGAGATATTTTTGGTATGTCAATTATACTTTTACTTGAAGGGGTTGGATACTAACGATACTATTTTACCGTGCAGGATTGTCGTCAAGTGAGGTCATTGGCTGCTGGTTCTAGTTCATCTGTAAAACTAAGCCGATTTTTCGACAAAGTTGTCGAAAGGCGTTATTATTCGTCGAAAGAAGGAATTAGTCCTGACAAACGAAGATTACCATTATACAATTCCCAATATAGTACCAAAATTTATCACAATGATTAAATGTTTGTAAAATAATTACAATTTTCTGTTACGTCAATTAATATTCCCATTTCTTATCAACAATAAATTAAAAGCAATTATTTGAAAAATTTAATTTAAGAAATGACAACGTAGGAAACTAATATGGTTGGTAATACGGAAAAGTATAGTGGCGCCACCTAGAAATAGCTAACTAAACATTCGTTGTATAGTAATTTATCGTAGATGGTGGCACAAATCTTTTCCTGATTTATCATCGTTGCATATAAAAAAAACCGAATATTGACTAAAAATAGCGAAAGCTCAAATTATTAATCCACAATATCGATTCTGACAGGTTCAATAAACGATATCACACCTTGAGAAATGGTATAGAATCGTACGCTTGAGATCCTTTACATTTTTCAAAGCGGATTACGCGCTAGCGAATGCATGGGATAACAAAGATGGTTCTCAACAATTTTTTTTATTACGTCACACCGTAGCGCGCGATAGTTAAAAATTTCAAAAACAGCTCTTCGCTACGTTCGAAATATCTGTTCGTCAATGGCGAGATTTATTAAACAAATGAGTTATACTGGAATAATATAAATGATACGACGAAATTGTCTATACTTTAGATATATATTTAGATACGTCCCTTAACTATTCGGATTAATATAATATCTGAACATTATGCTTTACACTTACCTTTCTAAATTTCCTGGTGTGCGTGTTCTATTCTGAGGTAGCCACATATATTGGATTTTCGTACGTAATATAAAGGTTAACACGCGTTACCTGGTTGTTTGTCAAATGTGACTTTTCATTGAATACGCCACTATCTATTTGAGGGCGTATTTATTTGAACATTCGATCACGTGTAATCGATCCGATTAGTTTATTTGAAATTAGAAGTGTATTTGCCGTGTAATCTTCCGCAAAACAGTGAGTAGATGTATATTTCGTTGGTTGGGCAATTAGTAGCACGTGCGCAGGTGACAAATCATGACCTTTTCCTTTCAGGACGTTTTCTTTTAGAATGACGTGTCTAATACCAAAGAAATTTCCGAAACAAGGCTATTTCTCCACCTTCCTGACACGGTTTCAACCCGTAGTTTTCACACAAAATCATGGATACGCTCACGGTATCATCTTGGACAAGGGATCGCTTGGACAAGGTCCGATCGCTGATTTGCAAAATAAAATAGCGAGAGGAGAATTAATGAAGGATGTTCATCAGATGAAAGTTGCCGAAACTTTACAAGGTATTTACAAAGAAATCAATGGGTATAAACCGGAGGAATCTAGTCTAATAGACAAATGGCTTGGTAAGAAGAGGAAGCAGCCTCCTAAAGGATTGTACCTTTATGGGGCAGTTGGTGGAGGTAAAACAATGTTGATGGATCTTTTCTATGATTGCTGTCAGGTATCTTGTTTTACATGACCAGTAAGTAATGCACATGGGGAGCCTTGTTACGCTTTAGCCTTTAGATGACTGATACAACAATTCATAATATTTTTCAGAGTTGTTCAGACAAGTAGTACATAGAATCATTGATGAAGCAAAGGGTTTACTTTATATATATATCAGAAGGAATGTTATAAAGAAAACTCTTGGTCTATGAGGAAGGTATTATTTATATAGCGGCTTTCCATATGCACTACAACACAAAATAATCTTTTTAACCCAAAGTAAACCATATAGCTATTCTCGAATATGCTGTTCCAGATCGAACACAAGAAAAGAGTACATTTTCACGCTTTCATGGCGAATGTACATATCAAAGTACATGAGGTGAAGAAAACTTTTGTACGTGATGTTAGTAGTACAAAACTTCAACCGTTCGATCCTATACCGCCGGTTGCTAAGAGCATTACGGAAGAAGCGTGGCTGCTCTGTTTCGACGAGTTTCAGGTTCAGTTATGGAACGATTAACTATAGAAAAAAGATTTGAAATAATGCATATTAATGAAACTGTTATGATATAGGTAACTGATATTGCAGATGCAATGATATTGAAAAGATTGTTCACCGAGCTTTTCAACAATGGTGTAATCGTAATTGCAACCAGTAATAGAGCGCCGGACGATTTGTATAAGAACGGATTACAAAGAGGAAATTTTCTTCCATTTATACAGATACTAAAAAATTATTGTATCATAAATTCATTAGATTCGGGTGTAGATTATAGACTACAAACTGGACTCAGCGACGAGAAAATTTATTTCATGTACGTCTATTTCATAAACACACTACATGATAAAATATTTATGCAGATAAAGTCTGTATCAAATAATTTTTATAGTAAGGGGAAAGATGCGGTAAACGACGTGGACAAAGTTTTTAAATATTTATGTTCGAAAGAAAATGATATTGTAAGGTCCCGTGTTATTTCTATAAGAGGACGTAACGTTGCTTTCAATAGAACGTGTGGCCAAGTCCTGGATTCAACTTTCGAAGAGCTTTGCGATAGGGTAGGTTCCTTTATCTCTTTGTTCCTATTTGATATAGAATCGAATGTTTCTCGTTATACATTATTTATTTATGCGTAGCCTCTTGGTGCCAGCGATTATCTAGAATTAAGTCAAGTATTTCACACGGTTATTATACGAGACGTGCCACAATTAGACTTCAGGCTTAAGTCTCAAACTAGAAGATTTATTACATTAATCGATACATTATATGACAATAAAGTAAGATTATCGACGAATGAGTTTATATAATTGCATGGGCACAACAACAGTTCGTTTTATGAATAAACTTTTTTTTCTAGGTAAGAGTTGTTATATCAGCAGCTGTACCTCATACAAAACTTTTTGTACCAGGAGGTGACAATGAATATTCGGATGACAAAAGAATGCTTATGGATGATTTAAAAATATCTCACGGTTCTGTAAGTCAAATGAACTGAATTTCAAACAGTAGATCGTACTATGATGTTATCTTGTTTACAGGACGATCACAAATCTAATCTTTTTACCGGCGAAGAAGAACTTTTTGCTTTCGATCGAACCGTATCACGGCTGTCTGAAATGCAAACTGCACAATATTGGGAGCAATGGCAACATCATAGATAATAATAACTTAAATTAGCACGAATTCCAATAGTATTTTTTACTAGTATCTACATTCGATCGAGTCATTAAAATATAAGTTCTTGATACAATTTTTCAACATAGAAGAATATTGATCTAAAATGAATATTTTATTACATCCACTTATACAATAGTTATGATACCTTATACAATAATTATGAAAATTTATGCAGAATCTTTTACACAATTTTAATTATCTATGCCGCTATTTATTATTACTTATTTTGTTGCAACATTTATTTATTTCAATGTGGAATTGTAAAATGAATACGCGAATAAAGAGATATTCATATATTAATTACGATCGGAAATTATTACTTTTCACCTTTAAGAGAGTTGACGAATAAATAATTATTTTTTAAATCCGTTGATATGAATTTAATACTCATTAAAATTGGCAAAATTTGAAACTAGAATAGAATTCGATGTATTCTCATGATGTTATCGTTGTATTACGTGTACGTGTGACCAAATACACGATAACAGATAAAGTTTACGTCCCGCGTCATCTTGCGTAAAAATAAATAATAAATCGGACACGATTGGGATGTTATCAATTCTTATTTTCGAGTGATATTGTTCGTATATTTTTAGTACGTTCACTTACCGTTTCTTTCCATTTTGCGTAACGTTTGCACATTTTTGCGTCGTTAAGTAGCAGTCGAGGTACAATAACATATTTTCTTAGACTTTACAATATATTTAATTAACATCACAACAATGGATATCCAAGAACTGACCAGTGGTATGCAATTTGATATTCTACATAAAGTATTACAAATATTTCACTATATATATATCCAGAATTAATTAATATTTCAATTACTTCTCCATTATCAATATGATTAACAATTTTTCTTCTAGCCACAATGAACTTTGACCAATCATTGTTAGATAAAACAATATCTTCTATACGTACTAAACTCGATGCACTGGAAAAAGATACTAAAATAGCTTGGTTGATGAAAGCAATAAGCTTTATAGACTTAACTACGTTAGGAGGGGATGATACGCCAATTAAAGTTAAAGCCGTTTGTGAAAAGGTGACTCTACTATATAGGATTGCATTCAGAATTGAAATAGTTTAATGTATTTCTCCTGCTTTGTTAAATTGTGTGGTTATATCGAAATATTAATAAATGTTTTTAGGCTGTAAATCCTCTTGGTAAACCCACAGAGTCTTTGCATACTGCGGCTGTATGCGTTTTTCCCATGAGACTTCCAGATGCAGTGACTGCATTAGCAGATCTTGACAAGGACCATAAGATTTCCAGAGCTACTGGTTAGTGATCATTCTATAGCATTAATTCTATGATCCTACTTTAAATTTATCGAATGATAATAAATAATAAATTATTATTCGATAAACAGTAGGTGGAGGTTTTCCATCTGGACAACTTCCATTGGAGACGCGCCTCAGAGAAGTTGAAATAGGCATTGAGGGTGGTGCCGATGAAATTGATATTGTGATCAATCGATCATTGGCTGTAACGCGTCAGTGGGAAAAGTTATACGAGGAATTGAAATTGTTCGGTGACATCTGTGACAATAAAATATGTCTGAAGGTCATACTTGCCACAGGAGAATTAGGGAACTTGGAAAATGTGTATAAAGCCTCCATGGTAGCAATGATGGCTGGAGCTAAATTTATTAAAACATCCACTGGCAAGGAGACAGTCAATGCTACTCTACCTGTTGGAATAGTTATGTGCCGTGCGATTAAACATTACTACTCGTTAACAAAGAGAAAGGTACAGGAGTTGCTTGTAGTAAAGAAATATGTACTATCGTATTAATCATTAATATTTATTATTAATTTCTGTCATCCCCAGGTTGGCTTCAAACCGGCCGGAGGTATTAAAACATCCCAAGAAGCTTTGGAGTGGATGATGTTAGTTCGAATGGAACTAGGGGAGGAATGGTTAACGAAGGATTTATTTAGAATTGGTGCATCCAGCTTATTAGACAACATTGCTGAGACAATAAATTCAATGTGACGTTAGCTCACGTTCGTGGTATCATTTGTGATACTTGTTGCATACGCTGTCAAATTCTTCTAAACGTATACTTGTATTTTGTACTATTTTTTCGTATACTTAAATGAATAAAAAAAAATTGCATATTTTTAGCCCTCGCCTGTATTCTTTGAACACGTAGCAATTAATACCAAAATTTTTATGTTACACGATACAATTGAAACTTCTGAAACTGTTTGAAATGAAAAGGTGAGTTTCCAGAATTTACCACAATTTTCGGCGATTATTGTCATTTTTTGCGTAACATTCGTAATACGAGTAACATTACGCGGAATAATTACTAACAGTGTATCTAAAATATTCACGAAAGTCGAAATCCGTTAACAATACACAACAGTCGCCATATTGGCTGCAGTGGCGTCGCATGCAACTTCCTGATGTGGTGAGAAACAGTGCGGGTTTGTGTCTTTTCCGTTTAGAAAACCAAGATGGTAAGTCCGTCGTGCGTTGTCAACAGAAAATCCGCTTGCATCCAGCTCTTTGTGTACCGTATCGTTTAATACTGCATAAAATAGTGAACAACAAGGATTCAAGTAAAGATTACGACAAATATGTTTCTTCGAATCCGTAAATTTTTATTCGGAAGAATTTATGGTTAGGTTGTGCGAGTACGGTCGGTTTTGCTGTAGGAATTTGTTGACACAATTTGCCCATAAAAAAAACTAGCGTCCGACTCGATATCAATTGCAACTACAATTTTTTCTAAATTGCATGCGACGCATCGAATAACGAAAACATTGTGAACGGTAATTTAACCTAACCGTACACATTGCGGTACCTCAAAACTGATTAAAAGCTGCAACATCGGGTTTGAATTTTCGTTGAGGTTTCGTTCAGTTTTGTTTAGCGTTAATGGTACATAAAGTGATTAATTTATTTATTTTCAGGCACGAGGTCCGAAAAAGCACTTGAAGCGTCTTAACGCGCCGAAGGCATGGATGTTGGACAAATTGGGGGGTGTGTATGCCCCACGTCCATCCACCGGACCCCACAAACTCAGGGAATCTCTCCCCCTTGTTATTTTCCTCCGTAACAGATTGAAGTATGCCTTGACCAACTGCGAAGTCACAAAAATCGTGATGCAGCGTTTGATCAGAGTCGATGGCAAAGTTCGTACGGACCCCAACTACCCAGCAGGTTTCATGGGTAAGCAAGCGATACGTTTCATCTACTTTGTTCATGGCCATATCGAAGCTGCAATATCTTTGAATAGAAGATACTACAGTCAAAAATTGGCCAATAGTAAATAATAGTTCTTTTCTAAGGTCACAGATCGAGTAATTATATTCATTCTGTATTACCCAGAAAGTCCACATTCTTTTATGTAATATCTTGTTCGATTTACGCTGACGATAGTGTAAGTTGAATCGATGTAACAATTTAAAGTTTTAATAGACGTTTATTATTTCGCTACATTTTCAATGCTGTTGCAAAAGAAAAAGGTGATTTTCATTCGCCAATTTGGTGAAAATCAATATTCGAATATATTAATCGTGGTAACCGATTCACGAACCGCTTTGTGTATTAGGATTATTAAGTTTGACGTATCGTTGCAGATGTTATCACTATCAAGAAGACTGGTGAATTCTTCCGACTGATCTACGACGTTAAGGGACGTTTCACCACCCACAGAATCACGGCAGAAGAAGCGAAGGTACTTGTTGTTGGCACAAAAATGAAAATAAAGTTTCAAAATGCGGAATATATCAGTTTCTTTGAACACTGCGGTATTGTCTGTTAACAGTACAAGCTGTGTAAAGTAAAGCGCGTTCAAACCGGACCTAAAGGTATTCCATTCCTGGTGACGCACGACGGAAGGACCATTCGTTATCCGGACCCGGTCATCAAAGTTAACGACACCATTCATTTGGACATCGCCACTGGCAAAATTTTGGACTCCATCAGATTCGATTCGGGTAATGCATAGCTTCTTTTATATATATATGTACATTGTTCTGTTCGTATGTATTTCTGAAAAATATACCTACTCATACATTTTGTTCTTTTAAATAGGTAATCTCTGTATGATCACTGGCGGAAGAAATTTAGGGCGTGTCGGTACGGTTGTCAGTCGCGAACGTCACCCTGGCTCCTTCGATATTTGTCATATTAAGGATTCGCAAGGACATACTTTCGCAACAAGGTATGGTTTTATTGTTCGTACTCGTTATAATCGAAAAATTTTGCAGAAGAGCATCAATTGATTCGCGTATCGGCCGTAATCGAAGCTACGATGATGCGTACATTGTACATTGTAGTCAAAAAATTGGCCAAGATGAAATTCCTTCATATTGGTCACTGATTGCCTTCACATAGGCACCTCAGTATTACCCATTTAGGAGACAGAAACAATTCAGAAAGATGTCGGAACTTTTTGAAATTGATAAATGTGAATTACTCTGCGCAGGTTGAACAACGTGTTCATCATCGGCAGGGGTACTAAGCCGTACATTAGCTTGCCAAGGGACAAGGGTGTCAAGCTATCGATCGCCGAAGAGCGCGACAAGAGGTTAGCAGCGAAAGGAGTGAATTAATGTACATTTTCAAAAAAACATTCAATAAACCGAGAACTTCTTGGTGAATAAAAGATGTGCTTCCACCACCACCACCGCCCTCCTATTGCGTTCGTGCAGGACTCGCTGTTGTTGGTACTGCATTACAGTCAAACGGAACGTTCCGTCGAGCGAACCGTGTCTAGCGTAAATACATTCATTACTAATTACGGTCTCTTCATCGAAAGGGGAAACTTGAGATGCATCAACGGTCGTATTAGATGATAGACGTCCTATGACCCACGTATTTCCCGGCAAAAGTAGAGTAGCCATTTACGAGCCCCGAATCCGTTATCTCGAAAAATAGCTTATAACAATATTAACGATTGGCTATCGAAGAGGTATCGACATAGTCGTAAACGAAATGCGTCGGTGTAAATATCACGATCTGGTGAAGTATGCTTTCATAAGAATTACACCGTCCAACGGTAATTTTGTGTTTCAATAACTGGTAGATGATTCTTCATCTCCGGTTATTGAAACCCAATAAAGAAGAAAGTGAAAATATATCGGACAGTGTTATCAAGGCGTATCAGGTGCGAGAGAGACGTCGCTTTAAAGCCGCGGTAAAGGTGAAGAACATCTTTCACCATCTTTTACGATCACTTTCCTGGCAGCCATATTTCGGTATTTAATTCCAGTGCTTTCCGAAGCATCGCGTTGCATTGTTCGTCTCTATACTTCTCGGACTGTTTCTGTACTTGTTTGGCAGCTTTCAGATACCTGGAAGAGAAAGATTATGGATACATAGGACTGCTGCGCGTTCGATAACACGGAATCGTCAGAAGAGCCAGTACTTTTGTATACAAAGAACCGTGTTTTTCACTTCTTTCTCGACGACCCGCGAAGATTCGGTAGTCGAGGATGGCGCGTAGTCTGCGGAATCGCTAGGCTTCGCTCTGGTCAACGGATAAATACGGACCCATCCACCTTCCTTCGTGCAGGGCGTGTTCCAGTCCTTCCCGTTGTCCCAGACCGACGTTTTGTCGTGGTTCTCCGCGTTGGTACCGCGAAAACCGCGAGGAATGTACTTGTCCACCAACAGAGGGTTGTAACGAGCCCACGAATTCGAACAATCGTGCAGAGTTGATTGTCTAAGCTGGTGGATTCGAGCAGAAATTTTGTAAACGTATAAGATAGCTATTTATTTCGTACTGTGGTTATTATTGAAAATTTTTAGCTATAGTCGGATTGGTAACGATGGACACACGTACAGTAGGTTGAAGATCCGTGCACAGGTTGACGAAACCGTCGGTCTCACGGCCGGTTTTCGACTTCTTCTTCGCGGTCCGTCCCTTGGTAAACTTGGAAGACTCTTCGATCTCGAGGTTGGCGCGGCTGGTCGACCATATCGTGAACAGGGAGAGTCCAGTGTTGCATACCGGAAGACCCAGTAAATCGAACAAGTCGTGCAGCAAGGGTTTCTTCACCTCGGAATCGATCTCGCAGTCGTTGCTTAATGCCGGGCTGAGATTGACCTGTTGGAATGCCGGTTTCTCCACGTAACGAACATTCGTCTTGGTTCGCGTGCAAGCCGAGAGCTCTATAGATATTATATCAACCTCGAGTAACCATGGTTTCAGATCCTTGTCGATCAACACGTCGAAGCCAAAGAACTCGAAGCAATTGGAAGATCTCGGTATACCCGCCGCTTGGCTCAGTATCGTCAGGCTCACCAAGCAGGCGATCCTTTGCCAGAGGAACCAATCGCAGTAACCGGCCTGCTCGAAATATCGCCTCAACTGTCTGAAAGTCCATTTACAGCCTACAACGATTTCAACTCCATCACTGATTGCTTTCGCTTTTCAGATTCGTCGGGAGACTCTACGAGGGAGAGAGAGAGAGAGAGAGGATCAATTATTACCAGAACCGACGCGCTCCTTTTTCTCCGCGTACCCCGGACCGAGCTTGTTCAAAGAGAAGTTGGTCAGGTGTCTGAAAGGATCGTTCAGATGTTCCAACGAGAACTTCTCCGTTGCGAAACGCGTCAGGCCTTCCTTGTAGAGATATATGGTCAAAGGCCGGTACGATGGCACGCACACGTACAGCCTCAGGTCGAACTTGTAGCCCCCGATCAGAAGAGGATTCTCGATGTACCTTTGCACCACCGTCGTGTTGTCGTACGTCAGATCGCTCAGTTTCTGCACACCGTGGAAACAGTCTGCAGTTTCGATTCGGTTCTTTCGACGATCTACAGTCAGTCCCATAAGTATTCGCACGCCCTTAAAAATCGGTAATTTTGTCAATATTGGACCATACTACTGGAATTTTTTTGAGAATTGTTAGAACAATTGGATCAATACATAAAGTGAAAAGAATTTTTCACAAAAATTGCAATTGGTCGAAAGTGCAGAGAAAATACTAAAAGTTGTATTTTGCAGCTTTTTTATGTGGTCTTACACTGAAAACTTAGAAAGTACGATTTGTAGATCTGTATGAATTATACATGTTTTGAGAATTTGCAACGTTGCAATGAGCTGCAGATGTTCCAAATGATGAGAAGGCCAAAATTCTGCGACTTTCGCCCTTAAGTTTTCATCGTTAAACGTTTGTAGCAATGTTGACCGATTTAGATGAAATATTCAGAATATATGTAATTGATACAGATGCACAAAACGTACTTTTTAAATTTTTAATATAAGCCCGCATAAAAAAGTAGCAGAATACAACTTTTAGTACTTTCTCTGTAATCACGACCAATTGCAATTTTAATCAAACATATTTCTCACGTTATGTGGTGATCGAATTGTTCTAAAAAAAATTCAAGTAGTATAGTCCAATATTGACAAAGTTATGCGATTTTTAAGAGTGTACGAATACTTATGGGACTGACTGGACGTATGGGACTGATCTTACGCGAAACAGGAAAATCCCTCTTCCCTGGCTCTGGCTGACCGGCTTGCAGATCCAAACTCTGTCGTCCTTCTCGCAACGATTGCATTCCTCCGCGAATTTCGTGTACTCCGACGGCAAGTTGTACCCTGCGGGACTAACGCGATGCATTCCACATTTGATAACGATCAAACACCCGCTCCAACTGTCGTCGTTCGTGTTCTAGATCGTACCTGAAGTCGTAGACAGAGCCGTGCATCTTCTTCATGCATCTCAGGTGTCGGATCAGATTGTCCTTTCTGCAGATCGAGCTCCCCTTCGGAATCCTATTGACGAACTGTGAGAAACCGGTAACTTCCGTTAGCATATTATTTAGTTCTTTGTTACGTCGTCCCGAGACGTTACAAGGATACGATATGAAACCGGTTAGAGGGTAAGAGATCACGTCCATTATCATTTCTAAACTACCGGCTGGTTAGCTACACGCGGCTTGCGTCCTGTTCAGGGGTACGCGTGCATAAAGTTTCGTATAAATTTCAGGCGAATAGAGAGCCGGGTGCGTTATTACCTGCCAGGGCAACGGCCTGTAATGAGGCGACGGGAAACCACCGGACCGCCACCATAAATTCCATCGATCTTTGAATACATTATTATCGCCAGCGTATTCCCTCCAGCCGCGTTCCGTGCAAACCTGCGAAAAGTATGCGACATTCTTGTACTCTGCAACCGAAGTTCGATCGGTCGCGAGAAACCCGAGCCGGTAGCCCGCGTTTAACACTAGGTTCACAGGACAATATGACGGGTTCTAGAATTATTGATTCACAATTATCGAAATTGTAAAGATGCACGCGTGAGAAATTATTCAACAAATTTATTTCTTTGGGTATATACTGTCAAAGAAATGGCTAGAAATTTGGATAGATACATTTTCGTTATTTTTATAAAGTAACGTCGAACAGGCATATTTCGTGCCCTGTAAACCTATTGTTAAGCTACACAAGAAAGTTTAGGAATTGTTTTCTAAAAATCTATTTATCTATATAAGAATTTTGCACAGATACTCGTTTGCTATTTAAAAAGGCACCGAAAGAAGCACCGATTAAACGCTTCGATATTACGCATTTCGCGTTTCGTGGGGTCTCGGTGGACGCACGCGAGGGAGCAACGGGCGGGGAACACACCCTTGATTTATTTGTCGTGTTATTAGAGCATTAAGCACGACTGTCTCTGGTACACCAGAAGCGAGTCAAGGTCCCTAATTACAATTAAATTCGGCGCGGTATCCCCGTTCGCCGTCACGGTAGCCTACTTTTATTATTCGCCCGGGTATAATGGCCGTGCAACATTTTCTTAAAACCTGCCGATCGATCCGAGCCGCGGAAGGACGTCGACACCATTTTACACCCCTGTTACCCACACGATCCGGTGGATCATTTCATTTTGCTGTTCGCGTTTCGACGGACTCCGGAAAGCTAACGTTCGTTCGACGCTTCCGTCGACACACCGTCGTCTTATCGTTCGAAGCTTAACGAAACGAGGGGTGCCTGGCCTACTCTAATTAGAAAACGATCGACGAGCTCCGCCATCGCGATAGCCTGCTCCCTTTACCCAGAATCGTCGGCTAAATAATTGTGTAACACGTTCCGCGGCCGTGTCGGCGAATACCGTCGTGGATTCCGATCGGTGCGGTCGTATCCTCTTTACGAGAAGCCTAGATAGCTATCTACTCGGGCTAGAATCCACCAGGTGTTATCACAGTGGTTCAACGCGAGACTCGAGCTGAGCAAAATTTCTTTCATTTTTACCTCCACTTATTTATCGTCGCTTGTTACTTGTTTCCTGTGTGCAAACAAGCAGGAAGAATTGGACGCATGTGCGTCACTTAGTAGTCTACGATTGGTTTGCCAACTTTTCGGGAACTGTTCCTCAAAATGTTGTCACGATATCTTTTAACACTAGGTTTACGGATTAAAAGTGAGTATTTTACATTACCTTATCAAAATAAGAAGACTGTGTCTATCCAAGTTTTCAGCCATTTTTTAAATAATATATACCTAAGGAAATAAGTTTGTTGAGTAATTCCACGTAGATGGATCTTCACAATCTCAATAATCGTAAATTAAAAATATTAGAACCCGTCATTTCGACGGGTCCCGTAAACCTAGTGGCCGGTCTCCGTAGATTCGCGATAAGGTAGAGTGACTACATTACCGACAAAAAATGGTTTTACGTGCCTCAACTTTTCGTCCTTAAATAAGAATATTTTGTCGCTGGTAAAGGGCTCGTTCGAAAGAGGAAGGTTCAATCTAGTGCGCCCTGCTCACGAGCTGACAAGATTATGCAGATATTTGTTAATATAAGCGTTCGAAGTAGGCCAAAAATTGAACCAAGACTCTGCAGATTCGCGATAAGGTAGAGTGACCACGTTACCGACAAAAATAGGCGAAAAATGGTTTTACGTGTCTCAACTTTTCGTCCTTAAATAAGAATATTTTGTCGCTGGTAAAGGGCTCGTTCGAAAGAGGAAGGTTCAATCTAGTGCGCCCTGCTCACGAGCTGACAAGATTATGCAGATATTTGTTAATATAAGCGTTCGAAGTAGGCCAAAAATTGACGATGCGCATGCCGTGGAATCCGAGCATTTTTATACCATTGGATGAGTTTTCCGGATGAGATCGAGATCAGCGCGCGCTAGAAAATATCTCCAGCTACAAATTCAGCTATAATTTGTCTTGATTCTCTGCGAAATAAAGCCGAAAAACTTGAAGCACGTTTCTGGCAAGTCAGAATTCATAATATCGATAACACAGAGCAACAAAATGTGACAAGTTTAGTCACAGACTTAACACTAGAACTACCGGACCAGTCAAACTGACTGGTTCCTAATTTTTTCTTTTACAATTACGGAAATTGTAAAAATGTTTTCGCACATGAAGCACATATTACAATAAAACTTGTATGAAGTCTGAATGGGCACAGTCTTGTCACTGTTACAAAGCAATATACGTCAGTCGCATTTATTGCACGGTAGTTCTACTGTTAAGACCCGTGGGTTCAAGACCAAGACGGATCTGTGTCTGAAGGCTGTGAATGGAAATTATTAATTAAAATGTAATGTACACCGGGCTGTGTACCGCGGGCCCTTAATAGATCGTTGTGAAATTTTCGCTGATTCGACGAATTGATTGATAACTTTGCACTTTGCAGCGTAGCGCCGCAGGGTTAGGCCAGTCTCCGAGGGAAGAGGGGTCGGTTGCATAACGCGAGAAAGGGTTACGTCTCCGCGGGATCGTCCTCGTAGGTTCGTGCGAGTCAGGAAGGGTCGACCGCCGCTCTATTCTTTGCCCTTTCATTATCATGCATGTCGCACTTACTTAATAGCTGGCCCGGTGCTGTTCTAAAAGCGGTGCACGCAAAAGCGCGTCGCATCCCGCCGGAGACTCTGCAGGTATGCACGTGCATATGTACAACACCGTACGTACCTTGAAAAGTATTCAGTTCAAGGGCACGGCTAAGTTTGCAACCGTGCCCCGAACAAATTCCGAGCGACATAAAAGCGTGACGAGACGTATCGCCGATATTTACGAGCAGCGAGCTGCTCGTGCTCGTTTCCCGTCGTTCCTTCTTTCTCTGGCGTCTTTAACGCTTCAACTGCCAGACGAGCCATCCTTTTTTTTTTTTAACCAGCGGGTCGCGTGATCGCTTCCAGAGATGCGGCTGTTATTATTGGAACCGATCGAGACGGTCCTTGAATTCAAAGGACACGCCGCGACGCGTCGGACCAGTTGAAACGTCAAAGCCGGAAGTCTGTGCGTTCACGTTGGAGAGCGAAGCGTTTTCTCATTTTTTTTTTTGAAACGCTTACGACGACTAGTCTGCGGATTTTACTCATTCATGGAAACAACGCGTTGGCGAACTTTGAAACAGTGAGGAGATTACGAAAATGTAAGGATGTCGATAAGGGATGAAAGATATTTGTATTCGGCTGCGATTTCTCACAATCGATGAAGAGAATTTTTATTTCGCACAAGGATCCGCAGTCTAATCGCCGCTCTTAGGGCCCGAATGTCCTAACATTCGTGTTGCAGCTGCGATGAACGATCAGAGCGAAGCGTAGAGACTCGACTATCACCTTTTACATTAGAATATCGAGAAACAAACAGGCGAATGTTACTTGTACTGTTATCAACGGGTTTTGCTGTCGTAGCTTCCAGCGCAGCGTCAACGTAAAAGTAGTAGAAAGAGTAACGAAACGCGGATCGTACCTGTACGAGCAAATGCGGTCCCGCACCGTTGTCGTTGAGTCTGAAGACGAAGGGCCCGTCCAAGTATTTCACAGCCATGCCGACACATTGTACTCCGGTATTCCGGCGCGCGATTATTGGACGGAGCGTTGACACGGCTCGCTTCTTTTTTTCCCGGTCCGAGAACAAAGTAACAGAGCGTAACAGAGAGGGAACATATCGCAGCAAAACTGCCGCGAATATTTCACCGTAAGAACGGCTCACCTATTTCCAAGCGGAACGCGATCCTTCGAGCTTCCCATTCATGAAACTTCACGGGAATGTGAAACGGACATGAAACTCGTTCGAAAATAACATCCGAGTCCCGGCATCCGTGAGTCGGTATTCAAATGTTCCGGCGATGGTACGCGTATCCTGTTCTCGGGACGAGGTACCATGAAATTCGTTGTACGGCGACTTCCGTTCGAGCCGAGACGCGACGAACGAGCGATTCTCCTCTTCCGTCGGTGAAGGATTTTTCGGTCGGAACCGCACGCAAACGAGCCGGCCGCCCGATTCTCACTGGTCTGCACCGGCGTGCAGGTTTCGGTCTACGCAATCGCTTTGACCTGGTCGCAGGTGCGCAGGTATTGCCCGTGTGCCGGATCACCTCGTCGCTTTCCGGCTTTTATGGGCTTTCGGTGGACACCCGCGACCACGGCAAGGACACCGGAAGTCTGTGCCGGCTCGGTACCTCGGCTAGCTCTCGCTCCACCGCGCCGATACACCTTTACAGATCGTTATCGCGGGCACGCGACTTTCCAGCGGCGCGCAACGCTCGCCGATGCTGATACACAACGGAACAACCGTGTCAGTGTCGACGGTTCAAGTTTAAACGGCCAGATCTACGTACCGACGAGCACGCGTGTCAAGGAAACGATGCACGGCGTACACCCTGATCGAAACGCCGACCAAGGATCGCGCTGTTCGCAGGTCGAACCGATTAACACCGTCTTTCAAATCTCTTCGATTTTCTTGCCGAACCGTTCGGTCGGACTTGTCATTTCGAAAATCAAGTTCCTCGGTGATTAGATCGGCGAGGAAACCTTTCGGAAAGGGCAAACAGGGAGCAATTTACGAAAATGTTCAAGCGTGTATTTGTGTGTCAGAGATAACAGCTTAAGAACGAGAGAAGTAAGGTGTTCGAACTGCCTAATCTCCTCTAGGGAGCTTTGTCTACTAGACTGTTTATATTAGGGGGACCCATAGGTAATCAATTCTTTTGAAATCTAAAACAAACTTTGTAGTAAATTCAAGCTTTTATTTCTTAATTTAATCTGCATCATTATCGAGGACAGTTTGCCATCTTTCCTGCAAATCTTCAATCCCCCTCTTATAGAAATCCAGGGTTCTGAACCAACGTTGACACTTGTTGACCTTCGAGACAGCTCCATAAACATCGCAAATTTTCTTTGTTGTCACCGTTGCGTTAAATCCCGCATGAAAATGAAAAAGTATGCAATGACGAATATGATCCTCGGACGGTACGGACGCCGCCATTTTATTTCAGGGTTGTAAAAAAAGATTTTAGAATATCTTGAACACAGGCTGCTTCACCGAAAACTGTAAAAGAATACGTGTTTGCTCTTCAACGATCTGGCAAAACAAATTCTTTGCAAATCATTGATTACTTTTGTGGGTACCCCTAATAACAACACGTTAATACAATTTTTAGGTGATTTGCCAATCCCCGCGCGTTACTCAACTGCATTAACACTTCGACTGCCAAACTAGAAACCTAAAAAATTCCATAAAAACAAAGTAAGTTATTTAACGAAATAAAAATTGATATTGAGCAGTCCTCCAACTTTCTTGCGTTTTATATAACACAATCAAATTTGGTACAATTAATATATTAACGTAAACATTCATTCTAAAACCTGGACAAATAATTCCGTCACCCACATATGAGTGACATGGCAGTCAACGTGTTAAAAATCCCCATTGCAGAAACGAAGATTGGGTCAAAGACACCGTCATCGGACAAAATTTAAATTATCTTCAGTCCACATTTAGCGAACGGTGGTTGGTTTCCGGTGTCATTCAGAAATTTCGTAGCTCGTCGAACAACCGGAAACGGTTCTATCGGCGCGTCTTCGAATATCTATTCTCGCGGGTGTATTAATAGGTACAGACAAGCGTTCATTGAAGTCCGCGGCGGTGACGTATCCGATGCGAAAAAGACTCGCCAGAAAAATGTCTCGCGTGTCTGGCTTCAGAGGTAGGAGGTACCGCAAGGTTACTTTAATGACAAATCGATGGAACCGTCTTTGTGCCGGAGAACTGCTTCCTTCCTCCGGTTTTATTCACGGGTCTTCACGTGTCTCGAGTCCTCCGCTTCCTTTCGGGAACCTAACCGCGATACGTCCTGACCAATCGTTCTTTGTTTTCGCGCCTCGCTTCTCTCGGTTCGATCATCTATCCGAAAAGTCTGAACACGTTCGCTACAGCGTCACCATGTCACGAGGAAAATCAAATTAACATTGTGCACGATGGCATTTAACAACTACCGGATGAGTCAAAATGGCTTGCTTCTAATTTTTTTTTAGAAATATTGAGAAATTTTTTAATAAACTTCTCCGTCGAAGTAGATATTTAAACTGATACGAAATCTAGACAAATGCAATTTTGTTGTTATTATAAGGCAATGCATGCCAGTTGCATTTTGTGCTTGGTAGTTGTAGGAATTGTGCGAAAAAATAGAAAAGGTACTTTTTAACACTAGAACGACCGGTAAAGTGAAAATGGCTTGCTCCTAATTTGTTCTTTTAGAAATATTGAGATTTTTTAATAAACTTCTCCGTCGAAGTAGATATTTAAACTGATACGAAATCTAGACAAATGCAATTTTGTTGTTATTGTAAGGCAATGCATGCCAGTTGCATTTTGTGCTTGGTAGTTGTAGGAATTGTGCGAAAAAATAGAAAAGGTACTTTTTAACACTAGATCTACCGGATGAGTCAAAATGGCTTGCACCTAATTTGTTCTTTTAGAAATATTGAGATTTTTTAATAAACTTCTCCGTCGAAGTGGATATTTAAACAAAACTGGTACGAAATCTAGACAAATGCAATTTTGTTGTTATTATAAGGCAATGCATGCCAGTTGCATTTTGTGCTTGGTAGTTGTAGGAATTGTGCGAAAAAATAGAAAAGGTACTTTTTAACACTAGATCTACCGGATGAGTCAAAATGGCTTGCACCTAATTTGTTCTTTTAGAAATATTGAGATTTTTTAATAAACTTCTCCGTCGAAGTGGATATTTAAACAAAACTGGTACGAAATCTAGACAAATGCAATTTTGTTGTTATTATAAGGCAATGCATGCCAGTTGCATTTTGTGCTTGGTAGTTGTAGGAATTGTGCGAAAAAATAGAAAAGGTACTTTTTAACACTAGATCTACCGGATGAGTAAAAATGGCTTGCACCTAACTTTTCTTTTAGAAATATTGAGATTTTTTTAATAAACTTCTCTATATTGTATGAAATTTTGGCACTACTATGGCTACTTTATCTGTGGAATATTTATTTAAACTTTCGGCAGCGAAATTTGATGAAGAAGTTGGTTGAATTGCCTACATCTGTTGAAGGCTTTATGTCAAAAGATGTATATGATAAAGCTCGATTCTATTATTTGGATAGATTAAATTTCAGTGGTATTTAGTAACCGTTAATACAATGAACAATTTTGCAAAATTAATCGGGGATTATATATTGTATGAAATAATAAACTTCTCCATCGAAGTGGATATTTAAACAAAACTGATACGAAATCTAGACAAATGCAATTTTGTTGTTATTGTAAGGCAATGCATGCCAGTTGCATTTTGTGCTTGGTAGTTGTAGGAATTGTGCGAAAAAATAGAAAAGGTACTTTTTAACACTAGATCTACCGGATGAGTCAAAATGGCTTGCACCTAACTTTTCTTTTAGAAATATTGAGATTTTTTAATAAACTTCTCCATCGAAGTGGATATTTAAACAAAACTGGTACGAAATCTAGACAAATGCAATTTTGTTGTTATTGTAAGGCAATGAATACCAGTTGCATTTTGTGCTTGGCAGTTGTAGGAATTGTGCGAAAAAATAGAAAAGGTACTTTTTAACACTAGATCTACCGGATGAGTCAAAACGGCTTGCACCTAACTTTTCTTTTAGAAATATTGAGATTTTTTTAATAAACTTCTCTATATTGTATGAAATTTTGGCACTACTATGGCTACTTTATCTGTGGAATATTTATTTAAACTTTCGGCAGCGAAATTTGATGAAGAAGTTGGTTGAATTGCCTACATCTGTTGAAGGCTTTATGTCAAAAGATGTATATGATAAAGCTCGATTCTATTATTTGGATAGATTAAATTTCAGTGGTATTTAGTAACCGTTAATACAATGAACAATTTTGCAAAATTAATCGGGGATTATATATTGTATGAAATAATAAACTTCTCCATCGAAGTGGATATTTAAACAAAACTGATACGAAATCTAGACAAATGCAATTTTGTTGTTATTATAAGGCAATGCATGCCAGTTGCATTTTGTGCTTGGTAGTTGTAGGAATTGTGCGAAAAAATAGAAAAGGTACTTTTTAACACTAGATGTACCGGATGAGTCAAAATGGCTTGCACCTAACTTTTCTTTTAGAAATATTGAGATTTTTTAATAAACTTCTCCGTCGAAGTGGATATTTAAACAAAACTGGTACGAAATCTAGACAAATGCAATTTTGTTGTTATTGTAAGGCAATGCATGCCAGTTGCATTTTGTGCTTGGCAGTTGTAGGAATTGTGCGAAAAAATAGAAAAGGTACTTTTTAACACTAGATCTACCGGATGAGTAAAAATGGCTTGCACCTAACTTTTCTTTTAGAAATATTGAGATTTTTTTAATAAACTTCTCTATATTGTATGAAATTTTGGCACTACTATGGCTACTTTATCTGTGGAATATTTATTTAAACTTTCGGCAGCGAAATTTGATGAAGAAGTTGGTTGAATTGCCTACATCTGTTGAAGGCTTTATGTCAAAAGATGTATATGATAAAGCTCGATTCTATTATTTGGATAGATTAAATTTCAGTGGTATTTAGTAACCGTTAATACAATGAACAATTTTGCAAAATTAATCGGGGATTATATATTGTATGAAATAATAAACTTCTCCATCGAAGTGGATATTTAAACAAAACTGATACGAAATCTAGACAAATGCAATTTTGTTGTTATTGTAAGGCAATGCATGCCAGTTGCATTTTGTGCTTGGTAGTTGTAGGAATTGTGCGAAAAAATAGAAAAGGTACTTTTTAACACTAGATCTACCGGATGAGTCAAAATGGCTTGCACCTAACTTTTCTTTTAGAAATATTGAGATTTTTTAATAAACTTCTCCATCGAAGTGGATATTTAAACAAAACTGGTACGAAATCTAGACAAATGCAATTTTGTTGTTATTGTAAGGCAATGAATACCAGTTGCATTTTGTGCTTGGCAGTTGTAGGAATTGTGCGAAAAAATAGAAAAGGTACTTTTTAACACTAGATCTACCGGATGAGTCAAAACGGCTTGCACCTAACTTTTCTTTTAGAAATATTGAGATTTTTTTAATAAACTTCTCTATATTGTATGAAATTTTGGCACTACTATGGCTACTTTATCTGTGGAATATTTATTTAAACTTTCGGCAGCGAAATTTGATGAAGAAGTTGGTTGAATTGCCTACATCTGTTGAAGGCTTTATGTCAAAAGATGTATATGATAAAGCTCGATTCTATTATTTGGATAGATTAAATTTCAGTGGTATTTAGTAACCGTTAATACAATGAACAATTTTGCAAAATTAATCGGGGATTATATATTGTATGAAATAATAAACTTCTCCATCGAAGTGGATATTTAAACAAAACTGATACGAAATCTAGACAAATGCAATTTTGTTGTTATTGTAAGGCAATGCATGCCAGTTGCATTTTGTGCTTGGTAGTTGTAGGAATTGTGCGAAAAAATAGAAAAGGTACTTTTTAACACTAGATCTACCGGATGAGTCAAAATGGCTTGCACCTAACTTTTCTTTTAGAAATATTGAGATTTTTTAATAAACTTCTCCATCGAAGTGGATATTTAAACAAAACTGGTACGAAATCTAGACAAATGCAATTTTGTTGTTATTGTAAGGCAATGAATACCAGTTGCATTTTGTGCTTGGCAGTTGTAGGAATTGTGCGAAAAAATAGAAAAGGTACTTTTTAACACTAGATCTACCGGATGAGTCAAAACGGCTTGCACCTAACTTTTCTTTTAGAAATATTGAGATTTTTTTAATAAACTTCTCTATATTGTATGAAATTTTGGCACTACTATGGCTACTTTATCTGTGGAATATTTATTTAAACTTTCGGCAGCGAAATTTGATGAAGAAGTTGGTTGAATTGCCTACATCTGTTGAAGGCTTTATGTCAAAAGATGTATATGATAAAGCTCGATTCTATTATTTGGATAGATTAAATTTCAGTGGTATTTAGTAACCGTTAATACAATGAACAATTTTGCAAAATTAATCGGGGATTATATATTGTATGAAATAATAAACTTCTCCATCGAAGTGGATATTTAAACAAAACTGATACGAAATCTAGACAAATGCAATTTTGTTGTTATTATAAGGCAATGCATGCCAGTTGCATTTTGTGCTTGGTAGTTGTAGGAATTGTGCGAAAAAATAGAAAAGGTACTTTTTAACACTAGATCTACCGGATGAGTCAAAATGGCTTGCACCTAACTTTTCTTTTAGAAATATTGAGATTTTTTAATAAACTTCTCCATCGAAGTGGATATTTAAACAAAACTGGTACGAAATCTAGACAAATGCAATTTTGTTGTTATTGTAAGGCAATGAATACCAGTTGCATTTTGTGCTTGGCAGTTGTAGGAATTGTGCGAAAAAATAGAAAAGGTACTTTTTAACACTAGATCTACCGGATGAGTCAAAATGGCTTGCACCTAACTTTTCTTTTAGAAATATTGAGATTTTTTTAATAAACTTCTCTATATTGTATGAAATTTTGGCACTACTATGGCTACTTTATCTGTGGAATATTTATTTAAACTTTCGGCAGCGAAATTTGATGAAGAAGTTGGTTGAATTGCCTACATCTGTTGAAGGCTTTATGTCAAAAGATGTATATGATAAAGCTCGATTCTGTTATTTGGATAGATTAAATTTCAGTGGTATTTAGTAACCGTTAATACAATGAACAATTTTGCAAAATTAATCGGGGATTATATATTGTATGAAATAATAAACTTCTCCATCGAAGTGGATATTTAAACAAAACTGATACGAAATCTAGACAAATGCAATTTTGTTGTTATTGTAAGGCAATGCATGCCAGTTGCATTTTGTGCTAGGTAGTTATAGCGTTGAAATTATAACATATAGCATAATGTTGGAGAACTTCTCACTTTGATGTTTTCTTGTACATTTCATAAGAGGATGTATTATCGTAGACTGCGGATTCGATTTTGATTTGTAAAACAGTAGAGAGATGAAAGGGACTTGAGAAAACCGATAAACTATTTTCTCCTGTTTCCTGTAATCGATGCAGAACAGTTTTATATCGCACAGAAATCCGCAGTCGGTCGAATTTTTCCGAAGAACTGATCGAAACGACGTTGTTTCTTTCCAGGTGGAACGTGGAGGGAGAAAGTACTCGGGACGAGGGAGACTTACATGAACATTTTATTTTATTGTAAGCAACACGTAACACGGATACAGAGGCTCGTGCGGTTCTCAGCCAGCAGTCGGTCCAATTCGCGCTTCAATTCGGATGTCGGATGTCGAATTCTACGGTTGCTGTCTGCCACGAGCCCGCGAAGATGGCACAGAAATCGGTAACCTTGTCTAAAATAATATGGCAACTGCTATCAAAGAGTGCAAGTTCCTCGATCCTCGAAGCCGATTCTCTCGAATCGCGTTTAATCTACGTCTAATATAAGTATTCCGAGAACGGGAGAGAGAGAGAGAGAGAGAGAGAGAGAGAGAGAGAAAGTGAGAGAGAGAGACGATACAAAATATAATCGTTCCCTGTCCGCGTTTTCTGTCCCGACGAAGGTTCGTGCCGGTGCGGAACGATCGGAGACAACGGACGACGGATGATCGAGCGGGAAAAGAAATCGGGCTCCGTTATCTCGAGATTCCGGTTGGAATCGTTCCGTTCCGTTCCGACTGGTTCCGGTCGCGTCGAATGATTTACGGCGGAATTCGCATGCACGAGGGTATCCCGGTGTCCCGGGGTCTGCTCCTCGATTCGATAATGGTAACAAGTGTCCCCGCGGAAAACGCTTGTTAGTCGACGTGGAACCTATTCGTCGTCTAATCACGCGATCTACGACCGCGAGTCGGGCATCCGTCAATTAGTACCGCCGACGAATCGTGACTAGCAACATTCCTATTTGAATCTTCAATGTTTCGGCATCGAACGATCCCCGATTAACGACTCCCGCGCACAAGAGACTCGACGAGCGACCGTCTCTTTGGTAGCGATGGACGCGAGAAAGAAATCAAAAAGCCAAAAAAGAAAGAAAGAAAGAAAGAGAGAAGACGATGAGTTCTCTTCAGCGCGTCCGGTTCCTCCGTGTTCTCGATCGGAGAGACAATCTATCGTTCGAATCGCTCGTACCTTCCGGGCCGACATTTACGTGACGACGCTCCGGATGCACCTTGGCCCTACGAAATATGTGATAACGCCAGTAATACTAATTGCTCGGGCGACCTTTGCGTGATTCGAACCCGCGAGACCAAAGCCAAGCGAGCCGGCGTGCCCGCGTTCCTTGTATCGTTTTGCAGAATTTACAGAATTCACGGACGCGTCGTCTGCGGCAACACGACTTTCCGCCGAAGCTATTCCGAGGCGTATCCGAGAGGTGTAACCGTCTTCGTGACCGGAAGCCGCGACCCGCGGAGTCTCTTCTGCTTCGGTTTCGTTGGCCGTGGAATGTCGACGGTTCTCCAGAGTTCCGTTCCGTTCGCTCGGATCGGATAACAGCCGCGTTCTAAGTGCTCGAAAACTGGAACAGATTGACTCGATAATAATTCGACGACGATTTGTGTGTCGCCCGCGACTCGTTCAAGCGGCCTCGAACGTTGTCGGTACACACAACGATTAGAAACGGCATTGTCCTGAGCACCGGCGCGGCGGCCGATCACGGAATCACGAGGAAACGCGATCCCCGAAGGACGACACGCCGCTTTCTTCTTTCTCCGCTTTCTCTATATATATTCTAATATATTTCTATGTATACATAATATTCGTTGATCGACCACTGTCGCCGACTTCGAGGAGCTTTTAATTCGCGGCCGCGACCTCTCGTCCGATCGAGAGCAGGTCCGGGCCGCGATCGATAAAGACAATTAGTTTTCTATTAGCGTTTTTTGTTTTTCTTCTTCTTTCCATTAGCGTACTCGTTCGTGATAAACGCCGCTTTTCCATCTCTCTTTCGTTGGGTTAGTGCTTTTCTTTTTTCTTTTTTTTTTTCGTTTTCTGTTCCCGGAGACGTTGCGCGCGTCCCGTCGATCGAAAGTCATACAAGAAGAAAATAAGAAGACGAAGAATAGAAGACGAAGAAGAAGAGGAAGACGAAATCACGGTAAAACAACATCGTGCAGAAAGGAATTTCGTGCTCGTTAAGCTAAGGTACGCGGTATTCTTCGCCAATTTTTTTTTTTTCGGCTTTTTCCTTATTTTCTCGGCTGCCACGTCACCAACCCCCACCCACCCCCCCCAACCCTGTCGTTTTCTGCCCTGCCCTGAATGTCTCCCTAGCTTGTCGTGCGTCGGGCTTCAACGAGCCACGGTTCTAACGCGCATGATTTTTGCAGAACGGACGTCCGCCCTTCGCGTAGAAGCTCTGGCCCTCGAGGTTCTTCTTGCACATCTGCAACAGAGAACAGGAAATCCGTCCGAGTATGCCTAAGATGATCTTCATTGCAAAATAGCAATTGTCCGCATACAATTACGCCAGGCAATGTTTAGATAAAAATATGTTTGATAATTATTTAGAAAGTACCACTCTTCTCCGGTTTTGATGAAATTTGAATATGCAGCTACACATTTTCAACAACTTTTTCCGTTTCCAATGTAGGTGGGTCGCTTTTAGTTTTCGAGATATTCGGAAAAAACTAGTGCTAATAGGGTAAAGGACCCAATTACTGTGGGGGTACCAATGACTGTGTCTATGTTAACCCTTAGCACTCGAATGGTGACTGTGAGGCACCGCTAAAAATTGCTGTATCATTATTCAAAATATTTTTTACATTATTGAGTTTGTTTGTCTTTAATAAATTACTAAACATTTCGGTACTGTACGAATAAATTACTAAACATTTCGGTACTGTACGAATAAATTACTAAACATTTCGGTACTGTACGAGTAAATTCCACCATTTTCGTATGTATAACATGAAAAGAAAGTATATAGAAGGTCGATATTCTAGGTGGAAAAAAATCTTTCGTTTTGGAGTTAAAATAGCTTCGAGTGCAAAGGGTTAATTATACTTATTTCTAATGGATATTAAGAAAGAGATATATGACATATATTAATGGATTTTAATGAAGAAAAGTTAATATCCCTTTTTTAGTATTCATTATGCTTTAAAATTATATACAATTAACACTAGGTTTACGGGAACCGTCAAAATGACGGGTTCTAGTATTTTTAATTTAAAATTATGAAGATTCTAAGGATGCATAGATGAGAAATTATCTAGCAAATTTATTTCTTTGGGTATATATTATTTTAAAAGTATTGGTAAAAATGTGGGTAGCACGTTCTTGTTATTTGTATAAAATAATGCAAAATAGTCGCTTTTAGTGCTCCGTAAGCCTAGTGTTAACACGTTGAATGCCACACGTCATCCATATGTGAATTTTTACGTTGATATATTCATTGTACCAAACTTGATTAGGATCTGTAATATGCGAGAAAGTTGGAGAACAGTATCATACATTTAATTTTTTTCAATTTTTATTTCATTAAATAACTCACTTTGATTTTATGGAATTTTGGGGGTTTCTAGTTCGGCGATCAATGTGTTAATATACAATGTAGGCACAGTAACTGGTACCCCCACAGTAATTGGGTCCCTTGCCCTACTGTATTGAATTTTCCGTATTCTTGTACGCTCCGTGGCAACGTAAGTGGTACTTTCTACATAATTACCATATATTTCTTCTCGTAATAATTTCAATAAGACGAAAATATCGTGACGGTAGTCGTTATTTGTTCGAATGTTTTCACAATAATGTCACGAGTGCAGAAAATCCGCAGTCTAGCATAAGTGGCATAGATGTCGATTTCCTCCGCGTTGCATTGCAACTAGTGTTCCTGATTTTTCAACATTTCCATTTCTCGAGAAATGAGAAATAAGACTATATTTCTCGAGAATTTTTAATAAAATAAAAAAATATTGGGAAACTTATAATATTTGGAATATCGTTAATAATATCAATGAAAATTCATTTCCGAAAATATGTTATAAAATAAACGAGATTCATAAGAATTTTCCTAGATTGAAATTTCTCGAAAAGACTTATAATATTTGGAATATCGTTAATAATACAAATGAAAATTCATTTCCCAAAATATGTTATAAAATAAACGAGATTCATAAGAATTTTCCCAGATTGAAATTTCTCGAGAAGTACTGGAATTTCTCGAAAAATGAGGAATAATCAATTATAAAACTCTAGAAATGCTCGAGAAGGAACACTAATTGCAACTTCAAACTGGACACAAGCAAAACGGACGAGAATACGGGTACTCGGGATTTAACGAAACTGTCAATTCTCGAAAACGAAAGGAAAGTCCGCCGAAGAATCGTTTCTTCGACTTTCTTCCCGGTTTCGGATCGATCGGTTTATTTCGAGAAGCGTTTTCGCACTAATTGCGTACCGTGCAGTTGAAGCATTGGCTGTGGTAATTATTGTTCAGGGCCTCTACCCAGCGATCACCAGCCTCGACGGGGAATCCGCACGCGAAACACTTTGTCGTGAACAGCTCGTTCCAATCTGCAACGATGAAACAGAAACGGGGAAAAGAAACGTGATTATTTTGTCGAGTGAAAAGGGGACGGGGAAACGAGTCTCGGTCTCGGTTTCAGGGTATCGAACCAACCGGCTTCGCAGTATGGCAGTCCTTCTTCGAGGAAGAACGGGCTGTTGCCGAACAGTTTGCCGCAGTACGAGCACTTGAAGCATTCAGGGTGGAAGTGCTTTCCAATCGCGTTCAGGCAGTCCTGGAACACCGAAGAAACGATATTATTAACACGTCGACTGTCGTACGAATTTTATGCGATTAGCGTTACCGATAACAATCGTTTGTTACTTGGTAATGAACTTCCCATCTTACTCTATAATCCAGCTACCTTCAGCTTTAACAAATTGACGTTCGGTGATCACTAAACTGCGGATCATTATTCGAAATAAAAATTGTCTGCGTCCGTTGCGAGCGATGGGAGCCATGATGCATATTTAATTAAATAATTACCGATAACAATCGTTAGTTACTTGGTAATGAACTTCCCATCTTACACTATAATCCAGCTACCTTCAGCTTTAACAAATTGACGTTCGGTGATCACTAAACTGCGGATCATTACTCGAAATAAAAATTGCTGCGTCCGTTGCGAGCGATGGGAGCCATGATGCATATTCAATGAAATAATTTTTAATAATATGTAATTAAATAGTTTTACACGTTCAAAATAGTACATCTTTGTTCTTGAATTATCTCAATTTTTCTCCGTTTTAAATTGCATCAACTCGTTTTTATTACAAATTCATAAAATCCGCAGTGTAATGGTCACCGTGGCGTTCAACGTGTCAAGGTACGCGTAGGTGTCTTTTCGAAAATGTCCAAGGACAAGGAAATCGTACAAAGGGTTAGGAAAATTCTGTAAAATGCCGGGAAATATGAAACGAGCAGGGTGAACCTAAGAGTTTCAGCGGTTTGGATTTCGGTTTTCGGATGGAGTACTCACGCCTTTGATCTTGTTGTTGCATTTGTTGCAGCTCGGGGCGATGAAACGTTCGAAACAGTACTCGCAGTAGAGTTGTCCCTTCTCCTCGACGAACCCGATGTCCTGAAGGGGTCGACGGCATTGCGTGTTCACGCAGACAAAGTGTTCGGGACACCAGATTTGTCCCAGAGCGGTGATGAACGGCCCCCTGAGGCACGCGCAACAAACGCCATTACTTTTCGCGGTCGTTCCACGCGGATTTGGCGAGGTAAAGCAGATCCAAGCACAACAAAAACGACAATCGACAAAAGCCAACGGAAACATGTTCGTTCCGTGATCGTTCGAACACGAAACGGAAAACTATATACAGTGATTTATTACCAGACTGTCGGAGTTTATGCGTTTAAGACGAAAACGAGTAAGTGTAATTATACAGTGACGAGCAAACGTGTAAACACACTTCGCTAGTTTTACGTGAAACGTGATAATACAACCTATTTTTCAATTGAATGATAAAGATTAGGTACTAATAATTACGAAGTGGTAAACAAAACACAGCAGTTTATTTTCGTTAATATTAATGATATACGGAATGTTTATCGAAAATAGGGAATGGAGACAATTTTTACAGTTTTGCACTTTAATTGTGCTCGTGGAAATAAAGTTTTAAATTAATATTTTGTCCATTTCACTTTTTTGTACTGCTTCTAGCCTGCGTGGCATACTATCTATTAAATTTTTAATAATTTCCGGATCAATGTTGTACCATTCTGTCCTTTTCCACAATTCATGAACACCTGAAGGTGGATTGTCATATTTTGCTAGCCTTCTTTTCACAATTGACCACAAATTTTCGATTGGGTTCATATCTGGACTTTGTGCTGGCCACTTCGTCACAGAAAACTTTTGATTTCCTAGCCAAGTTTTTGCTATCTTTGCAGTATGCTTAGGGTCCCCGTCTTGTTGAAATTCTACTTCATCTTCAGCAAATTCGATAGAATTAACTACAGAAGGTAAATTATTTTGCAAAATATTTAAATAATGCTCTTTGCACGTGATACCTTCTATCCGAACTAAGGGACCAGCACCCTTATGAGTAAAACAACCCAAACACATAATTGAGCCACCCCTGAACTTCATAGTTTGTTTTATGCTACTCGCTTGATTACTATTTTCGGATGAAGTCCAGTTCCAAGACCCTCCATCAGATTCAAATCTATTAATTTTTGTTTCGTCGGACCATATAACTCTTTTCCAATCTTCTGTTGTCCACTCTTTGTATGTACGAGCAAATTTTGTTCGTAGTTTAATATTTTTGTCTGGAAGAGCCGGTTCTTGAAGAAGTTGACACCCATCATAGGTTTTCTTTATTCTTGCAACAATCGTATGACTTACACCACATTTTACTGCAATTTGCCGCAGTGAAAAACTTTTATCGCACAATGAAATGATACTGTTTCTTTTATCCGCACTAAGTGGTTTCATCTTGACTTAGGCGTGTCAACTAACTTTCAAATAGGAGAAAAACTGTGTAAACACACCAGTCTGAACGTGTCTCACTATAGTTGGCTATCAGTGTTTGTTGACAATCTCATTTTCCTAGCATTTGTGTACTATCTTGACTCTGACGATACATGCAAAACTGTAAATATTGCTTGACATCCTTATTTTTGCAAAATATTATATATATATTGTTAATATTATCTAACATAAACTGTTATGTTTCGTTTATCACATTCAATTATTATTACCTAAGCTTTATCATTCGATTGAAAAATAGGTTGTATTATCACGGTTTATGTAAAACTGGCGAAGTGTGTTTACACTTTTGCTCGTCACTGTAAGTAGCAAAAATATTGGAAAAATTTAAAGCCACTGTTATATTATTTTGAATTTGCTGAACACAATGAGAAGGAAAATATATGTCTATTTCACTTCGGTTCGTTGCAATTCAGGTGACAAATTTTCATTTTGCATAAAGATCCGTACTCTATTACCGATTTACACAGAGTATGTCTCCCGATACAATTGTTGGCATAATCCGAGAATTCACTGTATATAGTTTAGGAAACGTCAATCGCGGTCGAGTGTCTCTGCTTTTGTATTGTATCCCGTATAAATGGATTACAAACCTTGTACACTGTTTGTCGTTTTTACAGCAGACTGGTTTCACGAGGAGACCGTTCGACTTGCGATTAGTATTTTCCCCGTTGGCTGTTAACATCGTGCAAAGAGGGAACACTGTTAATCACGTCGCAACAAAATCATACAGTTATCGCAGGTATTGAATACTTCGATGCGGGTGCCGAGTATACTCGTCGGAAACGGATGGCCACGTTCCTTGTTCAATGTCCATTTATACAGCTAGGCGTGCTTGCTCTGCTTTCGTCGAGTATACTCGTCACCGCTTCGGGGAGCCCGGGACAAGTTGATTCTTCGAATCTTCCTCTGACTAACAAGCCTCAACTATCTAGCCACACATTGTTCCACGTGTCCAGATAACACTGTCCAACACCAAAAAAATTTTGCAATACCTGTTGGGTGATTCTTGTACACTTTGTCATCCTAAAACCGAATCTGAAAGTAGAATTGCTCCATCACGCAACGTTTTCGAAAAATTTTGGTTTTTGTAAAAATGCCCGATTTTGATACGAAACGACGTGTTACGCAAAAACTAAACACGCGAGAAAGTTCAAATTTGAGTCAAGAGATAGAGGGGACTCTCCTCTACATATTCATATAGTCAATTATATTTTTATGTACTTCCTAATAGTTGTAAATGGTTGTTAAAGTTTGAAAATGTGCCGACGCGGGTACTTTGTACGCTCTATTTTTGTATTTATGTGAAAAATCCTTTATCTAGCAGGAATTTACTATACAGGAATGCATTCTACAGACATTTCTGGTAAAGAAACCATTCACGAAAAGTATTTGGTTCCCTTAATGTACGAGAAGGATCAGAAAATGTTAATTGACAGCGTGTGCGCGACGCGTTCGCGCCAGACGGCCATTGCAGCCTTTTCGCGACTCGCCAGGGCCGTCGCTATGCGTAGTCGACGTTGGTACCACTCAAGTATGTCTTTGCTTACTATGCTTAATTAAATACATTTTTTTTTGTCTTTTTGGGTGCCAATCATTACAAAAGATTATAAAAATACGAGTTATATTCACATTTCATTGTGGAAATGCTTAATAAAGAAAATTGACCGCAGCAATGCGGTGACTGGAAAATTTTATTTTCAGTAATTGTTGTCTTATTTTTGTAATTGTAATACCAATGGACATTCAAGATTCTTCCGATTAAAATAAGTCCAAACACTATGTAAATGGGACAATTTTTATCGCTTTTATTGATCGAAGTACATAATTAAGACATAGATCGCTCTATATTAAATCGATAAAATCTCGCGGAAGTGTATAAATCGGCCGGACTGTTTTTGTTATATTCATGACGAAATTATTTTAAAATCAAAACAAGGAATACAATTCCAGCATTAATCTTTCATCAAGATATTTCAACAATGGAAAAACGTTACAAAGGAAAAGACTTATGTGCGGATGCTTGCTGATTACTGCTGGACACTTATTATTGAAAATCGGGATACCAGGAACAAACGTCAAGCAAGGCGGAAACATTTTTAATTTGTTTACATCAGAAATGGGTAAGTTTTTGTATTCAATTTTCTTTATTAAGCATTTCCATATGAAATGTGAATATAACTCGTATTTTTATAATCTTTTGTAATGATTGGCACCCAAAAAGACAAAAAAAAATGTATTTAATTAAGCATAGTAAGCAAAGACATACTTGAGTGGTACCAACGTCGACTACGCATAGCGACGGCCCTGGCGAGTCGCGAAAAGGCTGCAATGGCCGTCTGGCGCGAACGCGTCGCGCACACGCTGTCAATTAACATTTTCTGATCCTTCTCGTACATTAAGGGAACCAAATACTTTTCGTGAATGGTTTCTTTACCAGAAATGTCTGTAGAATGCATTCCTGTATAGTAAATTCCTGCTAGATAAAGGATTTTTCACATAAATACAAAAATAGAGCGTACAAAGTACCCGCGTCGGCACATTTTCAAACTTTAACAACCATTTACAACTATTAGGAAGTACATAAAAATATAATTGACTATATGAATATGTAGAGGAGAGTCCCCTCTATCTCTTGACTCAAATTTGAACTTTCTCGCGTGTTTAGTTTTTGCGTAACACGTCGTTTCGTATCAAAATCGGGCATTTTTACAAAAACCAAAATTTTTCGAAAACGTTGCGTGATGGAGCAATTCTACTTTCAGATTCGGTTTTAGGATGACAAAGTGTATAAGAATCACCCAACAGGTATTGCAAAACTCGAAAAAAGTTTAATTTTGTTGGACAGTGATAATTACAATTGCATTGTACCAACTCGTCCCGGTCTT
Organism: Halictus rubicundus; assembly: GCF_050948215.1. NCBI lineage: Eukaryota > Metazoa > Arthropoda > Insecta > Hymenoptera > Halictidae > Halictus > Halictus rubicundus. The sequence continues at coordinate 26,218,695 of NC_135150.1, forward strand.
TGAAGATGAGCACACGGATGCGTACTTACGAAATTCAATAAAATTGTCCGAAGGATTAATCTCGGTGAAAACAAAAACAACACAGGAACAAAACCGATGCAAGATCGTGTCCCGATCTTCCGGTTTCACCTAGTCGTTGGCCCAACGACGTCGCGACAATGGATCACAATCGAGTTGCGATCGTGAGAGCAACAAGCTGGCAAGAAAACGAACCAGGAGATAGGAGGGGGTAGAAACGGACGGAAAACAAAACAAAACAAAACAAAACAAACTGGAGCGAACAAAGAAACAAACGGAAGAACGCAGGCGAGCAACAGGCAACAGGCATAGTACCTGACGTAGGAGTTGCAATGAGCGCAGAGGGGCACTCTCGATCCCGGTCCGCCTGCTTGATTCAGGATGCCTCGTCCGCGTTTCGGCGCGCTGCTGCCGGCGAACGTTCCGCTCTTGGAGCCAAGGCCACCGACACCGGTACCTAGATCCGGGTGGGATGACAAATTTGGTGGGTCTACTAAACTTTGGGTGTTTCTAGAGGGAGAACAGTGGAGACCGTCCTGGCAGTCATTCTGGGTCTCGCATCGCTTCCCGGATTGACAGCGGGTGTTGATCGAACACTGGCTGCCCGACTGACAGCGGGTCTGGGTGGAGCGGTAAGAGGAGCTCTGGGTCTTGCAACAGTAGCTCTTGGTCTCGCAGCAGCTCTTGGTTTTGCACGAGTCGGTCTGTGCCTGACACTGAGACTGCGGCGGAGCCTGAGCTTGGGCCTGGGGCTTGTACAGTTGAACGGTGGGTACTTTGTTGGCAGTTTTGCAGGTCAGTCGCGCGAGCTGCCCACTCAGGTTAGTGCGAGGCTTGTGGATCGGTTCGAACGGGCTTCTCTGCGGACAGGAAGCTGGAGCTGGAGTCGGATTAGGATTCGGGTCATCGTAGGGGAACGGGATCTGCGGGAACGGAAGTTTCTTCATCGAAGGGGGTAAACCGGGCTTGGTGCAGGGCGCGATGCAGACGGAGCCGTCCTCGCACGGCGCCACGCAGACTCCGGAGTCCGGGCAGTTGGCGATGTCAAACTCGCAGGCGGATTCTCGGCCGCATTGGCCCGAGGGCTGCCCGCAGGTGCCCGGCCCGTCGAAGCAAGGAGACACGCAGACTCCGGAGCGATCCGCGGTCGGAACCACGCAGACTCCCGATTTCTTGCAGCAGGTGTTCGGTCCTTCGCAGGGGACCACCACCACTCCGGCCTTGGTACCCTTGTCGGAGTGCGCTTTGCAGGGCAAAACGGTCAAGCCGGTTTCCGGGCAAGACGTCGAAGCAGGAGTGCCGTAGCTGACGTGACGCACTTCCGTCGAGCTGGTGTAGACGGGCTGCGCCGAGGTTGTCTTCGAGGCTAGAGGACACGGCAGCGAGGGCTTCGACGGGCTGGTCCTGCCTATCGCGCACACGCTCTCCGCCGGTTTCTTCTTCGGCTCCGGCAACGGCCTCGCCGGAGCTCTTCTCTCGCACCGCTCGAAGTCCTCGACGACCTCGAGCGACCTCTTCACCACCGACTGCTTCTGCTCGCTGGTCTCCTCGCTGGTCATCAGACGTTTCTCCTGGAACTGCGCGTGAACAGCGTCCGTTGGTCCGCGATCGAGATCGTCGGTCTGCTTCTCGTCGAAGTCCACGGTCTTGGTGGCCGCGTACTCCGCGTGTCTGTGTCCCTCGTCGGTGTCCTCGTCGACCTTGTAAGAGACGCTCTTTTTCGTGGGGAAGTGCACGGCGGATCGTTTCGCCGGCGGATCCTCTCTGATCCGAGGGGCCTGCGCCTTCACGTAGCAAGGAGGCGGCGTGGGTGGCCCCTGTGCCGGGGACTTGCATCTTCCCGGCGTGGGGGTCGGTGTTCTGCTGGACGGCTGGTACGTGTGACTCTCGACCGCGGTCTTCCTCGTGGCCACCAGGTGTTTTTGGTAACTGGGGATCGTGTCCGGCTTTTTCAGAGCGGCGGTGATGCATTTGCTGCTGGGCGTGGCCGGTCGGGGCGACACCGAGACGTCTCTCAGCTTGAAGTCGGGCGGCGGGGTCGGCAGAGGTCGAGGCTTCACAGGGGACGGAGGAGGTTGAGGATCCCTCGGTCTGCCTTCGCCGTAGAGGATGTCCGACGGCGGAAGATGGACGCTGCCCCTGTCGCTGTAGAGCGCCGGCGTCCCCGGTCTGCTCCCCACGTTCCTGTCTTCCGGTCCGATCTCCCGGCTGAGGGGAGTGTAGGAACGCTCGGGAGCGATCATCAACGCCTGCTGGAACGGCGAGATGGGCCTCACGTCCTCCTTCGGCGGCGCCTTCGGTTTACACCTACGGTTCAAGTAGACAGTCTCCTCCGTGTACACCTCCTTCACGCTGGACGACGTGCTCAGAGGCGTGAACGGTCGATCAGGCGCGGTGGTCAACGCGTTCACCATCTCGGACTTCCACTCTTTAGGCGTGGAGTTCTGGATGGCGGAGTGGGGGATCGGTTTCGGGCCCGTGTCCGTCTGCTTCACGAACTGCACGTGCTTCTTGTTGGACTCCATCACCTCCTGCGTCGGCGGGTACTTGTTGCAGACCTGTTTCGACCTGGAGGTTTGCTGGTCCCGCAAGCTCTGGTGAACCTCGACCTGCTCGCGCAGGCTCTTCTTGCGCTCGTCCTCGTCCACGTTCTTTCTTCTGACGCGCTCCTGCACCAGGACCTCCTCGGTGATCTCCTCGTAGGTCTCCTTGATCAGTTTCTTGCGACCCGGTGTGTCGCTCTCCTCTTCCGTCACCCTCTCTTCGCGCACCACGGTTCTTCCCAGAGGTTGCTCTCGAACCTCTTCGACGATTTCCTCGTCGAAGGTGACGTGCCTGCTGCTTCGTTCCTCCTCCTCCTGTCTTCTACGCTCCTCCTCTTCGCGTCTTCTTCTCTCCTCTTCCTCCCGTTTCTTCCTCTCCTCTTCTTCCTGCTTTCTTCTCTCTTCCTCCTCCTCCTCTCTCTTTCTCTCTTCCTCCTCCCGCATGGCCTTCTCGAGCATCTGCTGCACGTCCACCGCGGACGTCACAACCTCCTTCGACTCGACCACAGTTTTCTCCTCGGACTCCTTCACCTCTCTGTCGACGTGGGTCGCCGTGGTCCTGGTGTACCTCTCCTCGGACTCTTCGATCATCGGAGTGGAGGATCTCGCCGGTGACGGTCTTCTCGGATCGACGGTCTTCTCGAAGGTCATCGTCTTCTTGACGTGCACACCGTCGTGGTCCTCCTCCGAGGTCTCGGTGATGAAGTCGTGCTCCCCGATGCCTTTCTCGTCGCCCTCCTCCTCGCCCGCGATCTCGTCCGCGGCTCTAAGATCGGTGACCTCCTTGTCGATCTCGGTGATCTCCTCCTTCGCTTCCTCCTGCCTGATCGCCGGCTGCGTCGGCAACGGCGGCTTCTCGCAGACGGTCTGCTCCCGTCGACAGACTTTCGAGGAGTAGGAACGATGCTCCTCGCGGAACGGTTGGTTCCTCTCGCATATTCGCTCGCGCTGGCAGATCTCCTTCTGATGGAACTGCTTGCAGACCTTCGGCTGCTCGGTCGCGTAGCTCTGCTCGTACAGGTTGCCGCCGGTGGACACGGTGGCCGTCCACGGCTTCGGGATCGGCTGGGCGATCCTCGTCGGCGTCAACGATCTTCGGACGCTGTCGGTCGAGCTCGGCCTCGAGGTGATCTCGCTTCTGGATTGCCTGTCGGCGGAGGTCGACGAGCTCTCGACCAGCTCGACCTTCCTGTAAACCGGTCCCGGACAGCTGATCCGATCCATCGGGTCGTACTCGAAGCTACCCCAATGCCTGGTGACGGTCTCGACCTCTTGGTCGGTGCACTCGGCCCTCTTCTTCTTGTTCAGGGCCCGCTCGCACGCCTCGATGCAGGCCTTCTTCTCTCTGACCGCCGGTTTACCCCTTCTGTCGAGCGCGGGATTCAGGTCGATGTACAAAGGACTGGCGGTGGGATAGGTGATGTCCTCGATCGGTTTCGTCGGTGGCCACGCGAGGCTCTTCGACTTGACCGAACTCGATTGACGAGCGGTCTTGGTCTCCTCCTCGACCAGCTCGTAATAATAGGACTTTTCCTGGGTCTCTATCGTATTCTCTGGGATTCGAACGTGACCCGTATATGGGACACGGTGGGTTGTGGGACAGGGGGATAGAGAGAGACGGCGGACACGATCGAAAGCGGGATCGAACGTACGACAAACACAGAAACACGGAACAACGTTTTTGTAAGGCATGCGACACGTTTCGACGGCAGACAGGCGACAGATTGATATAACGACACAGGGCGTGTTTCGGGTCGTACACAGGGGGTGAGTTAGAAAGAACGACAACAAAAAAAAAAACAAAGAAATCAGCCGTGAGTAAGAAGCACATTGAGCGGCTCGTGCCCGCGATCCGCTCGCGTCTAACGCGAGATCATCGTAACCGTCGATCATCTGTTGCGAATCATGTTTCAGACTGGGTGGGTCGCGGGCACGTCCAGGATGCCTAAATGAAAAGAAGCGCAACTTAACAAGAAAAGAGAGCGATTTACGGCGGTGAACGTCGTCGCGGAGGCGACTGGCTCCGAACGGACAGAAAGCGTCGGCGAAGCGGGAAGCTCGTGGTTGATGGTCGATCCACGCGGTTTTTTCGCAATGTTGTCAAGCGTTACGTGAGCGAGCAGTCGCATCTCTTTCGGTGATCGATCCGGATCGACGATCAACGGTTAAACGTAGCGTCCGATCGACGCGATAAGTACTCGAGCCCAGAAAATCTGGCCACGAGACCTCCGGAGCGTTAGCATCTCGACCTCGAGTTCCCCTCGAAAGCTACGACGCGAGAGAGAGTGAGAGAGAGAGAGAGAAAGAGAGAGACGAGGAAGGCAGCATGGTTTTGATTCGCGACATATCGTATCTCTGTTTCGGAGGAACTTGAAGACGCGTGCGTCGCGGTTGTCACATGAAATTTGGAGAAAAGGAACAACATGTATCGAGCGAAGAGCTTGCTCGGCTTGGCTGTCGCTTTATTTCGTAATTCCACTTCAAATCTCTCGACACTCTTCGAGGAAACACTCGTCGATATGGTTCACGACGTTACCCATCCCGAAACACGTGATTCGGCTGCAGCGGATAAATCGTTCACGCTGGAACTACCGAACGGTCGAAACGACCGGTTCGCGATCGGTCTCTCTCATCCGGAGAACAGGCGTTCTTCGGGGTTTTCAAAGGCGAATACAGTGATTTCTCTATATACAGTCAGTTCCATAAGCACGCTCTTAAAAATCGCATAACTTTGTCAACATTGGAGTATACTACTTGAATTTCTTTTTGAGAAGTTCGAACAATTGGATCACCAAATAACGTGAGAAGAATGTTTCATTAAAATTGCAATTGGTCGAGATTACAGAGAAAGTACTAAAAGTTGTATTTTGCAACTTTTTTGTGCGGGCTTATATTAAAAATTTAAAAAGTAAGTTTTGTACGTCTGTATCAATTGTACATATTCTGAATATTTCAACTAAATCGGTCAACATTGCTACAAACGTTTAACGATGAAAGCTTAAGGGCGAAAGTCGCAGAATTTTGGCCTCCTCAGATCATGTTGAAACATCTGTAGGTCATTGCAACGTTGACCGATTTTGATGAAATTCTCAGAACATGTATAATTCATACGGATCTACAAATCGTACTTTCTAAATTTTAAGTCCACATAAAAACGTTGCAAAACACAACTTTTAGTATTTTCTCTGCGCTTTCGACCAATTGCAATTTTTGTGAAAAATTCTTTTCACTTTATGTAGTGATCCAATTGTTCTAACTTCTGGCAAGACCCGTGTTGTTGGCATATATCGAGAATTCACTGTATACTGTGCGAATAAGTCGTTGTTTTCCTTTAATCCTAGACAATGAAACAGTCGTACTAATAGTCCAGCGACTCCCGTTACTTTTGCGAATTCGAAATGTTCTTGTAATAATTTGTAGTGTACGAGTCGAACGATTAGTTACAGAGCAACACTGATTTACTTATCTAGAGTTAAAGAGAAATCAGAATTCCGAAATTTTTCTAATTTTTCATTTTCTGGGACATTGCCGACGATAAAGAACTTCTGATCGGCGTACCCGTAAAATAGATGGTGGTACAAGTTCCACTGTGAAAGTATTTCGGAAAAAAAAAATAGTTCGAACCTATTACGCTTGGGTTCGAATTGATTCGAACGTTTAAAGTAATTGAAAGCTACGTGCAAGCGACGTAGACGATTAAAACGAGCGAATTTCTTGCGAGAAGGAAGAAACGTGAAACCGGTCGGTTCGAGCAGGCGGAGGTAATTATGGCGCACGAGTAGTGTTCCTGATTTCTCAACATTTTTCATTTCTCGAGAATTTATGTTAAAATAAAAAAATATTGGCAAACTTATAATATTTGGAATATCGTTAATAATATTTATCGAAAGGGCGAAAAACTTTAACTCGGTGATTAGTCCTGTTCAATATGTACAGGGTGTATAAAAATTATATGTCACGACCACCATAGCGTGATTCTACACCTCTGAATCGGTGGAAATCTGTTAAAAAAATGCACCGCAAAATTCACCTTGACCTTGCAAGACAAGGTCAAAGTGTCGACAAATTTTCTTTTATTGCATCGTATAGTACTCATCACTCAAATTTTTCGATACTTTGACCTTAAGTTTTGAGATCAAAATAAATTTTGCGGTGCATTTTTTTCACAGATCTCCACCGATCCGGAAGTGTAGAATCACGCTATGATGGTCGTGACATATAATTTTTATACACCCTGTACATAAAAACAAGGAAAAAATAGACGCTAAATGTAACCGATTTTATTTCTTTAAAACCAAACTTTTATAAAGTGAAACGTTACGCTTTTGTTTTGAAATGGCTTCTTAAGAAGCATAATGCGTCTAATGTAGAATCAGACAATCTACTTCTTTTTTTTGTAACAAAATCTGTAGCCGTAGAAAAATTTCTTTCATTTTGTGTGGACGTTGGTTTCATCGTATACAGAACATCCAAAAGTTGCTGAAGATTGGGTGTACTTTTTCCAGGGACTCAAAAATTTGGAATTCCTTTGTTAGAGTCCGGAATTTATTTTCTTCCGCCGCTAAACTCTTGACACTAAATTCTCGAAGGCTGTCTGCAATTTCTAATTCTAACTGTTTTTCCAGTGATAGTTCCTCGTTCTGAGAATCTGAAAGTTTTTCACTATTTTCACAAGAATCATTGTTATATTTTCCAAAAAGTCTGCTTGGAATTTGTTTCGCCATTTTATACGTATCTGCCTTGGATGTTAAATAAAAAAATGTATCTTCTGAATCTTTTTGCAGAGATTCTGGATTATGCAGATATTTTATAAGGGATAGAACAATCTTATCTCTTCTTTTAGATATTTCTTCTTTAATAACAAGAAGCTCATTACTCAATTCAGTATTCAGTGTTTCTAAAGTTCTAAATAAGAATTTCAGAGAATTTAAGAATTTATATGTTATCAAATAAATGAGATTCATAAGAATTTTCCTCGATTGAAATTTCTCGAGAAGTACTGGAATCTCTCGAGAAATGAGAAATAATCAATTATAAAATTTCTCGAGAAGGAACACTACCCGAGACTCGAAGAACGCTTTCAGGTTTGCGTGGACCGAATCACGATGTTCGGGACAGCGAGAGGGGAGATCGTGAACGTTGAATATAATAATTGTCATATATAGATATAATCGGATATCGTTCGATTCGGCTGTCAGCACAAGGACGACGACGACGGCGCAGTCGAGAGCTACCGATTCATGCGAACGTGAGGGAGAAGGGTCTGGGTTTCGGGTTGAAAGATGGACCGGCTGAAAAAAGATAAGAAAAGAAAAAATTATGACCCAGGAAAGGTATGCTTTGCTGGTCTCGTAGCACGAATTCAAGATTCCCAAACTGTGCTTATGCTCGCCGCGAGATCCGAGATCGTTAAATAGCGTTGCGCTCGGTGATTTTCGTTCGTTCGATGAAAACTCGAAAGCTCGACTCGCGAGAGACAAGAGAGAACGAGAAAATAGCAACGCGGGAAAAGAACAAAATACAAACACGCGCGGATATTTTTACTCAAAGTGTTTTTCTCTCTCTGTGTGTGTGTATATATATGTGTGACGTTCGTTACGTAAGTTCTCGACGCGGACTCGAATACTCGTCCATTCGCTATCCGGGTCTCGACAGAATCGTCCCAATTTCGTTTCGATCGGTCCGCATCATGGTTGCTCGATACACGTCCGCGTTGTATAAATAATCGTCGACGAAACGTGCATCACCGGTTCCCCGATGAGTCGTGCGATCGTGATCGAGAATGATGAGAATGACATGCGAATGTGTGTGTCGCAGCTCTCAGAACCCGCCGTCGACACGTCGCGCGTCGCTCGTCGCGAGGAACGACGATCGGATGATGCGATTCTCCAGTTCCATTGTCAATTATGAGAGAGAAAGAGAGAGAGAGAGAGAGAGAGAGCTTGCAAATCGAAGACAAAGGCTGATGATCCACGATCCAGCACGGATCGAATCGGATCGGATCGTCCTCGTTGGATGAACCGCGAAACGGGAACGAGATCGATGACGAAGGGGGCTGCGAGTAGATGAAAAGAAAAAAAAGTATGCGAGTACGCAAGCCAAATGGAGCGTGTACATATTAGCCAAAGCTCGAAACTCGGTCAACAGGCTCGCATCTATTCGCCGTACCTGCGAAGGGTGTGCTTTTTGGCTTTGGCAGGCCGGAGATCAGACCTATTTGCAACAATCGAAGAGCAAAGTCAGGCCAAGGATAATAGGCTGGCTCGCCGTCAGGATTACACGATCGAGCGGAGATCGTTCCTCTAGATACCACGGAAAACTCGTGTGCTCTCCGCGCTTGTCATCGGCGCGCGGATTTATTTCCCCCTTGCTTTTCTCCTTTCCGAAAGCACACTGGCGTGCCCGGCGCAATTATCCTGCTGATTGGTCGCCGTATCGCGTCGCGACAACCAATTTCGTGCATGTTCGAGACCAGGCACAAGCACCTGCTACTTTGGCGTCTCTACGAGCCTCTTAAACTAGATTCCGCGAGCACCGAGACCGGGAACCATCTCCTACGGTTCTCACTGTACCAAGCTTTCGGGTACGAGCCCTGTCCTTTCGAAACAAAAATCCTATTTAAGGGAGCCGGCAGGCATTTGGCCTTGACTGTCACGCTATGTTACGCTGTGCCTTTTTCTAGACGTTTCACGTCTTAAATAAGTAAGTAATCAATCAAAAATGCATACCACCGTGTTTGTACATGTCTTTGCTACGTCTGTCCAGAGCCTTTTCTTCGATACGAACACTAAATCTCCCGAAATTAAGAGAATCTCTCTGCGGCAGCCATCTTGTGACGTCATACCTGCTTCAGAAAGCGAGTTTTCTGCCGAATATTACAAATTACTCGACGATGAGGCAGAAATTCGCAATTTGGGCTCCATACAGACGTGGATTGGACTTTTGGGAAACACAAGTGACCACTTTTAAACTGCTCGTTGCAATATTGAAGCGTCAATTTGTCAAGATTTTGACCCTTGCGAGTTCATATACGTATATCGCAGAGAGATTCTCTTCGTTTCGAGAGATTTAGTGTTCGTATCGAAAAAAAGTCTCTGGGCAGACGTAGACTTACTTATTTAAGACGTAAAATGTCTAGAAAAAAAGGCACAGCGTAACATAGCGTGACAGTCAAGGCCAAATGCCTGCCGGCCCCCTTAAGGAGCCATCGTCTTCTTAACACTAGATTTGCGGGGCCCGGCAAAATGGCGGATTCTAATACTCTTAATTCACGAATATTGAGATTGCAAAGATGCATCCGTGAGGAGCTATTTGACAAATTGATTTCTCTGGGTATATATTATTAACACTAGAACTACCACACCAGTCGAAATGGCTGGTTTGACAATTTTATTTTAAAATTCCTACTTCATGTTCTATTTTTTCTCCGCAATGATGTAATGACTTTTGCAGGGATAGCTAAAGGAATAATGTTATAATAAACTTTAATTTTGTTTTATTCATTTAAAATGAAAGTAAATTTTTATCATGGCTACTTATACCAGTACCAGTCAATTTGACTGGTGTGAACTTATTGAACCGTATAGTATGAAGGGAAGGACCATAACAACCGACAATTTTTTTACAAGCTTGTTGCTGGCATATAAATTATTAGCCAAAAGAACCACGAAGGATAGCTTCTTTATATATCAAGAAGAAGGATAGCATTGCTCGCTTTTCGTCGCTGCTGTATCGATCAAATGCGATTACACTCGCAATTTATAAAAATGAGCCGAAGAAGAAAGTTTTTATCCTGAACTCAAAACATAAAACCGTCGAAATTGGAAAACGCGAAAAGGGCCTACCTGAAACGGTCGAATTTTATAATAAAACAAAATTTGTGGTAGATATAGCAGACGAAATGGCAAAAAAATATGGCGTGAAGTCGGGATCAAGAAGATGGCCATTTCAAGTATTTTTTAATATTTTAGATTTAGCTGGCATAAATGCCTGGATTTCATGTAAAGAAACCACAGGTGAGCAGATATCCGGAAAAGATTTTATGTTTCAATTAGCAGATGAACTTGCCGCTGACTATGAAAAATCACGGATAGAACAAAGAGCATCTGAGATCCAAAGTACGTCAAAGAACTCACCTTATTCACGCAATTGGTGTCGGATAGGGTACTGTAATAATAATAAGACTACCACCATTTGCAATCTTTGTAAACAATATGTATGCGGAAAATGCACGCAGAAGAAACTTTACGGTTGTAAGAACTGTGACGAATGATAACTTTTGTACCTAATAATTTAAGTTATATTTGTATTTTATTTATTCTATTACGTTTATTATTATTATTATTATATTATACTTCTTATATTTACCAATGAAAATTTATTTTAATATTCTTGTTACCAAAGATTTTGGTACTAAATATTCTTCATTATTGTACTTATTGTTATTATTCTAGTTGTTATTATATAGTTTTCATGATCTCAGAACATGCAGTTCCTTTTGCAAGACAATAATAAATCAGTAAATATGAAAATATTCTACTATTACGTATTTTTTAAAGACCAGTCATTCTGACTGGTTTTGGTAGAGATAGCTACGTCTCAACTGTCGGTAGTTCTAGTGTTAAAAAAATCGCTACAGATTTTGATAGATTCATGTTATTTTCACAAGGAAATGTAAAATAGTCATTTTTAGTGCTCCGTAAACCTACCGTTAAGAGCGTCCGAATATTATGACAAGCGATTGCTATCAACTTCATAAAACCTGAACGGATCCGAAATGTTCTGAAGCTGAACTGGACATTCAATTCGTTCCCTACGGGTTGGGACGACAGACGACGACGAAGCCTTTGGAGAAGCGGGTCAAAATAGACCCGGACACTGTTGGCAGTTTATCTCTATTTTCTTGCAAACACATGACTGGAGGAAATATAAGCATAAATATAAATTTGATCTATTTTTCAGGTAATGACTGAAGAATTCGTCGTAACTACGAAAGGAGTTGCACTCGAGATTCCTATCAAAAGTTAACGAATAATAGGTGCGAACTTTGGGTAGCCCGTTCTGTTCTAAACCGAAAGCAGTAAAATACAGATTTTGCTTTCTTTCAACGAGCCTAACTCATTTCGCGCAGGCCTCTTCTTTCCGGAAAGCGTGCAAACAGTGGAAACCGTAGGGCGTCGCACTTCGAAAATCCGGAGCGGAATTTTCGGAACGTTGTTCCCCGCGGGGAGCAATTCCTCTGGCGTGCGAGACGGATTCTCGTCGCGCCGACGAGGCGGCCAACGAGGTTGCATAACGGAATTATGCAACTATTGTCGGGATCGGCGGGAAACTTCCGATTCGATTCACGCGAGCGGAGAACCGCCGTGGAAATTCGAAACATTCCCCGTGCCAGCGATACGATTTTCTCCGCGAATGGAGGAGAACTTACCGGTCACGGTCTGACTCTGAGGTCGCGGCAGAGTGCTGCTGCCCGAGTTGATCAGCGGAGGAGGCGACGACAGATTCGATGGCAGAGTGCTGGATCCTCCGAACGGCTTCGGACCAATCAGGTTGTTCGAGGTTGGCGCCTGTGTGCGGTACAAAATTACTTGGTTACTCTCTGCGCCCTCGGCGTCTCGTTAGACCGTTCTCGCATCGACGAACGAACCGATTTCGACTTGGCCGTTCCTCTTTCTACCGTGCATTCCAAATCCAGAGTCAATTCCAATTAAATTTCTAACGATTAAATCAAAGGACCAGCTCTGTTACATTGGAAACATCGGAGAGACTGGGTCTGCAAGAGTTACCCTCAAAGATGTACTTAAAGAATTGTTAAATAAAGACGTACATCAATTTTAAGCATCATCGATACTACAGTTGAGTCCATTCCAATTAAATTTGTAACGATTAAATCAAACGACCAGCTCTCTTACATTGGAAACATCGGAGAGACTGGGTCTGCAAGAGTTACCCTCAAAGATGTACTTAAAGAATTGTTAAATAAAGACGTACATCAATTTTAAGCATCATCGATACTACAGTTGAGTCCATTCCAATTAAATTTGTAACGATTAAATCAAACGACCAGCTCTCTTACATTGGAAACATCGGAGAGACTGGGTCTGCAAGAGTTACCCTCAAAGATGTACTTAAAGAATTGTTAAATAAAGACGTACATCAATTTTAAGCATCATCGATACTACAGTTGAGTCCATTCCAATTAAATTTCTAACGATTAAATCAAAGGACCAGCTCTGTTACATTGGAAACATCGGAGAGACTGGGTCTGCAAGAGTTACCCTCAAAGATGTACTTAAAGAATTGTTAAATAAAGACGTACATCAATTTTAAGCATCATCGATACTACAATTGAGTCCGTTCCAATTCAATTTCTAACGATTAAATCAAAGGACCAGCTCTGTTACATTGGAAACATCGGAGAGACTGGGTCTGCAAGAGTTACCCTCAAATATGTACTTAAAGAATTGCTGAATAAAGACGTACATCAATTTTGAGCATGATCAATACTACAGTTAGAAAAGTGATCAGTCCAAAAAGTATTAGCACGGTAAAATAGAGAATCGCTCGATGCGAAAACGCTCTCGGGCCTGACGATAGGAACAAAAAAGAAAAAGAAAAAGAACAACAACGCATACTGTGTGCATCGCATTCCGACAAGGAAAGAATAAAAAAAAAAAACCACAGACACAAACGCGAATATTCGTTAGGCGGTTAATCAGCTCGGAAACGACGAGACTAGGCGATACTTCGCTCCGCTGCCTTGATCGTGCTTCGATACGCGCACTGACACCATCGAGATAGCTCGATTATATACCGCGCACATCGGATAATCCGCGAGAAATCGTTCGCCGCGAACGGAGGAGGCTTCCGAGACCGGGTGAACGATCGATCGGCGATCGGAGGACCGGATCGCGATCGAGTTTTTCGGCGAGATCGAACATACTTTTCCGGAGAACATAGTCTGGTGGTCAAAGCAGCGGGACCGCGGTGCGCGCGATTCTCATCGGATCGGTAAGGACGTACCTTACGGAGTGTAAGGTTTCGAGTTGCGAGAGGCTTAAGACGGGCCGGGCCGGGCCGCGTTGGGACATTACCTGGACTGATCGGAAACTGGGTGGTTCGACGGGCGATGTGCCAAGGCGGGTGGGCTGCAATGCATAAAACGACAGAACGATGTCACGTGGCGGTGGTAATTAAAAAGGGGGAGAGATTTCGGGGGAGAAGCCGACCGCGCGCAGTCAACACGCACGCTCCCGATCGCGCCAGGCTAATTAGTCACCCGTACCGTTCGAAAAATAGATGATCGACGATCAAGATTGCCAGCCGATGGACCGATTGCTACGTCGAGTCAGCGAGAAGGAAGTCCGCGGATTCGAAGGACGACCCGGTCGAATATCATAACGATGACACCGATCGGAATCGATGTCGCAATCGTCCTACCGTCGTCGTCTTCCTCGAACTTGTTTCTCGTATACTCTTTCTTTCTTTTCTTTTTCTATCTATCTGTCTGTCTGTTTATCCGTATAGGCCGCGTTCTCGTTACGAGACGTGTCCGAACGAGATTAAATCTCTGTCAATCTTGCTCGTCGCGTATCAATTGGCCAACCGGTCGACCGAACACGTAAGCACCGTTGTTATGCGACATGGAAAACCTATGTATACGTCTATCTATTGCAGGTACGGCGCGCGGACGAATTCGGTTCGGTTCGGTTCGGTTCGGTTTGGTTCGAAGGTCCGTAGGATTAGAACGGAACGGTTTGGCCAACCTCTGTGCAACCGGTCTGTATGGTGATCGTGCTCGTAAACGTTTTCGATTCCCAGTGGCACTCGCCGTTCGTGATGCAGCCGTTCCTATTCAGGGACGATACTTGAAGATTCGGGGATCCGTAATCTGGACTCGAGCGATTGTAAGCCTGGAAAAGCGATTAGTGCAAAGCGGAGGCCACACACATACCAGGGTTAAGGGATGATATCGTTTATGGCGACTCGAATTTTCGACAGCGTTGCCGGCAGCGTTTCAGGATTCAAATTCGCGTGAGTACACACTAGTAGTGTTCCTTCTCGAGAAATTTTATAATCGATTATTTCTCATTTCTCGAGAAAAATGCCAGTATTTCTCGAGAAATTGAAATCGAGGAAAATTCTTCTGAATCTCATTTATTTGATAACATATAAATTCTTAAATTCTCTTAAATTCTTATTTAGAAACACTGAATACTGAATTGAGTTTCGACTGAAAGAAAGTCGAAGGTGAGTTTGAGTTTCGATTGAGTTTCACTGAATACTGAATACTGTATTGATTTGACTTTCTTGTTGTTATTAAAGAACTATCTAAAAGAAGAGACAAGATTGTCCTATCCCTTATGAAATATCTGCATAATCCAGAATCTCTGCAGAAAGATTCAGAAGATACATTTTTTTATTTAACATCCAAGGCAGATATGTATAAAATGGCGAAACAAATTCTAAGCAGACTTTTTGGAAAATATGACAATGATTCTTATGAAAATAGTGAAAAACTTTCAGATTCTCAGAACGAGGAACTATCACTGGAAAAACAGTTAGAATTAGAAATTGCTGATAGCCTTCGAGAATTTAGTGTCAAGAGTTTAGCGGCAGAAGAAAATAAATTCCGGACTCCAACAAAGGAATTCCAAATTTTTGAGTCCACTGGAAAAAGGACACCCAATCTTCAGCAACTTTTGGATGTTCTGTATACGATAAAACCAACGTCCACACAAAATGAAAGAAATTTTTCTACGGCTACAGATTTTGTTACAAAAAAAAAGAAGTAGATTGTCTGATTCTACATTAGACGCATTATGCTTCTTAAGAAGCCATTTCAAAACAAAAGCGTAACGTTTCACTTTATAAAAGTTTGGTAAAAGTTCCCAATATTTGTTTATTTCATTAAAAATTCTCGAGAATTCTCGAACGTGTATGCTGTTTCGTCGATTTCCTCACTCTTTGTTTCCTCGAGTCGATCGGTTTGGCAAACGAGCGGCCCGATCGTTCGAAGTGTATGGTTTCAGGAAAGGTATTCGTACGGTGAGCTAATTATAAAGAGACTCCGCATAACGGATACAGATGACGTAATATTTATTCTAATAGTCAAGGTAAGGAAGAGTATACTTTATACAGTGACTCCCAAAAATATTCGGACACTAGCTATAACTAACTTTACGACTTGATCGTTCGTTTGTTGATAAAGCAATCGTCCTGGAAATTGTTTCTGATAAACATAAGTAATTTATTTGAAAACTGTACATACATTCCATAATGAAAATTAGTAGAAGAAATAATGTACCATTTGTGGTTCACAAAAATATTCGGACAAAACTGTGTCGCCCCCATATGTCCGACATTGCAGTCAACGTGTTTCATAATTTGCTTGTCATACGAATACTTTTCGAAGCAGCCAATTAGTAATTCGAAATGGAAAGCTTGAGATGGAAGACCTTGGTGCACGAAACCGGGGAAATTCATCTTTTAGTGAAATTCAACTTGTTGAAGTTTCATATATTAGATCGTCCCATAAGTTCGTGCCGTGGATATGTTTGTATTATTCACTATTGAAAAGTATTTCAATGAAAAACCGCAGAAATTTTATAGATGACGGTACGATGTCTTTGCCAAAAAGGTCAGAAGAGGTTGTGAAATGAAAGGGTGATTACATATTTTATTTTTCGAATTTAACACTGACTGGCAAACTAGAAACCTAAAAAATTCCATAGAATTAAAGTAAGTTATTTAATGAAATAAAAATTGAAAAAAATTCAATGTATGATATCGAGTAGTCCTCCAACTTTCTTGCATTTTACAGACCCCAATTGGTACAGTGAATATATTAACGTAAAAATTCATTTTAAATCTAGGACAAATAATCCTGTCAACGTGTTCAATGGTACAATAGTAAACGGCACGAACTTATGGGACGACCTAATATTTCCGCAGATCCGGTTTTTGCATCGAGGTGTTGTAATTGAACTGTTTCTGCGGCTCGAATAGAATTTGTACAGGTTGATGATAGCAATCGTAAATTTCAGGCAATGGGCAACGTGAAAAGCGGAGCTCTGTGCCGAACACGATAAAAGCGGAGCAACTTGTAACCTCGTCGTAAGGATAGCGATGATACTCACAGAGAATGGCAGCGGCGAGGACGTATGGTTGCTCAGGGGTGGAGACAGCGGCGCGTTCGCGAGCGCAGCGGAAATCGTGCTGGCAGGAGCCCTTCCGCCCCTGGAAATTTCATCGGATTTTTATTGGTGGTTGTCACGCGTTATTCCCATCGCTCTCCTCGCGTTCCGTTCCGTTTCGTTCCAGTGGAATTTCCGAGGGCCCGGTCTCCGTAGATACGCGATAAGGTAGAGTGACTACATTACCGTCAAAACATGGTTTTACGTGCTTCAAGTTTTCGTCCTTAAATAAGAATATTTTGTCGCTGGTAAAGGGCTCGTTCGAAAGAGGAAGGTTCAATCTAGTGCGCCCTGCTCATGAGCTGACGAGATTATGCAGATATTTGTTAATATAAGCGTTCGAAGTATGCCAAAAATTGAACCAAGACTCTGCAGATTCGCGATAAGGTAGAGTGACCACGTTACCGACAAAAATAGGCGAAAAATGGTTTTACGTGTCTCAACTTTTGGTCCTTAAATAAGAATATTTTCTCGCTGGTAAAGGGCTCGTTCGAAAGAGGAAGGTTCAATCTAGTGCGCGCTAGTCAGGTGCTGACGAGATTATGCAGATATTTGTTAATATAAGCGTTCGAAGTAGGCCAAAAATTGACTATGCGCATGCCGTGGAATCCAAGCATTTTTATGCCATTGGATGAGTTTTCTGGATGAAATCGAGAGCAGCGCGCGCTATAAAATATCTCCAGCTACAAATTCAGCTATAATTTGTCTTGATTCTCTGCGAAATAAAGCCGAAAAACTTGAAGCACGTTTCTGGCGCCAGAATTCATAATATCGATAATACAGAGCAACAAAATGTGACAAGTATAGTCACAGACTTAACACTAGAACTACCGGACCAGTCAAAACGACTGGTTCCTAATTTGTTCTTTTACAATTACTGAAATTGTAAACATGTTTTCGCACATGAAGCACATATTACAATAAAAGTTGTATGAAGTCTGAATGGCCACAGTCTTGTCACTGTTACAAAGCAATATACATCAGTCGCATTTATTGCACGGTAGTTCTACTGTTAAGTCCCGCCGGATCAAGACCAAGACGGATCTTAACTCTGTGTCTGAAGGCTGTGAATGGAAATTATTAATGAAAAAGTCACGTGACTACCTCGGGCCCTCTTAATTGCCGGTGCTGAACACGGTCCGCGTATACGTTCTCCACGGTTTGCTTATCTTCGTTAGGGTTTCGCGAGCCGGGATTATTGTTTCAGGCGTAGGAGGATTGTCATAGGCGAAGGCTCGAATACTCACGGCGGCACGGTGATTGGAACCATGCCAGCAGGTGCGTTTTGCCTGGCGACCAGTTTCGCGTGAATGTCGCAGTACAGTTTGTTGTTGATGTTGTAGTAGCCGACGTTCTTCAGGGAGGTGCCGCAGGTCGAGCATTTGAAGCACTCGACGTGCAGGTTCTTCTCCTTGATCCTAACGAACACGCCCCTGCGAAACGGAAACAGGCGAATTCGTTCAGCATCCCGTGTCTTTTCGCTCGTGAGCGCGCTCGGTCAGAGTGGACAGAGTCTCGTGAGTGTTTCGTCCAACGTATGTGTTCGAGAATTTGCTCGCTGGAGAGATGAACTCGTCACCTCGACGACGGAGGCCGAGAACACGTTACTTTCGTGTAGGTGGACGTATGAAACGATGCTGTGTAATGTACCACCCCCGACAGAAAGGTTCGTTCATTTTCGTTATGTGAAAATTCTAAAACGATTTAAACGGCGCGACGGAGCATTGGAATAGAGGTTGCCAAAAAAGTTCGGGCAAACCTTCCATAGATCACTGCCAAAATACACGAGGGCGACGATAAATTCGATCCTTTTTCTCAGGGGTGTGCGGTTTGATATGGTTGAAGGTATTGTAACCCGTGTTTCTCTTTGATCGTTTCAGACACAAAAACCCAGCGACGAGGAATGACGAAAAACTGTGGTCGTCCCGGTGAAAAAGAAAAACTGTGCAAAAACGTGTCCACAAAAATACAGTGTCCGGAAAAAGTACAAAAAGCAATCACATCGACATGTATATATATATATATATATATATATATATATATATATATATATATATATACACATACAGGGTGTTCACGCTATTACTAGCCAGCGTTTTTCTTGTAAATAGTGAATATCAGAAAAAAATGAAAGAGGAAGTACTGTTTCTTATACGCAACACAATGGCGTATGTAATTCTTTTGTGTTTATACTATTTTATTAGATACGAAGGTGACCTTCAATTTTTTAAATGGAATGGAATCTCTGACCTTGCATGACCTCGAAGGTCACCGTGCAGTATACGTATGAATTCGTCTAGACACACGCTTTCATGTGATACAAAACAATATACAGCATTCCATCCAAAAAATTGAAGGTCACCTTCATATCTAACGAAATAGTATACACAAAACAAAATTACATACGCCATTGTGTTGCGTATAAAGAACAGTACTACTTATATTGATACTAATATTTACTATTTACAAGAAAAACGCTGGCTAGTAATAGCGTGAATACCCCGTATATATATAAATATCAAAACGACAAAAAATGATACTGGAAAAACAGTGAAAAAAAAAATACAAAAATGTCACAACACCGAAAGCACGTTCTACGTTTTGCTCCTGCTGGAGCAAGTTCGACGAGTACTACACCGAACAGTATATAAGATGCGATCTAGATGAGAGAATGAAAATAATGAAGAGAACGAGAGAAGACTTCTCGCTGGATGAGATAGGCGAGAGAAGCTTGCACGTGTGCTTGCGCGTGTGCGTGTGCGAATGATCGGCGCACGGCTCCCGCGGGACGATGGAAATCATCGAGATCCTTTCTTCGGGATCGGGATTGGTCTTGTTCGATGGAGATATCGAGACGGGGAGCCGTCCTTCGCCGAAAGAAGCGATTACCGACGACAGAGGCGACAGAGAGGGTTGGTGCTTCGACGCAACACACAGCAAGAAAAAAAAAAAAACGTGCAACAACGGGCTCAGAGATACACACACCGGCAATCCCCAATCTCGATCGACAGAGCACTCCTGACACCGACTCGGTCGATCGATCTACGGTCGTTCGATCAAGGGATGTGCGAGCTGCGCGCGTTTTCGTCCCGATCAAAGCGTCCGACCAATGATACCAGGCGACACCACGACAATCGAGCAATCCAGCCGGCCACGATTCCGCTGGGAACGAGTCCGCGACTTCCGAGACAATAATTAATAACATCTCGTTCAACGTTCCACACTTCACGCTCTGGATACGAAAGGTTCCAGTTCAAGTAAACGGTTAGATCATATTTTTCAAATGAAATTGCACAGTATCCAAGAGGTGCGTCAACCCTTAGGTACTGTTTATACAATTGCGACGTCCCAACGCCTATTCTGTGTTTCAATGACCAGTAGACGATTCTTACAGGCTTCGATCACCCTCAATTCTAATCGCTTCAACACCAGGGGGCACTCAAAGCGTTGAAGAGAACTAGACTATTGGTCGGAGTAACGCAAAATCGGTGTGGGACAATTAAATATCTCAATTGTACGATGTTATAGTGGCAAGAGGTTGATCGTAAGAAACATTGGTTCTAGTTTACAGTCTGTTCCACAAGAGAAATTTGACACCCAATACAGCAAAGATTGTGCCAGTCCAAACATACAATGTCTCCCCTAATACGCAACAGCCCGAATTCTCTTAGTATCATTTCTGTCACCGAGAAGTTCAAGTCATCTCGAGACGAGTGCCGTGTACGCTAAACGATTCGAAGCAGTATTCTTGCGCCAGCACCCGAAACGGCCAAAAATGAGTGTTGGAAATGCAGCAAAATATCTGCACGAGTCTCGCGAATTTGTAAATAAGTGGGTGCAACGTTACAAAGAGACAAATTGCGTCGACGATCTCCCCGATCGAGGTTCGATGCGAGCTACGACGAAAAGGGACGATGAAGCAATTCTGCAGCTTTTTTCGAAAAATCCGACACTCTCCTTACGCAAAGCGCGAGCAATGTTAGCGAAAAAGGGCATAAAAATAGGCATGGTAACGATTAAACGTCGGTTGGAAGAAAATAAAGTTGCACGGCGTAGTACGCTTTCGAAGCCGTTGCTTTCAACAAAGCGCGTCGAAAAACGGTTCGCGTGGGCACATGAAAACGTTTGTCGCGATTGGAGCAATGTCCGATCTCGGTCCCCCGATGGCAATCCAATCGAAAATGTTTGGTCTCTCGTGAAGTACAAACTCCGAGGAAAGCGTATTTTCAAATTGAAGACGCTAGTTCGCCGTATTCGAGAAATATGGAGATCTCTTCCTGTCCGATACGCCGCAAAGCTGGTTCAAAGTATGCCCAGACGTTGCGAAGCAATAATCGCCGATGGCGGTGATTGGACACATTATCAAGCAAGTGCGTATTAGTTCTTTGATTGTACTTTCGACCTATGCAACCTTTTTTACAGAAAAGATTTTTTCATGTTCATGTTCTTGTGGAACAGACTGTATCTCCACGCTCGGACACAATGCAGAAATCTTGTCTCGAAGCGGCGAGCTCGTTCCCACCCACGCAACGACGTTCATTTACGACGGACACAGTTGACAGAAGCGGCGGATAGAATCCTCGACAAAAGCTACAGATATTTTCGATCGATCAACGACCGGGGTGCAAAGAAAGATTGGGCGGGTTGGGGGCGGCGAGGGTAGAGAAGATGCGGAAAGAGAAAGAGAGAGAAAGAGAGAGAGAGAGAGAGAGAGAGAGAGATTTCACGTGGAAAATAGTTACACGATCACTCGGTCACAGTTGCTACAACGGACGATCGACGTATCCGAAGACGGAGAAGAGTCCTGTCGTTGCGGCGCACGTATCCACGAATTTTCATTCGAATTGAAGGCCGGGGTGCCGTGCAGTGCATGGAATAGGGGCGTGGGTGACCTCGGCGAGGTGGCCATGCCGCCAACCGCGTGGCTCACCGACGAGTAAAACTCTGTTCTCGGATGAACTACGACATGGAAGTAGAGAAACCGATCTGTGACTCGACTGGACACCGGCTGGGGACTTTTTAATAGACGCGAGAGAGCAACCAGCTATCCCCGAACGGGAACGGTCTCCGTCATCTGTTGCCCTACGCGCGAGCGGATTTACTTGGTCGAACCGGACCTCTATCTTACATCTGGACATCCGATGAAACAGATACTTTCTCTGGAATGTACCGTACCCGATGATACAAGGTACTAGAGAGGGAATTCACAATGTACGCGTATGGATCTTCTCGATCCGATTCGAGCCGAAGGATCCGCGTCCGCGCGAGGGAGTCGCCTCGTTGTTGTTCTAGGAACCCGACGAAAAAACGCTCCTGTTTCTCTGTCTCGTGTCTCTTCCGATGGCTGAAAGAAACAAGGTAACGGGCCGAGAACGTTTTCTGGTATCTCGGCGCGTCAACTTACACGATGAGCCTCTCGCATTCGGCACAAATGTTCTGTCCGGGTGGAAGGCTCGATTGCGGCGTCGAGGGCTGTTGCTGTTGCTGCTGCGGTTGTTGTTGGTGCTGTTGTTGTTGCTGGTGCTGCTTCGTTTCCGGCGAGGACACCGGCCTCAGTCCCGCCAGGGCCGGCGACGACGGCGTAATCACGCCGCTCTGTGCAGTGGGCTCCGCTATTTCGCAAAGAAGTTATCGTACCGGCTGGCACCAGACTGGCGTTCTTCGAGCCAGCTGATCCACGGACAAAAATCACCGGAGAGCGATCCCTCGAAGCCGTTTATTTTTTTTTTTTTTTTTTCACGGTACGAGACACACCCGTCACGCCGCTGCAGAATGCTGTCTTCATTACCGCTTCCGGCCGAGAACCACTCTTCCGGAGCGTTCCCTTCGGCTGGTGCTTCGTTTTCAGGCGAATCCGACAGCGAGGAAAACTCTCCGGTGATTCTTTTATCTACGTCTACGCGAAACACTGAACGGAGTAGAATGGCGGCCTCGATCACTGCCGCGTTTCAATTCCGCCTTCTTTGGCCGCCGAGAGTTTTAACGAACCTCTTAATAGGCTCGCTAATGACTGCGCCGTGTCTGCAGAAGGCTTGATAATTTTTTCTCAACGGTACTCTCGAGAGAAGCGGTTAGACGGTATCGCACGAGACGCTTCGTTGCTTTGAGATGCGCTTTGAACTATTTATCTTTGGTTTTGAACCCGTTGCTCTGTGATGCAATAATTCGATCTTCCGGCAAAATAACGATTGTTTGCATTGATTGCTGGACACAGGAGCTAAGCGCAAAATTCCTTACTTCTTTTAATCATCCTTTCTAGCTGAATACTCTAATGTCCTCAAATATTTTGAATATATTTTTGTCATGAATAATTAAAATCCGCAGTCCAGTAGCAATGCATATGTAATATCGTGTTCGATTGTAAATTCTAATCAGCGTGGCTACAAAATAGATCATGGTGCAAGGGGTCGAGGACTATGGACACCTAATGCTGTCGATGCTTCTCACTTTATCGAGTCCTTAAATTGTTGAAAGATGCGAAAAACCGAGAGCACTGACTGCGACAGTCATCGAGGCAGCCTTGCAAATATGTACAAATGGATGATCGTCGTCGATTCGATCAGCTACTAACCAGGCTCGGGAGTCTTTGGTTCTTTGTCCGCTTCCTGGACCATCTTGAACACCTCGCTGTTCTCGGCGTTGTAGTTCTTCTCGTTCTTTTTGAAGTTCACCCTGCGAACGATCAAGAATGTCAGTTTAACGGAAGGATATCTCCCGGTGTTCGCAGCAAAGCAAAACGGATCTTACCCGAGGACACCTCCAGCCAGGACCTCCGCCTGCGCGGAGAGCGTCTCCGCGATGGTTTCCTCGCTGTAGATACCCACCGGGCTGTTGTACTGTTTATTCACGATGGACTTGATGGAACCGTCGCCCGTTCCATTCAGCTGCAAAGAGAGATTGTACTGAAGACGAGATTGTATTTGAAGATTTGTACTGTTAGGTGAGCGTAAAAGCGATGGATCTCGTTAAATGTAACACCTGTTAGTGGGGCGTGGGAACCCGAAAATGTCGGGACCGGGACGTAGGCTCCCGAAAATATCGCGAATCCCGAGCATATTTGGGACCTCCGAGAATATTAGGGACTCCCAATGCCTTCGTCATTATATAATATTAGGGATTCCCGAGAATATTAGGGATTCCCGAGAATATTAGGGAGCTCCGAGAATATTAAGGATTCCCGAGAGTATTAGGGAGCTCCGAGAATATTAGGGACTCCCGAGAATATTAGGGATTCCCAAGAATATTAGGGATTCCCGAGAGTATTAGGGATTCCCAAGTGTATTAGGGAGCTCCTAGAATATTAGGGACTCCTAACGCCATAGTCCCGATCCGATGCCTTTCGGGATCGGGGCAGGGCCTTGAAAATATCGGAATTCCAGATAATATTAGGGATTCCCGAGAATATTAGGAACCTCCTAGAATATTAGGGATTCCCAATGCCTTCATCATTATATAATATTAGGGATTCCCGAGAATATTAGGGAGCTCCGAGAATATTAGGGGCTCCCGAAAATATCGGGATTCCCGAAAATATTGGAATTCTAATAAAATAATGGAAAATATTAGGTATTCCCGGGAATATTAGGGATTGCCGAGAATATTAGGGGCTCCCGAAAATATCGGGATTCCCGAAAATATTGGAATTCTAATAAAATAATGGAAAATATTAGGTATTCCCGGGAATATTAGGGATTCCCGAGAATATTAGGGGCTCCCGAAAATATCGGGATTCCCGAAAATATTGGAATTCTAATAAAATAATGGAAAATATTAGGTATTCCCGGGAATATTAGGGATTCCCGAGAATATTAGGGGCTCCCGAAAATATCGGGATTCCCGAAAATATTGGAATTCTAATAAAATAATGGAAAATATTAGGTATTCCCGGGAATATTAGGGATTCCCGAGAATATTAGGGGCTCCCGAAAATATCGGGATTCCCGAAAATATTGGAATTCTAATAAAATAATGGAAAATATTAGGTATTCCCGGGAATATTAGGGATTCCCGAGAATATTAGGGGCTCCCGAAAATATCGGGATTCCCGAAAATATTGGAATTCTAATAAAATAATGGAAAATATTAGGTATTCCCGGGAATATTAGGGATTCCCGAGAATATTAGGGGCTCCCGAAAATATCGGGATTCCCGAAAATATTGGAATTCTAATAAAATAATGGAAAATATTAGGTATTCCCGGGAATATTAGGGATTCCCGAGAATATTAGGGGCTCCCGAAAATATCGGGATTCCCGAAAATATTGGAATTCTAATAAAATAATGGAAAATATTAGGTATTCCCGGGAATATTAGGGATTCCCGAGAATATTAGGGGCTCCCGAAAATATCGGGATTCCCGAAAATATTGGAATTCTAATAAAATAATGGAAAATATTAGGTATTCCCGGGAATATTAGGGATTCCCGAGAATATTAGGGGCTCCCGAAAATATCGGGATTCCCGAAAATATTGGAATTCTAATAAAATAATGGAAAATATTAGGTATTCCCGGGAATATTAGGGATTCCCGAGAATATTAGGGGCTCCCGAAAATATCGGGATTCCCGAAAATATTGGAATTCTAATAAAATAATGGAAAATATTAGGTATTCCCGGGAATATTAGGGATTCCCGAGAATATTAGGGGCTCCCGAAAATATCGGGATTCCCGAAAATATTGGAATTCTAATAAAATAATGGAAAATATTAGGTATTCCCGGGAATATTAGGGATTCCTGAGAGTATTAAGGATTCCCGAGAGTATTAATGACCTCCAACAATATTAGTGACTCCAAACGCCTTAGTCCCGACCCGAAGCTTTTCCATCAGGTTCTCGTGCACCAGCAGCACAGACTCAATATTTTTGATTTTCAGGGAAACGGAAAGACCAAGTGGAGAAGTGAGTCAGAGGAAGGCGCGGTATAGAAGGAGAACGAATTTGGATCGAGGCTGAGATTCGTCGATCCATTTAGCTAATTGACACTAACGAATGGTTTTGGACTGAAGTTGTGGCCGCTGCCGATGTGCGCTCCATCCTGTTTCTTCGCTGCCAACGACGTCTTCGTAACTGGAGTAATGTTGCCCATCGAGGTGGGCGATGGCGACGGCATGCTGGATCCCAGAGGCGTCACGTGCGGCTTCCATGTTCCTCCTCCTCTGTCGGCGCAAAGGTAAATTCGAATTTCATTACTTAGATCATTGGCGATCGTCAAACGACAGGGTTGCGACCGTAAATTCAATTCCACAGACTCTACAGAAGTGTGCAACGTTAAATTCATAGACTGTGCAGTCCCCGTTGATGCACGCCGAGTGAAAGTATCCCGACCGTGAATTCAACTTCGCAGACTCTGTAATGCTTCTCGTTAGCGATCGTCAAGGTAAAGGGTCACGACGGCAGGAAAAAAGAGAAGAAGAACGTTAACGGCGTCCTCTTCTGTAACCGAGCAAGTTTATTCTCGATAATCGCCGGTGGTAATGGGACGCGATATTAAATTAAATTTCATAGACTCTCCGGTGGCCCTGGTCATTGAAATCGTCGAGCAAAAGGATCGCGCCTAGTGTTTTATTTCCCGAGAAATTTCAATTTAGGAAAATCCTTATGAATCTCATTTATTTGATAACATATAAATTCTGAAATTCTCTGAAATTCTTATTTAGAACTTTAGAAACACTGAATACTGAATTGAGTAATGAGTTTCTTGTTGTTATTCAAGAAGAAATATCTAAAAGAAGAGACAAGATTGTTGTATCCCTTATGAAATATCTGCATAATCCAGAATCTCTGCAAAAAGATTCGGAAGATACATTTTTTGATTTAACATCCAAGGCAGATATGTATAAAATGGCGAAACAAATTCTAAGCAGACTTTTTGGAAAATATAACAACGATTCTTATGAAAATAGCGAAAAACTTTCAGATTCTCAGAACGAGGAACTATCACTGGAAAAACAGTTAGAATTAGAAATTGCAGACAGCCTTCGAGAATTTAGTGTCAAGAGTTTAGCGGCGGAAGAAAATAAATTCCGGACTCTAACAAAGGAATTCCAAATTTTTGAGTCCCTGGAAAAAGGACACCCAATCTTCAGCAACTTCTGGATGTTCTGTATACGATAAAGCCAACATCCACGCAAAATGAAGGAAATTTTTCTACGGCTACAGATTTTGTTACAAAAAAAGAAGTAGGTCTGATTCTACAATAGACGCATTATGCTTCTTAAGAAGTCATTTCAAAACAAAAGCGTAATGCCTCACTTTATGAAAGTTTGGTAAAAGTTTCCCAATATATTTTTATTGTAATGCTCGAGAATTTTCGAGAAATACAGTCTTATTTCTCACTTCTCGAGAAATGAAAAATGTTGGGAAATCAGGAACTGTAATCGCGCCGCGCGACCGTAAATTCAATTTCGCTGACTCCGCGAGATACTTCTCGTTAATAATCGTCAAGGTAAAGGGTCGCGACCGGGGCAAAAAGGGGGAGGAATGTTAATGGTGTCTACCTCTGTACGGTGATCTCGAAATTGTTGCCGGCTCTGACGATCACGTCCTGCGCGTCCTTGTGCCTCAGGTTGTACATTTCGGTGCTGTTCACCCTGATAACTGCGTCGCCGGCCTTCAAGCCAGCTGCTTCCGCCGGTGAGCCGCTATTCACCTGAAACGCGTAATATCCTCTTAACGATCACGGCTAAAATTACGCTCTCCGTGGAGAGCGAGAATTCCGACGTCCGATCTCCGAATTCTAATCGCATTCGCCTCGCGTTTCAGAAACGGCTTCCTGCGCGTCCTCGTAGACGCGAGGAACATCGAGGAACGACCATGATTGGATCGTGCCACCCGGATCATCCAAGATCCACCAGCGTTCGGATCCGTCATCGACGCGCGTCTATTTTTGCGGAACACGCGGCTCGACCAGGAAATAATTCTCCTCTCCAGAGTCCAGGCTTCGGACGCTGTATTTCAGGGCCCGGGGTAGTCACGTGACTTTTTAATTAATAATTTCCATTCACTGACTTCAGCCACAGACTTAAGTCTGTGACTAAACTTGTCACATTTTTTCCTCTGCATTATCGATATTATGAATTCGGACTTGCCAGAAACGTGCTTCAAGTTTTCGCCTTTATTTCGCAACAGAATCAAGACAAAATATAACTGAATTTGTAGCTGGAGATATTTTCTACTGCGCGCTGCTCTCGATTTCATCCCGAAAACTCATCCAATGGCATAAAAATGCTCGGATTCCACGGCATGCGCATCGTCAATTTTTGGCCTACTTCGAACGCTTATATTAACAAATATCTGCATAATCTCGTCAGCTTATGAGCAGGGCGCACTAGATTGAACCTTCCTCTTTCGAACGAGCCCTTTACCAGCGAGAAAATATTCTTATTTAAGGACGAAAAGTTGAGGCACGTAAAACCATTTTTCGCCTATTTTTGTCGGTAACGTGGTCACTCTACCTTATCGCGAATCTACAGAGTCTTGGTTCAATTTTTGGCCTACTTCGAACGCTTATATTAACAAATATCTGCACAATCTCGTCAGCTTATGAGCAGGGCGCACTAGATAGAACCTTCCTCTTTCGAACGAGCCCTTTACCAGCGAGAAAATATTCTTATTTAAGGACGAAAAGTTGAGGCACGTAAAACCATTTTTCGCCTATTTTAGTCGGTAACGTGGTCACTCTACCTTATCGCGAATCTACAGAGTCTTGGTTCAATTTTTGGCCTACTTCGAACGCTTATATTAGCAAATATCTGCACAATCTCGTCAGCTCATGAGCGGGGCGCACTAGATTGAACCTTCCTCTTTCAAACGAGCCCTTTACCAGCGACAAAATATTCCTATTTAAGGACGAAAACTTGAAGCACGTAAAACCATTTTTTGTCGGTAATGTAGTCACTCTACCTTATCGTGAGTACTGTACTCCATCATTCGCGCGAAACGAGCTCCGAAAGCGAAATCGAAGGATGCGAACGATAATCGTTTTTGCTTCCCGGAACGATCCTCTGTGTTTGTTCTTCACGATCTTTCGAACTGGCTAAATGCAAGATATTTCCTTTGGATACACAATTTGCGAAACTAACAAGCTTGGTCCTAAACTCGCATCTCAATTAGACCAGGAAATTCGAAATACTAGATTCACTCGCTGTCGCTAGGTTCATATTTTTCATAGTACATATTTTTGTGCGACATGCTGCTGTAATATCAACAGCGGCTTCGTTGGTACTTTCAATTTCGTTTGGGAAGCTTCGAAAGAAGCTCTTCGGATATTATCGATCTACGGCGGAGAAAATCGGTTGTTCTCAACAGATTGCAAGATCTGTCTTCCACTGAGATGATCAGAGGGATCGAACGCGTTGATTAGGCTCGCGCGGGATGACGGTAGCGCGGAGTCGCGACGCTGGTGTGTACTTGTCGCGTCGCGACGCTTTATCTTTCCTCGCGTTGCGCGCCGCGCCGCCCGGCAATTAAGGAAATGGATCACCTCGCGTGATCAACGGGTCGCCGTAAATCATCGTAATTTATCGCGCGTTACACCTCGCGCTCGCAACCTTACGGCCGCGTGATTGCGCGCGAGGTTAATTACGCTATTAATATGTTTGGTAAACGGCGCGAGATCGATGGGGAGCAGCGCGGGATCCTCTCCGCGATCTTGCGAGCGCCGCGATCGATCGAGCCGCGCCGCGCCGGGACAAAAGAGAACGCCAAGTAAAACTCATTAAGGAACCACCCGCGGCTAGATCATGCCAGGTTTTATATCCTCCGCGGTGTACCCGACGGATTCGGGGACAATTAATAGATCCAGCGAGATCGAGAGCCGGCCTCGGTCCCCTTCTATAAATACGACCGGTGATTTATTACCGGTATTTTTATATCGGGAGAGATTTCCAACGACATGGAGCCACGCTCGGCTGCCTCGGCCACTTCGAACAAGCGTGCACAGACGCCTAATCATTTTTCCAACGGCCTGGCGCGCCGGAATGTAGGTCGATGCCCCAGGATCGCAGACCAAAACCTTTTCGATTATCAACTTGCTGAAGACGCAAGATCTCTCTCTCTCTCTCTCTCTCTCTCTCTCCAGAGACAGGGGATAGTGTCTGATTATTGCAGGCTTCAACCCCTTGCGGACCCAGCGACTTTTGTCGCTTTTCTTCCAGCTACAGTCCCGGACAAAATGATAGCACACGCGTGCTATTGAAATTGATAAAATGAATTTTTACGTTGATACACCAACGAGCAAAACTGAGTCCACACTATTCGAAGCAACATGACTTTTTAAAAATTAGATCAAATGACTTGAATTTGATTGAGAAGTTAGAAGGATTAGTTTGTTAGAGGAGGTGTAAAATATTTTTGAAAAAAATTTGAATTCGTCGGAATCGCAAAAGAAATAGTAAAGGTTGGTTTTTTTTCAGCTTTCTTATCTGAGCCTGTATTGAAAATTTCAAGACTGTATTTGGTTCGCTCGAATAAATTATATCCGTGCTGAAAATTTCACCGATATTGGTTAAGCCGTTTACGAGTTATAAACGATTAAAAGTGCGATTTTAAGTCGAAAATCGTGAAAAACGGCAATTTTTCCACTTTTACGCGTTTATTACTCGTAAACGAATTAACCAATCGTATCGTATTCATTTATTGTTCCCCTCAGGGTTACAATCCCATTACAACACATCTCCTTCAACTCGCAAAATCGCAGACCACTAATTACACCGATAGAGAGAGAGAGAGCTACTGTCGCTTTTCAATATAATAAGTATAATAACATAATAAAAACGGACCTAAAAATATAAAATAATAACAATATATCAAAATAAAATAAAACAAATCAACCATAACGCTCGCCATAACGCGCGCCATAAATACAATAAAATAAAATAAAATACATTTAATATATTACATTGTGTAAAATAAATACTTTCTTTATAACTCGTAAACGAATTAACCAATATCGGTGAAATTTTCAGCATGGATATAATTTATTGAAGCGAATCAAACACATTTTTTAAATTTTCAATACAGGCTCAGATAAAAAAGCTAAAAAAAACCAACTTTTACTATTACTTTTGCGATTCCGACCAATTCAAACTTCTTTCAAAAATTGTTTACACCTCGTCTAATAAACTAATCCTTCTAACTTCTCAATAAAATTCAAGTCATTGGATCTAATTTTTAAAAAGTTATGTTGCTTGAAATAGTGTGGACTCAGTTTTGCTCGTTAGTGTATATTCATTGTACTAAACTTGATTAGGATCTGTAACATGCAAGAAAGTTGGAGGATTACTCAGTATTATACATTTAATTTTTTACAGTTTTTATTTCGTTAAATAACTTACTTTGATTTTATGGAATTTTTCGGGTTTCTAGTTTGGCGATCGAAGTGTTAAGCAGTTAGGCGCGTTTGACGTGTATACACGTCGGATCAAATCTCTATTGTTGACGGTAACGAATTGTTCATTTCTTGTTGGATAAAAATGTAATTCTTTCTCATTTTGCTTTACTTTTCTCGTAAAATTTATAGTAGCGGCATTTGGCCTGCGTTCGACGTGTATACTCGTCATTGCTTGGTACTAGTTCCGCGTCCGTGAGGGATTTTTAAAATTAAACTCCGCAGTTAATTGGTTAAGGGAGGGTCTAAGCCATCTTTTTCCTGGCGTTCGATCTCTTCAGGAAATACAGACATTTAAATCGCGCAAGTTTTGCACGAGAACGAGCTGCTCGAATTTTGGAATTTTCGTCTACGAAGAAAATTGTTTCTGAATAAAAATAAAATTCTTGTAGTAGATCGAACCTTCTAGATTGTAATAATTGGCTCGATCCGACATATACAGTCCCGGACAAAATGATAGCACATGCGTGCCATCTTTAATTTCTTGAAGATTGCTTAGTATTTCTGAATTTAGTACAGAATATCATAACTGTTACGATCCGGAGAGACGAAACATGTTAATAAATAAGGTTGACCTTGCTAGCTTTCTGAGCAAGCAGAAGAAATATACAAATGCTTGGGGCGAAATGATAGCACACTTGTGCTTTGTGGTGGCATCTTTCAATAGTTTGTGAGTGTCCAAGCAGTTAACAACAAACGTCAAGTTTTAAAGTTGAACGTCGACATGGGAAAAATATTAAGTCAAACTAAACTGGCAAGGATTATTGAATGAAAAAGTCAAAATGTTACCGTTTCCGAGATTACAAAGATTGCTATAAGAAGTCGCAAGGTAGTATATGATTTATTCAGAGATCCTGCAAACTATGGAAGGAAAAAAAGTTGTAGCCAACATTATCAGAACGGGACAAAAGTGCTATTATTCGTATTGCTTCGAACTGAACATTGACGTTACGTGAAATTGCTCAAAAGCAGGCATCACTGCAAATGTCCGAAGTTTTCGTCGTGTTCCTCAGACGTGTAAGTTTATAATAATAATAATAATAATATTGCTTTATTCAGCCTTACGGCCAAGAATTGGACTCGGTTTACAATAACCTATGAATACAAAAAATAACTATCTTATCCACGCATTAATTCTCTCTCTCTCTCTCTCTCTCTCTCTCTCTTTCTCCCCCCTTCCCTCTTCGACTCACCCATCCCTACCCTGACTACTCTACCTATATTCTGCCTGTTCCTATTCTTATTCCGATTATTGCACCATTTCCTACTCTGTTATCTTTGGTTTACGCTTCCTTATATTACCTTTATATTTCTGCTCGCTTATCTCTCTTCTTTCTGAGACGTGTAAGTTTATTCAAAGATTGAAAATAAAGCAGAAACCTCCGTTAACGAAACATCGTAAGGAGCAGCGATGAACATTTGCAAAAGAGCGTATTCACTGGCAGAAGAAATGGAGACGTATTTTATTTACGGACGAAAAGAAGTTCAATATGGACGGCCCGGATGGATTTCCATTCTATTACCACGACTTAAGAAAAGAGAGAATTACGATGACCTCGAGTCATATTTTGCTTGACGAACCCTGGGTTTCTATAAGAGGGGGATCGAAAACTTGCAGGAAAGATGGCGAACTGTCCTTGACAATGATGGAGATTAAATTAAGAACTAAAAACTTGAATTTACTACAAAGTTCGTCTAAGATTTCAAAATAATTGATCACTTATGGGTTCGATCGCAGACCGGTGGCATCACCTATCCTCCCAACGATACGTCACCGTCTCTTACTGGTCCTGCGAGGACGAAACAATCGTAGAAAACACGTTGGAACCGTGTCTAGGGTGCAGTCCTCGTTGGACACCGCACAGTGTGTCGAGTATATGGGAATTCGGGAAAAAAGTCATAACTCTTAAATTATGAAATTTTCGAGTAAAGTACCTTAATACTTTTTGAAATAAAATGCAAGGGCGAATCGATTGGTATATAAAAAAAAATTTTTTTTTTAATTGCGATAACTCTTATGTTTTAATAAATTCTTATGTTTTTTTACTGCATAAAACGTAGTTTACAATTTTAACGAAAATTTAAAAAAAAAGTACAATACTGTATACATTACTTATTCAAATCTTCACAAGGAGGAATTAAAACTTAGGAATCCTTAAGAGAATTCCTTTATTTTACCTAGAAATAAATAAAATGAATAAATTAATTAATTAATAAATTAACATAGATAATATGTTATTAAATAATATGTGTACGTACTATACTACTTCAGCTTCACTATCATCAGAACAAGTGTTTGAGTTGGAATCTGATAAGTAGGATGTTTCATTTAATAATAAATAGTCTCTTATATCTGCAAAATCCTTTTTTTCTTTTTTCGTATGTTTTTTTTTTATAATGCGCAATAATTGGATCCGACTCCAGTAGAAGACGATTTAATAGGTCTTTATTTGAATTTTCTCTTGATGTCTTGCGGGTATTATGTTCCCGAAAATATTTTATATTTTTATGTTGAGCCTCTAGAGCTTCTTCGGATAATTTGCCAATAGGAACAATTGTATTTTTAATAATTTCAACTGCATGGAAAAGTAATTGATGCGTAGTTACCGGCATCACATACCAATTATAATGTTTTAAATATAATTCTCTAGCTTCTTGAATTATTTCTTGGAATTTAATAATATTTATATTTTCTCCGCTTGAGCAAATGTGAGCAGATTTAAACGAATGCGAAATTAAAGTTTAATGTGCCACCAATTACTGTAAAAAAATTCACGGGTGTACTTTGATGTACTTTCTTTAAAACTCTAATCAAAGTTGATAAATGTTAAACATAAAAAATTAGGACAAACTGCGACAATTTAAAAAAACTTTCTGGGAGATTGAAGGTCTAATAATGCTAAACACAACCTGTAAAAATCAAATGAAAAAACCAAATAGCTTGCGAGGGACGCATGTTTTCAAAAATGCGCGGAATTTGACAGTGAAGTTTCAGCCTCAATTTTAATAACAAATTGATTGATTCAGTTAAAATTTAAGGCGGTTTTAGAAACTACGTTTTGTTACGAACATTTCAGGATACATAAATTTGCAGATCTTACACTTTGATTTTCGGACTTTTTTCCATTGGGCGACACACTGTGCACCGGTCAGAGCGGAAAGTCCGAGAACTCGGAACCCATTCGGTCGATGAGCAACGAACCTCTGAACAGCCGGAGGACGGGGCTGTCCCTAGGTCCGCGACCACGTAGGACGTAAGTCAGGGTTAAGCTTGGTGGGCACCGTGAAAGCCTGCCTCTAAAAATAGTCCTGGACCGGTCTAAAAATAAGCGACACACACGTACGCGCCGCCCCGGCCACACGCACATCGCCCGTACACCTCGAACCGCGAGGTTCGGTCCGAGGGATAGAATGCGCTATGCGCCATCAAGGTGCAGCGCGTATAGTCTTCGGCGTATGACATATCTGGCCGGC
Source organism: Halictus rubicundus (assembly GCF_050948215.1). Classification (NCBI taxonomy): domain Eukaryota; kingdom Metazoa; phylum Arthropoda; class Insecta; order Hymenoptera; family Halictidae; genus Halictus; species Halictus rubicundus. The sequence continues at coordinate 26,253,315 of NC_135150.1, forward strand.
CGTTTTCATTCCGCGCTCTCTGGCCCAGCCGAGCCGAGCCGAGCCGAGCCGTCGCAGCCGTGAACCGCGATGAATGAACGAGAGTACGCGCACGTACTCGCACGCGTACTCGTCGACGTACGCGTGTTCCGTGCGAGTACACCATGTCTCGCGGTTCGCCGCGCTCCTCGCGTAATAATAGCGTAAGGGCACGCTTATGTCGGACTCGCGATAGAACCTATAACACCGTCGCACAATGTGTCGTCCAATGGAAAAAAAAAGTCCGAAAATCAAAGTGTAAGATCTGCAAATTTATGTATCCTAAAATGTTCGTAACAAAACGTAGTTTCTAAAACTGCCTTAAATTTTAACTGAATCAATCAATTTGTTATTAAAATTGAGGCTGAAACTTCACTGTCAAATTCCGCGCATTTTTGAAAACATGCGTCCCTCGCAAGCTATTTGGTTTTTTAATTTGATTTTTACAGGGTGTGTTTAGCATTATTAGACCTTCAATCTCCCAAAAAGTTTTTTTAAATTGTCGCAGTTTGTCCTAATTTTTTATGTTCAACATTTATCAACTTTGATTAGAGTTTTAAAGAAAGTACATCAAAGTACACCCGTGAATTTTTTTACAGTAATTGGTGGCACATTAAACTTTAATTTCGCATTGGTTTAAATCTGCTCACATTTGCTCAAGCGGAGAAAATATAAATATTATTAAATTCCAAGAAATAATTCAAGAAGCTAGAGAATTATATTTAAAACATTATAATTGGTATGTGATGCCGGTAACTACGCATAAATTACTTTTCCATGCAAAAAAATGACATAAAAACAAAATTTTTTTTTGCATCGTGTCAGCCCCATTTTACCACTCAACTGTGTCCTTACCATATTTTACGTATCTTTAGAAACAACAAAGATATTTCAGGTGCTAACGTTTGGTGACTCACCCTGTATCTCTCTTTGGAGCGTTCGCAGCCGAGCAGCGCTAATAGTACAGCTTCGCGTTCGCTTATTAATTCTCTGCGCAGGGTGTATAAAAATTATATGTCACGACCACCATAGCGTGATTCTAGACCTCTGGATCGGTGGAAATCTGTTTAAAAAATGCATCGCGACATTCACCTTGACCTTGGAAATCAAGGTCAAAGTGTTGAAAAATTTTCTTTTGTTGCGTCGTATAGTACTCGTCACTCAAATTTTTCGATACTTTCACCTTAATTTTCGAGGTAAAAATGAATTTTGCGGTGCATTTTTTTCACAGATCTCCACCGATGCAGTAAACCCTCGTATGACGCGGAGCTAACATTGCGACGGTTTCTATAAAAGCTTCTACAGACCTGAACATTTCTCGGGATTCCCGAGAGCATTAGGTAGCATCCAGAATATTAGGGACCTCCGAGAATATTAGGGACTCCTAACGCCTTAGTCCCGACCCGATGCTTTTCGGGATCGGGACAGGTCCTCGGAAATATCGGGATTCCAGATAATATTAGGGATTCCCGAGAATATTAGGGATTCCCGAGAGTATTGGGGATTCCCGAGAATATTAGGGACCTCCGAGAATATTAGGGACTCCCAAATTGTCTGAATCCGATGCCCCTCGGGATCGGGACAGGTCCTCGGAAATATCGGGATTCTCGAAAATATCGGAATTCCAGATAACATTAGGGATTCCCGAGAATATTAGGGATTCCCGAGAGTATTGGGGATTCCCGAGAATATTAGGGACCTCCGAGAATATTAGGGACTTCTAACGCCTTAGTCCCGACCCGATGCTTTTCGGGATCGGGACAGGTCCTCGGAAATATCGGGATTCCAGATAATATTAGGGATTCCCGAGAATATTAGGGATTCCCGAGAGTATTGGGGATTCCCGAGAATATTAGGGACCTCCGAGAATATTAGGGACTCCTAACGCCTTAGTCCCGACCCGATGCTTTTCGGGATCGGGACAGGTCCTCGGAAATATCGGGATTCTCGAAAATATCGGAATTCCAGATAATATTAGGGATTCCCGAGAATATTAGGGATTCCCGAGAATATTAGGGACCTCCGAGAATATTAGGGACTCCTAACGCCTTAGTCCCGACCCGATGCTTTTCGGGATCGGGACAGGTCCTCGGAAATATCGGGATTCCAGATAATATTAGGGATTCCCGAGAATATTAGGGATTCCCGAGAGTATTGGGGATTCCCGAGAATATTAGGGACCTCCGAGAATATTAGGGACTCCTAACGCCTTAGTCCCGACCCGATGCCCCTCGGGATCGGGACAGGTCCTCGGAAATATCGGGATTCTCGAAAATATCGGAATTCCAGATAACATTAGGGATTCCCGAGAATATTAGGGATTCCCGAGAGTATTGGGGATTCCCGAGAATATTAGGGACCTCCGAGAATATTAGGGACTCCTAACGCCTTAGTCCCGACCCGATGCTTTTCGGGATCGGGACAGGTCCTCGGAAATACCGGGATTCTCGAAAATATTGGAATTCCAGATAATATTGGGGATTCCCGAGAGTATCAGGGATTCCCGAGAGTATTAGGTAGCTCCTATATGTATATAGATAGAATATGTTTTGTATCTATCCTTCAATATCTGCCCTTGCGTACCTATAATATCTAGCCTTCGGTATTTACAGTGCAATGTAACTTATTCGATATTTTTCAAAATTTCTCAAGGGTTGTGAAACTGGTGATAAAAAATCACAATATTCGCAAACACTCCGCCATCTTAAGAAAGTAAAGGGGTCTTTTGTGCACATTTTTCAAAATTTCTCAAGAACTTAGTCGATACATTTAGTGAGACTAAAAGAATATAAGAAAGATAACAAGATACTTTTAGTATTTTCTCTTCAATTCTGTCCGATAACAATTTTTGCAAAATTTCTTTTTCTCTCCGTGCGATGAACTAATTGATCTAACGCCTCAAAAAATCCAAGTCGTGTGGTTCAGTCTTGCAACAGTTATCATCCTTTTACAACTGTCCGAATATTATTGCGAGCCACTATATTATATTACATTCAAAAACCAGAAGCATAGAAATCCTCCAGACATATTTAGCACATTTTCCATCTTCGTAGGACACAGTGAATCAGACGTTTTCTGTAAAATGTTTATGTTAATTTTGCAAAAACTTCTAAAACACAGGTTGAACACCTCGCAAGCTGACGGGAAAGACTATTTTATTATTTAACCTGATGTTGAAATTAATGACGAATTCCTCCGTTTTCTTTTTACACACGCACATCGCCATTTCTCAATTTTGAGTTGTCAGGGAATTTCCCTGTAAATGCAGAAACGCATAATCCGTGTGCGTCATAGGAGGGTTGGTTATCGTCGATAAGATTGCAAATTTTTGATCAGGGCGATAATAGCAAAGAAAACGCGATATCTGGTTCTCGACGCTTATTTCATTGGTCATCTATCAGTCGGTGCAAACACTTGCATTGCAAAACGACAGGTTATATTTCTTTACGCTTTACTTTCGTCTCTGATCGTTCATCGGATTCGACTCTGTTCAACATTCGATTATTCTTCTTTTGGTTCGCGAACACCTCAGAGAACGTGAAATTTGCTGATTCGTAGAGTACCAGGTTGATACCTTGGCAAATATCTTGTCCAAAGTAGTTGTAATTGTAATTGGTACCTTCAATCTCCTTAAAAAGTATGTATCTACATATCTGTATGTACACTAACGAGCAAAACTGAGTCTACACTATTTGAAGCAACGTAACTTTTTTCAAATTAGATCAAATCACTTGAATTTTATTGAGAAGTTAGAAGGATTAGTTTATTAGACGGGGTGTAAAAAATTTTTGCAAAAAGTTTCAATTGGTCGCTTAAAAGTGGAAAAACTGCCATTTTTCACGGTTTTCGACGGAAAATCGCACTTCTAATCGTTTATAACTCATAAACGAATTAACCAATATCGGTGAAATTTTCAGCATGGATATAATTTATTGAAGCGAATCAAACACATTTTTTAAATTTTCAATACAGGCTCAGATAAAAAAGCTAAAAATACCAACTTTCACTATTTCTTTTGCGATTCAAATTTTTTTCAAAAATTTTTTACACCTCGTCTGAAACTTCTCAAAAACGCTAAAGTTATTTGGACTAATTTAAATATACTCTCTCTCTCTCTCTATATATATATATATAGAAGTATGTTTAGGTTAAGTTTACGTTTAACACTAGGCTTACGGGACCCGTCAAAATGACGGGTTCTAATATTTTTAATTTACAATTGTTAAGACTCTAAAGATACATCCACGACAAATTATTCATCAAATTCATTTCTTTGGGTATGTTATTAAAAAAAAAATGGCTAAAAATTTGGGCAGCACGTTCTTCTTTATTTTATAATGTAATGTAAAATAGTCACTTTTAGTGCTCCGTTTCTTTCAAAAATGTTCTACACCTCGTCTAACAAACTAATCCTTCTAACTTCTCAATAAAATTCAAGTCATTTGATCGAACTTTGAAAAAGTTATGTTGCTTCAAATAGTGTAGACTCAGTTTTGCTCGTTAGTGTATGTCTCATTCCAAAAAACACGACTACAGGCGCTTCGTCGTCGTCTTCTTCTTGCAATAAAAATTTGAATATTTAAATATTGTAATCTCGTCCAAAGTAGTGCAGAAAATATATAGAAATATCCGGACTCTCCAGATTCTGGAAAATGACCCATTGCGGAGAATAGATCGTTCTCGAACAGTGAGCAAAAGACGGGCGCGTTCGCGTGTCGTTTTTCCCCAGTTTTGTTCATTGAATTGTTCAATTGAAAGTATTACGTGGTGGTCGCGAGAAAGATTAGTGCGCGCGTCGAAGATTTTTCACGCTTAGGAAACGCGTTCGAGGACGCGGGTGGAGCCACGTCCGGTAGCTAGTTAGGCTGCCGGGCATTATTAATAACGACGCGTCTAAAAATAGAGCCGAAATATGTGTGACGCGGGCGCAAGTAGATGCACTTGAATGCAGTCGAACCGAGAGGGAGAATACGCCAAGGTGTACGAGGTACGCATTCCAATGGGCGGGTTATCAGAGACGGATCCATCCCACATTCCATGCTGGAATGCATCTCTGCTCTTTTTTCTTTCTCTCACTTTGAGGGCTTAAGGCTCCGTTCATACGTGCTCTCTCTCTCTCTCTCTCTCTCTCTCTCTCTCACTCTCTCTTTCTCTTTTGCTCTCCCTTTCGCTCTTTCTCGGTTGATACAGCCTCGAAAAACGTGGACCGAGCAGAGTCGAGTCGCGGCCGGAGGGAACGGGCCTCGGTCAGTGACACCGGTTCGAATCGGACCGAATGAAAGGGAACGCGTTCGGAAGGATATAAGTCACATTATAGTACTCGCTGCTGTCGCGTCTCTCTCTCCCCTGATAGGTCCTATTTCGCCCTAGATTTTATCGGTGGCCCTACCGGTTGCTCGTCTGACCGGTGCAACGCCAGTCACTCCCGGAAAACGCTTCCGACCGTTGTTAACCCTTTGCCCTACAATATCGAGTCAGACTTCTGACTTGTGACGAAGATTCTGAACAACTTTAATTTTAAAGATCCCCCAAGGGCGCGGATTTGAAATCACACGGAGTATACGCATCAGGTCGAATGCCGCCATTGTCAATTTTAAGAGAAAAGTATAAAACAAAATGAGAAAGAATTAGAGTTTTATTCGATAAGAAATTAACAATTCATGCACCGCAACTGAGTTTTGAACTGACGTGTGTACACGTTGGACGCAGTTAACTGGTTAAACCGAGATAAATTTTGTTGTAGTTGATGTGTATATATGTAAAGAAAGTATACCTTCTTTAGTTTTTGAATTTGCCGCGCGTCTCCTATTTTAGTCACCGATAGATGGAGCGGCGCTTGGTAGAAGAATTGAGGAGAGATATAGTCATCACGCAATAGAGCACACGTGCAAAATATAAAGATTAAAAGTTATTATTTCCAAAGATTAGTAGTGTAGATAAAGAAGTGATAATAGTAAACTTTAATTGTCGTTTCTTTGTTTACAGGTAAGGTTGTAAATAGTGTAAATAATTGTTGTTGAATAATGAATAAAGACAAAATTTACTTTGTTTACAGAGAAACATATTTCCGTTTACTTTATCCCACCGAATAATTACTTGTCTTATATATATATATATAGGCATAGAGTAAATATAAACTATCTTTTCTTTTCTATGAAATTCTGAACGATGAAGAGTTTCTAATCATTATAATCACAGAATAAATAGTAGTGCAAGGGGTTAGCAACCGATAGCGATTCGGTATGTTTATTTACACGCTTGTTTAGCAATTTTACTTTCTTAGGACCATTCGCAAAATTGCTATGAAATCTGAATAAATTTGGTCCCGTTGGTATTATAGAGAAATATACACTAGTCTCATTTAGGGCTCCAATGTTAAATATTCATAGAAGAATAGAATTTCAAATTCGTCTTAGAAGGGAGACAAAGCATTCATATTTAGTAGATTGCTGACTCGTTGTTATACGGCGATGGGTTAAAAGAATATTTGTAAAGTGATTTGAAAAAGCTAGTTGGTACTATTGGGTTGTTCGGAAAGTAATTTCGTTTTTTCTCAACAGAGGAGATAATTGTATTTTTTTCGCAGCCGACTTCACGCTTAAGCCGCATTGTCATTATATATTTTAACAGCTGATATAGCAAGGCTTGTTCGTGAAAAAGTTTGTTTCTGATTCTGCGCAAAATAGTTTTTGTTTGGTACCCTATCGAATATGGAAAGTCGAAAGCAGTATTTTCGGCATATTTTAAATTTTTGCTATCGAAAAGGTGAAAATGCTGTTCAAGCAAGAGAAAAATTATTAGAAGATTTATTGATAGAACGCCAGTGCCAAAGCTAGTTTGCAAAATTTCGTTTCGACAATTTTGATTTTGAACATGCACCATGTTCTGGAAGGCCAAAATTGGGTAATTGGGTACTTTGGTCTTGCACCAAAATGGAGAATATGTAATTAAATCAAATATTTATACTTCTGTGTAAGCAAGTCATTCATTAACGAGTTGAGACTTGAGAGTATGGCCAATCATTTGATCAAAACGACACTTGGGCGATGTACCTTGTAGGTCCTCTAAATTGATCCTTCTGTGTAAGCAAATAAAATATTTATACACTGTAAGAAAATCGTCTTGCATTTTTACCAAAAGAAAAAACGAAATTACTTTCCGAACGACCCAATATGATGCAAATTCCGACGTGGAACATCCAGCGAGTAGTGTTCCTGACTTCTCAACATTTTTAATTTCTCGAGAAATGAGAAATAAAACTATATTTCCCGAAAATTCTCGAAAAATATATTGGGAAACTTTTACCAAACTTTCATAATGTGAGGCATTACGCTTTTGTTTTGAAATGACTTCTTAAGAAGCATAATGTGTCTAATGTAGAATCAGAAAATCTACTTCTTTTTTTTTGTAACAAAATCTGTAGCCGTAGAAAAATTTCTTTCATTTTGCGTGGATGTTGGCTTTATCGTAAACAGAACATCCAAAAGTTGCTGAAGATTGGGTGTCCTTTTTCCAGTGGACTCAAAAATTTGGAATTCCTTTGTTAGAGTCCGGAATTTATTTTCTTCTCCGGCTAAACTCTTGACACTAAATTCTCGAAGGCTGTCTGCAATTTCTAATTCTAAATGTTTTTCCAGTGATAGTTCCTCATCCTGAGAATCTGAAAGTTTTTCACTATTTTCATAAGAATCATTGTTATATTTTCCAAAAAGTCTGCTTGGAATTTGTTTCGCCATTTTATACGTATCTGCCTTGGATGTTAAATAAAAAAATGTATCTTCTGAATCTTTTTGCAGAGATTCTGGATTATGCAGATATTTCATAAGGGATACAACAATCTTGTCTCTTCTTTTAGATATTTCTTCTTGAATAACAACAAGAAACTCATTACTCAATTCAGTATTCAGTGTTTCTAAAGTTCTAAATACGAATTTCAGAGAATTTCAGAATGTATATGTTATCAAATAAATGAGATTCATAAGAATTTTCCTAGATTTCAATTTCTCGAGAAATACTGGAATTTCGAGGAGGAACACTACCGACGAGGATAGCCGATGCCGTAAAGCTCCTTCTACGGGTACCGAAGTGCCGAAGTGAATAGTACCGAATACCGATGACGCGATCTCGCCTCGAGAGATTCGAGGATTTTTCGCGCGAGGAAGGATAGCGATGGTCGCGATGCGATTTCGATCTGTCGCCGACTCCGGTCGACCGTGGGTTCGAGCGTGAAAATGGCTTCGGGCGAAAGAGAAGAAGAGGGTCCGGTTGCCGTGGCGCGATTCGCGAATTCGACGGAAGTGGGACAACAGGGAGGTACCATCGGCAACAGGGGACGCGGGCGGTTTCTTCTTGGAAGCGGGCGGAGGATAGTGGATATCGGCGGGGAAACGGAAACGAGCGTGTTCCCGAAAGCGGATTCGATTCCCGGAGGCGCTGCCGATTAGATCCGATGACACACTCGGCCCGGAAGCGCGTAGACGCTCGTCGACGAGCGTAAGCGGCTCTCGGTTCGCCACAAAGAGTCCTTGTGCATCGAGACGATACACTTCGGTCGATGACGCGGCGCACGAATCGCCGGGAATGAGCTCACCTCGCCTCTTCGTCGACTGATAATCACGTAGACGTCGAAGCGCGGTCTTAACGACGTCGATTACGGTTATCGGTAGCACTAACCCCGCTGCTACCGTTTTATATCCGTCCTCTATAGCCTCTCTATCCGCCCTAGGTCTACCTGCAATACTAATCTCCGATTTGGATGATTTTTGGATATCTCGTCGAAACCGGAATTTTCGACAACCTCTTCCTTTGCACGTTTTAGTTTCCGCTTAGTTTCCAAGATATTCGCGTTTTAAGCTTGGGTATTGGTCGTCGGCCATTTTGAAACGAGGATAGAACGAGCTTAAAGGACCCGTGCGCAACTGCATGCGCGAGGCTGAAAGAAACGACCGTTACAACTCGATTAAAAATGCGACAATTGTAACAGATATTTCCCGTGCCTAAACAGAAGATAAGTGAGACGTTCATTTTGAAAGCGGCCTAAGTCCATTTGTCAATTATTTTCTGTTGCCCGTAATTACGTGTACAACTTCAAGTCAGCTATCATAAACAACATATATATATTCAGAGTATATACGATTATTTTGGATACACATAAGTTTTCGCGGTTAGTTCAATAATTAAAACCATCACTTTGAAAGTGGCCCAAGTCCAATCCATTATTGATAATGTCCGTGGGACATTAACAGAAGGTGCCGGGAAGGTAATAACTTTATTCTAAATGAAATGGAATAAGAGGATTTCGTGTCGAGAAAACGTTTGGAGGACGCAGTTTTGAAAAGGGTGAAGAATTCTAACGGGGAAACAATAAATCGGTTAAAAATATGCTGGATGCGTTTTTTGAGAGATCAATCATCAATGGATGAGAATGCAATGTTTAAAATCCTGGACTACCACGTCGGGGTAGACCAAGAAAGTTCGAAAATATTTTATTGGCACCACTTTATAAAAATATAATACGAATTACAGCAGCGAAATACAAGGACATGATGGACTTGCTATGATACATACCACCGGTGCACCATGACTTCTTCAAATCCCTTAGAAAATGTTCTGAATTGCATAAATTGTGTTTTTGAAGTGTCGCAAAGATATACAAAGTAAATTGAGCATTGTTTTTTCAATTTGGAGCATTTTAAATGATGTCGAATGGACTTTTGCAAATTTTACAACGAATCTGGTTGTTAACCCTTTGCACTCGAGTGGTGACTCTGAAGCACCACTAGAAATTGTTGTGGCATTATTTCAAAGAAATTACAAAAAATATTACAAAACATTTTTTACAGTACAAAATTTCAATTTAATAGATTACTAAACATTTAAATATTATACGTAGAAATCAGATCAGTTTCGTACGAATAAAATGAAAATATTGCAAGACGGAAGAAAAATTTAGTTTCAGATTGAAACTAGCGCCGAGTGCAAAGGGTTAACTTTGAAAGTGGCTTAACTCCATTTTTGATAAGAAAACACATATTATTCACTTAATAATTCCCATTATTTTAATAGGAACTGTAAATTTAACTCTTTTGGATACACTCAAGCAGTATCACACATTCCTATCCTACGCGTATATTTCCAATTTTATTGAACCACAAACCCTCAAATATCTCAATTCAAGTATAAGTGGACTTAGGTCACATTCAAAATAAACGGCTCGAGTGGCCACCAATACTGACGCGTGCGCCTACACGGACGCACAAGTACAGAGTTCACTGTACCCGAGAGTTTTTCGCGAATATCTCGGAAACTAATTGTAAGCGGTACACCGTCGTCAAACGTTGAGATTTGTGTCGAAAAATGATCGAGATCGGAGGGTAGGTGGCTGTCGTTCACCCTCCTATCGAGCCGCGGAGCTATTTTCATAGTCCACGGACCGCGACCGAGGATAGATAGGCTCCTCTTTTCTCGAAACGATTATTCGTCTACTTACGCGAAGATTCGGCGAGGAGGGAGTGGCGTGCGCGAGAAACACTCGGTGACGCGCCGCTATCAACTATAACGGATAATGTCGTAATCGGCTCGGCGATTACGAGAATGACTGCGGGGTGTCGTGTTACCCGCGACGTGGATTCACGAGAAACGCTACTCTAGCACACGGCCGGACACACAGCAGGGAAGACTGATTTCTGGTCAGACTTTTGGCAAATTTCCCGCAACTGCCTCCCACCGTCGCCCCCCCTCTCCTCCTCTCCTCATTCCCGAAATCGAATCGGCATTTACGATGGCGCTCCTAAATCTTCGGACCTCGTCATCGAGATACAATTTCACTCCGCCTTGTCTGGCTTTTCTCGGCCGTTCCGCTGACAACCAGGCGGAAACACGGATAAGACAGCGTCCGGGGAATATTCGCGATCCCCCGGATGATCTATCCCGGCAAACGAAACCGCATTCTTTCGACGCCGAGCGATCCAGAATCCCTGGCCAATTTTGCAAAACCACCATTTTCTCAATCCTTGTGGCCCACTTCTCGATTCTTATCGAATTCTAACGGCCTCTGTTTTGCAGCTTGCGAAAAGACGGCGTCTTTACTTCCGTAAAGATGGCCTCCGACGGATTCATTCTTGGGCGTTGCTGATCGGAGCTGAATCCTCCGTAGATCAGAAAAGCACCGACGCAATGTATCACCTACAGTTTCTATCTCCTGCGGTTGGTTGTTACTGATATTCGAATAAACTCTGTTTCACAGATTCGAGGGAGGGTTCTAATCAGTCTTTCTGAATAAACTCAGCATTCTTTGGCGTTGCTGATCGGAGCTGAATCCTCCGTAGATCAGAAAAGCACTGACGCAATGTATCGCCTATACACCTTCTATCTCCTGCGGTTGATTGTTACTGAAATTCGAATAAACTCTGTTTCACAGATTCGAGGGAGGGTTCTAATCAGTCTTTCTGAATAAACTCAGCATTCTTTGGCGTTGCTGATCGGAGCAGACTCCTCCGTAGATCGCAAAAACAACAACAGTCGGCTCAAAACCGGTACGTGAACTCTCTTGTTCCATATATGCGACGATATTTGATCAAAATAATGTAAATGATAATCCTCGAACAAGTCTGACGGGACGAAACATCTTTCATCAATAGACTGCGGATTTTTACGCGAAATAAAAATTCTTACATAACTAATTTTAACAAATTGACAATTTTCAAGTCATTTTAATCCCTCTGCTGTGTTTCAAAACGCGCCCACTCATTTTTGTTGTATTGGGTTGTTCGGAAAGCGATTTCGTTTTTTCCCAACAGAAGACGTAATTGTATTTTTCTCGCAGCCAACTTCACACTGAACACTAGGTTTACGGGACCCGTTAAAATGACGGGTTCTAATATTTTTAATTTACGATTATTGAGATTGTGAAGATCCATCTACGTGGAATTACTCCGTCGTACTTTTCTTCCACGTATCTTTTTTTTTATTACCAAAAAATAAACAGCCACTACGATTACAAAAAAAAAATGTAGAATGCATATAAGAGTAATGCCATAGTTCAGTAAAATAGTGACGTAACAATCGGAATTCTTAACGCTACGTGGAATTACACAACAAACTTATTTCCTTAGGTATGTGTTATTTAACAAATGGCTGAAAACTTGGATAGACACATTCTTCTTATTTTTATAAAGTAATGTAAAATACTCACTCTTAATGCTCCGTAAACCTAGTGTTAAGCCGCATTGTCGTTATATATTTTGACAGCTGATATAGCAAGGCTTGTTTGTGAAAAAGTTTGTTTGATTCTGCGCAAAATAGTTTTTGTTCGGTGCCCAATCAAATATGGAAAGTTGAAAGCAGCATTTTCGGCATATTTTACTTTCTTACTACCGAAAAGGTGAAAATGCTGTTCAAGCACGAAAAAAATTACTCTTATTAGAAGATTTATCGACAGAACGCCAGTGCCAAAGCTAGTTTGCAAAATTTCGTTTCGGCAATTTTGATTTTGAAGATGCGCCACGTTCTAGAAGTCCAGTTGAAGCTGATATAGACAAAATTGGGTACTTTGGTCTTGCACCAAAATGGAGAATATATAATTAACCCTTATCACTCGAATGGCGAGTACAAGGCGCCACTAAAAATGACTGTATCACTATTCAAAATATTTTTCACATTATTAAATTTCTTTGCATTTAATCAATTACTAAACATTTCAGTACTGTACGAGTAAATTGCACCATATTATAAATATTCTATAGCTGTTCTATTATATTATAAATATTCTACAGCTATTCTATTATATTATAAATATTCTACGTCGGAAGAAACGTTTCGTTTTCGAGTTAAAATGGCTTCGAGTGCAAAGGGTTCAATAAAATACTTATACACTGTAAGAGAATCGTCTTTCATCTTCGCCGAAATAAACAAAAAAAAAAACGAAATTTCGTTTCCGAACCACCCAATAAGCGCCTATGCGCTTACTCTATGTCCGCAGTCCGGTTATCAAGTTTCGCGTCCAAGATCGAAGCTGCTTCCGCGCTAATCATTCCGGCTTGTATCGTTTTGCTCGGCGAGCGGAGGAATTATTCTCGGATTTTAATGAACTCTGTTTGATAGGCTGGAAGAAGGGTCCTGTGGCGTGCGAGCGTGAAAAGAAACGGTTCGTCGATGGAGGCCGACTCCGCGCGGCGCCGCGCGAGGAGCACGAGAGAGAGAGAGAGAGAGAGAGAGAAACTTTGAGGAGGAGAGGAAGGACGGGGAGGAGGAGTAATCGTGTAAAATAAAAGGGAGCCATGGCGTCGGGAAAACGGTAAAAAAGACGGGTAGTCGGGAGGACGCGGAGAGAAATAAAAGCGATATTTTTATATCCACGGGTGTAAGCTCGTCGGTGGCGGACGCCACCGGGCCTCGGCCTCTATTAATATCCACGGGCCGGGCTTCCTTTCGGCCTCCGCAGCAATTCTCTTTGCACCGGCGAACCAACGATCGGCCACCGGAAAGATAGCGTTCGATCCGAGGAAAAAAGCAAAGAGTGTTAGACAACGCCCTCGGACTTCCGGCAACTTCCCGAGTTCCGAAGTTTCTAACGAACAGCTGATCGGAATATCGATATCTTCTCTATGGTAATGCATCTTTTCGGGAACCGTTGCATTCGATGAGACGCGTTGACAGCGAACGCGTTCGCTACTGTCAATTAACAATCACTCTTCAAGCTCGATAGACCGTGATCACCGGTTCTAAACGGCGTAACAGCTGTTATTAAATTTTTCTGAAACGATAACCGTGTCCGCCTTGTCTCCGGTTGACGCTTCGACGGTCGCACGTGACTTTGCGCCGCTATTCTCACATGGCGTATCAAAATGATTTCGTGTCAAGGTTTTCGCAGCGTCCTCTGATAACAGCGGTTTCCCTCGATCGCGTCTTTCGATCGTTATTAATCGCTAATTGCGAAAATCTTCCGATTCACATTCTTATCGAAAGACATTTTCACTTTAGAAGAGGCACGTTTCGATCTAACGTCACGGCTGAACAGTCTGAAGATCCACAGCTTAACGCTAGAACTACCGAGGAATAAATGCGACTGACGTACACATATATCGCTTTGTAACAGTGACAAGACTGTGCCCGTTCAGACTTCATGCAACTTTTATTATAATGTACATAAACTTTTATTAAAAAATTTCCGATGAAAACGTTTTTACAATTTCAGTAATTGTAGAAGCACAAATTAGGAACCAGTCATTTTGACTGGTCCGGTAGTTCTAGTGTTAAAGAATTGCTACTGAGCGTTTTCTGAATCGCAAGACTTCCGGCGGGCAAAGTTTAGTGGAATCAAATCTTTTTTCGAAAGTCATCGAACGTCCGATTAAAATGGTGCGAGTGCAACCGAATTCTGTAGAAAGATGAAATTTTCGAACTGCTCGAGCTCGGAAGCTAGGAGACGAAAGCGTCGAACGTCTTTATCGCGAGGCGGTCGTCGGTGCTCGTGTCCGCGAATGCACGGCCGGCCGCTGCGCTGGCCTTGACTGCATTTGCATTTGCGCGCAAAACGACGGAAAAAAGTATATCGCGAACGAGTTTCGTTGCCTTCCAGCCGGACAGCTCGAACAATTGAACTGGTACTGGTGGCCGCGGTGAAAAACTTCTGTTCGTGGATCGGCCGGGTCTCGAGGCGCACGATCCCGCTCGGAAACAGGACGTGGAACACGGGACAAACAACAAAGTTCACGATATGCTGAATCGAAAATATTAGGGGGGCCCATAAGCAATCAATTATTTTGAAATCTAAAACAAACTTCAGGTTTTTATTTCTTAATTTAATCTCCATCACTATCAAGGACAGTTTGCCATCCTTCCTGCAAGTTTTCAATCCCCCCTTATAGAAATCCAGGGTTCAAGCAAAATATGACTCGAGGTGCCTCCTTGCATCTTGTACAGAATGTTTTATTTCTTAAATAATGCTCGAGAGATCTGAAAAGATCAGAGGGAGCAATATCCGGTGAGTACGGGGGTGCGCTAAAACTTCCCATTGCAATTCTTTGATTTTTTCCTGAGTGAGTTTCGCTGTACGGGGCCGGGCATTGTCAATTTGCAGTATTACACCTTTTCTGTGGACTAAAGGTGTCCTCTTTTTCAATAGTTCTGAATACAGCCGTTGTAATTGCTGACAATACAACTCGGCAGTAACTGTTTCTCCAGGTTTCAACAACTCAAAGTGAATTATGCCACGACAGTCCCACCAAATCCACAATAACACCTTTCGAAGTGATAAGCTAGGTTTAGGAGTTGATATTGCGGTTTGATTTTCAGAAAGCCATTGCTTGGAACGCTTTATGTTATCATAAAGAATCCATTTTTCGTCTCCGGTAACGATTCTGCTAAGAAATGGATCTCTACGAAATCTGGATAGCAATAAACTGCAAATTGATGAATATTCTTGTTGGTCTCAGATAATTGATGCGGTACCCATATTCCTTGCCTATATGGCTTTCCCATTTCGAGTAGGTGCCTTTGTATAGTTGACCATGTGGACCCGAGGCTTCTCGATAATTCTTCTATACTTAATTTTGAATCAGCTTCCACTAGAGATTTTAGGGTGTCATTATCAAATTCAACGTCCACTTCGAGGCCTGTCAGGGAGATCATAATCACCAGCAGCAAACCTTCCGAACCAACGTTGACACTTGTTGACCTTCGATACATCTCCATGAACATCGCAAATTTTCTTTGTTGTTACATTAAATCCCGCATGAAAATGAAAAGTATGCAACGACGAATATGATCCTCGGAGGGCACGGACGCCGCCATTTTATTGCAGGGTTGTAAAAAAATGATACTTTTTAGAATATTTTGAACACAGGCTGCTTTACCGAAAACTGTAAAAGAATACGTGTTTCCTCTTCAACGATCGGTACAGAATTAAAGGCAAAACAAACTCTTTGCGAATAATTGATTACTTATGGGTACCCCTAATATACAGGGTGGGTCGCCACATTTTGCCATCTAGATTTACGCCATTATTATTAAGCATAGCAAACAATGTTTCAGATGATGTTGAATGGTTTTGTAGGTGGACGTATAAAGGACATATGAAGGTCATTAATGTTCTTTTAAATGGAATCATATATTTTTTATTGCATCAGCTGATGCTCCTTCATATTCTTTACAAAAAAGTATTAATCTATTTGTGTAAAAAAATCATGCTGATGCAATAAAAAATTGCATCCATGTTGCAATGATACGCATGATATGCATTTTTGATTCCATTAAAAAAAAAACATTAATGACCTTCATATGTCCTTTACACGTCCACCTACAAAAAAAATGTACCATCAGAATGTGCCCCTCTCAAAACCATTCAACTTCATCTGAAACATTGTTTCCTATGCGTAATAATAACGACGTAAATCTAGATGGCAAAATGTGGCGGCCCACCCTGTATAAAGGAGTCAGTCACTTGAATCGTTCGTATCTTTGACACTAGAACTACCGAACCAGTCAAAATGACTGGTTCCTAATTTTTTCTTTTACAATTACTGAGATGATAAAAATGTTTTCATCAGAATTCTTTGAATTAACTTTTTCACTGAAGCACATGTTAGAATAAAAATGGTGTTAGGTTTCAATAGATGCAGTCTTGTCATGATTACAAAGCAATATTCATCAGGTGTATTTATTACTCGGTAGTTCCAGTGTTAAAACTATCGAGTGACCGCGGCTGATAGTTGACACGTGTCGTTATGGACCTCGCCGATAAAAAGTTCGTAGAAATCTAAGTATTAGTTTGGCAAGAAAGTAATTTCGGTTTTCACTAATAGGATGGCTTTATGTTTTGTTTGATTGACGTCTGTTAACATTGCATTTGTTTTCTTTCTGACATTTCATAACTGCATCTTTTAGGTTACTTTTGAAGCAAATTACACGTAATTTTGATTAAAATTGTTAGTTCTGTGTCAATTTGAACATGGAGTGCAAAAACGAACATTATAGGCATATATTGCTTTTTTATTTCCGTGGAGGTAAAAAAGCTGCCGAGGCTCGCAAAGATATATGTGAAGTTTATGGTGTGGATTGCTTAACAGAACGCACGTGCAAGAATTGGTTTAAAAAATTCCGTTCTGGAAATTTCTCACTTAAAGACGACCAACGTTCTGGTCGACCATTTGAAGTTGATGATGACCAAATGAAAGCCATTATTGAATCGGATCGTCATATAACTGTCCGAGAGATTGCAGACAGGTTAAACGTCTCGCATACAACTATAGAATATCGTTTAAAAAGTCTCGGAATCGTTGAGAAGCTCGATATTTGGGTTCCACACGAATTGAAAGAAATTCACTTAACGCGACGCATCAACATATGCGATATGCATCTCAAACGAAATGAAATCGACCCTTTTCTGAAGCGAATCCATCACTGGTGATGAGAAATGGGTTGTTTGCAATAACACAACTCGAAAACGATCATGGTCCAAGCGTGACGAATCAGCCCAAGCCACGCCGAAAGCTGAATTGCACCAAAAGAAGATCATGTTGTCAGTTTGGTGGGATTACAAAGGTATTGTGTATTTTGAGCTTCTCAAAAGGAGCGAAACCATCAATTCAGATGTTTATTGTCGACAACTATCAAAACTGGACATAGCAATCAAAGAAAAACGGCCAGAATTGTCAAATCGCAAAGGAATCGTGTTCCACCATGATAACGCTAGGCCACACACATCTTTGGTAACACGTGAAAAGTTATCGGAGCTTGGTTGGGAAGTGATGTCACATCCACCGTATAGCCCCGACATTGCACCATCAGATTATCATTTATTCCGAAGTTTACAAAACTCTTTGAATGGTAAAACTTTCGCTAATGATGATGGTCTGAAATCGCAGTTGGATCAGTTTTTCACCGAAAAGGATCAGAAGTTTTATGAGCGCGGAATTATGAAGCTACCAGAAAGATGGCAAAAGATCATAGAACAAGATGGATAATATTTTATCGATTAAAGTTCATTGCTTTGATAAAAAAGATTGGATTTTATTTCACCTAAAAATACCGAAATTACTTTCTTGCCAACCTAATGGAACGGTCGGGGTGCTGTCAGTCGAACCGAAAGCCGAAACGCATTCGAGTGCCGTGCCGTGTGCAACCGGTTGGTTTTCCCGCGACCCCTTCGCCTCTCGAAACTTGTATCTCCAAAGTATCTAGGCCAAAACACCCACGGCCACCCAATTTCCGACCGCGTTCCCAACGCTGTCTCTGAGCTAGCGAGCTCGATCGCTCCGAGGACCAGTCCACAGACTTTTCCTCGTACGATTTTATCGTCCAGTTAACGCTCCAACGGCGGAAAGTTGCTCAACCTTTCGACAACATGACGTTCTATTTTTTCCTCAACTACAATATCGACGAGCATCGATCTCTCCGTTGCGCCTAACAGAAGAAAATGCCGACGCGCGAACAATTCATGCACGACTACCGACCCGATAAGATTAATTGTCCGATGTTCGAAATAGACCGCGGATGTTTACGCGAACCTCTATCACAGTGTTCGAGCATCGAGAGTTCAAAGTAAAATAGAATCTGCCGGCGGTGGAGCAGCAGATTCTGGTAAAAGATCCGTTCTATTCTTCGCCGTAGATCTTTTTATAAGCTGCGAAGAGCCACGGGGATCTAGTTGGAAAACGATATTAGCTCTGTCCCCGTTGATCGTGAACTCTGGTTCTCGTATTTCTGACCGACAGCGCATCTGCCGCGGACGCAAACTGTGTCAAGATTTAATGGGATCTATTGTTTGCAGGTCACTCGGATCTATCTCGCGGAGGATCGTCTGCGGTACTTTGATCGCCGCAATTTTTCCCAGCCGTGGATCACGCCGATCATCGACAGGCGTTTCGATCACGCGTGTTGACAGTGGTGCGTTTTAGGGTACAGACACGTCAGTAACGATCTCCGGACCTCTATGCAAAATAAAAAGTTGGTACATCCGTTGCAAGACACAGGAGCTAAAGTATACATTTATATTTCCCACTAATGATTTTAATGTGCTAACGTATTGATACGCTCAAAGTGTATTAATCTTTTCACTGTTTTAAATTGCACCTACTCGTTTCTGTCATAAACGCATAAAGTCCGGAGTCTACGCATTACTATCGCGGCACGTGGAAACAAGCAATTTCACGTGACATTCTCGGACACTGAGCCATTATATGCATTATTATTTCCTGTGTAATGCAACAGGATAGTAATGTGTACCTTCAAATTTTGGGCCAAACTAGCGAATACTCGTTTAAAAATTCAACGGATGCTCGATTGAGATTACATTTGCTGCGATCATTGGGTTACGAGTAAAAATATTTTGTCGAAGCGCGAGGATACCGAGTATCCGCCGGATTGGCCTAAACGCGCCGTAACGAGTCGAATCAGTAAACAGCGTTGGCCGCGACACGGTCGCAGGTGGAATCGGCGATTGGCAAGCGGATCGGTGGAAGGTGTTGCGAATCGGTTGCCAGAGGATTCCTCGGCGACCGTCGACGAACCACCGGCCGATTGATACGAGAATTTATTGGCTAAATGGAATGATTTCGAAGCGAGCCGCCTGGTCGCGAGGCGTCTATCCGCTCGGAGTTATGTAAGCTATGTACTCGTGGTATTTTGGCGAGCAGCGCGTGCAGCTGCGGACGCTGGCGTTCGCCGTCGAGACCGAGCGATCTTAAACAAACCGAGAGCCTGTTTCGTCATCGTCGGCCAATTGTTATTCCGCCGTTGTTGAATCGGGTTCCGTTCGGCTCGCACTTGGCGGCAACGCGCGTCGCAACGTGCCGATCCGGCCACGCGAGAGAGTTCGATGCACAAGTCCCGACGAATCTAGCCTTCGTGGAAACCGTGGCTCCCACCCTCGCCCCCCTTTTTGCTCCCTTTCTATCGTTCGGAATTACGACGTTGCAGCCGGCGACGTTCTGCACCGGATTCGGATTCGGATTCGGATTCGGATCAGCTATCGCCACCCTCTCGCGAGTACAGGTTGCGCCAAAACAAACGTCCCCAGACTAATTTGCGTTTACGATCGTCCGTCGACTGCTCATCGCTCCGTTCGACGTCCATCTATTCAGCTAAGTGGGCCACAGATTTCACGCCCGTTCAAATCGGCGGCAAACAAACCACGCCCATTCGGAAAGGGAAACATTCAGAGTTATTACGATTATTCAGAGCTAGATGGTTAGAGGATGATTGAGTTTAAACACCAAACTCAAGTCTGAGCAACGAAGCCACGCCCATTCGAACAGGGAAACATTCAGAGTTATTACGATTATTCGGAGCTAGGTTGTTACAGGATGCAAAGTTTAAACACCAAACTCAAGCCTGAGCAACGAAGCCACGCCCATTCGAACAGGGAAACATTCGGAGTTATTACGATTATTCAGAGCTAGGTTGTCAGAGGATGCAAAGTTGAAAGGTCAAACTCAAGCCTGAGCAACGAAGCCACGCCCATTCGGAAAGCGAAACATTCAGAGTTATTACGATTATTCAGAGCTAGGTTGTTAGAGCATGCAAAGTTTAAAGATCAAACTCAAGTCTGAGGAACGAAGCCACGCCCATTCGAGCAGAGAAACATTCGGAGTTATTACGATTATTCAGAGCTAGGTTGTCAGAGGATGCAAAGTTTAAGGTCAAACTCAAGTCTGAGCAACGAAGCCACGCCCATTCGAGCAGAGAAACATTCAGAGTTATTACGATTATTCGGAGCTGGATTGTCAGAGGATGCAATGTTTAAACACCAAACTCAAGCCTGAGCAACGAAACCACGCCCATTCGAACAGGGAAACATTCGGAGTTATTACGATTATTCAGAGCTAGGTTGTCAGAGGATGCAAAGTTGAAAGGTCAAACTCAAGCCTGAGCAACGAAGCCACGCCCATTCGGAAAGCGAAACATTCAGAGTTATTACGATTATTCAGAGCTAGGTTGTTAGAGGATGGAAAGTTTGAAGATCAAACTCAAGTCTGAGCAACGAAGCCACGCCCATTCGAACAGGGAAACATTTAGAGTTATTACGATTATTCGGAGCTAGGTTGTCAGAGCATGCAAAGTTTAACCCTTTGAGCGCTGAGTTGTGTGAAGTTAAGCGTGTGCTGTGGACCGCCTACTTTTTACGACGAATCACTCACTGGGCTGCCTACTTTTTACGACGAAGCGCATGCTGGGCTGATGAAAATTTCATTGCAAAATATGTTAATTGTAGCTGAAATAATTTGAGCAGTGACCGCAAAAACCTTAACAGTACCATTTACTTCATTAAGCAATAATAACATGAACAATATAAAAAAAAATAAATGGCCCAAATTGAATGGCTGTGTGAGAACCCATATATGTGTTCATGGCCCAAATTGAATGGCGGTGTGGGAACCCATATATGCGTTCATAGCGCTCAAAGGGTTAAACACCAAACTCAAGTCTGAGCAACGAAGCCACGCCCATTCGTGTCATTCCACACAGAAAGATTGTTCTACGGAAAAGTAACAAAAGAGTTATCCTGCTCTTCAGATTTTCTCTTTCTAGTCCAGAGTCCAATGATTAGGCACACAAATTCTACGCACAGCTCCGACCAAAGTCAGGAGCGAATAAACCACGCCCACTAGAACCACTCTCCATAGAAAGGACAAGACTGTTCTACCGAAAAGGGAAAAATTCCGAATCGATAACGATACTAGTCATCGGTGCTACATTTTTCGAGATCGTAGAGTCTACGGATCGAACACGCACTGCTCCGTGGGGCAATGGCTCCGTTCAAGTCAGGAGTAACGGAAACCACGCCTACTCGGAGGGGGCAAGCCAAGATAGCTTGCTGGGACGTGCTCTAGGACTTTTTAGCGGCCGTTGCCCGTGCTTGTAGTCTAATCTCCGGTTCCGTCGTTCGATTCGAAACAATTACGATCGATCGAGTATTCGGGCTCGATAGCCCCGAGAACCGACGATACCGCGCGGTTTATCGTAAATCGGAAGATATTCTTCGAACGCGGCGTTAACCGTTAAAACGTTGCGATAACTTGGGCCGAATGGAATGGCGGCTTACGCCCGACAGGCTCGACGATTTTAAGCCGTGATTACATTTCGACGCGAAACGGAGCCGCGTGAAATCGGGCCTGCTAGACATAAACAGAATTCGCGAACGGTGACTCGACGCGGCGGCTTATTTTCGATAATGACGAAAATATCGCCGGTCTCGACACCATCCTCTTCCTCCCCCATATGCTCCCCCCCCCCTCTCTCTTTCTCTCTCTCACTCACTCATTCTCTCTCTCTCTCTCTCTTCCCCCGTTCGCGTTTCGTTTTCGGGCGAGGAGGAAAAAGAAAAAAGGAGCGGAGCGAACGTGCAATAGCATATATTTCCCGGCGTAACGACGCTTCTTTTAATAGAGACCGTCCTCCAACAGATATTTACGAAAGTTTGTTTCTATGTTTAGCGGGAATGATGTGTAATTTACTTCGGATTCGTTTCTCGCGCCGCGATACATACTTCATTTTTCAGCGGCGATCCGGTAAATCGCTCCCTTCCCACGCGCCTGGCAGAATCCCAGATGTTGCCACATCCGCGTGTTAACCTTTATCGGAAGGAAGTCCCTGGGGTTCAGGGTGTACGCGAAGGTATTTTCGGCCGAGGTTGAGCTACCTGTTAGCGTCAATCGTTGCGCAATATTGTTGCCGGCCCGAGAACTGTCACGGCCCGGGGCCGCGATTTTGTTCGTTTGTTTTCCAATTAACCGCGCTCTCGATCGTCCATTTTCCATTTTCCGATTTCGACAAAATCGGATTCAAGATCAAGGAACTTTCGATAGGAATGAGGTAGAGCGATGAAATTTTTTTTAAATGGAAGCTGCGACTTTGTAGAATATGGGAAAATAGAGAGATTGTGGTACGAACGTTTTTTAACCTCGAGAAAATTCGTTAAACGCGCACAAATTCAAGAAAATTTTCGTTTTTCCAATACCACGCGCGGAACAAATTCTTTTTCAACATGCTACACACCATTTCCCATAGATTTCTTCACGCTGATTTCAAATCTGGTCTGAAAATTTGTCTACGACCTCAGGATTTTGCAAAAGATAGATTTTTCTGACAAAAACTAATGAAGTCATTTTTTCGTTGAAACGATTGGATGGTAATGATCTCCCTATTTTTCCCATATTCTACAAAGTTGCAGCTTTCGTTTAAAAAAAATTTCATCGCTCTGCCTCATTCCTATCGAAAGTTCCTTGATTTTGAATCCGATTTTCTCCAAATTGCCCACCGTGCGACGCTCCTCGCGATCGATCATCGAATTCGTCGCCTTCGAGACTCAGTTTCAACTGGCACGCGCGCGATGATAAACAAACAATCTTTGTTACTTTTCCTTTGCGCTGTACGATTTCTTCCCCTGATCGATCTTAACCAGTGAACTGCTTTAATTAATTTTAAAATCCCCCACCGGCGTGGAATCGAAAACAAGCAATGACGAGTATACACGTCGAACGCAGGCCGCTACTTTGACGGAAAAAGTAATGCAAAATGAGAGAGAATTACAGTTTTATTCGATAAGAAATTAACAATTCGTCAACCGCACCGCAATAGAGATTTGCGTCACAAGGAAATATGAAAGGAAGGCCTTTGTCACCAAACTTTTTTTTTATTATATTTGACAAGGAAAATTGAGCGTATATATACGCTAATGATGCAAATGAGTTAACTGGTTAAATCATCGTGTTAACACTGGAAAAAAAGCAATTGTTCAATAGCAATTTCCCCTGTATCAGGAATGACAAAATTGTGTTAACTCCTTGCACTATTATTCATTTTGTGATTATAACGATTAGAAACTCTTCATCGTTTAGAATTTCATAGAACAGAAAAGATAGTCTATTGTATGCCAAGGTTTTTTCCAAAGCGTATATACAGGGTGGCCCACATAACTCTTAACAGCTCGTTGTCTAGCAAACTAGTCGGTCTAACATCTAAAAAAAAATTCAAGTCATTTGGACCAATCCTAAAAAAGTTATGCGATTTTTAAGAGTGTCCCCGACTGTACAAATCGAAACTTCAAACTGTTATATCTCATTATGGAAACATCTGACAAAAAACGTTTCCGACAACTTGTTTTTTCCTGTAGAATCTAAAATATGTAACGTTTTATAGTGGGTTCTATTGAAAATTATAAAGGTACCCCGGCCCCTTCAAAGGGAAAGGGAGGCGCCACTTCAGGTTTATGTAATTAGAAAGGCCCTTCAGATCCACGTAATTTAAGACGAAGAACTTTAAAATCGATGGCATAGTTTTCAAGATGAGCTGTTAAGAGTTATGTGGGCCACCCTGTATATCATCTATTGTACAACAAAGTACAATTTTATTTCGGTTTAAAGGAAATTAATAACATATTCATTACACTCAGAATCATCATCGCGAGTGGGACTCGACATTGTATAGCAAAGGGTTGACACTGGAATGGAAAAAGGAATTTGTTTTCAGGCATAGTGTCGCGCGTTTATAGCAAAGGACAGCAGATTGAGATCTCGCTTTAACAATTGTCTTTTGCATTTCACTGCCAGGACGATTCGGGAACGAGAGATCGACTGTTACGGGAAACGTGTTAGCAGGATAACTCGTTGTAACGGGAAACGCGGCGAACGACAACGATAATTAAACAATTGGCAGCGACGACGATGCAGGCGAGGCGTCTTATCGGTGAAGCACGCGAACCAGTTCTCGTTAAAATCGCATTTCGTTCGAAGGGAAATTCTCCGGTCATAGGCAGGCCGAAAACGGTAATTAACCCGCTAACAGGAAACAATGATGAATTTCCTGCGAGTCGGTGGCGCGCGTCCTTGCCGCTCGTTATCCTAGCCGGCAATTAGACGCGGGAGTAGCGAACGCTAACGATGGAAACGCACTGTATCGACGGAACGTTGTAATCGGCTAACGACACGCGGAATTTATGCCGAGTCCTTGCACGAAGCGATAAACGCATGCATCGTACGTGCGACCAAATATCGTGTAACACCCACGTTGCACCGAGTGCATCCAGTGCAAACAGCGCACACGACAATAGCGGAACAGAGGAAATTCTTTTTTGCAGATATGCGATCATGCGACGAGCCCGAGAACGCGATCCGCCTCCATTGTCCTCGAACAGAGAGATCAACTCTTTCCAAATGGATTCTCTTTCGACGGAAAACTGAAAGAGCAATTAGTAGATTGCGAGTCTTGTTGCACTTGCGGTTTTGGGAAGCGTAAGAGATCGTTTAGAGTAACAGTAGATTTACGGAACCCGTCGAAATGACGGATTCCAATATTTTTAATGCTCTTATTATTTTTATGCTTTTTGGGGAAGCATAAGAGATCGTTTAGAGTAACACTAGATTTGCGGAACCCGTCGAAATGACGGATTCCAATATTTTTAATGCTCTTATTATTTTTATGCTTTTTGGGGAAGCATAAGAGATCGTTTAGAGTAACACTAGATTTACGGAACCCGTCGAAATGACGGATTCCAATATTTTTAATGCTTTTATTATTTTTATGCTTTTTGGGGAAGCATAAGAGATCGTTTAGAGTAACACTAGATTTACGGAACCCGTCGAAATGACGGATTCCAATATTTTTAATGCTTTTATTATTTTTATGCTTTTTGGGAAGCATAAGAGATCGTTTAGAGTAACACTAGATTTGCGGAACCCGTCGAAATGACGGATTCCAATATTTTTAATGCTTTTATTATTTTTATGCTTTTTGGGGAAGCATAAGAGATCGTTTAGAGTAACAGTAGATTTACGGAACCCGTCGAAATGACGGATTCCAATATTTTTAATGCTTTTATTATTTTTATGCTTTTTGGGGAAGCATAAGAGATCGTTTAGAGTAACAGTAGATTTACGGAACCCGTCGAAATGACGGATTCCAATATTTTTAATGCTCTTATTATTTTTATGCTTTTTGGGGAAGCATAAGAGATCGTTTAGAGTAACAGTAGATTTACGGAACCCGTCGAAATGACGGATTCCAATATTTTTAATGCTTTTATTATTTTTATGCTTTTTGGGGAAGCATAAGAGATCGTTTAGAGTAACACTAGATTTACGGAACCCGTCGAAATGGCGGATTCTAGTATTTTTGATTTACGAATATTGAGATTGTGGAGATGCAAACGTGAGGAATTATTCAACAAATTGATTTCTTTGGGTATATATTGTTAAAAAGATGGCTACAAATGTTGACGGTTACATTCATGTTGTTTTTATCAAGTAGTGTAAAATAGTAATTTTTAGTGCTGCGTAAACCTAGTGCGCTCGTCGTCTCTTTCCAAAAAAAGCCACTAGAGTGGCTCGTACCGTTCGAACTGATGTTTTCCACGAAAACCACTATAGTGGCGTATAGCACTCAACTGCTTCCGACGTGTTTTCAAAATACCAAAAAAGATACCTTTCAGCCAAGTTTTAGGCAATTTTCAAAGTCTGGACGATGTTTCTCTGAACGTAGGAATGTTTAATGTTACACAATATATTTTTACGATAACTATAAGTTAGTTTGTCACGGAAAAAACGCCGAAAAAAGTGGTTTTTATTTTTTCCTACTATGACGCATCAAACGCAGGAATTTGAAAAAAATTGAGTATAATACTTAGGACAATATCTCATTGCCAAATTAATTCTGTTCCAGTGTCTCTTCGATTTCCATATGAAATCCGCATTTTTTCGATTTTTTTCGTGTTTCTCGATTTTTACAACCAGAGTTTGCAACGGAAAAATCTGAAAACGACTCGAAGTGTGTGGTTTGGTATCCGAAATGTGTCAGATTTTTTTCATTCAATGGGGAAAATGGGTCAAAAACTGGATTTTCGAATTTCCTCTACAACTACCCTTACAGACGAGCTATAGGGCTAAAACTTGGCTGAAAGGTATCTTTTTTGGTAGTCTATCGAATGGGGCAAATTAGAATAAAATACCTTTCAGGGTAGATTTGACCCCCGGCTATAGCCTTTGCTAAATAATTTCTCATGTACGCATCCTTAGAATCTTAATAATTTAAAATTAAAAATATTAGAACCCGTCATTTTAACAGGTCCCGTAAACCTAGTGCTAGGACCATCGATAAATGCAACATACTTTTATTTCGCACAAGAACCACCGATCTCGAACCTTTTATTTCAGCGGCATCAATTCGTGCATTGTAATAAAAATCTAGTTGGTCGCGTTGTTCGCTAGTTTTATCGTCGAGAGAAGACTCGATCGCCAGAGAATAAGGTTCGCGGATCACGCGAGCGGAGCTCGTTTCGAATTTCACGTAGTCCGGAAAGAAAAAAGCGCGCGAGAATCGTCGACGACGAGCCGAACCGAGCCGAGTCCAATTCTTCTTTTCTTCTTCTTTTCTTGTCGTTGCGACGACGACGGCGGACCCGACGAGCACGGAACAGAGCACGTGCGCTCGTCGATCGGTATTTTTATCGATCGACGCGAGATCGCTCCCTCCGGAGGAAAAATTTATTTTCGCGGTGACCAACGCGGCCCAGGAAGCTAGAGCCCGCCGACGACCACGATCGTCGTCGTGGTCGTGGTCGTGGTCGTCGTCGTGGTCGTCGACGGTGCCTTCGTCTTCGTCGTTGTCTTCGCGAGCGGGACTCGACCCGGCTCGCGCGTTTCGCAAAGGCACCTTCTAGAAATAGAACGCCCAAATAATTTGCCTCGGATTACCAGCGACGCGTCGCTGCTACTCCCTCTCCCTCTCTCTCTCTCACTCTCTCTCTCCCCCCTTTTCTCTCTTTTTAAAGCACCGCATCAATTTTTTCAAAAATCCCGTCGATTCCACCGTCCCTTATCTTGGGAAAATTTGGAAAAGGGACATCAATTGCGTTTGCATCGCTTAACTGCCATGTCACATGTGACCGACAGTGACTTTTGATCAGGTTTAGACATTCATCTTTATTCCAGATGAACCGAATTTTATTAAGGTCTTTAGAATTCGAAAGGGTTAAAACAACATCCCCTATACTACAGTCTGTTCCACAAGAGCGTGGACGCGATATCTGAGTGCAAATAAATCTCTTCTGTGAAAAAGATTGTATAGGTCGAAAGTGCATTCAAAGAACTAATACGCACTTGCTTGATAATGCGTCCAATCACCGCCATCAGCGATTATTGCTTCGCAACGTCTGGGCATACTTTGAACCAGCTTTGCGGCGTATCGGACAGGAAGAGATCTCCATATTTCTCGAATACGGCGACCTAGCGTCTTCAATTTGAAAATACGCTTTCCTCCGAGTTTGTACTTCACGAGAGACCAAACATTTTCGATTGGATTGGCATCGGGGGACCGAGATTGGACATTGTTCCAATCGCGACAAACGTTTTCATGTGCCCACGCGAACCGTTTTTCGACGCGCTTTGTCGAAAGCAACGGCTTCGAAAGCGTACTACGCCGTGCTACTTTATTTTCTTCCAACCGACGTTTAATCGTTACCATGCCTATTTTTATGCCCTTTTTCGCTAACATTGCTCGCGCTTTGCGTAAGGAGAGTGTCGGATTTTTCGAAAAAAGCTGCAGAATTGCTTCATCGTCCCTTTTCGTCGTGGCTCGCTTCGAACCTCGATCGGGGAGATCGTCGACACAATTTGTCTCTTTGTAACGTTGCACCCACTTATTTACAAATTCGCG
Source organism: Halictus rubicundus (assembly GCF_050948215.1). Taxonomy (NCBI): domain Eukaryota; kingdom Metazoa; phylum Arthropoda; class Insecta; order Hymenoptera; family Halictidae; genus Halictus; species Halictus rubicundus. Next base: position 26,281,980 of record NC_135150.1, read on the forward strand.
AGACTCGTGCAGATATTTTGCTGCATTTCCAACACTCATTGTTGGCCGTTTCGGGTGCCGGCGCAAGAATACTGCTTCGAATCGTTTAGCGTACACGGCACTCGTCTCGAAATGACTTGAACCTCTCGGTGACAGAAATGATACTAAGAGAATTGGGGCTATTGTATTGGGTATCAAATGTCCACGCTCTTGTGGAACAGACTGCGCATTTAAAATTTCTAGTTTCGCTTTCGTTAATTAAATCACTCTGATTTTGTAAGAATCTCTGGGAACGATGCGTGGCAGTTAACGTGCTAATGAGTTTATGGCTCGTGCTCTGTTCCCTCTGGTACGAGAGCTTTCGAAAATGGCTCCGTCTACCCTCTTGCGATAGAACTGTACTCCTTGATAAGGATGGCAGGCTATCGACGCGTTACACAGCGATAGTTTGAATAACAGCATTGTCCGAATTGTGCTACTTTTGTAAACTTCTGACTTGGAGTGTGCAGTGAATTCTCGATATATGTCAACAACACGGGTCTTGCCATCGTCGTGTATCGTCCAGGAGACATACCTGAGCCGTGTTATGTTTACGCTCCTCGACGTCCGAGGCCTCTCGAGCTTCGCGACCCCTCGCGGGGTATACCCCGCGGTATAGTACTCCCACGTAAGATAAATCCGCACAACTGTTGCCATTAACACTAGGTTTACGGAGCACTAGAAGCGACTATTTTACATTGCGTTGTGAAAATAACGAAACTGTAGTTATTTAGATTTTCAGCCATTTTTGCCGTAATATGTGCTCAAAGAAACGAATCTATCGAACATTTCTTCGCAAGTGCGTCCTCGCACTCTTAACACTAGAACTACCGAGTAATAAATACGACTGATGTATATTGCTTCGTAATAATGACAAAACTACAGCTATTCAAACCTCATACCATTTTCATTCTAACCTCTGCTCCAATAAAGAAGTTCAGTCAAAAATTTCTCTCATTTCAGTAATTGTGAAAGAAACAATTAGGAATCAGTCATTTTGACTGGCCCGGTAATTCTAGTGTTAACAATTGTAAATTCAAGGATTTCGGGATTTCGTCATTTTGAAGGGTCTCGTAAATCTAGTGTTGACCCCTTGCACTACTATTTATTTTGTGATTATAACGATTAGAAAGAAAAGACAGTTTTCTCCAAAGGATATATATCAACTACAACAAAATAACAATTTTATTTCGGACTCTGTTCGGAGTCTTCATCACGAGATTCTGTCTCGACATCGTAGGGCAAGGGGTTAAAGATGTCATCGAAAGGAATCTGCGCTTGTAGTAGATTTCCTATGAAGGTCAACTCGAAGCAACGAGTCCGATAAGCGTCGAACGATGTGATCAATGTGTCACGGGGCCGGAAATGTCGCGGCTTTTCCGCGAGTGTTAGCTGGCCACGCGAGGACGCGATCTATAAATCATCCGGACGGTTACGGCGACGAGATCGCGGGAGCTCGGTTCTCGCAATTACACGCGATTAATTCGTAATCTCGTGCCGGTGGTGGCGTTTGACGTCCGGAGGTCTCGCGTTTCTCTCCTTTCCGAGAAAGCGGAGGTCCCCCTAATCGCAAACGCGACCGGACGTCGCGTTGCCATTCGCGACCTCGTGAAATAAACGGAGCACATGGCAGCGAAGAGGGCCAAGTTCGGGGCGTCGATCGCAGGATAAAACTGATCGACGCCGTTTCTGGATAGGATCCACTGGTGCGTTCGATCGCGAGGTAAACTCCGATCGAGCAGAGCCGCGCGGAACAGATTCGGAGCGCAGCTGCGCGGCTCCGTTTTCTCGAAACTATCGTCGAAATAGCTGGACCGCGGATCTCCGTGAGATCTAGAATCTAGCGGATCTAGAAGTAGACGATCTTTTTCTTTCTTTAACACTAAACCTACCACCGCCGGTCGAAATGACCGTTCCGTATTTTTTATTTTACGATTACTGAGATTGTAAAGATGCTTTCCTGGGAAATGATTCAATAGATATATTCAGGAGAGCATTGTATTAGGTTTATATTTGATAATATTAGGAGAGCAGAGAAGCAAATAAATTCAATCTCGTCGTTTTTATAAGACAACATGTATTGGTTACTTTTGACGCTAGAACTACCGAGCCATAAGCGTGACTTAGACTTATCCCTTTGTAATAACAGCGAGATTGAATTTGCTCAGGTTTCATACGGTTTTTATAGTAACATGTACTCCAAAGAAGAGATATATTAAAACATTTCTCGTGAAAACGTTTTCATAGTTTCAATAATCGTAATCATTTTGACTGGTTCGGTAGTTCTAGTGATAATACACCAACGTTTGTAATTACTAGACTGCGAAGTTTATGCATTTATGACAAAACTGGATACGTACAATTTAAAATAGTGAAAAGATTTTGACTGGTTCGGTAGTTCTAGTGATAATATAGCAACGTTTGTAATTACTAGACTGCGAATTTTATGCATTTATGACAAAACTGGATACGTACAATTTAAAATAGTGAAAAGATTTTGACTGGTTCGGTAGTTCTAGTGACAATACAGCAACGTTTGTCATTACTAGACAGCGAATTTTATGCATTTATGACAAAACTGGATACGTACAATTTAAAATAGTGAAAAGATTTTGACTGGTTCGGTAGTTCTAGTGTTTAGGCTCGGTAGGTTCAGTGTGAACACGTCGATTGTCACGTCGATCATATCTGGGTGACACAATTCTGCGTCCATCTTTAATTTTATTCATAATACAATTGCTTGGAGCGAACCCCATTGAGATTTGCACGATCTCCAAGAGTTCAAAAAGTAATTCCAACGATAATCTTTAATTTTGCACTTTTCGTTACTAGACTGCGCATTGTGCAATTTGAATCAGTAAAAGGATTAACACTAGAACTACCGAGCAATAAATGCGACTGACGCATATCGCCTTGTAACAGTGACAAGACTGTGCCCATTCAGATTTCATACTTTTATTGTAACATGTGCTTGAGTGAAGAGGTTCGTTAAAAAATCTCCGATGAAAACATTTTTAAAATTTCAGTAATTGCAAAAGACAAAATTAGGAACCAGTCATTTGGACTGGTCCGGTAGTTCCAGTGTCAAACAATTATGCTAATCGCAGTCTATTCGGTACAATGACTAATATTACTTTGGTCGCATGGGATTTTCGAGGGGTGTCAACGCGTGAGTAGTGAAAATTTCACCTACTCTTGTCGTAAACGCACAAGATCCGTAATGACCGGTCTTTCTGCGAAGTTACTCGTCGATCCAGCGTTTGTTCGTTATTGTTGTTCGCGGAGAAGCGAGAAGAGAGGAGCACAGTGTGCGGAGATAGGTGGCTACAGACACGGTATAAATATCGCTCGGGACAGACAAAAGGCGACTGTGAAGCACAATGTAAGAAACGTTTTACTATGTCTGGCGATTGAAGGCGTTCCAACCCCTTGAAATACATCGGCCGAAAGATCGCGTGCGTTTCTCCCCCTCTTTCTCTTTCTCTCGACGAATAATAATAAACATGGCAGTGAAAACAGATGGACGGCCAGGGGAGCGAAACATCGACCGCGAAATTCGACGTAATAGACCGCTCGAGATTTCGTAACCGGTTGCGCGTCCCGATCGAGGCGAATCCGCGCGGCCGCGCGAAGAAAGTTTGAAAATCCGCTCGAAAGCCGTGGCCCGAGGGTAGCCAAAAGCTTCTCGTGTTACAGCGCGCCTCGTCGCCAAAACACGCCGGCGACGACGAGCCGCGCGTTTCGCACGTAGTTGGCAACGATTTCTACCGATGCGCGTGAAATAATTTGGCGTTCGCCGTGGCCTCCCCGTTACGTAACCGCGGCTCCGCAGACACCGTCGGAGCTCGTCTCGATCGGATCCACGGTTCTCTCCAAAATCATCCGGACGAGCCGCCCCCGCTCAAACCTCGCGAACGATCCGCGGAAATTCCCTGTCAGCGGATCAACCTTGAAATTTGATAATTCGCAGCACGCGCGACGAAGTTACGAGTAATCGCAGCGATAGATTAGCGTCCGATACACCTGGGAACACGTACGAGTAACGCTCTATGCGATTTTGAAGAACGATTCCTTCGCGAGAAGCGTTTCGTTGCTTCGCGAGAAGTGGCGATAGATTACGCTTGGAGATACCGAAGAGCGTTTATCGCATTGGTTACCCGATCAACGATAACGAGACGGACGATGCACCGGCGTCAACTTGAAAATTCCAAGACCGACTTGTCAATCTCGAAGTTTCCGGACCCGTCGCGATCGAAACCGTTAAGATCCACGGGTGGCACAGAGCGAGGATCCCGGCGGATCCATCGGCACGATCGTTCCCAGTCGTCGAGAACACTGGATCATGGTCGGATTAGAACGAAGATCGGCGCGTTAAGAATCCGGCTATCGCGGCCGGTGGATCTCGATCGTGGGAGGACGCTTCGCGATCGACGATCTTCGGCGCGGCGATGCGACGAAGACCGCGCGCGCGTGTGCGTTTGTCCCACGTTCGGATAAACACGAGGATCACTCTGGGGACGGTGCGTGCGACACTGATCGTGGATCTCGCCGGAAGCTGTCAAAGCGGAATCGTCGGGATCTCTCACCTTCTGTACGACGAGCGGGGTGCCAAAGTCCTTGCCGCCCTGCAGGCGGAATCCCCACGGGGACCCGTCGAACCTGGAGAGCTTGACGCTGATCAGCTGGGCCATAATCACTGATTATCGTTTCACCTGGTCGGACGATCGACAACCGACTCTCCTCTCTCTCTCTCTCTCTCGGGAGAAAAACTTGGCTCGAAGCAGCAATGACAATCGACGCGAAACGGAGCAGGTCGAACGGAACCGAGCGGGGAACCGAGCGATTTGACGGCGCGGATACAACTGAAAAGCGGAGACGAGAAAGTCGCGAGGAGGTTGCACCGGTCGGTCACGGTTGACGTCTGGCTTGGCGAGGAGGCGGAATCGCGCGCAGTTTAGCTAGAACCGAACCGAACCAAACGGAACGACGACTGCGAAGCACCGCGAGCAGAGGCGAGGCGAGGCGAGGCGAGGCGAGGCACGTACGTGCTCGAGGAACGCGCGGACCGGAGTAAAGGTACAACGAGACGAGACGTCGAGGACGGTCAGTCGGGCAGCGGGGCCTGCCTGCCTGCCTGCCTGCCTGGTTGCTTTGCTTCGTTGCCTTGCTGCCTTCCTTCCTTCCTTCCTTCCTTCCTTCCTTCCTTCCATCCGATTCGACTGTGCCGCGGCTACGACCATGGGGCGGGGATGGGGATAACACGCGGCAACGAACGAGACCGCGATCCGGAATCCCCTGGCGGAGGGGACAGGGTGGGTGGAACAAACGCGACCCACCAGAACCCACATGGTACTAGGGCTGTTACCAGAGTTGGGCAAAATATTTATCTAAATAAAAATTTCGAATAACGAATAAAAGATAAAAATATTTTTATTCGTTATTCGAAGGTTCGAATAAAAAAAGTATCTTTATCCGACGAGTATCGGATAAATACTTTTATCCGACGAATAAAGATAATTTTTTTTATTCGAAGCGGATTTATTCGAACTTAAAATAATTTTTTCATCTTTTATCTGTATCTTTTATTCGAAGGCTTCCAATAAATCTTCGAATAACTTTTGCCGAGCGCCGAGCATCAAAGACCCAGCGACGACAGACGACATACAATGTAAGCGGATGGAGAATCGCGCACGAATGAAAGTTTAAACTTTTAGATTTTTCAACATATCCTCATAAAATTGTGACGAGCGAATGGAGGGGATTTTCCTGATGAAAATGAGGTCAAATTCGAGTGTAATCGAACAAGTTTCACTGATACCTAATTTTACGATAAAAATTACAGTCTCATTAAAGACAGTCGAAATGATGTCGTGTTTGGACTCATTTCGATCGGAACAAGCTCTACAACTCGTTCGTCTTAACAATATTGTTCTGATGAAAAACATACAAGCATAAATTGCCAATAATGCACCATTCTCCATCTGTTTACATTGTAGGCTGTTGGTCGGTCGCTGGTCTTTGAAGTTCCGAGCTCGCAGAGCGCGCGATATCGGTGTGAAACAACTACCAATCCAATTGCAAAACTTCATTGTTTTTCATGATTTTTTATGGGACTTGTGCCAACTAATTCGTGGCATTCTTCTGATTAAAATGACACTAAACACGGTACAAATTGGACTGTATTTAGCATTTTTATCCGTAGATTTATTCGAAGCCTTCGAATAAATCTTCGGATAACTTTTGCCAGCTCGACGAATAAACGGCGACGATGGCCGACGAGGACCGACGAGCGCCGAACGTCGAAGACCCAGCGACTGCCAAACGGCACACAATGTAAGCGGATGGAGAATCGTGCATTATTGGCAATTTATGCTTGTATGTTTTTAATCAGAACAATATTGTTAAGACGAACGAGTTGTAGAGCTTGTTCCGATCGAAATGAGTCCAAACACGACATCATTTGGACTGTCTTTAACGAGACTGTAATTTTTATCGTAAAATTAGGTATCAGTGAAACTTGTTCGATTACACTCGAATTTGACCACATTTTCATCAGGAAAATCCCCTCCATTCGCTCGTCACAATTTTATCAGGATATGTTGAAAAATCTAAAAGTTTAAACTTTCATTCGTGCGCGATTCTCCATCCGCTTACATTGTATGTCGTCTGTCGTCGCTGGGTCTTTGATGCTCGGCGCTCGGCAAAAGTCATTCGAAGATTTATTCGAAGCCTTCGAATAAAAGATACAGATAAAAGATGAAAAAATTATTCGAAGTTCGAATAAATCCGCTTCGAATAAAAAAAATTATCTTTATTCGTCGGATAAATTCTCGTCGGATAAAAGTATTTATCCGATACTCGTCGGATAAAGATACTTTTTTTATTCGAACCTTCGAATAACGAATAAAGATAAAATATCTTTTATTCGAATCGTTGTTTAAATAATTTTTTATCTAAATAATGCCCAACTCTGGCTGTTACTTTGCTTCGAAGGTCGAAGATTTCGAAGCTTCGAAGCTTCGAATATCGAATCTTCGATTGCAGAAAATTCGAAGGTGATGAATATCGAAGGATCGAAACTTCGAACCTTCGATTCGTTTCCAGTTAACGGATAGAAGGAATAAATTTTCATAATTTGTTTCTATATTCACCATCTGAATTATTTCAATAATTTATTGTTAAGATAATATATTTATTATTTGAATTATCATCTCGATAGTTCACTGATGAAATGATTGTTTAAATAAATAAATTGTTACAATTTGTTTCTACATTCATTATTTGAATTCTTATTTCAATTATTTATTGTGAAAATAATGGTTTAAATGAATAAATTTTCAAATTTTGTTTCTACATACATTACGTGAATTATTTCAATATTTCATTGTTAAAATAATTATTTAAAGAATGTACAAAGTAGAGTGGTGACTCTGACACACCACTGGATATTGTTGTGGCATTGTTTCGAAGAAATTACAGAAAATATTACGAAATATTTGTTACATTACGAAATTTGTACTTGATAGATCAGTGATCGTTTAAATATTATATGTGGAAACCGGATCAGTTCCGTATGAATAAAATGAAAATATTGTAAGACGGATGGAAAATTTTGTTTTAGAGTGAAAACACCGCCGAGTGCAAAGGGTTAACTCACCGACATTTTCATATCACCGACAGTCATTTTGCCCGACAAATGGTTTCGTTGATACCGAGTTTTGCCGAGAAATGACTGTTGGTGAAATAACTGTCGGGGAAATCATTGTCGGGGGAATAACTGACGGTGATTTGAAAATGTCGGTGAGTTAACCCCTTCCCGTGCCATTGAGTTCGACGAAATCCGGGCCCAAACGGTAGGGGTGAATGCGCGGTAAACAGACCAGAGTGATGCTCGGAAGCAGTTGCAATACTAGCCGAAATGGAAATACCTGTGATATAGCCATTTGTAAATCATTCCGGGAGTCTGACTCGTGATTTTTACGTTTGGCCGGAATTTCATTCCCCAAGCCTTAGTCGTGATCTTTACGTTTGTGGCAAAATCTTCATCACGAGTCAGATTCGTTAAAGTACGGGAAGGGGTTAATATTGTCGGCGAAGTTAGGTGTCGATGAAGTCGTGTCGGTGAAACGATTGTCGATGAAATAATTGTCGGTGAGGTGACGGTAACTGGGTACTGGTACCCTTCTAATGGAAAGAGGAAACTGTTCCTCCACTTACAGCTATTTCTCATCCTGTATCGCCTCGCAAAAAATCCATCGGGTCGCCTCGATTTTTAACACTAGAACTACCGAGCAATAAATGCGACTGACGTATATCGCTTTGTAACAGTGACAAGACTGTGTCCATTCAGACTTCATACAACTTTTATTGTAACATTTGCTTGAACGAAGAGGTTCATTAACACTTTGACTGCCAAACTAGAAACCTCCAAAACTCCATAAAATCAAAGTAAGTTATTTAATGAAATAAAAATTGAAAAAAAAAATGTACGATATTGAGTAGTCCTCCAAGTTTGTTGTATTTTACAGGTCCTAATCGGTACAATGAATATATTAACGTAAAAATTCATTTTAAAACCTGGCCAAATAATTCCGTCACCCATATATGGGTGACATGGCAGTGAACGTGTTAAAAATTTTTATTGTAATTGTAAAAGAAAAAATTAGGAACCATTTTGACTGGTCCGGTAGTTCCAGTGTTAAACCTTAAGTCCTCTGGAAAAAACTCTATGGGGACCGTCACAATAGCCGTATGTCCAGTTTGACAACACGCGATCGACAAGAGTTCTTTCGAACAATACAACCACAGTCTCGTGTTTTTTTTTTTTTTTTTTTGACGTACTCCCATTTCAATCTTTAGACCGTATCTTTGGGAGCTGGGGAATTTGCATGTGGGCGGCACAGTGTGCTGAAAGGTGCTCCTACGTTTCAAATTGTCCCAGTTGTTCCTGCAAACTGTCCTGGTCACTTGGTGGTTGATGAGAGTGACCGGTGATGCGTTGTTTAACAACGACCTTCCTTTTTAAATTAGTTCCTCCCAATGAACTATCTATCAGAAAGTTTTTCGGGAGTGTGTATCGCAATTAGACTGCCGGATCCTCGTGCAGGATGAAAACTTTCTGAAGGAATTGCAGGAGACAGGAGTCACAAATAAAGTTGCGGTTCAAAGAATTTTTGCAACCGAGCCTCTTCCTTGTTTTACAGTCTGTTCCAGAAGAGCGTGGACGCGATATCTGAGTGCAAATAAATCTTTTCTGTAAAAATGGTTGCATAGGTCGAAAGTACATTTAAAGAACTAATACGCACTTAACACGGTATACAATGAAATATTGCCATAGTAAAGGTGTTCTATGTTTAAAACTTACAGACAATCGGACGTGCCTACAGTATAAAACAGAGATAGCACAGGACTTAAAGAAGATGGAAAAGTTTATAGGAAATCTGATGAGGCACATGGCGTCTAAAGAAAGCTAAGTTCGTGGGAAGAATTCGAGAAAGGCGCTGAGAGGTTATACCTTCAGGATCCAATGAAAACTAATACGCACTTGCTTGATAATGTGTCCAATCACTGCCATCAGCGATTATTGCTTCGCAACGTCTGGGCATACTTTGAACCAGCTTTGCGGCGTATCGGACAGGAAGAGATCTCCATATTTCTCGAATACGGCGACCTAGCGTCTTCAATTTGAAAATACGCTTTCCTCGGAGTTTGTACTTCACGAGAGACCAAACATTTTCGATTGGATTGCCGTCGGGGGACCGAGATCGGACATTGTTCCAATCGCGACAAACGTTTTCATGTGCCCACGCCGACCGTTTTTCGACGCGCTTTGTTGAAAGCAACGGCTTCGAAAGTGTACTACGCCGTGCAACTTTATTTTCTTCCAACCGACGTTTAATCGTTACCATGCCTATTTTTATGCCCTTTTTCGCTAACATTGCTCGCGCTTTGCGTAAGGAGAGTGTCGGATTTTTCGAAAAAAGCTGCAGAATTGCTTCATCGTCCCTTTTCGTCGTGGCTCGCTTCGAACCTCGATCGGGGAGATCGTCGACGCAATTTGTCTCTTTGTAAGGTTGCACCCACTTATTTACAAATTCGCGAGACTCGTGCAGATATTTTGCTGCATTTCCAACACTCATTGTTGGCCGTTTCGGGTGCTGGCGCAAGAATACTGCTTCGAATCGTTTAGCGTACACGGCACTCGTCTCGGAATGACTTGAACCTCTCGGTGACAGAAATGATACTAAGAGAATTGGGGCTGTTGCGTATTAGAGGAGACAATGTACAGTAACGAGCAAAACTGAGTTTACACTATTTGAAGCAACATAACTTTTTCAAAATTAGATCAATTGACTTGAATTTTATTGAGAAGTTAGAAGGATTAGTTTATTGGACGAGGTGTAGAAACGCTTAAAAGTGGAAAAATTGCCACTTTTCACGATTTTCGACTTAAAATCGCACTTTCAATCGTTTATAACTCGTAAACGAATTAACCAATATCGGTGAAATTTTCAGCATGGATATAATTTATTCGAGCGAATCAAATACACAAAAAAGCTGAAAAAATCAACTTTTACTATTTCTTTTGCGATTCCGACCAATTCAAATTTTTTTCAACAATTTTTTACAGCTCGTCTAATAAACTAATCCTTCTAACTTCTCAATACAATTCAAGTCATTTGATCCAATTTTGAAAAAGTTATGTTGCTTCAAATAGTGTAGACGCAGTTTTGCTCGTTACTGTATGTTTGGACTGGCACAGACTTTGCTGTATTGGGTGTCGCACAGACATCGCGTCCACGCTCTTGCGGAACAGACTGTATATTTTCGCACACCACGCGTAAAATCCGCAGTCTAATCGTAATAGTGTGCGAGGATGGACGGAAAAGCTGTGAAAAACAGAGAAGCCCAGAAGAAGTAGCAGGTGGAAGCTAACACCAGGCAAAATTCGCATGATCTCGGATCTTCTAAATCCGGAAAGCTTCGGAATCTCACGACGACCTTCCCGTTTCAGGTGGCACCGGAAAGAAGCACCTTGCCGGGTACTCGATCCGCCCATACGATTCTCGACGCGATCGGAAGGACGATCGATCGATTGGCGGGCAGCGCTCGCTCGGCTCGCTCGCGTGTCCTTGGCGCGGACGTTCGACCCGCCGCGCTTCTTCTTCTTCTGCTGCTGTGTGATGCGAGTCCGTTAACGCCCCGTCGAGAGCCGAGTTCCGATCGATTGTCCTCGGACTAGCGGGCATCGTGGATGATGCGAAGCGTCGCGCAACCAAAAACGACGGATTCAGATTTTCGTTGCGCCCGAGCGGTGTGACTGCATTTTTTACGGTCGGAAACGGACGCGTGGGCGCTAATTAGTTAGCGACTGGAAAGGATCGTGGGACGGGATGCGCTGCGCTGGCGAACGCTGTTTCGCGCCGCACCGCGCCGGATGAGCCGAGATTTTCGTGGTTGTCGAGCGGTGTGACTGCATTTTCTGCGCCGGTGGCGGTCACGAGGGCGCGAACTAGTTCGTGAATCATGCCTAGAATGCTTTACATAAATTGCTCGGGGCCGACGTCACGTTCTCGGAGGCTGCGAGAGAGCACGAGAGAACAGACCCGGCGCGGACGACGGAGAAGAGAGAAAGAGGGAGAGGAGAGAAAGAACGTTCTTTGGCCAGCAGGCAGACGTGACTCAGCCTCTCCCGGGTACGCGCGCGGAACACGAGACACGGGACACGGGACACGGGGCCGTGGTGCTACACGGGACACCGTAGAATAGAGAGTCCCGTGTCCGTGGCGACTCGGAAACTCCGGAAAGGTGAAAGCACGCTCGCGACTCGTCTCCGCGAGCAGATTCGTCCTCGGATGTCCGTGTCGATTTCCGCGAAACGATTCTACCGTTCGGCTATCTCGTTGCGTCAACGGGATGATGCCAGAAAACGTGACCCAGATGAGACAGCGCTTCCCCCGTGATTCAGAATTCCGCGCGAACCTCCGCGCTGAAACTCAAATCTATCAGGTGTACGAAAAGAAAGTCGGTTGCACGGTTTTTAACTGTCTCACGCTCTTTAGCTCGTTCTCTCTCTGGACCATTCACGTGTATGTATTATACAGGAAACGTTTCGTTGGTCCTCGAGCAATCCTTGGTATGTACACAGGAATCTCGACGAGCGTAAAAGCTGCTTAGTGTACGATAATAATCTTCTGCAGCCGTTACGAGAAACGGGAGCTGAACAGAATCTTCTTACTTCTTTGAGCGCTTTGAGAAGTTGGATATAACAGTAGAACTATCGAGCCCTAAACGTGACTTAGACTTGTCCCTTTCTGATAACAGCAAGATTGAATTCGCTCAGGTTTCATACGATTTTTTAAGAAATGAAAGTGAAAGAAGAAATCGTCCACCAGCCATTTTCACTGGCTCGGTAGTTCCAGTGATAATGTAGCAACGTTTGTCATTACTAGACTGCGAATTTTATGCATTTATGTCCAAACCGGATACGTACGATTTAAAATAGAGAAAAGATTAAGATATGTTAGAAAGACAAATGTATTATTTTCAACTTACTAAAATTATTACGGAATGAAAGATCTTTTCAGTTGGTTCCTGGTTCTCACAATCGATGCACAACATTTCTATTTTGCAGAAAAATCCGCAGTCTAGTAAATTAATAATGAATTTAAGCTGACCTCTTTCTGTATACCTAATTTTACCGGAGGCGAGGGAGTTTGCGCTCGGCAGAGATCAAGAGCAGACTGTATTACGAAAATGATTCAATCCTTTTTATTAACGGCTTAATCTTCGCAATGATTTTGACAATGCTCGCACCTCGAGACGTGTATGCATGTATATACGGCACGCAAACATACCTAATGATTCACGTTACGCTCCGTGCTCGATGCTCTCGGTCGCAGCGCGCACAAGACGTTCGCATCGTTTTATCTTATAGCCGCGAAAGCGTTCGCGTTTGCTTCTCGGTTCGGTTTTTTCTTCTTCGTCTTTTTCTTTTTTTTTTTTCGTCTTTGGTAATCGAGAGAACGAATTGTTCGGTGGTGTTCCGGTTCCCGGAGCTTTAATGGCTGACGCTTCGAGTACTCCTGTCGTCCGCGACGCTCAACGCTGGTGATTTCTGAAACGAGACGAGCGGAGACAGGTGTGAGACGATGTTTCACGCATCGTTCACGGGAACGACCATAAACGAATACGTACGACCCTCTCGATTATGTCCTCCGCGGCGTTCACTTTCGCGGGTCTCGCTGGAATTCCTTTCCTCGGCTCCTTGTCCATCTTATGAATCATCTTGTACACGCTCGAGTTCATCAGGTGGTCGTAGTTCGGCAGGGCAGTCTTCTCGTACTTCTTGAAGTTCACTCTGCGCGGATCGATCGATCAAATGGTGTGTTAGCGGTCAATTTATTTTGTCGGGCGATCAAGAAAGTTTTCGCGTTATCGAACCGTTCGTTTGTCAATTAGAAGCCGAGCCTCGAATGATTAAACGAGAGAATATGCGATGGAGAAGACTCCATTTTACGCAGCGTTCGCTTCTGTCGATTGAAAAATGGTACGAACTTTCTTGGTCACCTGCGGATAGTGTTCCTGATTTCTCAACATTTTTCATTTCTCGAGAATTTTTAATAAAATAAGAAAATACTGGGAAACTTTCACCAAACTTTCATAAAGTGAAACATTACGCTTTTGTTTTGAAATGACTTCTTAAGAAGCATAATGTGCGTCTAATGTAGAATCAGACAATCTACCTCTTTTGTTTTGTAACAAAATCTGTAGCCGTAGAAAAATTTCTTTCATTTTGCGTGGATGTTGGCTTTATCGTATACAGAACATCCAAAAGTTGCTGAAGATTGGGTGTCCCTTTTCCAGTGGACTCAAAAATTTGGAATTCCTTTGTTAGAGTCCGGAATTTATTTTCTTCAGTCGCTAAACTCTTGACACTAAATTCTCAGAGGCTATCTGCAATTTCTAATTCTAACTGTTTTTCCAGTGATAGTTCCTCGTTCTGAGAATCTGAAAGTTTTTCACTATTTTCATAAGAATCATTGTCATATTTTCCAAAAAGTCTGCTTAGAATTTGTTTCGCCATTTTATACATATCTGCCTTGGATGTTAAATAAAAAAATATGTCTTCTGAATCTTTCTGCAGAGATTGTGGATTATGCAGTCTTGTCTCTTCTTTTAGATATTTATCTTGAATAACAACAAGAAACTGATTACTCAATTCAGTATTCAGTTTTTCGAAAGTTTTAAATAAGAATTTAAGAGAATTTAAGAATTTATATGTTATCAAATAAATGAGATTCATAAGAATTTTCCTAGATTTCAATTTCTCGAGAAATACTGGAATTTCTCGAGAAATGAGAAATAATCGATTATAAAATTTCGCGAGAAATGAGAAATAATCGATTACAAAATTTCGCGAGAAATGAGAAATAATCAATTATAAAATTTCTCGAGAAATGAGAAATAATCAATTATGAAATTTCGCGAGAAATGAGAAATAATCAATTACAAAATTTCGCGAGAAATGAGAAATAATCAATTACAAAATTTCGCGAGAAATGAGAAATAATCAATTACAAAATTTCGCGAGAAATGAGAAATAATCAATTACAAAATTTCGCGAGAAATGAGAAATAATCAATTACAAAATTTCGCGAGAAATGAGAAATAATCGATTATAAAATTTCGCGAGAAATGAGAAATAATCAATTCTAAAATTTCTCGAGAAATGAGAAATAATCAATTCTAAAATTTCTCGAGAAACGAGAAATAATCAATTACAAAATTTCGCGAGAAATGAGAAATAATCAATTACAAAATTTCGCGAGAAATGAGAAATAATCAATTACAAAATTTCGCGAGAAATGAGAAATAATCAATTCTAAAATTTCTCGAGAAACGAGAAATAATCAATTACAGAATTTCGCGAGAAATGAGAAATAATCAATTACAAAATTTCTCGAGAAATGAGAAATAATCAATTACAAAATTTCGCGAGAAATGAGAAATAATCAATTACAAAATTTCGCGAGAAATGAGAAATAATCAATTACAAAATTTCGCGAGAAATGAGAAATAATCAATTACAAAATTTCGCGAGAAATGAGAAATAATCAATTACAAAATTTCGCGAGAAATGAGAAATAATCGATTACAAAATTTCGCGAGAAATGAGAAATAATCAATTACAAAATTTCGCGAGAAATGAGAAATAATCGATTATAAAATTTCGGGAGAAATGAGAAATAATCAATTCTAAAATTTTTCGAGAAATGAGAAATAATCAATTACAAAATTTCGCGAGAAACGAGAAATAATCAATTACAAAATTACTCGAGAAATGAGAAATAATCAATTATAAAATTTCTCGAGAAGGAACACTACCTGCGGATCTTTATGCACAATGAAAATTGTCTAAATGAATCGTACCAAATGGAAGATATATTGACACGTATCGTCTCTTTTAATTGTCTCCACCCTTTGCACTCGAAGCCATTTTAACTCTAAAACGAAACATTTCTTCCGACCTAGAATATTTCCCTTCTATATATATTTGTTCATGCCATACATACGAAAATGGTGCAATCTACTCGTACAGTACCGAAACGTTTAGTAACTTATTGAATACAAACAAATTTAATAATCTAAAAAACATTTTAAACAATGATACAGGAATTTTTAGTGGCACCTTCTACTCGCCATTCGAGTGCTAAGAGTTAAAAGTTCGAAAGTGGTGTAACGATGTCCCTAAATTCTTCTAACGTCTTCTCAATTTCGAATTCCCATAATTTTACGTCAGAAATGTGCATAAAGTCCGCGGTCCACCGCAAACCAACTGAATCGTCATCTATCGTACGATTCTCGGAGAAGTCCGGTTTCCGTGGATCGATTCCAAAAATTCGTGGCACGCTTCGATCACCGATGAATCATGGAAAAAATTTCCCGCGTTGAATGATCGCTTCGCGGCGAAGCGGACGATGAGTCAGGCGTGGCTCTCGCGGCCGATTTCGAGTGAAAGGAGCTAATTGAAACACGGGCCGGATTCCGATATGGGGACAATGGTGCTGTTCAGCTTACCCTAGGGCTCTGCCTCGAATAACTTCCGCCTGGGAAGATAGAACCTCGGCGATCATTTCGTCGTTGAAGAAATCGTTCGGACACCTCCATCTGCGGCCCAGAGTGAGCTCGACCTGCTTAGCCTGCGGCCACAGGTCCTGCGAGGATTTCCTTCCTTTCTGCTGCATTCTCTGCTGCAAGATGCCAGATCTACCGTCATTCTCCTGGTCCAGCGGGGAACAACGCGCGGAGGGCTCGAGTTATGCTCGCGCGACAACGATTACCGGAGGAGGAATTCGCGTTTATGCTCGCAACGCAAACAGATGGAACTCCGAACACCGTGCCTGGGGCACACGTACATACACACGTGCGTGACACGGATACCTTCGCCTCGCGAACTATAACCCTTCGCGGTCACCGTGTCGACGGAGAACAATTTTTAGTGCCAACATTGCTTCTGCAACGATTTCAGGTAACACTGTCCAACACCAAAAAAATTTTGCGATACCTGTTGGGTGATTCTTATACACTTTGTCATCCTAAAACCGAATCTGAAAGTAGAATTGCTCCATCACGCAACGTTTTCGAAAAATTTTGGTTTTTGTAAAAATGCCCGATTTTGATACGAAACGACGTGTTACGCAAAAACTAAACACGCGAGAAAGTTCAAATTTGAGTCAAGAGATAGAAGGGACTCTCCTCTACATATTCATATAGTCAATTATATTTTTATGGACTTCCTAATAGTTGTAAATGGTTGTTAAAGTTTGAAAATGTGCCGACGCGGGTACTTTGTACGCTCTATTTTTGTATTTATGTGAAAAATCCTTTATCTAGCAGGAATTTACTATACAGGAATGCATTCTACAGACATTTCTGGTAAAGAAACCATTCACGAAAAGTATTTGGTTCCTTTAATGTACGAGAAGGATCAGAAAATGTTAATTGACAGCGTGTGCGCGACGCGTTCGCGCCAGACGGCCATTGCAGCCTTTTCGCGACTCGCCAGGGCCGTCGCTATGCGTAGTCGACGTTGGTACCACACTCATGTATGTCTTTGCTTACTATTTACATACATTTTTTTTTGTCTTTTTGGGTGCCAATCATTACAAAAGATTATAAAAATACGAGTTATATTCACATTTCATTGTGGAAATGCTTAATAAAGAAAATTGAATACAAAAACTTACCTATTTCTGATGTAAACAAATTTAAAATGTTTCCACCTTGCTTGACGTTTGTTCCTGGTATCCCGATTTTCAATAATAAGTGTCCAGCAGTAATCAGCAAGCATCCGCACATAAGTCTTTTCCTTTGTAACGTTTTTCCATTGTTGAAATATCTTGATGAAAGATTAATGCTGGAATTGTATTCCTTGTTTTGATTTTAAAATAATTTCGTCATGAATAGAACAAAAACAGTCCGGCTGATTTATACACTTTCGCGAGATTTTATCGATTTAATATAGAGCGATCTATGTCTTAATTATGTACTTCGATCAATGAAATCGATAAAAATAGTCCCATTTACATAGTGTTTGGACTTATTTTAATCGGAAGAATCTTGAATGTCCATTGGTATTACAATTATAAAGATAAGACAACAATTACTGAAAATAGAATTTTCCAGTCACCGCATTGCTGCGGTCAATTTTCTTTATTAAGCATTTCCACAATGAAATGTGAATATAACTCGTATTTTTATAATCTTTTGTAATGATTGGCACCCAAAAAGACAAAAAAAAGTGTATTTAATTAAGCATAGTAAGCAAAGACATACTTGAGTGGTACCAGCGTCGACTACGCATAGCGACAGCCCTGGCGAGTCGCGAAAAGGCTGCAATGGCCGTCTGGCGCGAACGCGTCGCGCACACGCTGTCAATTAACATTTTCTGATCCTTCTCGTACATTAAGGGAACCAAATACTTTTCGTGAATGGTTTCTTTACCAGAAATGTCTGTAGAATGCATTCCTGTGTAGTAAATTCCTGCTAGATAAAGGATTTTTCACATAAATACAAAAATAGAGTGTACAAAGTACCCGCGTCGGCACATTTTCAAACTTTAACAACCATTTACAACTATTAGGAAGTCCATAAAAATATAATTGACTATATGAATATGTAGAGGAGAGTCCCCTCTATTTCTTGACTCAAATTTGAACTTTCTCGCGTGTTTAGTTTTTGCGTAACTCGTCGTTTCGTATCAAAATCGGGCATTTTTACAAAAACCAAAATTTTTCGAAAACGTTGCGTGATGGAGCAATTCTACTTTCAGATTCGGTTTTAGGATGACAAAGTGTATAAGAATCACCCAACAGGTATTGCAAAATTCGAAAAAAGTTTAATTTTGTTGGACAGTGTAATTATAAGGTCGGTGCGCAAAGTTCGTGCCCGATTTCTTGCTGTGGTTTAACACTTCGAACGCCCAGCTGGAAACCCCCAGAAATTCCATAAAATCAAAGTTATTTAACCCCTTACACGGGGCCAAACTGTGCACACTCGAGATAATTCGAGCGGCGTTGTACTCTATGCTGCTATAATTTGTCACACTCGAGTATAATCGAGGATTGAAAATAACAATGTGAAAGCAAAGAACAAAAATCGTTTTACTGATATTTATCATTTACATGGGATTGTAAGCTATAACACTTATTTATTCAAGAATAAAACATAGCCTTTTTCCATGGAACAAAAGCGCAGTATATCAAACATTGATTTTTTTTGGCCGGTTTTTTAACAAAAACTGTGCGTTAAGGGGTTAATGAAATAAAAATTGCCGAAAATTAAATGTACGATACCGCGTAATCCTCCAACTTTCTTGCATGTTACAGATCCGAATCAAGTTTAGTACAATGAATATATCAACGTAAAAATTCATTTTAAAACCTGCGCAAACAATTCCATTACCCACATATGGGTGACGCGGTGACGAACGTGTTAATACTAGATCGGGCACGAACTTTTGCACTGACATAATATTTATGTCGGTGCCGATGTCGGTGATCTGTGTACTGTTGTCCGAACACGCGAAATGTACAGGGTGTATAAAAATTATATGTCACGACCACCATAGCGTCATTCTACACCTCTAGATCGGTGGAAATCTGTTAAAAAAAATGCACCGCAAGATTCACCTTGACCTTGGAAAGTCGAAAAATTTTTCTTCTATTGCATCGTATAGTACTCGAATGTACGCGCTCTGGATTCGGTAACTTTATTACAGAATCTTTGCGTAAATCCTCAGAATTCTGCAAAAAGTGCAGATGGATCTCATTTGGTTGCCAATGTATGGTTTGGTGGAAGACCAGTTTGTGCTGAACTTTCACCAGTTACCGACATTAGAGAAGCTTGTTGTCTCTCAATATGAAATGGGAGAATGTACGCGCATCGTATAGTACTCATCACTCAAATTTTTCGATACTTTGACCTTAAGTGTCGAGGTCAAAATGAATTTTGCGGTACATTTTTTCACAGATCTCCACCGATCCGGAGGTGTAGAATCGCGCTATGATGGTCGTGACATATAATCTTTACACACCCTGTACCTGTGTACCATCGGATCCCGTTCGGAACGTTGACCTTGACCCGCGCAATCGGTGGCCAGTACCTGAAAACGATGCTGCTCGCCGATGAGTCTTTGACAACCTGTCGCCTGCGTTTGCAACGCGTGTCACTCTCCTGCTGGTACGACCGTATTCAAATATAGCGTGGACCAGCTGAAGCCGGACCGCAAAGGGTTAAGGACAAGGGCAGCTCAAGGGCAGCGATCGGTGGTTTTCAGGATCGGACAGTTTGCGCACGGTATCACCGGGGACGTTTAATGGACGGCTGTTAATTCTTACGATGGGAGTTCGCGTAGAATATCTGGGAGAGAGAGAGAGAGAGAAATCGGGGGTACAGTTCGAGCAGCGATTACGGAGGAATCCACGGGGCAACATCGATGCGATTAAAGGTCGATGCACATCTCACCGGCCCGGCCGGCCGGCTCAAAATTATAACCCTGGTTTTGGCCCTAGCGTTTACTGGCGGCAACCGTGTCAGGCTTTGGAACCGAATTTCTTCTCTGGCCTCTCGACCCTTTCCAGATGGCCTTTCGAGAGCGCGTTGACAGTTCCCTGCTGTGCGTGGCACAAAAAAAAAAATGTTTTTAGAGGCTCCACAGCTCCTTAGGTAATCTATCCGTACCTCTCCTTTACAACACCATGGAAATAGGAAACGTTCCTGGCACTTACAATTAGTGAAACAGCATCGCACATCCTTATACAGGGTGGTCCACACAATTGTTTCAAGTCATAACTCCGTTATTATTGCATTTACGAAAAAATGATAAAGGAGAAAGATAAATGGTTCGAAGAGCACTACATCTGTAGGCCTTTAAATTTTTTTTAGATGCTGCAGTGCATGTGCAATTAACAATTGCATCATTTCTTTAAATAGAATAGATTCTTCCTTTCATTCTACGTAAAAAATGATTAGGGTACCATGGCAAAAAAATTATTAGATCTCGAGATATTTTCAAAAAATGTCTTTATTGAAGAAGATACTCAAACACTTCATAACTATGTTGTAAAGGTAAACACCCTTTCGACATTGTTATCATAACAGAAACCGATTTGTACGAGTGAGCATTTTATAATTCAGTAGCAAGTCACGTATCGTAACTCGAGTACGAAAACTAAGATTTTGAAAAAGTGTAGCTGTATTTCACTAAATACAAGAAAATGTATGACATTTTTTGAAAATATCTCGAGATCTAATAATTTTTCACATTCAACATGTGTTTTTGATTCACAAGAAAAATTACCTGCCTATTTAAAATACGACAGATGTTCCCCTCAAACCCAACAAATGGTAGCTCGAACCTATAGCTCCGAAAGGGAGTACCGTATTATTAATTATTCTGGTAGCTTTTTCCTAATAACGCTCAAATTCCTTAACAAAGTATTCCCCATCTATTACCACGAGGGACTCTGAAATGTTCTAGTTAACAGCTTTTGAAATAAATAATGACGAATTGTTTCACCGCACAGATTGTCAGATGATATTCTTTCTTTTTCGTTAGCGTGGTAATAAATTGTTATTTCGTTTGTTACAACGTTCAAATTCCTTAACAAGATCTATTACCACGAGGAACTCAGAAAAGTTCTGGTTGATAGTTTTTTAAATAAATACAGCATGTTCATTCTGTCTTCGTACTGCCACGCTACGAGCCGGCCGGCTAGCCTGCGAACATTCTCGTCGAGAATGCTAGCCGGCTAGCCGGCCGGCTCTAGCATTGGGCAGCGAACCCCTGGGGTTCTGGTAGCAGAGGACACGCTGTGCCTTTGTTCCGAGCTTCTCGAACCCTCTCTAATAGCTGTCCCGGACCCCAAAATGCTTATAAACGGGGAAAAAACGGCCGGTCGGCCGGCCGGTGAGATGTGCATCGACCTTAAAACGTAGTAAATCGACGGGGTGGGCCTGCGCGGGACGGTACGAGAGACACGGGGCACACAAGATGATCACGCATTCCACATCGGTTTCCAGAATACCTGCAACTCCTGAATAACTTGATCTTTTGGCGAGAGTTTTGGGTCGGGTTCGAAACTTCCTACAAGTTGTTGGACAATCGGTAATTATCATCTGTACGATAGAGGCGGTCTGTTCGCGACAGATCGAGTCGCCGCGCCGCCGCACGGTGGGCAATTTCGACGAAATCGGATTCAAATTCAAGGAACTTTCGATAGGAATGAGGTAGAGCGATGAAATCTTTCTTAAATGAAAGCTGCAACTTTGTAGAATATGGGAAAAATAGAGAGACTGTGGTACGAACGTTTGTTAACCTCGAGAAAATTCGTTAAACGCGCACAAATTCAAGAAAATGTTAGTTTTTTCAATACCACGCGCGGAAAAAATTTTTTTCTAACATGCTATACATCATTTCCCATAGATTTTTTCACGCTGATTTCAAATCTGGTCTGAAAATTTGTCTACGACCTCAGGATTTTGCAAAAAATAGATTTTTGTGACGAAAAACTAATGAAGTCATTTTTTCGTGAAAATGATTTTATAACACTCTGGTTTGAAGGTATATTGTATTTTCATATATAAAATTCAATAAAAGTAATAATAATGACGTATTTGAACGTTTTGAGTTACTTACGAAACATGAAGATCTTCACATCTCGTCACCACTTGACGTATCGCTGTTATTGCTACTGGCACTTTCTGCAAACTGTCTGTGGTTGTAATGTAGTATAAATTAGATATCTATTGTCCATAATGATATTTTCATTTACAGAGGAAGTAAGGTAAGTATTTAATCTTTTTAACTTACGCATTTTCTTCGACGAAGTTTCTACATTCTGCTGCTATTTTCTCTCTTCGGTACAACTTTAATCGATCTTTTAGTAATATGATAGAAATTTTCGGGTCGGTTAAGTGCATTGCGCGATTAAAAACATCTAAGATTCTATTTTTTCGACCATTTTGTCGTGAGTGAAGTATCATGTTTTTTCTGTACAGTTTATGCCACGATTCATTTGCATCTTCTGAATAATAAGCTATTGGCAATAGAAACTGTTTTGCTATCTCGCAACCATGCTTTAATAACTTATGCAAGGTAGGACTCATTCGAGCCCACGGAAATAATGTATAATGAAAACAATATGTCTCCCAACAGAATTCTTCGAGCTCTTTTATTTTTAAGGGTTGCTTGCATTTGAAGACTGATAATATTGTAGCAATATTTTTTATAAATTGCACGTCGATCTCCAAAGCTTCTGCAAATATTGTCGGATTTTCGAAAATATAATTATGGATAATAGATATCTAATTTATACTACATTACAACCACAGACAGTTTGCTGAAAGTGCCAGTAGCAATAACAGCGATACGTCAAGTGGTGACGAGACGTGAAGCGCTTCATGTTTCGTAAGTACAGTACTGGACAAAATAAAGTACGCACCTCGAATATTTTTACAATTACGTTTATAACTTCGTAGTTTTGACAGGTATAATAATTATGTATTTGCACAAAAAGAAGGTTTCTTAGTCTACTTTTAGGTTTTAACAAAAATAATTTCAAAAACATTTAACATTTTTCAATAGACAGGTCCGTTACATTTATAAGGATATTTTCTTTGGACAAAATACAGTACGCATGTGATAATAACAGTCAAAATTAAGTTCTACTTGAGAACTAGTATTTTGTATGGCCGCCCTTTGCTCGTATGACCTCTTGCAAACGCCGAGGAATGCTCTCGACGAGATTCCGGATGTGCTGTTCGTCGATGTTTCCCCACGCCTTTTCCAAAGCTTCGAATAACTTTAATTTATTGGTTGCGTCACTGTGGTCAACTTTCTGGTCCAAAATGGACCACAGATTTTCGATTGGATTTAAATCCGGCGATTGTGCTGGCCAATCTAGCACTTTGATCCTCGAAGCACGAAAGAAAGCAGCAGTTTTATGCGCGGTATGTTTAGGATCGTTATCTTGTTGGAAGATAAAGTCATCTTCCAGACCAATCTTTAGCAGAGATTCCTCTAAATTCTCGTTGAGGATGTCAATGTATTTGTCTGCTGTCATAATACCATCGATTTTGACGAGATTTCCCACACCCGACCACGCAAAACACCCCCACACCATAATACTGCCTCCTCCATGCTTGACAGTTGTTTGGATATTTTTATCCAGAAGCTTCTCGCCGGGCTTCAGCCAAACCCGTGTTCGTTGTTTATGACCAAACAAGTCATACTTACTCTCATCACTCCAAATAATCTTTTTCCAGAAGTCCACTGGCTTATCGACGTATTTTTTTTGCAAATTGGAGACGTTTCAATTTATTAACTTTTCGAATTAAAGGGCGACGCTGTGCAAAACTGCTCCGCAGCCCAGCTTCCCGAAGTCTCCTGGGCACGGTTCGTTCAGAAATGTTGAGTTGCACATTTTCCCTGAATACACGACTAGTAACAGTCGGATTTTTCTTCGTTTCCCGGATAATTCTACGATCCTCGACTGAATTTGTCTTCCTCTTCCGTCCGCGACCGATCTTATCGGCTACTGTGCCAAGCTCTACAAATTTTTTGTAGATCTTTCTGACCGCTGCTTCACTAACATTGTACTTTTCACCGATTTTCCTATTCGAGAGACCCTTTTTCCGGTCGTTAACTATTAATTTTCGAATTTGTACGGAAATTTGTTTCATTTCTATGTTATTCGCAATTGAATGATACAATCTTGCCTCTAAGAGCACTGATGGGTAACTGAAACTGTATTAATACGTTTATTTGTAAACATTCTTGTATCTCCAACGGCAAGAAAAGGTATCCTACATGCCATTATTGCTGAAAGTAAATAAACACTCCAGTGCGTACTTTATTTTGTCCGAGGAAAATATGACAACAGACGTAACGGGCTTGAATAATGTACGATGTTTCATGTTTTTCGAATTATTTCTCATTGAGTTTAAAAGTAGACTAAGAAACCTTCTTTTTGTGCAAATACATAATTATTATATCTGTAAAAACTACGAAGTTATAAACGTAATTGTAAAAATATTCGAGGTGCGTACTTTATTTTGTCCAGTACTGTAACTCAAAACGTTCAAATACGTCATTATTATTACTTTTATTGAATTTTATATATGAAAATAAACAATATACCTTCAAACTAGAGTGTTATAAAATCATTTTCACGAAAAAATGACTTCATTAGTTTTTCGTCACGAAAATCTATTTTTTGCAAAATCCTGAGGTCGTAGACAAATTTCGAGACCAGATTTGAAATCAGCGTGAAAAAATCTATGGGAAATGATGTATAGTATGTTAGAAAAAAATTTTTTCCGCGCGTGGTATTGAAAAAACTAACATTTTCTTGAATTTGTGCGCGTTTAACGAATTTTCTCGAGGTTAACAAACGTTCGTACCACAGTCCCTCTATTTTTCCCATATTCTACAAAGTTGCAGTTTTCATTTTAAAAAAATTTCATCGCTCTACCTCATTCCTATCGAAAGTTCCTCGACTTTGAATCCGATTTTGTCGAAATTGCCCACTGTGCGCCGCGTCGCGAACAGAATAGAAGAGAATAGATCGGCAGGCGGCATGGCGCATGGCGCGGCGATCGAATGAAAGATAAGAGGAGATTTACCGTGAGACGGAGCCGGGCTCGGCGACTTGAGAACTTTCGTCTCGTACGAGACCACGAACTTCTTCACCCTGCTGCCCTCCTCGCTCTTCACCGACAGCGTGCCCTCGAGCTCCTGCGTCTCGGTGTCCTCCTCGTCGTCCTCCTCCACGGTCTGCTCGACCACCCGCTCCTGACGCTCGTCGTAGTAAGCCGTGTACGAGAAGTCCTCCGTGAAGTCGGTCTCTTCCGTCTCCTCCTCGTGCTCCACCTGTTCTTCGTGGTCCTGCTCGCGCTCGTCCTCCGACTCCTTCGCCTCCTCTTCGGCCTCTAAACCGACAATAAATTCAGACTTATGAGAAGTGGCTCTCGAGAAAGAGCCTTGTCCAAAAGGAATTTGTTCCCAACGTTTCGACGTCATTGCAGGCAGGGCCCGCTCTAGCGGTCACGACGCCCCGGGCAAAAAAACAAATTGCCGCCCCTTTTTGGGGCACAAAGCACCGCGCTGAACAGAAAGACCTTTTTTTTTTAGCAAAATTGTCTGGCAAGGGTAGTCAGTCATTTCCTATTAACTGAGTATTTAAAACGTCAATATTTTTCTCACACTTACAGCCAAAGCCGAAATGGCGCCCCTAAATTTTGGCGCCCCGGGCAAATGCCCGGACTGTCCCCCCCCCTAGAGCGGGCCCTGTTGCAGGGCTGGCTTCATCAGGGGTGAAGACACTCTGAGACTGGCGAGTGTCAAGGAAAATTGAGGTTATGTAGGGCTGGTCAATATTCCGGAACGGTGATCACCAGTAGTTTTTAATTGTTCAGCTGGACAATTATAAAAAATGGGAGGTGCTCTTTCACTCGATACAGTGATCGGACCGGAAACACGACATTGTTTCGAGTTCGGGACGGGTACCCGAGAATTTCGAGATTCTCGAAAGCGTCGGGATTCTCGTATTTATCGGGATTCTAGAAATAATTATTTTCAAGAGCGTCATATGGTATTTTCTCGAAATTTTCGGGAACCCGACCCGACCTCATTCCGACTTGCCCCGACCATCGGGTTCTCGCACAACCCTAGCCGCCATATACTGTCACTTTTACTTACTGGATCCAATGCGTATATGGCGGCAAAAATAAAATATAAATATATATATAAAATAAAACATAAATATTTTCCTTTCTATACTTGATATAAAAATGTTGAGTCCACAGTTTCTCTTCGTATGAAACACAGCTTGGACCTGGTGGGAAGTAAACTTGGAATACTTCCGGACCATAATGCTTTAAAAATAAAGTACAATTAATATAGGGTCACAGCAATTGGTACCCCCACAGTAATCGGGTCCGTCACCCTATTAATTCTTCAACTGAAAAATTTCTTCCGACCTAGAGCATTTTCCTTCCAAAACGATTTTTCCCATTTCATGCATTCGACATTGTCCAAATTGACTCCAACAATACCTGAATGTTTAATAATTCATAAGATGCAAACAAACATAGTGATGCAAAGAAGTATGAGCCGAGAAAGCGACATGGCGACCAGGAGACCACGGTGCAGGCCGTTCTTGTACCATCGATCGCTTTTAGGCGAACGTCCAGAATTATGCGCACAGCATACCGTGCTCGATACAGTTTTGTTTCAAGTTTAATGAAACTGTTTACAGCCAGGCGTCGGTCGTGTCTGACAGTAGAGATCGAAAATGGGTCATTTGGCCAATCCGTTGGCTCAAAACACGAATTGATCTAACGCGCGTACGGTGCCAATATTCTCACTGATTGCGAGTCTCGTTATTATTTTTATATTGCGGCTCTTCGTCGTATAATGCGCTAACATGTACACGGTACATATCTTCCGAGAAAACGAGCCTTCGGTTCAACGTTGCTTTCAATGGATTTTTCTGTTGGAAAAATTTCACTTTGATACTTTCGTTTTGTAAAAAAAAAAACTACGTATAGTCACGGTGCGCGTCGCACGCGATCGAAAATCGCATAACAACCGCAGGCTATAAATGCGAGAATGACACAGAATCGACAAAGACCTGGCGCTTGCGACATCCTTGGCACCGTTTCAAAAACCGAAATCCGTGAAATTCGAAAATATTCCCGCGACAGAGAGCCGTACCGATCGAGGCCTGCACCACGGCGAGTACATACCACGAAGAGATGCAACGTTAGCCAGCGAGCTTACCTCGCGAGGTCTTCTCGTCGGTGGCGCCATTTTGCGCGCCGTTCTGCACGCCGCTCAGCTCCATGATCTTCTGCAGTTGCTCGGAGACGATTCTCAGGTGACACTCGATCTCGCTCGGTAGCTGTTTCAACGAGAGCAACTGCCGCTGGACGTTCTCCAGCTGCTTCTCCAGATCGATCTCCGTGCTGACCAGCTCCTTGATCTTCTCCCGGTCGACCTTCGACGCGATGTCTGCCATCTCTTTCTCGATCTTGTCGAGCACGGACTCCCTGGTCGATTGCTGTTTGCTGCACGGCTCCTCGTCGATAACAGCTTCCGGTTCCGGGGTCGTGTGTTCGCCGATTTCCACTTCCGGACTCTGCTCGGCCTCGTACACGTCCGGCTTCAACGACTCCGCCTTCGATTGCGGACGCGAATCGATCTCGCGTTCTTGATCCGATCGATAGCCGGGCTCCGGGGTCGCCGACGGTGTCGCCTAAATTCAGAGAAACCGCTACAGACACATCCGAACGCCGCCATAGTGGTGCCAAGGCGGCAAAAAATCCATTTGATAAATTTTCAATCTTTATAAAAAAAAAAAAAGAATTATCTTTGTGTAGCCTAATAGTGCGTGCATGATGTGCCAAAGTCCGATTAAAAAAAAATATTTTTTACGGAGATGTTCGCATGGTAATTCTTCGCTCCTGGGAATTCATCGGTTTTGAGTGCGATAGTTATGTAATTACTCCGCCTATAATTGAATACTTAGGGGTCTACAAATCATATGGGTTATTGCAAGTGGCTCCAACTATTAACTGGGAAAAAATTTTTCAAAACAAGTTGTTTAACATTAAGTCATATGGGCTAGCCTCTTCGCGTTACGCTCATTTTTAATTTATGGAGCTAATCGTTTTGGCAAGTTGTTGTATTGATCTAGCTGCGCGCAAAAAATCATGAGATACTTCGAGACACTTTCGCCGCAATTTCCAAGGAATTTCCAAGAATGATCGCGCGGGTGTCACGATTATTTGATGTTTGAGGTGAAATTTTTAAGGGATACATCACATAAAAAAATGTGACATTCGTACATATAAAAAAATATTTAATAACAATTTTGTATGTTAAATGAACAAAGTTTTCGTTCACCGGACCACTGTCGCAAAGATGCAACAGGTATTTTTTGGTAGTGCTCCAATGAACGCTATAAAAATAATGTATGTAAGATGAAAAAAATTGTTACTAAATATTTTTTTATACATACAAAATTAATAAATCTCGTATGCACTTCACATTTTTCTTCATTATTTAGAAATATTCCGAAAAAATTTCACCTGGAACATCAAATAAACGTGACTTCCGCACGATTCACTCTTGGAAATTCTGAAAGTTGATATTTAAACTTAAATTGCGACGAAAGGGTCTCATGATTTTTTGCAGAAAGTCAGATCGATATTACACCTTGCCAAAACGATTAGTTCCAGACGAAAATCTATTAAAGGATTTGTTGTATGGTTGCATAAATAAAAAATGGGCAGGAAACAGAGATTTCCGATTAGCCCATATTACTTAATGTCAACAACATTTTACAAACATTTTCTTTTGCCAAACAAGCGTTGTACCTGTGGCAATCTCTCCACAAATTTTCAAACAGATTCGTTGGATAGTTTCGTTTTCACAGATTTGTTGCCGTTTTTTGGCCATTTGGCACCACCGTGCGCCGTGTGGTCACCGGTGCTCCCGGCGGCCATCGTTTGTTTGATCGGCCGCGCAAACCAACCGAAATGCACACAGAAACTTTCCTTTTCAACCTCCGCTTTCGACTTTCTTACGTTCGCGTCGCCCTCCGGCGACGGTAACCATTTTGTGTAACGTCCAAGCCGGATTTCACGAGGACTTCGAACAGAATCTGCCTTTTCGTTCGAGTCGAAACGAAAGTCTTCACTGTTTTAGCAACCAGAGTAAACAATGGCGGACGGCCATCGACGGGTTAAGTGGTAAGCTCATTCCGTTTAGGTTAACCACAAGCAATCGTTCACATTTATTCAAGTATCTATCGATAGCTTCCCGTGGAATCACGCTCGAGATTTATAACATAAAGAGAAACAAAGTCCCATTGATTAACCATCAATTTCCTATTCCTGTGAATGTAAATGTCGTGGTTAACAGTAGCACTACCGAGTAATAAATACAACTGATGAATATTGCTTTGTAATCGTGACGAGACTACATCCGTTCAAACCTGATACTTCATATTTCAATGAAAAAGTTGATTCAAAAAATTCCGAAGAAAAATTTGTTATAATTTCGGTAATTCTGAAAGAAAAAATTAGGAGCCAGTCATTTTGACTGTAGTTCTAGTGTCAAGGCGTTATGCTGTTAGATACCACCCAACCCAGACTTTTATTCCATCCTTAGATTTTTATACAAACGAATCGAACCCCCACTGAACCCGTGATAAACTTTCGTTGCTCTCCACAGAATTATTCACGACATAGAAATAACAATTGCCGAAGCTACAGAAGGCATCCGCGAACATACATACTTGCATGGGTTAACATCCGCGAGCATACTTTCTCGAGGCAGAAAAAGAGAAAAGGAGATACTCACTGGTGCATTCGGGTTCGTTTCCGGAAAATCGGACAGGATATCGGGATAGATGATCGTTTCCATAGAGCTGCGTTCCAACAGCAGCTTCGATCGGTAGTCGTTTAGGGGTTTATCGAGATTCTGTGGCACTGGATGCATCCAGACATATGCATTTTATTTCGAACGTACTGGGTACTCTTTCTTTCTTTCTTTCTTTCTTTTTTCATTTCTCGACAATCCATTCATGTGTGCGCGTACATTGACAATCAGAGTGTGCGTGTGCGTGTGGTGTGAGACAGACATTGTACATGCATCGATCCGACATTCGAGGAGTTCTACTCTGCGCTCGTTCGGACAAACGCGGAATCGAGTCAGCTACGAGTATACTGCGCTACGATTATACACATACTTTCCGGGCCGCGCGAAGGATCGATCCAACACCGATTCGAGAATCGTCGGACACGATGTTATTGCTAATGTTAGAAAACGAACAAGACACCCTCCGCTTTCGGCTCCGGGAGAAAGTACCGTTGCCTCTAGCTACGAGTAAACACGTTACTACACGTTACACTGGACAAGAAGATACAACAACAACAACAACAACAACAACACACATTACGAGCAACGTTTTTTGCTTTTCCTTCTATCGGCGAGATGTCGAAGGTGAATCCTACAGGTGTGCGTGCGAGGAATCCGAAAACGTCGGGTCGGGACGGGTCGAGAATTTGATTCGGGATCGGGGCGAGGGTTCACGAAAATCTCGGGATTCTCGAAGGTGTCATGTTTCCAGAAAATATTAGGGATAATCGAGGATATTATGGTGGATAGAGAATAGTAGAAATTTTCGAGAACCCGATTCGACCCGTCCCGACCATCGGGTTCTCGCACACCTCTGTTAAATCGGTAAAACTGGGACTCCCTTTACGCGATTCTCCGCGCAGTGGTCCTAATCGACGAATTAGGAGGAAAAAATACTAAAATCATTTTTTCTGTTGGGCACAATACCATTATTTATAGATCTTTTCATTCTAAATTGAACGAGACCATGACGAAGTCGATGCGATTAATAGTTTTCGAGATGTGGTGATGCAATTTATGATTGAAAAATTTATAACTTACTGGGACAAATGATTATTTTTCAGTTCAGTATTCCTCTGATGATAATTCAGTGTTCTACTTGCCCGCGGGCACCCGTTCCACTTGAACAATTTTGACCTCCTGTACGTTCTAGCTCATTCTCCAAATACTTTACGAGCATATGACGATTCTTGGTCATAGTCGATTGCATGAGACCTAATTGCTTCAGGTGAATAACCATGTCCTGACGAGTTGTAGCGCGCACTCTGTCTACAAAAAGATTATTTCTCACAAGATGGCAACCAAAGGTGAAAAGCTATTGAATTTATGAGACGCGTATTAGAGATTTCTATAAAGAGCATTCACGATATTTGCAATGTTTTTTGTGCATAAATGTCATATGCATTTTGCATATTTCTCGTGCATAAACTTCCGCAGTCTAATTATGAATGTAAAGGTATTTATAATTGCCAGGTAATCAGAACGCACGTTTTCATATACACTATTTCGCGACGAGCGATCGAGTAACCTAAAACAATTATGCGTTGCGACGCGATATTCGCGTTAGTCATTCGTTTCATTGTGAATCAGCCTAATGCCAGGGGTCACTCTGCGTCTCTGTGGGATGTATAGTACATTAAAAATTCACTGATAAGGTGCAGTGGGGTAAATCCGTACACGAGGCAAATCCGCACTAAGCCCTTATTTATTCGAATATACGTTGCATTGTACCAACTGTAAGGTAGAAATCAAAGGATCAAAAAAACAAAAACAATATGAATGTGAGAGATGTCTTGACGATGATTGAATAAAAATTTGAATTTTCATTTTTATGTTATTTTATTACTAATAACAATTCCGCTTTTGCCCCGTAATATAAGGAAACAAGATTCAATAATTTTTAAACAGGCGCCCTTTAATTTATTAAGAAAATCATAAGTTTCAGAAGATATTTTTGATCCAAATTAATGCAACTGAAAGAATAAACCACGCGCTAAATAAAAACCCCAAGATTATTAGGTTTTAGTGGAATAGATAGAAAATACATCAGTTTAACACTTTGGACGCCCAACTAGAAACCCGAAAAATTCCCTAAAATCAAAGTAAGTTATTTAATGAAATAAAAATTGCAAAAAATTCAATGTACGATACTGACTAATCCTCCAACTTTCTTGCATGTTACAGATCCTAATCAAGTTTAGTACAATGAATATATCAATGTAAAAATTCATTTTAAAACCTGCACAAATAATTCCGTCACCCACATATGGGTGCAGCGGCGACGAACGTGTTAAAGTAAACTTTCCAATTTTCTCAGTCGGTTTTACCCCACTCCACCTCACGTGTTTTTCTTTACCTTTAATTTAGAACTTTTTCCCTCCTAATTAGGACCACTGTGCCCCGTGAGACCCCATTGGGGTCACACGATCGGAGAATCCACGCACAGGGAGTCCCACCATGATCGGTGGAACGTACGATCGATCGAGGATCGAGCCTCTCACTTGTACATGTAAAGCAAGATGATCGAGGTGCAGGGTACGAAGGCGTACGCCACCAGCCTGGTGAAGTCGACGCCGATGCGGTTCGTCAGGCCCTCGTAGAGGATCGTCGGGACGAAAGACAACCTGCGACCGTCGCGATCCACGTCGTGGCTGGCGGCCTTCTTCTCGGCGATCGTTGCCGGATCGACGGTTCGACCGGTGACCTTGGTCGGCAGCCGATCGAGGACAAAGTCTCTTAGAAGAGCGATCGCGCTCGGCTCGGAGACGCTGGCACGGCAGGAGGATCTCGAGAGACGCCTGCTGCCGCGATGGAACACCTCGGTCGAGATGAAATCCTTCGAGGAGCGGACCAGCTCGGTGAACGCGTCTCGATCGTCTCGATCGGATAGCGAGGAATCGGAAATGGCTCGGAGGATCTGGCCGCGGAGGTAGCCCACGATCAAGCCGAGCGACTCGAAGTGCTTCTTCAGGATCCGCTCGGCGTAGCGAGCGCGAGCGAGCAGCTTCCTCTTCGAGGAGACAGCGACAGTAGGAGGACGCGTCGCGGCGCGGGCGAACAGACACTTCTCCACGTAACGACCCTTCATTCTGATCATCGCCGAGCTCCTTCTCCTGTCGCGACGCGGCCCGTCTCTCGAGGACGAGACGCCCTTCAGGTAGTCGATCAACCGGACCACGTTCCTCCAGAAGATTCGCTGGAAGTAGCGACCCTTCAGGTAAAACCGCTTGCGGATCCTGCCGAATCCGGTGGGATTCAAAGCGTCCACGGAGCCGCCCCGCTCGAGGTAAGCTAGAACGTCCGAGCGGAGACGAACCGCGACGAACGCGACGCTACGCGCGAGGATCTTCTCCGCGTAGCGGGTCCTTCGCCAGGAGACCTCCTTGCCCGCGACGAGCCTGTCGAACAGCTTGCTCGAGGAGAAGCTCTCCGGCTTCTCGATCAGCCGGTCGACCATCCGCCTCATCCAATTGTCCTCGCGCTTCAAGTACGTCTCGAGATAACGACCCTTCACCCTGCACCTCGTCGTTTTCTCGATACTACCGCGGCGCGACGCTTCTTCCG
The DNA here is from genome assembly GCF_050948215.1 of Halictus rubicundus. Taxonomy (NCBI): domain Eukaryota; kingdom Metazoa; phylum Arthropoda; class Insecta; order Hymenoptera; family Halictidae; genus Halictus; species Halictus rubicundus. The sequence continues at coordinate 26,315,551 of NC_135150.1, forward strand.
GCTGTTCGAAACCGCGCGACACATCCTCGGCAATGTCGCGCGCCTCCGGCGTGTAGTCCTTCAACGAGGACCTGACTCTGTTGGATTTCCTAGGCTCCGTGGCTGCGAGGCTCTTTTTCCCGAAGAGACAGCGCCGGAAGTAGTGGCCCTTCGTGTAGAACCCCTTCGGCTTTCGTTTGTTCAATGGCCGCCGCGCTATCACCGCGTTCTCCCTGCGCCTCGACGGCTGCGCCGGCGCAACCTCCGAGCGCAAGACGACCAGAGCTTCCGGTTCGACGGGCTCGACCAGTTCCGGAGAGGACGAAGCCGTGGAAAACGGCTTCGAGTCCGGCTCGAGCTGCTCGAGAGGACACGGCGAGCACGACTCGTCCTCGAGAGAACTCGCGGGGACGATCGTCTGATCGATTAGCGCGACCGTTTCGCAACCGGCCATGATTACCTCGGGGGTCGGGGGCTCCGGGGTCTTTTGCTCTTCCGGCTTGAGCAGGCCCTTCTCCAGAAGCCGGTCGGTCACGCTCCTCTTCTTCTGCTTCTTGATCACCACCCGGTAGGACTCGACCTCGACCTCCTCCGCCGACTCCTCCTCCTTCTTGCGCGGCTGCGGTATCGGTCGCTGCGGCTTCTGCAGGAAGACCGAGGTGCGTTTCAGCTGCTCGACCAACGGCGGCTCCGCTGTCGCGATGTTCTGCAACTCCTCGATCACCTTCGACTGCTTCAGCACCGTCGCACGCGGCCGCAGCTTCTTGAAGTTCACCCTGGAACCAGGTCATCGAGATCAGTCGCGGATCCGCCGCACAAAGCGAACAGAATGAAAGAAATCAACCGGAAACGGGAAACGGGTAAGCTCTCACTCTGAGGCAACCGCGAAATCCTTGCCCTGTAATATAGCGTTAACTATGGTAAGCGTACACTTTCTGTTAACGTTCTATAAGGCTCGAGTCGTTGAAGCTTCAAAGCTCAGTCTTGAAGACCAAGTTTCTCAGTCTACAATTATATAAAGCTTAAGCTCTCAAAGCTTTAAGACTCGAAGCCTCAACGCTCAGCTCTCGGCGTTCCAATAGGAAAGAGAAATAGACAACAATTCTATGTATACGTCGCATCCAGGCTGTGTATACATATTACATCGGAGTATTCAAGAACGTCCTGACAATACAGAAGACTCGAGTCTTCGAGTTTCAAGGTCGAGCGTTGAGGACTCCAGTTCTCACAGCTCGAGGTTCAAACCTGGAAAGCGTTTACGGCTGAAGCAGCGACTGGAGCCTTCAAAGCTCAGGACCCGGAGCTCGTTTTCACAACACTACTTTCTATAGGATCTACGCTGTGGATAGAGTAAGTAGTGTAGCGTGTGTTATGTCATTTTAATCACACTGTTGTGGAATAGTGTGGCACAAGCGGTATCGTGTAGATAAAGTGAAATGCTGTAGAATAAATGAAACGTGTCAATGTATTCATCAAACACGGTCCGTTAGTCCAAGCGTTTTAGTTTGGGGGGGGGGGGTGAAAGGGTTAAGCGAAAGGAAGGACGAATCTCTACCCCAAGACTCCCTTCGCGTCGAGAAGCTCCTCTTCCTCGAGAATCAACTGAGCGATCTCGTCGTCCGTGAGATTCTGATTCGGCACGATCTCGCTGTTCTCGTCTTTTGGCTTGTCCGGGAGCGGTTCCACTTCTGGCTTGGCCTCCTCCGCGGTCGTCTCCACGTACGTGGTCTCCTCGTACTGCTCGATCACCGTCTCCTCCTTCAAGATCTGCTCCGGGAATACCGGCGGCAGTTCCGCTAGCTAACAAACGAACCAGCTGCTGATCAACGGTCTCGCCACGAAACTGGGTTTTGGGCTAGGCAAGGACCGAGTGCTCGAGATTATTCTTAACCCGTTACTCTATGCCCTAATTGAACGTCGCTGACGCGCGAGCAAACGCGCGCGCGCGCCCGATAGAGTCGTGTTGTCAATTCGGACGGGAACGCGTAACGCGGTTTGTTTGTTTTTATCGCGCTTGCGTTGGTCGATCGGCCAGGAAGGACAACAACGATTTCAGCGACGTTTAATCGGGACACGGTGTTTTCTTCTGGATCGTCAGGAAGGAACAGTTGTAGAATATTTTGTCTTATCGAGTTCCGTTGATTCGCGATAAGGTAGAGTGACTACATTACCGGCAAAAAATGATTTTACGTGCTTCAAGTTTTCGTCCTTAAATAAGAATATTTTGTCGCTGGTAAAGGGCTCGTTCGAAAGAGGAAGGTTCAATCTAGTGCGCCCTGCTCATGAGCTGACGAGATTATGCAGATATTTGTTAATATAAGCGTTCGAAGTAGGCCAAAAATTGAACCAAGACTCTGTAGATTCGCGATAAGGTAGAGTGACCACGTTACCGACAAAAATAGGCGAAAAATGGTTTTACGTGCCTCAACTTTTCGGCCTTATATAAGAATATTTTGTCACTGGTAAAGGGCTTGTTCGAAAGAGGAAGGTTCAATCTAGTGCACCCTGCTCATGAGCTGACGAGATTATGCAGATATTTGTTAATATAAGCGTTCGAAGTAGGCCAAAAATTGAACCAAGACTCTGTAGATTCGCGATAAGGTAGAGTGACCACGTTACCGACAAAAATAGGCGAAAAATGGTTTTACGTGCTTCAAGTTTTCGTCCTTAAATAGGAATATTTTGTCGCTGGTAAAGGGCTCGTTCGAAAGAGGAAGGTTCAATCTAGTGCACCCTGCTCATGGGCTGACGAGATTATGCAGATATTTGGTAATATAAGCGTTCGAAGTAGGCCAAAAATTGACGATGCGCGTGCCGTGGAATCCAAGCATTTTTATGCCATTGGATGAGTTTTCTGGATGAAGTCGAGAGCAGCGCGCACTGGAAAATATCTCCAGCAACAAATTCAGCTACAATTTGTCTTGATTCTGTTGCGAAATAAAGCCGAAAACTTGAAGCACGTTTCTGGCGTCAGAAATCATAATATCGATAACACAGAGCAAAAAATGTGACAAGTTTAGTCACAGACTTAACACCAGAACTACCGGACCACTCAAAATGACTGGTTCCTAATTTGTTCTTCTACAATCACTGAAATTGTAAAAATGTTTTCATCGGAAACATTTTAATGAACCTCTTCATTCAAGCACATATTACAATAAAAGTTGTATGAAGTCTGAATGGGCACAGTCTTGTCACTGTTACAAAGCAATATACGTAAGTCGCATTTATTGCAGGGTAGTTCTAGTGTTAAGACCCGTCGCATCAAGACTAAGACGGATGTCTGTGTCTGAAGGCTGTGAATGGAAATTATTAATTAAAAAGTCACGTGACTACCCCGAGCCCTTAACACGTTCGTCGCCCAATGAGAATCGGTCGAGTTTCTCGTGGGACGCAAATCCGATAGTAAAAACCTATAAAACATCTATAAACCTATTTAACCCGACGAAGAAGAACGTCACCCATTTGCGAGTGACGGGACCCCCGCGGAAACATACCCGTCACCCAGATGTGGGTGACGCGGCGACGAACGTGTTAAAGGGATCGAGCAACGATCGACGAGAAAGAGAAAAGAGCGATCTCGGCTCGAGGTACCTACTGGAATCTTGTACGGAACGATGTTCTCCTCGGACAGCCCCTCGAGAGCCTTATGTGGATCTCCTTCGCTGCGGCAAGAATCGCGTCGATTAATGGCTGAATCGATGACGGGATGATCTTGGTTCGCCTCGACGCTCGACCGTTTTTCCGTTTTCGCTCGCGGATACAGCGGAGAAGCAGCGAACTTTGGAATTGGGAGCGGGCGACGATTTTAACTCGGTTTTCGGCGAGCCTGGCCGACTACGAGCCGGTTCACGCGCGACACGGTAATGAGTGGGATCGGGGAACAAACGCGCGAGGAGTAAATGCCAGCAATAAAATCGCCGACCAATGATAAACAGATTTCATTCTGGGTCACCTATTTATAAGTGTTGCAATCCCGTTGCCTCACGTTGCCCGTAACGCCGGGATACTATGGCCCCGACGTATTATTATAATATACGAAGCCGTACAGGGCCACCGCGCGGACACATTCTCGAAGATCGTCATCCGCGGAAACGAAATATTACGGCGTGTCGGTCGAATCGGTTAAATTATCTGGGGGAACGCGCGATGGAATATTATTGGTGACGCGCGCCCGTTCGCGGTCGCCATCGCGTTCTTCGTCGTAGATAAATTCGCGATAGCCGGCCGGGTGAATCATCCGAGAAAATTCTCGCGAGCAAAAGTAGTTCAAGTTAAGCTTCACGGTCCAAGCGGACCGAACGACGACGCGCAACGTGTCGTTGACATTGGGACGAGGACCGTTGTTGCGTCACTATCGATCCGACGAACAGCTTCCGGTGCTCCTCGACGATCATTCAGAATTCCCGCGGACATTGTTGTCGGTTTCGAGCGCACCGGCCGACGCGAGTTACTCACCGCTGTATACCTAGAACGAAATTATTGCCTGCTCGCATCAGCTCTTCGTGCGCCTGACCGTGGGTCAAGCTGCCGATCGGCTGGTCGTTTAATCTGACCACGACGTCGCCGACCTTCAAGCCCATGCATTCTGCGAGGCTCCCCTCTGTCACCTGCCAAACACGTTCCATTTACGTTCGTCGCTGTTTCATCGTAATCGGCTCTTCACTCTCGACGAGAAACCAGTAAAACAATGAGAAATACTTGAACGGCTCTCGGAACAGTAAAACAATGAGAAATACTTGAACGCTTGTTCGCTTTACCCTCGTCCGTTCCCCATTTTTCCATCGTTATGTACTGCCTTCTTTTTTTTAACAATTTTGAAAATTATTTTTAGTCACCTTTTGTGGTACTATTAGTCACATGAATTCAGTAATTAACCCTTTACACTCGGCTATTTTCATTCTAAAACTGAATTTTTCTCTTCCGTCTTAGAATATTTTCATTTTATTCATACGACACTGATCCGATTTCCACATATAATATTTAGATGTTTAGTAATCTGTTAAATACAAATTTTGTAATGTAACAAATACATTGTAATATTTGTTGTAATTTCTTTGAAATAATGCCACGACAATTTCTAGTGGTGCTTCAGAGTCACCACTCGAGTGCAAAGGGTTAACACTTTGATCGCCAAACTAGAAACCCCAAAAATTCCATACAATCAACGTAAGTTACTTAATGAAATAAAAATTGAAAAGAATTAAATGTATGATACCGAGTAGTCCTCCAACTTTCTTGCATGTTACAGATCCCAATCAAATTTGGTACAATGAATATTATATCAACGTAAAAATTCATTTTAAAACCTGGACAAATAAATCCGTCAGCCACATATGAGTGACGTGGCATTCAACGTGTTAAATCGTGTTTTTCCCTCCGAGTCAAGGTAGACCTTCGAAAGGGTTAACAATTGACAGCTCTTTTAGCAGTTTTCTTTGGTCAAACAATTTCCTTCGGAGTTAGTATTCAGAACAAAATTATCAAGTTTCTTTTAGTCATATAGCAGAGTTATTGAAAGGCTGATTAATCGATTTCGTAAAGTTTTTCTTCGAACATAAATATTTGCGGTGTCCGAAACAGTCTGTAAACGGTCCGTTATCGACGAAAAACGTGTCGCACCGATGCCAAGGACGAGGGCAAATACAAAATATGTAACTCGTTTAAAATCTCGCAAGAATTCCCGCGGAGCTCGCGCAATCGGTAACGTAGAGCCTTTCAGGAGAAGACGATAAAATCCCTACTTTACCGACGCAACAGCAACCCCGGATAGCATGCAACCATCCGTGCTAGTGCGCATTTATGCGGCCGCCGGTCAGGGTAACGCGGTATCGTTAGTTGTTCAAAGTATCAGCGACGTTGTAACGCGATCGAAACTATGTTTCACTGTGTTTCAAATATCGATGGAGAGTACACTCGGAACAAAGTGAAATCAACGAGAAGTACGTACTCTGATGACAGTCAGTGGCTGCGGGAAGTCGCTCCCGCCCGCCAATCGAAATCCCCATGGTGTGTTGTCGAATTTCGTGAACTTGATGCTGACAGCCATGGTGTTCTACATCTGTAAAATCGCATGATCGCGAAATAACCCATGGTGACACGTACTCAGTGCCTGCGGTGGATCATCCGCGATCTCGACGACGGGGGGTATTCTATTCGATTCGAATCGATTATGTAACGCGGGAGAAACGGAATTGGGTGCGGGCTTAAGTTACGAGGTTTATTTACGAGCTTGTGTTTCCTCGAATCACAAACGCACTAAATACCGCGCGTTCAAGCCGCGCTATTCGAACCCGGGAGCCTCGATCTTGGCGCACGATCGATGGATCGCGCGAGTTCGCGGTCATCCGCCTCTCTCTCTCTTTCTCTCGCGCGCGCGGCTGCTTCCGACTCTTTTTTTATTCCGTTGAAGCTATAGCACTCGAAGAGTTTATATTTCACGCTGTTCGGAAATAGAAGAGATTCGAATTCGACAGACGAAGGACGATACGGATGATCGCGAACGTATCGAAAAATTGTAGTTTCCGAGGTACGTTTTCTTCGGGAGATCGGCTCTCGTGATACACCGCGGCGAACGCCGTTTCTATCGAGGGGATCGATGACAAAAGACAGTAAAAGAGAAGCAAGAGCAAAAAGGCAACGGTACGCGGCGGCGGCCGCGAGGAATTCATAGTATGTACGCGGAAGTGGCCGCACGCGTCGTCCGAAACGAATATAGTCGAGCGGTGCGCGAATTTTCTCAATGATTTCGGCTCCGTCCATCTCTTTCTGTCTTTCATTCTATCTCTCGCTTTCTCTTACTCTCTCTTACTCTCTCTCTCTCTCTCTTGCCGTCGGTTACTCCTGATTACTTGCCAGTAAGTATCGTGCGAGGGATCGTCGCGGGGAACGATGCACCAGGACGCACAGGGTAATTGCACACCGAGGGAAATTAGTATATCACAAGAATCATCGAGCGCGGAACCGAGTCGAGTCGGATCGGTTACGGCGGAAACGGACCCGATCGTACGAACCGGCCGACTCTCGAACACGCACGAAACGGTGTCACGATAAAGTTTGCCAGAAGGCGATCGCAACTGCCGACTCGAACGCCACAAATACACGACCCCTTCTCCCCCCAGCAACCCTCCTCTAATGCTCCCCTTGCTATCCAATCGGAAAACAGCAGGAAGCAGGCTCGATCTATTTACTGATCGATTTATTTAGATTCGGGTCCTCGATTTCCTCCTCGTCCTACCAACAGATACGTTTCGCTTCGCCATACCGCGCTTCTTGCCCGCGCCGATCAACGTTCATCCCGTCGCACAGTGGTCCCAAATCGCCAAAATACGACCAAAACCTGAAGACGCTCCTGGATTTCATGGAAAATTCCTGATCTAAAGTGTTCAAGGTCATTATGAATTTCAAGTTAAAACCTCTAACAAGAAAATTGCCGATCCAATATGGCGGAAAAGTATTTGAAAACATAAAAATTGGTAATGCTCTTGGCATCTCCGATTACGAATCTGACCTTAGAACGACGCGTCGCCACTGTTCCACGATTCCAACAGGATCACTTCCGGAATCATTCGTTCTCCCTAGCTAACGCTGGAAAACGATTTGTTCTCCGATCATAAAACGTACTTCTTCGAACTGTAAAATTATAAAAGGAACAAATAAACGATCGATAGTTCATCGAAAACATACTTAAATAATTCCTCTTTAATTCCTCGATTCAAGTGAATATACACTGTGCATCGAAACGTTCGGATAGACATCATGCTCGTCACGTATTACAGTATAACATACTCCAACAACAACTATTTCTAGTAGAAGATCGTTCAGATTTACTCCATCAAGAACTATTTTACCCTAATGCTCCGAACAGTGTAACCAGGTTGGCGCGAACGCTTCAAGTTTTCGGTTTCTTCGCGCCGGACGGTCCGTCTTGTTCGTCCGCTTGGAAAATCGTTTTCGGTTGCGTCTTCTTGTACGCCGGGGCGATCCAGTATGGATTCTCTTCGGCCACTTTCGCGTACTTGAGGATCGCCTCTCGAGGATCTTGATCGTCCTCTATCCTCTTGCTCAGGCCCAAATTACGGATTACATAAGAACTGAGAGTCCCTCCGGAGGAGGCGACTCTTCCCCCCTGACCGGAAGTGATCGGTAGATCCGGTCTTCGCGACTTCACCGGGTCCAAACGGTCCTTCTCCATCTGCTTGCGCACGGATTTCGGTCTGTCTTGCCTGAACAGTGGGAGAGCGTGCGGCGTTATGATCTGCTGCGTGGACATCACCTCGATGTGCTTCTGTTTCATGTGCGTCTTCACCACGCACAGTTTCGCGCCCCTCAAACTCTTCTTCGAGTCATAGTACACTTTGACTATTCCGTTTCCGCAGCCGACGAACACCTGGTTCAACTTCGGGTGCCACAACGTTTTAATCACGTGCGAGTTCGTTACGTCTATCTCGTTGACCAACTCGAACGTCTTCGTGTCGTAGAACAATACTCTGCCCGTGGTCTGGCCCCTGTTCAACGACTCTCCAGTGATCACGATCGAGTCGTCCGGATTGAACATACAGTCGGTCGTGTCATAGCGAGAGTACAAGTTCCGAGCCTCGAAAACTGGAGACTTGAACGCTCTCAAGTCCCAGAGCTTGAGCGTATCGTCGCAGCTCCTCGTTGCCAGCATGTGTCCGAGATACGAGAAGCTCAAGCTCGATATCTCGGAACCTTGCGCGTGGGCGTTTCTCTGGATCAACGACGGATTCACGAAATTCTTCCTGTGATCCCACATCTGTATCGAGCCGTCCACGCAACCGCAAGCGACCACCGTGCCCTCGCGACTATAACCGCAAGTGGTCGGTATAGTTTTCACACCGTTCTGCGCCCTGCATTTGATCAGATACTTGTGAGCACGTGGCCTGTACAAGATCCATATCCTGCAGGTACTGTCTTGGGAACAGGTCATGTATTCTTCTTTCGTGAAAGGATGCCAACAGCCGCAGTTCAATCCTGCCGTGTGACCTTTCGTACGCGCCATGTCTGTTATGTACTGATCACCTTTCACCGTTTCGCATTTCTCGAATCCATCGCGGTCCAGAACCTTTGCTTGTGCGGAGCCCGAAATTACTAATATAACGTCGCCGGTCATAGAATACTGCAAACATTTGATGGGATGGTTCTCGCAAGGTTGCAAAGTCCTGAAACTCCGCATGGAGGAATCCATACCTGCAAAGTCCCAGAAACAAACATCGTAATCGATAGAACCGGATGCTAATCTCGCTCCAGAGGGATCCGCTGCAATAGCTGTCACTGCTTTTGTACCATGTGTCATTGCTACTTCGTGGCTGCACGGAATCTTATCTCTTAACTCAGTTTCCTCCGTATCGGATTCCTCGTCTTCTTCGTCGCTCTCGTCCTTGTTCTCTTTCGTTTTCGACGTTTTATCGGAAGGTAGCGGACTGTGAAGGTCGGCAGGAACCGGAGGTCCAACTAAATCCTCCTCATCCTCATCCTCATCTTCGCTATCTTCCTCGTCTTTGTTATCGTTCTTAGGTTCTTCCTCCAAGGATTTATTGGCAACTTCCGTGCTCTTTTTATCTTTTTTGTTGCCAGCCGGTTTGTTGCTATTAATAGTTTTTGTAATGTTGTCTAACATTTCTTGTACGTCAAAGGATTTCGCTTTCTTACCAAAGCCGGTTATACCCATAACTTCCTTCAAATTATGAGTTTCCTCCTCATCCTCCGGCTTGATCTCGTTCATCTGGATTACATTAGATTCTGGTAATTTCTTACCAAACGTGCCAAATCCGGAGATTACATTTTCTCTGTTCTGAGAAGATTGCTTCTGATTTAAGTCCTTGCTGATTTTTCCAAACGTTATAACCTTTTTTGTACTCATGTTTTCTGGTTATCTGCAACATTTTATAAACACGGCATTAAACATAATGATTTCATTTGTTATCTATAATACGGTCACCTCTACAAGGGAAGAATTACTGGATATTTTACTAAAAATAACGTAAACAGAAATGCAACATGTAAACGTATATAGAGGTTATGTTACCTTATTTACGTCAGTTTGCTGCAATACTTCATATACCACACAATCAGTTCGTACAATTCAACATTTTGTTGTTCGTGTAGGGTGAACAACTTTTTTTTTTAGCGAACTAAATTGTGTTTACGTTCATCACAGTAATCTTTACATACGTAAACAACGACGCACATCGAGATGACAAGAACATGTGTTCGACGCTGCGTTGACAGCAGTCAGATAAACACACTTATACATTTATCGCACAGTACTTATTATTCAGAAATTACGAAGACACAATAACTAATAATTGTCAACGTAACAATTAGTGTAAGCACTTTGCAAACATACAGAATGTAACACTACAAATTCTCGACGCAATTTTCGTTAAAAATTTGTGTACATTACTATCGAGTTGTTCGTAAATGTTCTTCAAAACATATTTTTTATGAATAACTAATTCGATAATAACCCTTCATTATGAATATACACGAATGATTCTTCGTTTTTGTCATTTTACGCGATACAAATTTCGGCAAGATTGATCTGCTTCGCAAAATCTGAAAATAGCGCCATTCAAAAATAGCGTTGTGCCAAAATACTCAAACCGATAGACAAATAATACCGATAATTTATAACTTTGTATTTTTCTTTTTCTTTTTTTATTGAGAGAGAGAGAGAGCTTTGGATCGTATGCCATATATATATATATATAAATGTATAACTACATATAAACATTTACAAAATTAACTATTGTTATAACAGAGAGGAAATGGGAGTGCTCACGCACGGGATTTTAGTGTCCCCGGTATAGTGCTGCCCCCTAGTCTAATTTTTACCTTGGACCAGAACCTGCATCATCTTACCTGCATCATTAGCAGCGGATTCCAAATAATGCCAAAGTGGATGCTACTTCTATGTTAAAAGAGGGTCTTCCATGTAATCTCTGATCCAGCCTAAAAGATGATGGAGGTTCTAATACAGGCTAAAAAGTTGATACAGGTTCTGTTCCAGGCTAAACTGTTGATGCAGGTTCCGTTCCAGGCTAAAAAGATGATACAGGTTCTGTTCCAGGCTAAAAAGAGGATGAATAACATCATTATTACATTCGTTGAGAATGTAGAACGTTGTGAATGATATCGCTTGTACCAGCAGTCGGATTTCACGTCCACCGTTGGTAGAATCATCCCCTTTCCATAGTAAACTGCGCTTACCCCTGACCCTGGAACCCTGTATCTCCTCTCTGTCTTATCGACGAGGGACAAAGTAGGAACCGTTTGTCACGGTAGCCAGTCTACGGTGTCCCTTAAAACGCGCAGCCTCCACAAAAAATTCTTATTTCACTCGGAAGTAATTCCGATCGTGAAACGATTCAAAATCCCGGCAATGTTTGCCAATGGGCGAACGAAAGAGCGGTGAATCCGATTGGGCAATCAGGCGAACGCTGGTCCGTAGGTGCACCCTCGCAGGGTGGAAATCTCCGAAGGGTGGCTCTGGCCGCGTGACAGACGACTTCGCGGGGACGCGTTATTCAGATTTCTCTATTCGATTATGCAAATTAATGTGAGACACATAAAACTGTCTGCGGGGCCGGGCGGAGAGCGGTAGGCGGTAGTCTAAGGAAAACGAGTTTTATGCGTCTTCGGAAACAAAAGTCTGTCGGCGCCAATCTTTCTTCCCTGTTGGTTCCCTAACTCGCAGGTTTGTTGTTCCCTTCTCCTCCGGTTCGGGAACGTCGTAACTTCTGGCATGGTGCCTCTCTGCCACCGGGGTGAAAAACGGATGAAAAAGGGGTTGCGTCTCGCGTTGGTTCCCTTCGATCTCTCTCTGTCTCTCTTCCTGTCCGTGCATATGTCTCCCTGTAACGGGAAATATTGCGGCCGAGATCGGTCGCGATTCCTCCACGACTTCGGTCCTCGGGCAATCGAACTTTCATATCGTGTTCGATCCGATGTCTCGTTCGAGAAACACCGAATCCCTCTGTTTATGCATTTTCCCTGCTTCCCTTCCCCTTTCCCTTCCTCGATCAGTCACCGCCGCGAAAACGGTCCCCCAAGTTGGTGCTACCTCGAGATTCGAGATCAGCCGTTTGGTAAAAAAATAACACAAGCGTTCCTTTAGCGTCATACGATTACAGGAAATTGCTGCCATCTTAAATCCTTGCACTATGCGCTTCTTCGCATTTCTCAACGATTAGGACTTCTTCGCCGTCTGTAATTAATTGTCTTTATTGGGACGCCGCCATTTATTACAGGGTTGTAGAAAAATTATACTTTTTAGAATATTTAGAAAACTGTAAAAGAACTAAAGGCAAAACAAATTCTTTGCAAATAATCGATTACTTATGGGTAGCCCGTAATATTATATAGAAACACGCGAGTCCTACGTTCCCCGAAGGGTCAGCTCTCGAAAAATTCGTGGTAAAATCGCGAAACGGCGTCGCGACGGGAAAAACCGAAAGGCTACACGAATTTCAACATTCGGCGAAGTATCCCGCGACAGGCAGTGCGGAGCAGAGGTTGGCGGGCCTTGTTGGCAGCGTAATGGAGCACCGTGTATTTAGATTGCTCCCGGTAAATCGAGTTGTCGAGGAAGAGCGGGGGACGGCCACCGCACCGGCAGACACCGTGAAAGGGCGAAAACGGAGGACTGAGGGGTTGTTTTAACGAAATCGCGTTGATGCCATGCAAATGGCTCGGTAACAGCTTCCGCGGCTTCCTGCGCCCGCCGCCGGACTGCACCGCGGCTTAACTCGATTCCATACATATTTTAACACGGCCAAAACCGTAAGAAAATTGCTTGGATATGCATAAACGACTTCGCAAACTAGGTTACATCACCGGCGGAGCGGCATCACCGCCGGCGAAAATCCTCGCACCCCGGAGTCAGTTTTCGACGGTCGTACGTCTCGGAACGCGTCGAACCCGATGATTGTTTCGCGGTCCATTCGTTTCGAGGTACGGTCCACCTTCGGAGGTAACGTTGCCGGCCACTCGCATAATTTTCCGTGGGTTATGGCCCCGATAAAACCGATGCGACCGCCGAACAATGGCCCGACGCGTCGATTCGCGTCGAACTTACGATGCAACGGTCACGGGACAGCACCCGACGACGACGACGCTGTAATCCGGACAGATATCGGGCCGGCACGGTAAAACACCTCGCCCCGTGTCCATTACAAATCATCCGAGCGAAATTACAATCCCGCTCGTTCCGATGCATTCTCTCGCGCCCGGCCGAGATATTTATTCGCCGACAGGCTCCATCGAACCCCTATTGTCACCTGTCACTCGTGTCCGCGCGACCGATCACGATCGAACGCTGCCCGATAGCAAAAACCTCGCCGGTGTTCCGACGGTTTCGAATTTTTAACGTTTCAGGATCGACGGGGCTCGATCTCCAGCAAAAGGATACCCCAGGGGTGGCCGAAGGAGCGTCCAAGCGCCGGATAAAAGCGACGCCGGCCGACGTGCAGCGTGCACATTAAATTATCTATCGCGCAATTATTCATTTATGCTTATTCGCCTTGATACACCCGCGGATCTTGAATTATTACCGGCTTAACCGGACTTTTTAATTCTAACGTATTACCATACTTATCGTACCGTACGAGCGATTCGCCGCTCTGCCGCTCCGCCTCGCCCCCCCCCCGCGACTCTGTCGCTCGACTTTTTGCCCGAGGAGAGACCGTCCACCATGACCGCCATTACAAAATATTCGCGATCGTTCGGCTCTCGCGAACAACCGCAAACGTTTTTCGCCAACCGCCCGAGATTTACGAATCGAACCCGCTTTCTGAGAAACAGAGAAAGCCTCGAGACAATAGGGGATGCTCAAACAATAAAAAGTTCATTAACACGTCCCCTACCACAATTCGTCTCGGGGCCTATCGTCGTCGTGAAAATGCTTCCTAAATAAACTTTTCGATGCATCTGCTATACCTAAAAGAACCGTAACAATATTTTCATGGAAATATTCCGAGGAACGGAGACGGAGTCAAGACAATAGGGGATGCTTTCAAGAAATGCAACGTGACCGTTTTAGATTATTGTACCGGCTTCGCGAGCAAAAGCGTTTTTCGAGATCTTTGCGAGATTTGCGAATCGAATCCGCTTTCTGGGAAACAGAGAAAGCCTCGAGACAATAGGGGATGCTCAAACAATAAAAAGTTCATTAACACGTCCCCTACCACAATTCGTCTCGGGGCCTATCGTCGTCGTGAAAATGCTTCCTAAATAAACTTTTCGATGCATCTGCTATACCTAAAAGAACCGTAACAATATTTTCATGGAAATATTCCGAGGAACGGAGACGGAGTCAAGACAATAGGGGATGCTTTCAAGAAATGCAACGTGACCGTTTTAGATTATTGTACCGGCTTCGCGAGCAAAAGCGTTTTTCGAGATCTTTGCGAGATTTGCGAATCGAATCCGCTTTCTGGGAAACAGAGAAAGCCTCGAGACAATAGGGGATGCTCAAACAATAAAAAGTTCATTAACACGTCCCCTACCACAATTCGTCTCGGGGCCTATCGTCGTCGTGAAAATGCTTCCTAAATAAACTTTTCGATGCATCTGCTATACCTAAAAGAACCGTAACAATATTTTCATGGAAATATTCCGAGGAACGGAGACGGAGTCAAGAGAATAGGGGATGCTTTCAAGAAATGCAACATGACCGTCTTAGAATATTGTGTACGAATCGTACGGGCTTCGCGAGCAAAAGCGTTTTTCGAGATCATTGCGAGATTTGCGAATAGGATGCGCTCCCCGGAGAAACAGAAGAGGGCTCGAGACAATAGGGGATGCTTCCAAGAATGCAGCGAGACCAACTCGGCAACGAGAAGCTGTGTTTCTCTTCCAGGTTCCACGGTCGGTTCGCGGCCAAGGCATATTTAGTACATAAATCAAAGCGCGAGTGGCCCTCGCCGGGGGCTACGAGTTTATATGCTAATATAAGGTGGAGCACACTGCGCGCCGGGACGCCATCTTGACCGTCCCGCAACGTCTTGAGGATTCACCCCCGGAAGATCTACACGCTGCGTTATCGCGATACGACCCTGACCCCGTTCTTAACGAAAAATACCCTTACACGGTAGCGAACATGCTACACTCCCCTGGAAATCCTTTTCGATCGTCTCTTTCACTGTATCGTTCGCTCTTGCGTGTATCTTTTCGTTGTTGAATTAATAGAGCCCTCGAATTTTCCAGGATTAAATATTCGTCAAAGACAAAGAACGGCTCAACCCTTGGGCACCGTTCAAGAAATTGGGGCATTTATATTTCGAAAATCGTGATTGGATCACGGTGCTTAAGTTTTAATTAATAGGGACAAATGAAACAAATTGAAAGCATAGCTAACATTCCGGACAACCTATGTACACTCTGCAAATCGAATCCTCGGAGAAGGAAACGCTTCGGACGAAGAATAGAATCCAGCGGAAAAGATTTCTAGAAACTGAACGGTCGGGATAAATCCGACGTTGAACAGAGTTTCCGGAAACTCGGTGAAAATATCATCGATTCTGTTCACGGGACGGTGGATCTCATGATTCGTCAAAAATCCTCTGATCCAGAATCCGAGGAATCGACAGACAGCGACGGGGACACGGTTGTTCGAGCGGAGTATGCACGCAGGCCGAAGAAGCGGTGTCTGAGAGCCGGCGGAGCGAGCTTGGGAATTTATATGCAAATGGAAATCGGAGTGTACCGTATAGAATCCGCCATCTTGACCGCGATAGAGAGGGCCAGGGGGGTGGCTGCGGGCGAGGGTACGCGGAAACTCTGGCAGAAATATTCTCCGTGCCCGGGATTACCAATATGCACCCGACACGGCGGGTCCATTCTTTCTCGGTGAACGGAAGCGGAATCAAGTTCCCGGAGCCGATCGCGCCGAAACTTCTCGCTTCCTTCTAGATACGTCGGCGATGTAAACTTGCGAAGCACCCGCAACCCCTTCCCCCAGAAACTTTTCGAGTTTCGGGGTTGCTTTCGCCGAGGCCGGAATCAACGAGTCGCGTTCGGCTCGTACGTTTCGCGGCCGAACGGCGTCCAAGCGAATCCGATTATACGTGTTGCGTTCCCGAAGCGGAATTAAAGAGCACGATCCGGAACTTTTAAACGCTTCGTTCGACGATCCTGCAAAGTTTCAGCCACGGCCGACGAAAGCCGCCTTTGTCGCGGTGCCTGCGACCGACGGAACGCTTTCGCGCGAGGGAAAATGAATTCTGCACGGAATTGTCTGCTTTTGAAGGAGGCCGGCTTCAATATTGCAATGAGCAGTTTAAAAGTGGTCACTTGTGTTTCCTAAAAGTCCAATCTACGTCTGTATGGAGCCCAAATTGCGAGTTTCTACCTCATCGTGGAGTAATTTGTAATATTCGGCAGAAAACTCGCTTTCTGAAGCAGGTATGACGTCACAAGATGGCTGCCGCTGAGATTCTCTTCATTTCGAGAGATTTAGTGTTCGTATCGAAAAAAAGGCTCTGGACAGACGTAGCAAAGACATGTACAATCACGGTGGTATGCATTTTTAATTGATTACTTACTTATTTAAGATGTAAAATGTCTAGAAAAGACCAGTAGTAAATGAATCGTGAAGTTAGCAAGCAAAAATGTTTAGATCTCAGAAACGGTTCACCTTTCGACCTATGTTTACTAAAGCTTTTTTACTCAGCAGAGTGTGTTCTATTTACCATATAAATATTGAATGTTTTTTTGAGCACCCTGTATACGCCCTCACAAGTCTATCCATATATTACACGAAAGACGCAAATACACGGCCTGCACATTTTTCTTACTGTAACACATGGAATTTATCGTTGCACGTAAAATAGCAATTGAATATCGGCAATTGTTTGAATATTGTTCAGTCAACTGTCTTCATATTGTTCAGTTCAAATCTCCGGGCACCGTTTTTTTGTCAGTACAGTGATTTCTCTATACAGGGTGAGTCACCTAACCTCAAATATCTTTGTTGTTTCTAAAGATACGTAAAATATGGTAAGGACAAAGTTGAATGGTACAATGGGGCTGACAGGATGCCGTAAAAAAATTTTGTTTCTATGTCATTTTTGTAGAGATATCAAGATCACCTTGACTTTTTTCAATGCAACCACCCTTTTTTAAACGCCTACAATGATAGACTCTTTCATTAGGAATTCAGTGACAATAATTATTCCAAGGTCATTCAAGGTCACAGACAGACAAAACGTATAAGATTTAGAATATGAACACCTTACACTCAAGATACATTATTGGATATTTTTTAATTATTGGTTTACGTAGCAAGTTCATTCCTATTTACACGTGACATCCATAAACCAATGACTTATCTTAAGTAATGCAATCTGATAACCTCTTTTCAGAGTATCTACCGGTGATTGTAAAACGCAATCTATCAAGATTAATCCTTAGAAAGACACGAATCTTGGACTGCGGATCTTTATGCAAAATGAACATTGTTTGCATGAATTGCAAGTCGTAGGGACCAAATAGACATTTACACTACCGCTCGAAAGTATCCGGACACCTGCGAAATATGTATATTAGCATTGCATAAAAGTTATTTCAGTACCTAAAATAGGTACTTCGGTGACTAAAATCGATTTCTATTAGTTTCTTATGAAATATCTAACGTTTTAAGTTAGAGATTACGTATGTGGATCTTACCAATATTACACTAAAATTAAACACGAGATTCGTCGACGTATCCACCGCGGTGTGTCCGGATACTTTCAAGCGGTAGTGTATTATACAATTCATCTGTTCACTGTTTGAAATCACGCTCGCCTATTATCGCTGTAAACGCATGAAATGTAATTATGACAGACGCTACTACTAGAGACGAAATCGAATAGCTGTTATCATCCTCACTATTTACAGTAGATAACATTCTTGACTGGGAAAGATGCGTCTGGCGCGAACAGACGGGTTCGTAGGTCTAACAGCATTAATAGGCTGTAGCGAGGTGGATTCCCGTAAGGTAAATTCGTAATATGTCGGATCCCGATGCTCGAGAGCCCCGAAGGGGTCGAATGGTTCCCGGCAGGCCGCTTTATCGAGGGATCGACGGGAATACTGATCTCGAAAGATCCGTGGGGGCGGAGACGCGGTTTCTTCGGCGGCCTTTAGTGGCACCGTAACGGCAAACATTTAATTAAACTTGTAAAGTTGCGGCTCGCGTTGCGCGCAAAAGGGGGCAGCGCCATAGTCTCTCTACTGGCTGGCTGTTGTTATGCGCGGAGCGTCATCCAACCCCGTTCAGCCGTATCGCGGCGTCGTAAAGGCGACTGCCGGTTCGTGTTTCGTAAATGCGGGCATCTTCGTGGTCGTGTTACGAGCGTCGTTTCCTTATCTCGAGGGCGCCGTGCTCTTTCGGGGTGAACGTGTCATCTGCTCCGGAGATTCTTGTTCGGGGCTCACCTGTGCCTCCGGCACCGTCGCCGACAACCATTCCACCGGATAAAGGTAGTCCCACACAAGACAGGCAAGATGCCGAAGTTGCTTGGTAGATTCAAGAACACGGGTTAGAAATTTCCCGGCCGAAGAATGATCTTCGTGCCAGAATTCTTTTCCGGCCTCGTTGGGGCCATCACTTTTTGAACGTCTTATTGCTTCCACGTTGAAAATTCTCTGCTGTGCATGGAACAAAAAAAAAAAAAATGTTTTTAGGGCCTCTACAGCTCGTTAGGTAAACTATCGGTAACTATCGTCTACAACATCGTGGGGATAGGAATCGTCCCCGTCTCTTGGTGAAACGGCATCACGCATCTTTATATTGTACGTAAATGACACATTTTTTTAAAGGAAATATCCAAATTAGGAAGGGGATCATTCCATGTGAATTAAATCATTTTTTCGGGGCCATGTTGAAAACAATACAATCCAATTGGAAGAAACAAAAGAAAAATGAAAAAATCCCAAGGTTCTTCCCAATTTGGATGAAACTGAAATATGTTGTGTCGAGCCATCATTTTGTAATCTTCGAAATTGTTTGAAGGATACAGACCATCAAACTTTGCTATTTTGGACGAGTTTTACGAGAACTGCCTGCACAACACATTTTATACCACAGTTATTATTAACACGTTGACTGCCGAACTAGAAACCACAAAAATTCCATACGATCAATGTGAATTATTTAATGAAATAAAAATTGAAAAAAATTAAATGTATGGTATAAAGTAGTACTCCAACTTTCTTGCATTTCATAGATCCTAATGAAAGGTACAATGAAAAGTTCAAAGCATTGCCGTTTCTGCAGCAATTTCGAGCAACTTTCTCTCACTTTCATCCGGTGGAAAAAAAGAAGAAGGCAAAACGGGAGACTTACACGGACGTTTAGGGACTTCTTTTGGCGAAACAGTGTCGCAGAGTCTTGGTTCATCCGGGACCGCGGAACATCCGCGTCATTTCTGCGAGATCGAAGGTCGTTCGGCACTTGGAAGGAAGCGGAGGCCAGGGATGATCCGGTAACGAGCCGCGCCAAGGTCCCGGGGAGCTTGTTCGCGGAAGAAGCCTCGGTCCTTGAATCGTATTAAATCTAAACGACGCCGACGGTAGGACCGAAGGCTAGCCATTTCCATTTTTCATCAGGCCGGCCGTAATACGGGGGCGAAACGGGTAGCCGTAGGGGTAGGAGTCCGGGAGGAGGAACCTCTGAAAAAGGCGAAACGGGTGTTGTATAAAACCGCTCGCGACATTACCTCCAATATTCGCAAAACGGATTCTCCGCACTCCGGCGGCGTTCTCCTCGTCCTCCCCCTGGTTTCGCAACCCCTTCCACGGCCGCGCTGGATGTTCTACAGGGGGGTGAGAGAGGGGTTGCGGCGCGGAGCAACGGCTGGTAATGAGGTGGTTTCAATTCTGGCCTCGGGGAACAGCCCGACCCGGTGTGTAGGTACATCAGCTATTGCCATGTAAATGTCCGAGCGAGAGGGAACGAGCCCGACGAGATTGATAGGAGGAACAGGGGGTGGGGGTGGGGGGCGTACCTGTGCGTTCGCCGGCCGCTTTTCGTTTTTTATCCTCTCTCCGGGAAATTTTCGAGCGAATCCCGACGATCTGCGGGATCGCGCAAGCGCCACTTCCAGCGACAAGACCCAAATGGCACAAGGACATCTTAGGTACCGTCGTTGTGCGTCCGTGCCGGATGTTCCGTAAATGTCGTGGGAAGGTCCTATTTACAAAGTGGGACGTCCTGTGTAACGTTCTCTGAACGTTTACAGAACTGTAGGAATATTTGCATGGAAAGTCCTACGTCCTAGGTGTGACGTAACGGGTGGAAGCGATCTCATACCGATTTCACTATGATACTTCATTCTACTTTGACAACGCTACTCTCAAACTACAATTCAATATTCGATGTCTCGTCAACTTGCTCGCAACTCTCGCTCTACTAACTCGCTCTCTACTGACTGACTGACTGACTCTCGACTGACACAACATCTTTTTTTTTTATTTTTTAAGCAGGACTAGCCGATATTCTGATCATTAGGGTTGAGGTAAAGATCCCTTGAGCAAGTGCTCACCACCCTTTAACTTGAGGAGGTTATATCGTTAGAATGTCTGAGGGGCTATATTTGGCTTGCGCCGTTTTTGGGTTGGGGAACTATAAGAAAATTTTCAAAAAACTTATAGACGTCATCTGCAGGCTCTCGACTGACACAACATCCCTCGCATTCGTCCCTTTTATCCAAGGCCCACTTTCATTCTTCCTCTCTCGCACTCTCATTCTCTCTCTCTCTCTCTCTCTCTCTCTCTATCAGTTTCACATCCATTCGGAAAAGCTAAACAGTGACGTACGCCCTGCGATTGGCGCCCCTAAACACTTTGCTCTTGTCACCGAGACCCAAACACTCTTCTTTCACACTTCTACTTTCACTTACACTTTCACTTTCACTACACTTCACTCTTTCACTTTCAATTCTGATACAGTGTCTTATTCATAACCCTACAGAACTTTTAAGCCACGAGAAATGGACGTTCCTGGAACACGCAAAATATATGTCTTGAAGACACCCGTACGTAATTATGAACATAACACTGAACCTTCGGTACGACAACGACTGTCTGTTCTTGACATCCATTCGTTTCTCATTTGTTTACTTCACTCACGCAGCACACACATCCAGACGGGACACACACGTTCGAAACGGACGTGCCTGGAACGTACCAAAAAGTCCCAAGAACATCCGTAAGATTTAACACCAGAACTACCGAGTAATAAATACGACTGATGTATATTACTTCGTAATAATGACAAGACTACCTCACACCATTTTTATTCTAACCTGTGCCCCAATAAAGAAGTTCAGTCGAAAATTTCTGACGAAAACGTTTTAATCATTTCAGTAATTGCGAAAGAAACAATTAGGAACCAGTCGTTTTGACTGGCCCGGTAGTTCTAGTGTCAAGAAATGGACGTTCCCAGAACGTACGAGAAAGTCTCGCGAATGTCTTCGGGACGTTCGAACAGGACGTAGGACGTTCGGACGTAAACCGAACACGAAACGGACATCCTGTGGATATGCCGCGCTATTTGGGTGAAGTTCTCCGGGACGAAAAAAAAAAAAGGAAGCAAGGAGAAACAGGAAAGCTCGGCGTCGAAGTTGCGCCGGAAATCGTTCCAACCCCTTCCCGAAAAATCTCGAAGCTCGAGATCCTCCCCACCCCCCGGGGGCGACCGGTAACGATATAAAACATGAGCGTCCCGGTCCCGCGAATGTTTTATGTCATCGCTGCCCGATGAGCGGGCAATATCTCAGATTCCTCGAACGCTCCCGAGAACTTTTCACCCCGTTAACGTCCGTAGTTCCGCGAAGAAAGAAACTTGCCCGAAAGCTAAAGGCGGGGGCGGTGTGGGGGGGGGGGGTGGGAACGGCGAAACGAGGCTCGTGAAATAAAGCAGTCTAGGTGTCGCTCGACGTTGTTTTACGGGTACACGGGTATGGAGGGCTTGGGGGTGACGAGGGGAGCGGTGCGGGGTCAGTGGGATCGACGGGGAGGCACCCCTCAAAAATAAATCGCAAAGGCGCCGCAGCTCGTAATTTAAACTAGCGCAGTTTCGGTAACTAGTTCCTCTCCACCCCCGCCCCCTGCTCCACTTGGACTTTCAACGACAAAGAAACGATCGAAGGGTGAAATGCGCTGCGAGATGAGGACGCAGAGAGAGAGAGAGAGAGAGAGAGAGAGAGAGAGAGAGAGAGAGGGCAGCAGAACGGGTGTCGTAACCGAGACGGCTGTAAAGCGATTCGCAGTAAACCGCGGAATGAGTTTATTGCGCTTATTGGCCGAACCGCGGAGCAGAAGTGTGCGCGTTAAAATCGCTGCTAGACAGTTTGCGCCAGTTCGCCGATGTTCGAGGAGATTCGCGGTGCGTCGTCGCCACCAATATGGAGGCAATGAGCGTTCCACCACGGGGCTGATCGTTCCGTTTCCGTTTGGTTTCGGAGCGTCCGACACCTTTTTCGACGCAACGCCGCCGGATCGAACGACTCGAGGATATGAATCTCGGTTAAAATTAGGGATGGGATCAAGTTCAATATGTACTCACGAATCCCAGTCAAGTTGAATAACCAAGTTTCATTCCATGGGTTTCGATTACTACTTGAGGGGGCCGGCAGGCATTTGGCCTTGACTGTCACGCTATGTTATCCTGTGCCTTTTTTCTAGACATTTTACGTCTTAAATAAGTAAGTAATCAATCAAAAATGTATACCACCGTGTTTGTACATGTCTTTGCTACGTCTGTATGGAGCCTTTTTTCGATACGAACACTAAATCTCTCGAAATTAAGAGAATCTTTCTGCGGTAGCCATCTTGTGACGTGATACTTGCTTCAGAATTCGAATTTTCTGCCGAATATTACAAATTACTCCACGATCAGGAAGAAATTCGCAATTTGGGCTCCATACAGACGTAGATTCGACTTTTAGGAAACACAATTGACCACTTCTAAACTGCTCGTTGCAATATTGAAGCGGCAGTTTGTCTAGATTTTGACCCTTGCATACGTATATGGATTTCAAACCATGCCGGCCCCCTTAAAAGCAATTAATGTTTCAATGATTGTACTTGAAAAGTATTCCTTGTGTACGAACAGTTATCGAACCTCGGAATGAGTACTTGCAAGTTTCGAAAAGATACTTATAGGCACTTCGATGTTGAAAGGAATCGGATCTTTCACAAGTAGTACTCGAATCTTGGAAATCAGAACTGCATGGTAAGTTTTAAGCACTCTCTTTATTAAATTCGTAACTATTTAAGAATAATATTTCATTTACAATACTTGGTTTTATCCTATCTCCTTTTTCATCGATGATATTTCCTGCTTTTGAAAAAACTCTTTCTGAAGCTACAGAAGTGGCCATTATACGAAGATAGTCGCGTGCAATTTTTGATAAAATCGGGTACTTCAATGAATTTTCACGCGAAAATAATAACGGGTCTTCTTCGCGTTCCAAATATTGTTAGATAATACTTTCTGCTTTTAACTTAACTTCATTCTCAAGTTTTCCATCTTTAAATGCACTCAAAACTATATATATATGGTTTTGAGAAACTCTTTTTACTCCTGTACTATTTCTTTTAGAATTGTTTATACTTTGTGCTTGAAGAACTTTCGTGCTTGTGAGAATACTTTCTGCCTTTAACTTAACTTCATTCTATATTGTTAGATAATTTTCCACTTCTAACACGGCAGACAATGAGACAGGTATCGCATTATACCGAGCGCGCAGGAATACGGAAATTCGTAACGATATTCATAATAATTTCGAAAGTGTCGAAACTGTTCGACCAAGACTCGAGTATACTTGCAAGTATTATTTACGTTTACCACAATACTTGTAAAGGGTTCGAAACTGTCTGACAAAGGTTCGAGTATACTGGAGAGTACTATTTTTCTATTTTTTCGAAGTACTTACAGAGAGTTCGAATTCCATCAATCAAGGTTCGAACCTGTTTGCGAGGTACTTGATCCCATCCCTATATACAGGGTGGCCCACATAACCCTTAACAGCTTAATATCTCGCAAACTATGCCATCGATTTTAAAGTTCTTGATCTTAAATTGCATGGATCTGGAGGGCCTTTCTAATTACATAAGCGCGAAGTGGCGACCTCCTTTCCCTTTAAAGGGGGCGGGGTACCTTTATAATTTTAAACGGAACCCCCTATAAAACGTTACGTATTTCGATGTAACGTATAATGTCACCATCACGTCCATTACCAATCAAGCGACTCCAACTGATATGTATCTATTACGTTACCTTCACATTAGTATAAGGTTATTATTGTAATATTATGTGTGTAATACAGACTGCAGAATAACCTCTCATCGGAGGTTACAACTGTACAATAAAAAAAAAAATTTTTCTCGAGAAATCAGAAATAATCAATTATAAAATTTGGTGCCTGGCAAAGGTTCGTGTATACTTGGGAGTACTATTTTTTTCTTTTTCGAAGTACTTATAGAGAGTTCGAATTCCATCAATCAAGGTTCGAACCTGTTCGCGAGGTACTTGATCCCATCCCTAGTTAAAATGTTTTTCCACCGTCTGCTTGGCCCTTCGCGAGGCGGCCATTCGTCTCCCGGCTCTGGTTGTTTTGTTTCGAAGGGGGTGCTCTCTATTTCTTCGGCCTCCGGTCACGTAGCCTCTACGGAGGTGTCCGCCGACAAATGGAATCGCGTGGGACGGTATTTTTTCCTTCGTTCCCGAGTCGATCCCACGGCCTTTTAATTCGAGGCCTCTCTAACGAGCACTAAATTTCCCGGTAGGCAACACCGGTGAGCGAGACTGTGCTCCTCCGACAGGGCCGATCCACTTAGTTTTTTCCCCCCTTAACGGCGCGGCGGTGGCGGCGCGAACCGTGGCCGCCTCCCCTCTCCGTATTAAATACTAATTCCATTAAAACCGTGGAAGGGTTGCGAGCCCATATCTCTGACCCATATTTCATGCGGAAAGCTTTTCAATCTGAGAAAATACTTATGGATCCGGCGGACCCTCCGCGCGCGGAGCAGGCACGAAAATATGGAAGCGGGATCGCGCGAGGATCGATCGCGGGGGAATTATAGTTGAAAGCTTTTGTTTGTCCATCGGCGAGTCGTCGAGTCGTAAAGAAAAAAGGAGCCGCGATTTCCTCGCGCGAAAATAACAGATCTATTCCGGAGAACGGGCCGAGGCCATCGCGGCCGCAAAATTGTCTCCGGGATCCTAGCAATTTCTCGAGCCGTGCGTGGGAGGCACTCTAGCTCCTGTAATTATTGCTTCGGATTCAAAATGCATTTTTCTGCCATTACATCGAGTGTACCACTTTTGCCAACTTTCTACAAAATGATCAAATCTGGACGGGTCAATTTTTATTTAAAAGAAAGTAGAAAAGATGCACGAATATACTGGGTGTCCCACGTAACAGTTTTCACGATTTTTCAAGCACTTGCGATAATCTGAAAAGAACAATTATTTACAAAAGTTGATCAGTTTTCGATTAGCTATACATTGCAGTATAAAAAGTTCGAGAAAGTTTTTCTTTTTTGTATTGTCAAGGTCACCTTCATTTTTTAAATGGCACTTTGTATTTTTGATTTAACAGTATTATAGCCCGAGGCACTCTATCTCCTGTAATTATTGCTTCGGATTTAAAATGCATTTTTCGGCCAATACATCGAGCGTATCACTTTTGCCAACTTTCTGCAAAATGATCAAATCTGGACGGGTCAATTTTTATTCAAAAGAAAGTAGAAAAGATGCACGAATATACTGGGTGTCCCACGTACAGTTTTCACGATTTTTCAAGTACTTGCGATAATCTGAAAAGAACAATTATTTACAAAAGTTGATCAGTTTTCGATTAGCTATAAGTACATTGCAATAAAAAAAGTTCGAGAAAGTTTTTCTTTTTTGTATTGTCAAGGTCACCTTCATTTTTTAATCGAACTTTGTATTATTGATTTAACAGTATTATAGCCCGAGGCACTCTATCTCCTGTAATTATTGCTTCGGATTCAAAATGCATTTTTCTGCCATTACATCGAGCGTACCACTTTTGCCAACTTTCGGCAAAATGATCAAATGGATCTAATGGACGGGTCAATTTTTATTTAAAAGAAAGTAGAAAAGATGCACGAATATACTGGGTGTCCCACGTAACAGTTTTCACGATTTTTCAAATACTTGCGATAATCTGACAAACATATATTTTCAACACAAATTGATCAGTTTTCGTATGGTTATACATTCCAATAAAAAGAAAGTTCGAAAAAAAATTTTTTTTAGTATTGTCAAGGTCACCTTCATTTTTTTAATAGCATTTTGTATTTTTGATTTAACGGTATTATACCCCGTATCAACACGAACTCAACGACCATGACCTTCGGATGGCCTTGAAGGCAAAGAAATGAAAATTTCACCAAGAAATGACAGTCTGCTTGAACGGGTGCTAATAACTTGTGTCTATTATTAAGACTCGAAATTACATACAATTCAGTTTTCGTGAAAAAGTCGCATCAAATGTTCGAAACGTGATCCACGTTGTTGTAGACACGATTCCGTTCTACGTTTGCGTTGGACCTGATGGGAAGTAAACTTGAAATACTTCCGGACCGTCAAGTGTTAATTTCCTTAACTTAAAGTGTTAATCACCTTCACAATAACCGCATAAATTCTGTAGTCCACTCGACTCGACTTCAAGATCGAACACGAGTGAAAATTGGAGGCGGTTTCACAGACCGCCGATGCGAGTGCCAAACGAGGTAAAAACGAATAGCGAACAACATCGCGACCGGGTCAGGAGGAGGTTCCGCGAGTCGACCGGATCTCGGTTGATCTCGATCGAGGCTGGAAGACTCGGTTAATTTACGATCGGTCTACCTAGGCGGTTCTGCGATAAGTTCGGGTGCGAACGAGTCCCCGATCGAACGATATCCGCGGCTGCAATTTCATTAAGTCGGTCGGGCCGCGCGGCGGCGGAGAGGATCGGCTAAAAAGGCGGGGAGCACGTTCGATCGGATCGGATCGGATCGGATCGGATCGACGAGTCCGCGAGAGATCGCGCGAACTTCTTGCCGGGCAGATAAACGGTTGCCGGCGCGATGCAATCACGTAGAAGGCCTCGATAACGGAGTTTCAATTACGGGCTATTCGCCTGTCCCCGGTTAATAGGGCTCGCGAGGATCCGCGCGACGCGATCCAAGATTAAAAGCCGATCGCGTGGATCGGGGCGTGTCGGCCCGATAATAAGAGTGCCGCTTCGGCCTCGGCAACTTCCGTCGGACACTTTCCAACTTCTTCCGAACCCTTCTTTCTCCTCCTCATTCTCGTTTCCGCGTGCTCGTTCCTCTTTCGGGGGCGAGTTGCACCGGACAACCGGTGGCGAGAAAGTTTCCCTTCAATTACTTGGACGCTCCGCGACGCTCCGCGCCGCTCGGTGGCGTCGAGTTATCGCGCGATAACTCAATCGACCGGTCAGATGCATGGCTGCAATCGCTAAAAGGCCCGCGATACGACGCGATCGCGAGCCACCGATTACACGCGCGAGCGTCTTTACGAGTAATCGGTAACCTCGTAAATCGACCAGCCGATCGCCCCGAAGCTCGGTTCGCTGGTGCAGCCTTCAAGTTTCGAGTACAGTGAATTCTCGTTACGAGTAGCGTTCCTTCTCGAGAATTGCTCGAGAAATTTTATAATTCATTATTTCTCATTCCTCGAGAAATTCCAGATTCATCGGAACGATTCCATGATGATTTCATGTTCCCATGATTCATCGGTGATCGAAGCGTGCCACGAATTGTTGAATCGATCCTCGGAAACCGGACTTCTCCGAGAATCGTACGATAGATGACAAAATTCAGTTGGTTAGCGGTGGACTGCGGACTTTATGCATTTCTGATGTAAATTGAATCAAATTCTAAATTGAGAAGACGTTAGAAGAATTTAGGGATATCGTTACACTACTTTCGACCTTTTACAACAATTAAAAGAGGAAATACATGTGAATATATCTTTCACTAGGTACGATTGATTTAGATAATTTTCATTGTGCCTGCTCGAGAAGTCTTCCTCGAGAAATTTTATAATTGATTATTTCTCATTTCTCGAGAAATTCCAGTACGTCTCGAGAAATGTCAATCTAGGAAAATTCTTATGAATCTCATTTATTTTATAACATATAAATTGTTAAATTCTCTGAAATTCTTATTTAAAACTTTAGAAAAACTGAATACCGAATTGAGTAATGAGTTTCTTGTTGTTATTAAAGAAGAAGTATCTAAAAGAAGAGACAAGATTGTTGTATCCCTTATGAAATATATGAAAGATTTTGTTACAGAAAAAAGAAGTAGATTGTCTGATTCTACATTAGACGCATTATGCTTCTTAAGAAGTCATTTCGAAACGAAAGCGTAATGTTTCACTTTATAAAAGTTTGGTAAAAGTTTCCCAATATTTGTTTATTTTATGAAAAATTATCCAGAATTTTCGAGAAATATAGTCTTATTTCTCATTTCTCGAGAAATGGAATATGTTGAGAAATCAGGAACACTAGTCAGTTGCGCCGTTCTGGTGACTGACTCTTAGACGAAATCTGAGGTTGTCGACGAAACCTAAGAGTCATATCCGTCTACAAGTCATAAAATCCTATGACTACTAAGCGACAGTGACAGGAACACTGACAAAATGTCTTTCTCCGATACAACGTTGCTCAAGAAACGGCTCTCGAGCTTCGGCCCCTCACCGCAATGGCGTGGGTAGTTCCACTGACTCCAAATTGTAAGGTTGGCACTGACTCCTAATGAGAATTCCCTGTAAAATGTCTCAAGGCCGTCACACACTTATCTTGTCGGCTCTTTCGCTTGTTCGGCGGCCTTCAGGAGCACCTTTCAATTCTGGTTCACGATCGTATAAAATTATTAAAAAAAAAAAAAAATAAAAGTCTGCGTAGCTTCTGCATCTCGAACTGAATACTGACGATTTTGATTTTGCATAAAAATCCACAGACCAGCATCCCGTTACCCCTACAACCGTACCAAGTTTAAGTGAATTCAATTTCTAGAAGGCGTTTTCAGTTTCATATGTGTTGTGTGCTCGGTGGGTTTAGCGTTGAAGCAAACGATGTTGTCGTTACGGTATCGGAGCCGGCCAAATCGGATGGCCGAACGAAAATCTGATGAATCGGACGAAAGTTCCGTCGGTCTGCGTGGATCCGGTTGGCAGCCGAGCTCCGATAGAGATGAAATTCCCATTTCGCGATGAAAACCGCGGCTCAATCCGCGACGAATCCATATGTCGAGGAACGAGAAGCGCGCCGTCCAATCTGAAAGTGGCCGGTTAACGCGAACAGCTTATGCGCCATACGTTACGGCAGCTTCGCTCGTGATTCTGTCCGGAACCGACGGAAACCGCCGATGGGAATGAACGCCGCGGCGATCTGACCTCTATCTCCATCGGTCCCCATCGTTCCCGCTTCCATTTTGCTGTCTTCGCGGACGACAATGTCCCGGTGATATTCGGAACCGTATGCACGAAAAACACGGGAGCACAAAGGAGACAAAGTTTCATCGTTGAGAGTTCGATAATAATTGGGAGTCTCGAGCAAATCGGTCTCCAGAAAA
Source organism: Halictus rubicundus (assembly GCF_050948215.1). Taxonomy (NCBI): domain Eukaryota; kingdom Metazoa; phylum Arthropoda; class Insecta; order Hymenoptera; family Halictidae; genus Halictus; species Halictus rubicundus. The sequence goes on from NC_135150.1 coordinate 26,345,158, forward strand.
TTCCGATGTTAGGTAGTCGAGAATGGAACTGACAACGAATTTTGTTAGGACCAGGGTTCCCCAATACTGCTCGTTTGGATCTACTATGCGAGGGTTCCTTTTGACCCAGAATTATGAAAGTTAAATCGAAATTCTAATTCTTTAACACGTTAACTGCCACACGTGAGTCATCGGTGACTGACAGTATAAAATACGATATGAAACTACAAAAATTAGATTTTTTTAATAAATTTTAAGTAATTTTAGGAACGTATCGTTAATGTACTTAACGGTAGAAATACCGAGCCATAAACGTGACTTAGACTTATCCCTTTATGATAACAGCAAGATTGAATTTGTTCAGGTAACATGTACTCCACAGAAGAGATATATTAAACAATTTCTCGTGAAAACGTTTTCATAGTTTCAGTAATCGTCAAAGAAGAAATCATCCACCAGTCATTTTGACTGGTTCGGTAGTTCTAGTGTTAAATATTTGTTATCAAAAAATTTCAATGGACTTTATTGGAGCACTGTAAACAAAAAAGAACGGTTGTCCTTCGCAGGTGTCACAAAATGTGACAACTTAGATGGTCGGACGTGAATGCTATAGCATTCATTTTCATAGTGATGCAAAATTACATGAATGCTATAACATTCAAATTTTAAAGCCAATTTTTATTCATTTCATTTTATACAACCTCAAGTTTTTGTAATTAATATACATTTCACAGTAATGACCAACTGCTATTACTAATGACAGTTAACTTATTATTATTGTTTATGTATAATCAGATTTCGGATAGTACAACTAGTTTCAAGAAAAATTGCCTGTCTATTTTTGCAGCTCACTGAAATTTTTACTGTCCGTGAACGTGTTAACGTGTTAAACTGCTAGCTATTTCTGTTAATACTAAACTTACCGACGCTTCTTGTATACCTGTTCCTACCGTGCGTGGTCAAAATGGCCGGTCCTTAAAACAAGTTGTTGTTAATATAATTAAACGTAGATAATAGTCAATTTGTTGGTGAATGAATTAGTGGATGAACAACTTTTAGAAAATGACGATACAAATTTATTTTTATATAATTTGAATTATACAAAAAATACTGCGATACTCTCTCTCCTCAATTTACAAAATTGTACTGTGTCGTCCACTTTAGCGATTTGCATCGCATAACTTTGTCAATATTGGACTATACTACTTGAATTTTTTTTTGAGAAGTTAGAACAATTCACTACATAAAGAGAAAAAAATTTTTTACAAAAATTGCAATTGGTCGAAAGTGCAGAGAAAATACTAAAAGTTGTATTTTTAAACATTTTTATGTGGACTTACATTGAAAATTTAGAAAGTACGATTTGTGTTTCTACAATGTCGACCGATGTAGATGAAATATTCAAAATATGTATAACTGATACAGATGTACAAAACCTACTTTTTAAATTTTTAATATAAGCCCACATAAAAAAGTTGCAAAATACATCTTTTACTACTTTCTCTGTAACTTCGACAAATTCCAATTTCAATCAAACATTTTTCTCACATTATATAGTGATCCAATTGTTCTAACTTCTCAAAACAATTCAAGGTAGTATAGTCCAATACTGACAAAGTTATGCGATTTTTAAGAGCGTACGAATACTCACGGGACAGACTATAGACCGGAAATATTCCAGGTCGGAAAAAATGTTTCGTTTTCGAGTTAAAACGGCTTCGAGTGTAAACTATTAACTCCCAGCCAATCAGGAATGTGTAAAAATACGTAGAACTTCAACTAGTACAATTTTCCTGAAAAATCGTCGTGTTTTCGCAGGGAGATCTTCGTATTCGCGAAGCTTGTGCGGCAATGCTTAGCGAAGTATGACAGTTCCGAGGACATTCTAGAAGTCCAAGGAGGAATTTGGAAATCTCCGGCGACCAGGGCAGAAGAGTCGATGAGTCCATAGAAGTTCGATTTCGAAAAAGTTCGGGCAGATTGGCGACGGGTATATCGGGTCGCAGGATGGAAATTGGCCGGTCGGCCATATGCGTTCTCTCTGACGTGCGCGCACAGAGAAAAGCTGGTGGGGGTGGTTCGGGGCGCGGGGGTTGGCGGGGGGCGGTGGCGATGGGCCGCATTACAAATTTAATCTTACAAATGGATCCGAAAACTTGGAAACAATGGAATATATGAAATGCGGCCGCGTATATCACGACGCGGTAGACACGGGGTGGTTCCAGCGGCAATATTGTCAGGGCCGATCCATATTCTCCGGGAGCGTGGTCGGGGGTGGAGGGGGTGGAGGGGACCAGGCATCCAGGGGGTTGTTGCGGGGGTGTCAAGGGGGCAGAGAGGCGACGCTAAACCCGGGGAACGAGCCGAGGACCGGCAAAACATCCTCTTGGCACGGCAAGAAGTCGCGAGACGCACGCACGGTTCCTGTCGCGTTCGAACCGCGGCGCGTGGCACAACTAGCTGTGGCTCTTCAACCGTTTCCGGTTCGCTCTGGTCGATATACACGAGCCTTTCGATTTTGATCGGGTCGAAACAGGTCAAGTTTCCGAACCAGAGCTTCCTCCACCTCTTTCATTTCTCGTTTTCATCAGTGGACCAATTGCTGCAGATCTCAACGTGCCACTTTAACACTAGAACTACCGAAAATCACTGGTTCCTAATTTTGTCCTTCAGAATTACTGAAATTATAAAAATGCTCCCATCAGAATTGGTTGAATCAACTTCTTTATCGAAGCACGTGTTGGAACCAATTGCTACGGTACAGATCTCAACGTGCCACTTTAACACTAGAACTACCGAACCAGTCAAAAGGTTCCTAATTTTTTCCTTCAGAATTACTGAAATTATAAAAATGCTCCCATCAGAATTGTTTCAATCAACTTCTTTATCGAAGCACGTGTTGGAACCAATTGCTACGGTACAGATCTCCAACGTGCCACTTTAACACTAGAACTACCGAACCAGTCAAAAGGTTCCTAATTTTTTCCTTCAGAATTACTGAAATTATAAAAATGCTCCCATCAGAATTGTTTGAATCAACTTCTTTATCGAAGCACGTGTTGGAACCAATTGCTACGGTACAGATCTCCAACGTGCCACTTTAACACTAGAACTACCGAACCAGTCAAAAGGTTCCTAATTTTTTCCTTCAGAATTACTGAAATTATAGAAATGCTCCCATCAGAATTGTTTGAATCAACTTCTTTATCGAAGCACGTGTTGGAGTAAAAATGGTATGAGGTTCGAATAAATGTAATATTGTAATTATTACAAAGCGATAGACGTTCGTCGTATTTATGACTCGGTAGTTCTAGTGTTAACCCTTAGCACTCGAGCGGTGACCCTGAAGCACCACTAGAAATTATATATATATATAATTGAATTGTTTAATGTTGCTTCAACATCAAAGGTCATTAGCAACACGGTACATTTTCTTACAATATATTATACATATTTGTATCCTTCATATACTTGGCAAGACCGGCGATATACTCCTTAGAACTTAACAGAATGGGTAAGGATCTAGGCAACTTAGCATTTTTCCTTTCATTCTCACATTTTTTGCATTCTATTATTAGGTGGTTTATTCTATTATTAGGTGGTATTTTCTTTCTTATTTAACAAAAATGAATGGGTTATTTCTGAGTGCCCAATTCTAATTCTAGAAATTGAAGTGTGAATTTGACGATGTTTAGTCTGGTATAATGGGTGATTTGTTTCATTTTTGTGTTGCAGGCTGCTAATTTGGCTGCTGTTGTGGCATTATTTCAAAGAAATTTCGAAAAATATTACAAAATATTTCTTGCATTACAAAATTGGTATCGAATAGATTACTAAACATTTAAACATTGTATGTGGAAATCGGATCAGCTTCGTACGAATAAAATGAAAATATTCCAAGACGGAAGAGAAAAATTTAGTTTTATAATGAAAATAGCGCCGAGAGTGCAAAGGGTTAAACGCCAATGAAACACTTGCCTGCTCGAGTGATCGATACGATTCAACCTGGGACCAGAGATCGCGATGTAACTCTGGCCAGTGTTGAGACAAGTTTCCAAAAAACCGGGACTCTGAGAGCTCTTGCGACGTTGGCGCATACGTCGCTCGAGATTCCGCGAGCTGCCAAGGCCGAAGAGATCGGGGAGAGACAATGGAATCGCCTCGAATCGTTCGGGTATCTCGTGAAAGGGAGAGGGGAAGAGTGGGTAGGGGAATAGAAAAGGGAGAATAGCGTGGTTCGAGGCAGTCTACCCGGGCAGATTAGCATAAATATGGCGTCTTAGAGCGGGGCAGTTTGTCATCGTTAGCAAAGCACACGCTTCCTGGGACTCGTCGAGTCACACTCGTGCGAGCTGGTTTCATTGGGACACCGAAGAAGGGTCCCGCAGGAAGGAAACCACCGATGTAGGTTGCTGGATACACCGCGGCTAACCGTACGAGTTTCCTATTCGCTGTACAAACGCCCATGGAAACTAACTCGGCCCTTCGTCGACGACGCCCGCCGGAGACAGGTAGACTTCCCGAACCCAGATTTCGCCGTGGAAATTAACGCGTTCCGCGATTAACGACGCGTTACCGGAGGAGTATCGTCCCGTGGAGGTATCGATCGAATAAGTTGGCCGCAACAGTAATATTCCTCGACACAACTTTTGTTCAAGATTCTCGGTGGGATCAAGTACCTCGCAAACAGGTTCGAACCTTGATTGATGGAATTCGACCTCTCTGTAAGTACTTCGAAAAAATAGAAAAATAGTACTCCCAAGTATACACGAACCTTTGCCAGACACCAAATTTTATAATTGATTATTTCTGATCTCTCGAGAAATTTTTTTTTTTTATTGTATAGTTGTAACCTCCGATGAGAAGTTATTCTGCAGTCGATATTACACACATAATATTACAATAATAACCTTATACTAATGTGAAGGTAACGTAATAGATACATATCAGTTGGAGTCGCTTGATTGGTAATGGACGTGATGGTGACATTATACGTTACATCAAAATATGTAACGTTTTATAGGGGGTTCCGTTTAAAATTATAAAGGTACCCCAGCCCCCTTTAAAGGGAAAGGGGGGCGCCACTTCGCGCTTATGTAATTAGAAAGGCCCTCCAGATCCATGCAATTTAAGATCAAGAACTTTAAAATCGATGGCATAGTTTTCGAGATATTAAGCTGTTAAGGGTTATGTGGGCCACTCTGTATATAGGGATGGGATCAAGTACCTCGCAAACAGGTTCGAACCTTGATTGATGGAATTCGAACTCTCTGTAAGTACTTCGAAAAAATAGAAAAATAGTACTCTCCAGTATACTCGAACCTTTGGCAGACAGTTTCGAACCCTTTACAAGTATTGTGGTAAACGTAAATAATACTTGCAAGTATACTCGAGTCTTGGTCGAACAGTTTCGACACTTTCGAAATTATTATGAATATCGTTACGAATTTCCGTATTCTTGCGCGCTCGGTATAATGCGATACCTGTCTCATCGTCTGCCGTGTTAGAAGTGGAAAATTATCTAACAATATAGAATGAAGTTAAGTTAAAGGCAGAAAGTATTCTCACAAGCGCGAAAGTTCTTCAAGCACAAAGTATAAACAATTCTAAAAGAAATAGTACAGGAGTAAAAAGAGTTTCTCAAAACCATATATATATAGTTTTGAGTGCATTTAAAGATGGAATACTTGAGAATGAAGTTAAGTTAAAAGCAGAAAGTGTTATCCAACAATATTTAGAACGCAAAGAAGACCCGTTATTATTTTCGCGTGAAAATTCACTGAAGTACCCGATTTTATCAAAAATTGCACGCGACTATCTTCGTATAATGGCCACTTCTGTACCTTCAGAAAGAGTTTTTTCAAAAGCAGGAAATATCATCGATAAAAAAAGAGATAGGATAAAACCGAGTTTTGTAAATGGAATATTATTCTTAAATAGTTACGAATTTAATAAAGAGAGTGCTTAAAACTTACCATGCAGTTCTGATTTCCAAGATTCGAGTACTACTTGCGAAAGATTCGATTCCTTTCAACATCGAAGTACCTATAAGTATCTTTTCGAAACTTGTGAGTACTCATTCCGAGGTTCGATAACTGTTTGCATACAAGGAATACTTTTCAAGTATAATCATCGAAACATTTATTGCTTTTAAGTGGTAATCGAAACTCATGGAATGAAACTCGGTTATTGAACTTGATTCGGATTCGTGAGTACATATTGAACTTGATCCCATGCCTACCGGAGTCCCAAAATTGTCTCTTCAACAGTTAGCGACGGAGTGTCCTGGCAACGTTTTTGAAAAACCCTCTGGAGGAGGTAAGAAATGGAGGAGGGGGAAGTAAGGAGAGGAAAGTGAGAAGTGGGTAGTGAGGAGATGAAACTAAAAAGAGAGGAAAGCAAGGGAAAGATGGCACCGCCAAACCCAGGAGGAACGAAGGACCACGTTAGGAAAGAAAGAAGCAATCGCGGAAGGATGCTATGAAACGGAAAAAGCGGAAAAAGGCAATCAGGAAAGGACCCCGTAAAAAGGAAAGGTTCTCCAGGGCCTTTCCGTTGACCTTGAACCAGGCCTAAGCGAGACCTGGAAGAGACGAAAGAGAGGATCAGGTCTGCGTGGGTCTGGTCGCTAGATGTGAACCAGCACTGACCAGGCCCGCGCAGAACGGAGAACAATGGTAGCGGCGATGTCCTACGGCTCCAATCATATTAATTGAATCGCGGCCCGACATCCGGCGCAGCGTTTCTTCGAGTCGGCTCGCGTTATTGCGACCTCGCCCCTCCCGGTATCGTCACCAATCTGCTAAAACGCATCGCCATACTTCATAAACGCCCCTGCGCGACCCGCAAGACGTATTAGCCTCCAGATTCCCGGCCGGAGAGAGCGGCTAGGGTCCACATCACTTTTCTATTAGACCGATTGAACCGGCGAAACAATCGATACCCTGCACGCGTTTCCGCTCGATGCCTCGAATCCTGCTCGAAACTCGCGCGGTTACTTTTCCGCGAGAAAACTAGGAGCGTCAGAAAATCGTTCTATACAGAACGAGATTGGAAGGTCGTTGACGATACTCTATCGGGAAAGCGAAATGAATGTTACACTGTTGCAAACAAATATTTGATTTGCGCTCTTTTATTCGGCCACCAGAGGATAAATATTAAATTCAAGATCGGAGAAAAATGTTTGATTGAAATTGGAATTTGTCGAAGTTACAGAGAAAGTAGTCAAAGTTGTATTTTGCAACTTTTTAATGCGGGCTTATATTAAAAATTTAGTATTTCCTCTGCGCTTTCGACCAATTCCAATTTTTGTAAACAATTTTTTCACTTTATGTAGTGATCCGATTGTTCTAACTTCTCAAAAAAAAAATCAAGTAGTATAGTCCAATATTGACAAAGTTATGCGATGCAAATCGCTAAAGTGGACGACACAGTACAATTTTGTAAATTGAGGAGACAGAGAATCGCAGTATTTTTTGTACAATTCTAATTACATGAAAATAAATTTGTATCGTCATTTTATGGAAGTTGTTCATCCACTAATTCATTCAGCAACAAATTCACTATTATCTACGTTTAATTATATTAACAATAACTTTTCTTTAAAGTCCGGTCATTTTGACCACGCACGGTAGGAACAGGTATACAAGAAGAGTCGGTAGGTTTAGTGTTAATAAAAATAGCTAGCAGTTTAACACGTTAACACGTTCACGGACAGTAAAAATTTCAGTGAGCTGCAAAAATACAGGCAATATTTCTTGAAACTAGTTGCACTATCCGAAATCTGATCAGACATAAACAATAACAATAAGTTAACTGTCATTAGTATGACAGTTGGTCATGACTGTGAAATGTATATTAATTACAAAAACACTTGATGTTGTATAAAATTGAATGAATAAAAATCGGCTTTAAAATTTGAATGCTACAGCATTCGTGTCATTTTGCATCGCTATGAAAATGAATGTCCGCGAACGTGTTAATCACTCTTCCTTGTCAATGTCTACATTCTCGTTTGAACGGCCCACGTGTTCGAAGCTGCAAAGCAAACGGAAGGGGAAAATCGGCGATGACCGATTGCCCGCGAATCGCTCGAGTCGAGTCGAATCGAGACGAATCGGTCGACGAGCGAGGAAAATGATCGGACCGGACACGCAGCAACGTCTACGAAATCAGTGCGGATAGTTAACGACAGTCCAGAGAAACCGAGTGAACGTCCGTCGAGTGTTGCGCCCATTGTGCTGCTCTTTCTCTCTCTCTCTCTCTCTCTCTCTCTCTCCCCCTCTCCCTCGACCCCCTGAGACAACGGGGTTCGCACCCTATTGCCTCCGACACGGACGTCTCAATTAAATGTATACGAGGCAAGTGGGGTTGATAAAGCGTTCGCCCATAAATATGAATTATCCGTGGTAAACGCTCCCTCGAGGACCCCGGGCCTACGATTCGCTGCATTCGAGAATCTGCACTTCGAGATTCTTCCTTCGATCGAAAACTTGACCGTCGATACATTTTACCCGCTCTCCATATTATCCTGTATGTTCACTCTTGTCCGAAGTTATCTTTGTTTAGCCGCTTGGGAGAGAAAGAAATTCGAAATTCTCTTCGCAACAGATTTTCGTCCTCCTCTTTTCTAAATCTATCCGTATACAGGGTGTCCCGTAACTGGTGGTACAACCGAGCAGGGGGTGATTCTAGATGAAAGACTGAGTCGAAAATATAGAATACAATTTTTTGATACAACGATTTTTTTTTTTGTAGACGTTTATTTTAAAGTGGTCGCATTAACAGCTAGGTCATTAGCGACCACATCAGATACAACGATTTGTTTTCGAGAGAAATGAGTTTGAAAATTTGTCTAGTGCGCGTGCACTCGGCTTAGTGAATGTGAATTGTTATAAATTTGTTTTTTTTTTTGCTGCCCCCGTCACAATGTAAACATTAACCGTAACCCTCTTTGGAAGTACATGTGTAAAGAAAATGTATTTCTTTAATTTATCATTTGGCGGCACATCTTCAAGTGACGGTGAAGTAGAGAACGTTCCGGACGGTAGAGAGAGAGAGAGAGACAGAGAGAGAGAGAGAGAGAGAGAGAGAGAGAGAGAGAGAGAGCTGAAAAGTTGTGTCAAAACGTTAACCAAAGTAACTAATAAAGAATCGTTGGTAAAAGGGAATCGTCACTTGGAGAATAAACTTTAAATATCGTTTCTCTATTTCAGGTAAAACGTTTGTGTATATAATGTAAATAATATTTATTTGAACCAGATTAAATTCTCTATTTCAGAGCAACGCACACGTGTTTACTTCTTCTGCCAATTTCCCAAGCCAATAATAGAATAATCTTACACACGTAAGATATATTTCATCGTAAACCATGTAGTCGCTAATGAAACCATAAATAAAATTCTATTTTATTGTAGTTAATATTCAGCCACTCGGGAAACGTAGTGATACAATAAACATCTCGATCTTTTCCGTCTTGCGTCGCAACTTTTTTTTTATTTATTAAGCATTTGAAAGCCTTTTGGGTTTATTTCGCTTTACAGGAATAATATAAGTGGGTACAATAATATAGGATACAGAAATAAAACAAGAAGAATACAATAATAATACAAGTGAATATAATAACAATGTCCGTTAACACTAGATATGCAGATTGCAATTTTAGAAAAAAGAATGAATACTGAGACAAGCTTCAATATTTAGCTTCGCTATGAGTGTGTCTGCATTAAGAGGTCATGTGAAACCCTTCTGGGTTTATTTCGCTTTATAGGAATAATACAAGTGGGTACAATAATATAGGATACAGAAATAAAACAAGAAGAATACAATAATAATACAAGTGAATACAATAACAATGTCCGTTAACACTAAATATGTAGATTGCAATTTTTGAAAAAAGAATGAATACTGAGACAAGCTTCAATATTTAGCTTCGCTATGAGTGTGTCTGCATTAAGAGGTCATGTGAAACCCTTCTGGGTTTATTTCGCTTTACAGGAATAATACAAGTGGGTACAATAATATAGAATACAGAAATAAAACAAGAGGAATACAATAATAATACAAGTGAATACAATAACACTGTCCGTTAACACTAGATATGCAGATTGCAATTTTAGAAAAAAGAATGAATACTGAGACAAGCTTCACTATTTAGCTTCGCTATGAGTGTGTCTACATTAAGAGGCAGTCGATCTCCCATACTAAGTAGTTCATTTGTTAGCTTGCGTCATTGTGGATTACACAATTCGCATTGCCATATTATACGACCAAGGGTTTCGCAGTCCCGATCGCATTCGCACTGGCTATCACTGATAGCGTCGCAGCTTCTGACTGCACAAGCAAAATGGAGGACAAGACGGAGCCGCGTACGGCGGCATTGAAATTTGCGAAACCACTGCGCGAAGAGTTTCGGGGGTTATCATAATTCGTTTGGTTTCGACGGGTGGAGGCAGCAAAACGTTCGCATCGGTCAGGATGCGGAACATGTCGAGCAGAGCCGGCCACCTTCGCGCTGCCCCGGAACAGAACAGAACAGAACAGAACAGAACAGAACGGAACAGAGGATGGTAGAGCAACGCGGGTCAGCGTAGAACAGACGAGAACAGAAGAGAACAGCACGGCGGGGCAAGCGTGCTCGGGCAATTATACCGCGCGGGCTCTGCGAAACTTTCATAAATTTCGTCACAGAGCGGGCAAATGGCTTCCGGTCCAGCGGTCGGACATTGTCGATAACAGGCACGTCGCCAGGGGCGAATTCAATATCGCATTCGCACCGTTCTCGTCGAAACTCCACCGGGTTTCTGCGAACCGCCCTCCCACCCCCACCCTCCACCCCCCTCTCACCCTCCCCGTCGCTCTTTGTCCCGTTTCGTCCCGTTCACGCTCGTTCCATCCCCATTCGCGGGTGTCCCCGGTAACCCTCCCCCGTCCTACGTGCACGCCAAACCCCCACACCCCCCCTCCACGCACCCCCTCGCATTGTACCCTCGTATTGTTCCGAAAGTTTTCGGCGGAGCCGCGCGCGATTACCATATGAATTAAAGTAATGTGATATACGGTCACGGGGATTGTCCCCGGGCCGACGCGGATTTCCAGAAGACGAACAGACTAAGACGAGAAGGAAACGCCTGGGACCGGAAACGATCTCCGGTCGGACCGATCGCGACCATCTCTTCACCACCCTCATCGTGCGCTCACGCGCGCGCGGAAATCTACCCTCGCGCAAGGAACCGCAAGTTTTTACACCGAAAGTTCCGCTCGCTCGAGAAGCGCGAGCGCGCGCCGACACTTGCGAAAGCGATTGATTCGATCGAGTTTCTCGAATAAAATTTTACTGTCCCCCCTCCCCCCCCCCCCCAACCCCTTCACCTCGTTAACACCCACGGAAAAACTCCTCGCTCGAGGAGACCTTTATCGAGCTGTTAATAGTCGGAATAAATTCAGACGTTATTCCAACGTCGTTTTCGGGAGATACCGGGAATAATTGGTAATCGCGTCGAACAGTGTTTTATAATTTGTTTTTTGCTGCCCACATCAGAATGTAAACGTTAAGTAGTAACGTGTCGGATATGTTTGATTGCGAACCATGTGGTCGGTAATGACCTAGAAGTTGGTGCGACCACATTAGCACGTTTGAATGCCTGGACACGTTGAAACTGGGGGAAACTGTGTTCAGAAGAATTTTAAGGGGGCGAAGAGCCTTTTGCGCGACCATGGTTTTCCGAAACTGGTCAAGCCCAATACGGTGATTGCTCTATATGAGCCGTTAATTTTGAAAGTGGCCTAAGTCCACTTATAGTTAACACGTTGAATGCCACGTGACCGATATGTGGGTGACGGAATTGTTTGTCCAGGTTTTAAAATGAATTTTTACGTTGACATAATACTCAATGTACCAAATTTGATTAGGATCTGTAACATGCAAGGAAGTTGGAGGACTACTCAGTATCATTTAATTTTTTTCAATTTTTATTTCAGTAAGTAACTTACTTTGATTTTGTGGAATTTTTGGGATATCTAGTTTGGCGATCAAATAAACCATAAATGAATAAATAAAATATTTTTACAATTACACAAAGAGTAACATTACTTAAGAACGAGCTTGGAAATCTTCTTTTGAAAAATAAATCCTGAAAGAAGTTGTCAACCACTTCCCGTGTGTTATGTAGGTCGACGATATCCGGGCCCAAGTGGTAGGGGTCAAGCGATAGGTGAACAGACCAGAGTGATGCTCGAAAACAGTTGTTTTAGAATTGTAATTAATTTGATTTTGAAACAAAATACTAGCCGAAATGTAAATACCTGTGATATAGCCATTTGTAAATCATTCCGGGAGTCTGACTCGTGATCTTTACGTTCGGCCGGATTTTCAGTCGACGAGTCAGACTCGTGATGGTTACGTTTGGGCCAAAATCTTCATCACGAGTCAGACTCGTTAAAGTACAGGAAGGGGTTAAATTATGTTAACGGGGGAATGGTTTGTCGGTTCACGATAGAAATTGCTACTGCTATTCGAAATTCTATTAGAAGGTCGTGAACTTATTATTAGACTGTGCATTTCTGACAAACATGAATAGGAAAATGTGGGGTCACTAGAAAAATCTAATAATATTATTCTATTATTTTTGACATATCGAAAATACATTGACAGTTACCTCCTGTTGTTTGCAATCAAGTTAGACAATTTTTATTTTGTTTCTCAATTTTTATTTTTGCAATCAAGTTAGACAATTTTACTTACTACGTATTGGGCGATTACAAAAGTTCGTGCCCTCGAGACCTTCTTCGAAGGACGACGCAGTTCTTCCGAAAAAGGAGTCCACCAGAAATCGGAACGTTGAGAGACAATTGTAGAGACTAGCTGTGACTATAATCGCCTGTGTTTTATATTCTAATCGAGTGCAGGAACCTCCGAAGTCTGATAGATTTCCAAAAATGACAATCGTCGGTAGATGATGAATCAAGTGTGAAGGTTGAAATCGAATGGGCCGGAGTTGCCTCGTCTGCTTAATTCTTTCGATAACGGAGCCCCGGACGAAGAAAGCTCTCCCCCCCCCCCCTGGCCCCAAACAAAACGATGCGATGAATTTTGCGGTTTCCCGATAACAAAGTCCGTATTCTCTCGATCGAGAGCGGAGGTTGCACGGCGCAGCAGCGTGAAATGGCGCCTCCCATTCGCTTATCCGGAAAAGAAACCGCACGCTCGGTCGGTCGAGATCCGTCCCGGATAAGGGAGCTCTCCTCGTCCCCTGGAAAATGGTTGGCTGGTTTAAAACAGAGAGCAACCCCGTCGTAACCCTCCCCCCTGTTGGATCGTGGGCGATCTCTCTCTCTCTCTCTCTCCTCGGCCCGATTTCAGAGCGGTTTCGGGACTCGGGAACGCCGCACAATGGCTATCGGCTTGACGGCGCGCGTAGCACGCGTCTCTGGTTTCTGGCCGGCGCGATATCTCGATCGCAATAAATTCACATTAACCTATCTGCCGGTGTGTGGCCGTGGCCGCAGCTTTAATACATCCCATCGGCTCGCCTCCCCCCCTATATCGGCCGCGGATCCGCTTCGTTGTCGGCGCCGATTTTCATTTTCCAATTTTACGAGCCTCCCCTGAGCGATCCACCCCCCACCCCCGATCCATTCCTCCTCCCGTTTCTCGATATGCTTCTTCCCAAGCATAGGTTGTTTCGTGTTTAACCCTTTTAGTGCCAACGACGATGTATCGTCGCGTATCCGGTGGTGTCTTGCTATTCGCGAGAAAACTCTATCTCTAAAATAAATTTCTGAAACGTTGTAAATAATCGAATTTCATTGCGAAAGAATGGAAAAAATTCTTGAAATTGAATTTTGTAAATATCATTTTTAGTTCTGTTAGCAAAACTTAGAAAATTCGTCAGACTTTCGCTCGGCAGTAAAAGGGTTAACGCTAAACCTACCGACACTTCCGGTATACCTGTTCCTACCGTGCGCGGTCAAAATTACCGAACCACAAGAAAAGTTTCTTTTTTTTTTTTTATTGTACAGTTGTAACCTCCGATGAGAGGTTATTCTGCAGTCTGTGTTACATGCATAATATTACAATAGTAACCTTATACTAATGCGAAGGTAACGCAATAGATACATATCAGTTGAAGTCGCTTAATTGGTAATGGACGTTATGGTGACATTGTATACACAATCCACAATCTTTCAGGAAGGAGCACAAAATCTTGCATAGAGTGTTTGCAGGTCTGTGGAGTAGTACATTGCACGACACGGGAAGAAAACAACCCCGTAATCTCAGGTTGTATATAAATTTCAATCTGTGCGTGTCATATAGAGGACATTGCCATAAGACGTGATCAATATTCTGTGTCTCATGACCACATGAACAGCCAGGGTTATTTACCACATTGATTTCAGCTAGAGAGAAGTTAAGACTACAATGACCAGATCTAATTCTGTTAATGGTCACAATGATTTCTCGAGATCAATTTTTCCCCGTGTACCAGGGTTTCCTTCTTTCGTGGTGAAAATGTTCAAAATAGTTTCTGCCCTTGAATCGTCCTTCAGTAACTATATATTCATTGGTGTTATTGAAAGCACGTGATTTAGAGATCTCCCTTAAATCAGTATACGGTATTTTGAGAGAGCAATCTGGATCAGCACTGTTCCTGGCAATATGGGTTAATTCATCAGCATTTTCATTACCATTATGGGTATTTACCCAGATGGGACGGTATCCAGTAAAATTGAATTTCGTTGGAATCAGGATATTTTGTGCGGTGTTCATAAATTTTATTCTTGATAGAGAGTATGTAAGGGTTAAGGCTGATATTAGTGGAGGGATATCTAAGGGATGTCAGACAGCTACACACAAGAAAAGTTATTGTTAACACGTGAAATGCCGGAAGTCGATCCCAGAGATTCTTACAAAATCAGTGTGATTCAATTAACGAAACGGAAACTAGAAATTTAAAATGTATTATAGGGGATACTGTCTGAACCCTCTGCACTCGAAGCTATTTTAACTCGAAAACCAAACATTTCTTCTGACTTGGAATATTTCTATGTGTACAAGAGCCGTCGGACCAATACACCCAGTGGAACTGAAATTTTTCTTCTTCAGTAGGACTTTGAAATTATGATTTGTTCATTTTATAATATACAAACGAATTTAATACTGCAAACGATATTTTTAATGGCGCCTCAGAGTCGCCGCTCGAGTGCTAAGGGTTAACCCTTCTGAATTCTAAAGATCCTAATAAATTTCGGTTTATCTGGATATGTCACAATAAAAATGAATTTCTAAACCTAGTCGAAAATCACTGTCAGCCATATGTGACTGACGTGGCGGTTAATAGTCAATTTGTTGCTGAATGAATTAGCAGACGAACAACTTCCACAAAATGACGGTACAAATTTATTTTCGTATAATTACGATTATATAAAAAATACTGCTCTCTCTCCTCGAGTTACAAAATTGTACTATGTCGACCACCTTCGGACGCATTCGCCATGAAACAGTATTATCAACCAGGCAAGTGCGCAACTCGTTAGCGTCCAATTCAATAAGTCGACTCATTTATTTTGAGTTGTCCATGCCACAGTGAGAATAGCCTTTCTGTTATACTAATTGTTTAAATACCATATTATCTCGCGCGGTCAAATTGACCGGCCGGCGGTAGGCAGGACAGGCTACAAATATTTCTCGGAAAAGAAAAAGTAGAACGAGAAATAAATACTGAAAAATAGATTGTTAACGCTGGAAAATACAGCTTTCAGGTTTTCCGCTCCGCAATCCCTCGCTCCGAATAAAATTCTGTTATTCTGTTACCGATACTTATCCGCCAGAGTACGCAAGCACACCTCATGGACATTGTACATTTTCCATATCCTCTAGAAGCTTCCGAAACAAAAAGCTATTGTGTTCAACAAAAAGCTGCAATCAAGGGTAAGCGAGACTAGGAACTGCGCGCGTCAAATTGTTTTGCAAACTTTTTTACCACACCGAGAGTGTGTAGGACACTATCTAGAACGGAGTGTTTCTATTTTGTTAAGCGATAGGAACAAAGCTGTTTATCGAGAAACTACGGGATCCTAGTGTCGTAGGGGAGACATAGGGATGCGTCGAGACACGTGGCGGAAGGGTTCGGTCGGCGAGGTCACCGAGATCGAGGGGACGAGGAAGGTGTCGCGATTAACAGCGTAAAAGCAGGTAAACGCGAGGCGGGTTAAACGACGCGACTCGCGATGACCGGTGTAAGGCTGGCGCATTAATTTCTGGTAATTATCAGAGGCGTAATTCAGCAGGGTAGGGTCGCGGGTCGCGTCCGGGGTCGACCGGCGCGTGTTAACGCCGTTGTTATGCCCCATTATATTGTCCTGCGTGCACGAAAGGGGACGACCGCTCGCGTCCCACCGATCCGTTTCCAAAAATCCCACCCCTGTTCACCCTGCCTCGAGAATTATGCCTCGCGAGAATCCTCTATACCGGGGCTGCTTAACCTCTTTTCCGCCGCGAGCCACGCGAGAAATTTTAAGAAGTCATTTCGAAAGAAAAACGGAATGTTTCGCTTTATAAAAGTTTGCTTTTAAAGAAATAAATTTATCGGTTGTATTTAGCGTCTATTTTTTCTCTGTTTTTAAAGTTATCTGCATATTGAACAGGAATAAACACTGAGTTAAAGTATTTTGCCCTTTCGATAAATATTATTAACGATATTCCACATATTATAAGTTTCCGAATATTTTTTTATTTTACTGAAAATTCTCGAGAAATCTACAATCAGTCCCATAAGTATTCGTACGCTCTTAACCCTTAAATGCATGAGCGGGGTCCGCAAAGGACCCCAGCGTTGGATTTTGTGTTAACATTTTTAGCCGCGCCATTCGTGAACTGAGAGTTCAGCCATTTGTTTCTGTCAATATTTAGGTTATTTTTAACGTGTTCACAGAAATAAATTGTTGCTGTAGTCAAAGTTAGCAAGGAATTAGGTAAGTGGGGTCCTCGATGGAACCCACGTATGAATTCGTGTTCTTAATATTTAGTTTGCCTATGCACTTAAGAGTTAAAAATCGCATAACTTTGTCAACAGTGGACTATACTGCTTGAATTTTCTTGAGAAGTTAGAACAATTGGATATAAGCCCGCAACATACAACTTTTAGTATTTTCTCTGCACTTTCGACCCATCACAATTTTTGTAAAAAATTTGTCCACTTTACGTAAACTTCTCAAAAAAGGTCAAGTAGTATAGTCTAATATTGACAAAGTTATGCGATTTTTAAGAGCGTACGAATACTTATGGGACTGACTGTGGTCTTATTTCTCATTTCTCGAGAAATGAAAAATGTTGAGAAATCAGGAACACTACACACGACGCTCCCACCATTACCCCTCTCGGTTCTCACCCCTACCGGGGGGTACACCCTTGAGACCCCACGAAGGTCGCTCGCCGAATAGCGCAAAATTGTAACGTGAATAGTGCAAAATGAGACACAGCTACGATTCTTTCTACCCCCGTGACTGTCCAGCTTTTGGGAAGACACCCTGTCGTACACAGCGGGGCTTTTTTGTCGAAAGTCGAAAGTAGACGAAAGAGTTAAGCACTCGTGCTCTATACATGTCTCTGGCATTGTCGAACGAGTGTATTAAAGTTCGTCGAAACGTAATCGGGAGAGATTCGATTCGTCGAAGGTTCCCGCAGGCGGCGAGAACGTTCCGGCGAAGCTTATCGTCCCAGGAATATCGCGAGAGGTGATTCATCGCGGTTCAAAGTTGAAAACTCGGGCAATTGTGCCACGGAACAATGGTGAACGCCGTCACCGCGTAACGAATCGCCGCGAGAATTGATAAAATATTATTAAATCCATCCCCACCCGGCGCGGGGTGGCCGGCTCGGCCAGGAGATAGCATTACTAATTTATTTAAATGGACTTATCTTTCCGAACGCCCTGATAGGAATGTAAATTGAACCCCAACGAATCAAGGGAGTAATGGCACGAGTAAGATAAAGATATTTTATTGCTTTGCGGTCGGACATATTTAAGCAGGGTGAAAAACTTTTCGGACCACGTGCCTCGCTCTGACCCGACCACCCTCCGCGCGCGCAAATTCTCTTCGATCTTTTACAAAATATCAAACGACGGAACGTCCCCTGTCTAAATCTACCCTCGGTATCTCTCGAAACGACCCCTATTTTTAGTAGATTTTTATTAGGGTGACGGCCTTCGCAGGTACAATTATTTCTCTATCTGAGGATACCGTGAATTGCACTTGCAGGACATCGAAGCATTGGATGCAGACATTTCTAAGTTGTATTCATTATATCTTCGTTCATTGACACTAGAAAAATTCCGGTCTGAATTTACAAGAACAGCAGCGACCACGATTCTAATGTTGTAACAAGGGTCTACAGGATAGTATTGGACAATTTATAAAAACGTTACTACCTAGAGGATGTTATTAAAAAATTTGGTACATGTAATTCAACATCAAAACTATCTAACAAAAAGTTACGAACAGGGACAAGCAGCGGAAGGTTTTAAAAACATATTCTCAAAGTTCCGTCTCGCTTAGAAGTGGCAACTCAAAGTCGAGAAAGTAAACTTTAACGTTTACAGTTTAGAAATGATTAATTTCGACGACGTGAATAATTAAACAAGAGTTGAGAAGAATGTTGTATTTTCGCAAGCGTGCGAAAGGCCGTTGAAAGAAACATGGTTGCTCGCCGGAAGGGGTTTGGACAAAGTCGGATTCAAAATCAAGGAACTTTCGATAGGAATGAGGTAGAGCGATGAAATTTTTTTTAAATTAAAGCTGAAACTTTGTAGAATATGGGAAAAATAGGGAGATTATGGTACGAACGCTTTTTAACCTTGAGAAAATTCGTTAAATTTGCACAATTTCAAGAAGATTGTGGTTTTTCCAATGCCACGCGCGGAAAAAATTTCTTTTTAACATGCTATACATCATTTCCCATAGATGTTTTCACGCTGATTTCAAATCTGGTCTCAAAATTTGTCTGCGACCTCAGGATTTTGCAAAAAATAGATTTCTCTGACAAAAACCAATGAAGTCATTTTTTCGTTGAAACGATTGGATGGTAATGATCTCCCTATTTTTCCCATATTCTACAAAGTTGCAGCTTTCATTTAAAAAAGAATTTCATCGCTCTGCCTCATTCCTATCGAAAGTTCCTTGATTTTGAATCCGATTTTCTCCAAATTGCCCACTGTGCGCCGGTGTCGCGGTGGTATTTTCGAAAACGCGAGGGTGGTGGGGGCGGTTACGAGGTGGGGGCATCAAGGTGGAACGTGCAACCTTGACGGTGACGCGAAAAGCCGTCGGTGGAGCGTTGCTGGACGAGTTGTGACGCGAACCGGAAGCGGCCGGCGGACGCGATCGCGCGGCTGGACGTTGGGAACGTCCCTCCGTTCCGAGAGGGATGAAACAGCCCTTTGGGAGGGGGTCTGCCGCGGAACGTGGAGAGGACGGGGGGTTGGTGGAAGGCGGTGGCTCCTCTTCTGCACCTTGATTTACTGTCGGCGATATTTTCTCGTCGGCGTTGGTTGGCGCCTACCGCACCACCGCACCCGACAATGGCGGTCGCTTGACATTTTGTTTCGAATTATTGCCCGCCTGGCCGGTCCTTTCTATTTCGAGCCGCGGCCAGCTCGCTTCTGCACCGCACGACAGCGCTTTTGTTTTTTTTTTCTTTTTTTTTATTTCGTCGTTCTCTCTCCCGCCCTCTCTTTTTGTTTGTTTTGTTTTTTCCATCCAGACAGGTCTTTGTTGCGCCGCGCGGTATCCGCTTCGGATTCGGCGGCTGTCCGCTCGCCGCGGATTTACAGCGCCGCGACAGGACAGAAGGATTCCGCGATGTCGGCGATATGTTGGCGACGATCACGACGACGACGCGCTTTCTCCCTCGGACAGGCTTTTCTCGACGATTCGCGATCCCGTAAGGCCAACCACAGAATTTTTGGATCGTTTTCTGGATCGAGAAGTGTCACTCTTTAGCGTCGCCGTCGTCTCACAGCAAGTTCGATACGACTCCGTCTTTAGCCAATGACACTTCTAGTCTCTCTGGCAAATAACAATGGAAAAAGGGGACTATTGTTCGGTAGCACCGCCCTGCCGTTCCTGAAACTTGTAATACTAACAAGAAAACGTGGGCTTTACTTTATCTTTGACCACGGAGTCGTCACATAACCTTGCCAATGTAACGCACGCCCCAACTGAAATTCAAAGGTCGTTAGTTTACAGGTGCCATCCGTTTATTATAGGTAAAAATTAGGCACTTCATAGCCCCCAATAATTGTAAACAGGGGACCCTACCGATCGAGAAAATTCTGAAATACCTGGAGTTACAGTTTTATGAGTACGACCCGAAAAATGGCGACAGAGAGAAAAAGAAAAAGGACAAGACCACGCGCGTCCACCGTTCACATTTTTACACGACTGTCGTTACCGCGATCATTGTACACCATATCTTGTTGAAGTTTGAAATTATATTATGTGAATCGAATCATTCTGTTTTACGTCAAACACCCTATCAGCCCTATCCCTATAATTAGTGACAGGGTGCAACGCGATTCGCGACTTCGAAAAGGTCTGCGAAGGTCGGTGACGAAAAGGTCACGCTAAAGCTGTGTCCGCACTGGAGCAACGTTTTGTCGCCTTCACTTATGTGGAAAGAAGAGGCGACGCTAAGCAAGGAGAATTCCATATACTTTGTTTCAGCCGTGGCTAGAATGAGGAACGAGGAATACGTGCATCACTCGACAGCGTCGCGCCGCGTTTCCCTAAATCACGCGCGCACAACGAGGGAGTATCGTAATTAGAGAGCTCCAGCGTGTGAAAAAGCAACGCCCAGGAGAATCGGAGCATATGCCCGGGAAAAATGGGATCGCGAACGGTGAAAATCGGTTAGCGACGCCTGGTCGAGATCGAAACGCCGAGACGGGGATCATCGTGAGACCGATGTAAGCTGCGTGTTCGCAGTCAAGTTACATAATCGCGACGAAGCACCGTGGCTAATCGAGAATCGGGGTGACCGGGCCTCTCTCTGATGATCGGGGATCATCTTTCCAGCTGATGGAAGGATAATGAATAAGTCCAGAATAAAGCTCGTTTACGCTTTCGCCAACATCTTTTTCACCTAACTGAAATTATTCGGATCGGAGTGTCTGCTTGACGCAGAGAGTCAACTGGAGGGAACTGAACGTGTTCCTGCAGAAGAATTTCAAAAAGACGCAGAGCCTAATAGAGTGATTTCTTTATATGAGCCGTTAATTTTGAAAGTGGCCTAACACCTTATACTTAACACGTTGAATGCCAAGTCACCCATATGTGGGTGACGCAATTATTTGTCCAGGTTTTAGAATGAATTTTTAGGTTGATATATTCATTGTAGCAAATTTGATTAGGATCTGTAACATGCAAGAAAGTTGGAGGACTACTCAGTATCATTTAATTTTTTTCAATTTTTATTTCATTAAATAACTTACTTTGATTTTATGGAATTCTTGGGGTTTCTAGTTTGGCGATCAAATTGAGATGTTTAAGGGTTTGCGACTGAATAAAATTAAAAATATACGTACAGGATAGCAATGTGTCATACTGCTTAAGTGTATCTAAAAATGTTAAAGGGCATAGCCGATTAAGATGGTCAAAACTGCCCTTAGAGGTTTCTCAATGATTAATGAACCATTCGAAAGCTGACCCAGAAAAACCCCTCCGAGCAAAATTTCAACCCCCTATCTTGCCCGTGAGGGTAGTTACAGGGTAAATTAGATTTGGCGCTTTTCCGCGCATTTCCCACACTCTGATGCTTCCTAAAATTCTGAAAAAAATGTGGCATATTTTGGATCCTAAGACAGATTTTTGAGAATTTTTTCAGATTTGTTTCTTGCAAACTGTGGTCGTAAAAAATGAAAAACCTCAAAAAAATCGGAAAAATGTACATTTCTCAAAAATATGAAAACATGCTGTTTTGCTGTTTAGTGCCCCGATAAAGTACCATAACAGGCAGTGTCCTCAATTTTTTTTAGATTTTTTGTTGCGGGAAGTCCTTGTCAAAAACAGGAAAAACCGAATTTTTTCGCCGTTTCTGCTATTAGTAGGAAAGTTACCTCCTTGTTGGTTTTACCGCAGGTATATATTAAGTCATTTTAAATATTATTACATTGAAACAAGGCCCTTTACAGTTCCTATTAAAATAACAGCAATTGTTAACTGAATAATACGTGTTTTCTGACCAAAAATGGAGTTAAGCCACTTTCAAAGTCAACAATCATACGCAATTTACTTTATATATCTTCGAAGAAAATAAATTCCAGACTCTAACAAAGGAATTCCAAATTTTCGAGTCCACTGAAAAAAGGACACCCAATTTTCAGCAACTTTTGGACGTTCTGTGTACGATAAAGCCAACATCCACACAAAATCAAAGAAATTTTTCTACAGATTTTGTTACAAAAAAAAAGGAAGTAGATTGTCTGATTCTACATTGGACGCACTATGCTTCTTAAGAAGTCATTCCAAAACAAAAGCGTAACGTTTCACTTTATAAAAGTTTGATAAAAGTTCCCCAATATTTTTTTACTTTATTAAAAATTCTCGAGAACTCTCGAGAAATATAGTCTTATTAAAAATTCTCGAGAATTCTCGAGAAATATAGTCTTACTAAAAATTATCGAGAATTATCGAGAAATATAGTCTTGCTTCTCATTTCTCGAGAAATGAAAAATGTTGGGAAATCAGGAACACTAGTTATACAGCAAACGGAATCGAGACGTTAAAGGACGAGTATCGAGACGAGTATCGAGACGAGTATCGAGACGAGTATTTCGAGGGGGTTGAGTCACGTTCCGTCCGATCCGTTGAACCGAGGCAGTCGATACACAGCCGAAGGGAATGGATCCGGTGATCGACGTCCTTCGATGCTCCACGGCGAAGACGTGACTCGTCTGGCGAGGATCGGCAAACCGAGAAGTTAATGTCTCGGAACGGACGCCATATTAGCATATCCGCGTCCAATCGTCGCCCACGTGGCTGGGTCGCCGTGGCGAATCGGCCCGGAGCTATGACATTGTCATTATTTCACTGACAGAACAAGCATGCGCGCGATTCGACACGCGAGAAGTATCGCTAACAAGGGTGGGAAGAGTCCGTCTCGTCCAGGGCTAAGGGGAAACCGACCGACGACCGATGTGCTCCTTTTAAACCGTACCACCAAACATAATGGTCCGCGTCTCTCTTTCAAATCCACTTTCGTCCCTCGCGTTCAGATTCGATCGGTCGCATTGTCTCGCGCACGGGGTCATCCCGTTCCGATCTTTCGACAACATTAACGGACCACAATGAACGCGCTAGATGCGCTTTTCTTGGGAGTCGAGAGTTTTCAGTGTCGATCTCCGATTCGTCCTCGTTCCATCCAATGGCCCGTGTCCATTTAACGCTAGGTTTACGGAGCATTAAAAGCGAGTATTTTACATTACTTTATGAAAGTAAGAAGAACGTGTCTATTCAAGTTTTCAGCCATCTTTTAGATGATATATGTACCTAAGGAAATAAGTTTGTTGAGTAATTCTTAGTAAATCGTAAATTAAAAATATTAGAATCCGTCATTTTGACGGGTCCCGTAAACCTAGTGTTAAGAATAAATTCGTCATTGTACACGCTGTTGGGAGTGCTGTCGGAGAATGCTATTCCTTTTCAAATTTCACTCTCAAATGGTCACGCGTCCTTGCAAAATACAATATTAGTTGCTCAAAGAAGCCGGGCAATTTCCTTTTGCGTAATAACCTCGAGGGAATACGATTTATTGAAAAATTTCAATTAGCAGAAAATTCTCAAATGTTGCCCACTGATTTTTAAAGCAATCGTTGCCCAACGATATTTCACAATTTATAAGTTAAAGATTTATTGCGATACGCGAGTGACGACTACGTCAATGTTCAGGACCGAAAGTTATTTGCTCGAGGAATAATTTAAAAAATATTGTGTCCCGATTCTGACAACGCAAGGAGCGACGTTAATCGTTTAGAATTTTTAATTACGAGGGGAGAGGGGATGGATTCAATGCCGAGACGGTGAGAGAAGGGTGACGATAACAAGACAAACCATAGTGGAAACGGAAGCGTTGAACTCGTTAGGAGGGAGAGAGGGTAGCAGGTCATGGCTGATAGGGGTGGTAGGGGACGAGGGGTAGTTCCGATGGGGTTCTTCCTAGTTTTATATAAGGGATACAACTCTACTCCCGGATCCCGGCGTGGCTGCTTCGTGTTATTTATCTTTATGGACCTCGGGCAGAGGGTAAGTACACTTACCGTGAGGGGTTGCGGGGGGTTAAGGGGCAGAGTTAAGCCGGAACGAGGGCGGTAAGAGATTGTTTGTCGTATTGGCTGCGGTTTCGACCGGCTTAGCGTTACCCGTTTAGGGGATTCCACTGTATTTTTCTCTCTGGAGACACCTATTCGAGAGGCCTTCTTCCGGTTTGTTCCATTCAACAAGTCGACGTCGAATCTGGCGATCGATCCCAAGTTAACTTTAGAACTGTTTCCGGAATTGGTGTAACTTCTCTTCGAAACGTTTCCGTTTGGAACGCATAAGTTCAAGTACCTAATCGTACCGCGGCTCGGCAAGGGTATAACTCTTTGAGGCACACGCTTTCAAAGAAAATAGAATATAATAAAAAGAAAGAATAATAGAATAGAATAGAATAGAATAGAATAAAATAGAATAGAATATTCCTTAGTTGCACAGAATTTTGCGAATCCGCTGCGTCACACAATGCGCCAATCACAGCGGCACACACAACTTACCGATGCGTTTTGATTTGCATACATGTTTTTTCCACTTATTCACGCGTTCACCATCGGTGCATAGCATTGCCGACTGAATGACAAACTTTAAATAAAATATCAAACTGTCTGACCGTGAGTAACTTCAACTTTTCGAGGTGGCTGACACCTACCACGGTCAAATGACCGGTTTAATATTTTACAATTATTGAAACTATGCAAAATTCATTTATGGAGATTTCCTCGTCCAAGCATTTATTATATTGAAAATTACGGACAATCTCAATAGATTCAGGGTTGCCATTTTTACAAGACAATATTTACCAGATACTGTGAATGCTTGGTTGGTTTAGTGTCGAGAGATAGAAAAGGACTCTAGCGAAATCGGTATGAGATCACTCTAACCGATACGTCACACCTGAGACGTAGGAGTTCTCTTAAAATATTCCTACAATATTCTGCTGGCATTTGTTTTCTCTCTTTGTTACTAATTCGGTATTCCTAGCCAGATCGGGATCCTTTCTAGATCGGGAGGGTTGTGGTTTCCTTCGGGATCTCGAAAACGAAACGTTTCGCAAACGGGAGCCGGCTCGAGCGGCCAGGAATTAATCTATTGCCGTGTAATCGGCTTCCGTTGATACGGGGACAATCGGGAACAAGAGGGCAAAAACGCGCGCGCCGCGGCGAATTAAATCATTCTTTTCCGCTCGGCCGCAAAGAAACGACGGAATAAACCAAAGAGCAGAGAGAGAGAGAGAGAGAGAGAGAGAGAGAGAGAGAGAGAGAGCTGGAGAGCGGGTGTTGTGGTGTTGGCTCGACGGTTTTTCAAAGCCGTTCTCGCGGATACTTTTTCCTTTTTATTCGTTAACAACGAGTCCGGATACATACAGTGCTTATTTACAACAGTGATATTTACAATCGAGCGATAAATAATTCTTACAAAACGAAACAGAACGGTGTGTCCTTAATCCTAGAGCACGAATGTACACAGTTCCCTTGGATCGTGAAACAATGCGACCCCGCGGACTTCGGTTACCTATAGTATGCACGTAGCTGTCCGTGATCGAGATCGTTATCGGGACGAGCAATCTAAGAGCAACGATCTTACAACGCTAAACGTCTCTCCTGGACCAAGTCCGAAGCTTGCGGATCGACGGCGAGTATTATATACACGCTACTGGTAATTATTGCTGTACAGAATACTGTAGTCTTTTTTTTTTTTTTAATTCTACCTCCTATCGATTTTATCCGGCCGTGGCTCCTATCGCTTCGAACTCTTCTTCGTCGAGGAACCATCGCGATCTGATAACATCCCATAAATTGTCGCGTTCCTTATTGCACTTCCGGTATACGAACGTCGATATTTCGTTCGAGCCGTGTTTTTCTGAGTTGTCAATTTTCCATTTGAAGCGTGAAAATGGAACACAGCTTATGGGACGATCCTGTAGATCTGCAGTGCTAAGATAGTCGCCGGAGGAATCCCTAAGTTCCCTTCGCCCCTACGATCCTATAGTGCGTTCGATGATGCTCTGGTGCCTCCAGATTCGTGTCGCATTAACGAGGGAAAACTCGACGAATTAGGATCGGGGATGGAAAGGGTGCAGAAACCAGCTGTCTAGTGCAGACCAGCGTCTAGGTTGAGCCTAAAGTACAGTGAATTATATGTCAACAACACGGGTCTTGCCAGCGTCCTGTATCGAGACATACTCGAGCCGTGTTGTGTTTACATTCTCGGCGTCCAAGGCCAAGATAATCCCGCGACATATCAGAAACATCACTGTACCGTTAATAGCATCGTAATCGTTTTTCTTCTGAAACATATTCACCCGAACTGGACCGTAAAAATCATTTCAAAACACGTGGCTCAACCCAGGGGAAGGTTACATCAATTTGCACCTAGATTGAGCCACCTCATCTCGAAACATGCTTGGGCTTAGCTCAATATTTTTCAGGAGAAAATTAGATCCAAGACACTGGTCCAAATTTACATATTTTTCCTTAAATAGAGAAAAAAATAGTGTAAATTAACCCTTAGCACTCGAGTGGCGACTGTAAGGCGCCACTGAAAAATTCCTGTATCATTATTCAAAATATTTTTCACATTATTAAATTTGTTCGTATTTAATAAATTAGTAAACATTTCAGTACTGTACGAGCAAATTGCACCATTTCCATATGTACACTAACGAGCAAAACCGAGTCTACACTATTTGAAGCAACGTAACTTTTTAAAAATTAGATCGAATGACTTGAATTTTATTGACAAGTTAGAAGGATTAGTTTATTAGACGAGGTGTAAAAACATTTTTGAAAAAAAATTTCAATTGGTCGGAATCGCAAAAGAAATAGTAAAAGTTGGTTTTCTCAGCTTGTTTACCTGAGCCCGTATTGAAAATTTCAAGAATGTGTTTGATTCGCTCGAATAAATGATATCGATGCTGAAAATTTCACCGACATTGGTTAATTCGTTTACGAGTTAAAATCGTGAAAAACGGCAATTTTTCCACTTTTAAGCGTTTTTTTTTTCAAAAATGTTTTTACACCTCGTCTAATGAACTAATCCTTCTAACTTGTCATCAAAATTCATTGATTTTCAAGTCATTTGATCTAATTTTGAAAAAGTTATGTTGCTTCAAATAGTGTAGACTCGGTTTTGCTCGTTAGTGTGTAGCGTGAAAAAATATACAGGGTGGTTGGTACCACTGGTGGTACAAGCGGAAAGGGGGTGATTCTACGCGAAAACAGAAGTCGAAAATATAGAATAAAAATTTGTCGTTTGAGGTTTTGTTTTCGAGAAAATCGAATTTAAAGATCCGTCGGGTTCGCGTGCTTTGGTATGCGCAGGAAGTAGAATTGGTAGGTGATGATCAGACGCAGCAGACAATCCCTCATGAATAACACGCGCGTTGGCTGCATTTTCAAACTCAATGTTCTCGAAAACGAAGCTTCGGATGAAAACATTTTATTCTATATTTTCGACTTCTTTTTTCGGGTAGAATCACCCCCCTTCCGCTTGTACCACCAGTTACCAACCACCCTGTATATAGAAGGAAAATATTCTAGGTCGGAAGAAATGTTTCGTTTTAGAGTTAAAATGGCTTCGAGTGCAAGAAAACTTTACAAAGAGTAAAGAATTTCGAGCGAAAGGAGAAACGGACACAGAGCAAGGATAAAAATGATGGTTGTGCGCAGGTGTGGGGTGCGTGGGAGTATAACCAGACGATCGAGGGCTGGGAAATATGCAGAGATTAAGCCCCGGTGACGTTGGTGGGCGATAAGTCAAGCAATTCGGGGCAATATTAAGCCACTCCGGCCGGTCGGGCAGGTTAACCCTATGCTAAGCCGTACGTCGACAGGAATCGCAGGGTTGGAACGGCGGGGGTGGAGCCCCGGCGGGGGTGGCTGGAGGTCGCGTGTATTTAAAACGCGAATGCGCGCCAGCCGATTCACTGTTTGAAGTTAAATGGAGTGTAAATGGCAGATAACAAACCGGCACTGTTTCCGATTACGGCATTCATTGTTTCCTACCATTATGCGCGCTCCGACGGTTCGTGTGCTCGCCCGGGGTACGGTTTACGATCTATTTATTGCCGTGCCATCGCCGACACACGAACAAACGCGGCTTACACCCGCGCCACGTTCCCGCCCCCGTCGCGTACAGACCGTTTCTACACCCCCAACCCCCCACCTGGTCGTAGCCACCCCTCCGGATCACCTGCCACCATGCTGAAACAAGGTCCGAGCCACCCCTCGACAAACGCGGGATCGTTTAACCCCTTGCACCACGATCTTCTTTGCGCCCGCAACGATTAGAACTTCTTTTACACCCCCTTGCCTTACGATTTCCCTTGCGACCCTCACCCCCTCCCTCCTCCCGTAACTACAACCACTCTGTTACCGATCGTGTTCTACACGAAAATGAAAATTTGTACTTGGAGTATTCCCACATTTAGTCTATACGTCGATAACCAAAAATATTGGGTCAGTGCTATTGAAATACGGACTTTTGCACTGACCGAAATAATTTTATTTATTCCCGGACTCGATATTATAAGGCAAGGGATTAATTTTCTAGAAGACCGAGAAATTTAGGATTGTTCGTACTCCTGTGTTTATTTTTACCAACGATTATGCACCGATAACAGAAAAATCGAATTTCGGTTCAGTTTAACAGAAATTAATAACGCAGATATTTAATAGACCTTGATACAGGGCAAGGGGTGAACGTTCCCGGCGAATTTACAATCCTCTATAGGTATAAGGAAAGGTAGCCTGATTTGGCGTAAGCGCCTAGGTTGAACCATCGTGTACCATCAGAAAGAAATAGCGTTACCGAATCTTTCAGTATTTTATTTAATTTGGAAAGTGCGAAATTATCGGAAGGATTAATGCTATCAACTCACTATGGATTATGATTTCAGTCTGATTAAGGATACCAGTTGATTGCGAATTATAAATCAGGTACAACCTGGGTGCTGTTCCAAATTCGGCAACTCCCCCATCTTAAGTTTACGATAGAGTCCGAGTTATTTACAAATTGTCTCCTACCTAATATTGACTAGCGAGGGAATATCCTGATCGCAGACCGTAAGAGAGAATCTCCTATGATAATTCTTACATTAGCGCCTGACCGTACACGTATACCACGTACATAAATGACGTATTAATTACTCTCGATATCGATTAAGTTCGTTCGTTAAAAGGGCGTGCAAAAAACTGGTTGACATCCAGCAACAAGGACTCTAGTGATAGTGGACTACGGTATCGTTATCGACTACAGTTTCCGAACCTCTTCCGGCTCACAGCCCGCTTTTCAAAGTTTCTCTTGCTCAACGCCAGTGTTCCTTCTCGAGAAATTTTATAATTGATTGTTTCTCATTTCTCGTGAAATTCCAGTATTTCTCGAGAAATTTAAAACTCTTATGAATCTCATTTATTTTATAACATATAAATTCTTAAATTCTCTGAAATTCTTATTTAAAACTTTAGAAAAACTGAATACTGAATTGAGTAATGAGTTTCTTGTTGCTATTAAAGAAGAAATATCTAGAAGAAGAGACAAGATTGTTGCATCCCTTATGAAACATCTGCATAATCCAGAATCTCTGCAAAAAGATTCAGAAGATGCATTTTTTTATCTAACCCTTAGCACTCGAATGGCGACCGTAAGGCGCCACTAAAAATTGCTGTATCATTATTGAAAATATTTTTTACATTATTAAATTTGTTTGTATTTAATAAATTGCTAAACAGTTCGTGATTGTACGTGTAAATTGCACCATATTCGTATGTATAACATGAAAAACAATATATTGAAGGGAAATATTCTAGGTCGGAAGAAATGTTTCGTTTTGGAGTTAAAATATCTTCGAGTGCAAAGGGTTAACATCCAAGGCAGATACGTATAAAATGGCGAAACAAATTCTAAGCAGACTTTTTGGAAAATATAACAATGATTCTTATGAAAATAGTGAAAAACTTTCAGATTCTCAGAATGAGGAACTATCACTGGAAAAACAGTTAGAATTAAAAATTGCAGATAGCCTTCGAGAATTTAGTGTCAAGAGTTTAGCGGCAGAAGAAAATAAATTCCGGACTCTAACAAAGGAATTCCAAATTTTTGAGTCCACTGGAAAAAGGACACCCAACCTTCAGCAACTTTTGGATGTTCTGTATACGATAAAGCCAACGTCCACGCAAAATGAAAGAAATTTTTCTACAGATTTTGTTACAAAAGAAAAGAAGTAGATTGTCTGATTCTACATTAGACGAAGTCATTTCAAGACAAAAGCGTAATGTTTCACTGTATAAAAGTTTGGTAAAAGTTTCCGAATATTTTTTGATTTCATTAAAGATTCTCGAGAAATATAGTCTTACTTCTCATTTCTCGAGAAATGAAAAATCTTGAGAAACCAGGAACACTGCTCAACGCTCGCTTCGGGTAAACCACCCCGCGATAAAAATCTCCGAGAATGAAACGAACCAACTCAAAACATACAAATTCAAAGTCCCCCTGTACCACTTGTACCTTCCAAATCTCAAACAGAGTGGAACAACTCCGGAACATACCCGACAAAACTCAACAACCGAACAAAACTCGCACCGATACTCACGCGGCTAGCATATTTTCGAAGACCCATCTCCGTAATAAAACAAAAAAGAAAACTCGGAAAACCGAAGAAGGACCTCGCGTCTGCTCCCCAGGAGAAGAAGGACCTTCGGTTCTCGAAGAAGACCTTCAGTTCTCGAAAGTGTAGCCACTGGCGAGGATCGTGGGGTCTTCGGTGGCGGATTTCTTTCGTCACTTGCTGTGCACGGTGGTGGCCCGCCTCTTGACCTCTACCTGGTCGACGATCGCGTCGCTCTCCTTGTCCTGGTGCGCGGTCATGTGCCTGGTCAGGTGGTGTCTCTCCCTGAAGCTCTCGTCGCAGACGGGACACCTGAGCTTCTCCTCGCGGCGTCTCCTGGCCGCCTCCGCTGAGTTCTCGTTCTTGTGATGGGAGCGCATGTGGTAGACCAGATCGGACGTCATCCGAAACGAGAGGTTGCACTTGGCGCAGACGTTCTGAGCCGGCAGGGTCAAAGCTGCGAACGACGGTGGTAGCAAACCTGCCACTCCCGCGGCCGTCGCGAGGAATCTCGGCCTGGTCAGCGCGTCAGCCATCGGCGGGAAAACGGAGATCGGATTGTACGAGAGGTTCGGATAAACCGGTGGAATGTCTGGCCGGAAGCTGGCCATCTTCGGGCTGGGGACCTTGGGCGGCTGAGCGATCTGCGGGATCTTCAGGTTCTCCAGCAGGCCGGGTTGAGCGCCCTCCGGGCTGACGAGGAACGGGTATGTCATCTTGGCGGGGAACGGCGCGTATTTGTATCCGGTGGCAGCGGTTAGGGGTACGACCGGAGGACTGACGCTGCTCTGGTAGCTGGCCCGGTCGTCCGGAGAGATGGAGGACCTGGGCGAGGTTTGCCCGTCGTCGTTGAAGCCGTTCCTCTGGCTGGCGAGGTTCACCTTGGTGAACGCGCTGCGTGACTCGCCGTGCCGCTCGCTGGGACAGGGTATCACCGTCTCGTAGATCTTGTTGCAGGTCAGACCTGTCTCCACGGACTCCGGGCAGCCGGACAGAATCGCTTGATGAGCCGCGAACGACGGCGGACTCGGCGTCTTTCGAAGCCGGGAGCCGGAGACGTATCTGCGGGCGTCGTTGTCCGGAGAGAGACCCGGAAGAGTCGGCGTCAGGGTCCTGGGTGAGATGTACGGAGGACTGAGCGAGTTCTCCGTGCAGTGCAACGCTCTTCTCCTATCGGAACCGCCGGAGTCGTTCTCGTAGCTCTTGATGGTCAGGTTCTGTGGAAGTCTCTCGTGGTCGAGGATGCTCTCCGACGGTATCTCCTCTCGCTGGCGCTCTTTTCTCGCCGAGACCATCCGCAGCTTCTCGCTCTGACGGCGCGCCAGGTTCTCGTCCGGTGCTACCAGGAACGCGACGTCGAAGGTACGCTTGCTGGCCCGTTGCAGGGGGTACGAGGCGTCCGAGGTGACGTCGCCGATCGACGAAGGGCTCGACGATGTCAGCGCCGTGGTAGCCGTCGTGGACGTCGCGGGGGCGGCACGGTCGATGCCACCCGTGCGATCTTCCATTGTCATCGTGCTCGTTCCGGATGATCGACCTGCGACAATCACGGCCGACGGTCAATTTAGCCGGGCAACGGGCTGATGGATGGGAGTCGCGCCACCCTACACCCGGACCAGGTGTCGCAGCTACGCTGTACATCGGGATAATTGGGTCAATCGGATTCGCCCGACGAGTTCGCCACTGTCAACGCGCGTTTACAGACGTTCACGGGGACGTCTAGGTTAGGGACAAGCGTTGGGAACTAGGCAGTTGGGCAGAGAACCGGTGCCGGAATCTCGAAGACAGTCGCACGGCTCGATCGTCCTTGACACTGGATTTACGGGACCCGTCGACATGACGGATTCTAATATTTTTTAGATTGCGAATATTCAGATTGTACAAATGCACCCATCAGCAATTATTTAACAAATTGATTTCTTTGGGTATATATTATTTTAAAAATGGCTACAAAATTTGATCGATACATTCATGTTGTTTTTATAAAATAATGTAAGTCATTTTTAGTGCTCCGTAAACCTAGTGTTGAGGGAACTGGCAGGCATTTGGCCTTGACTGTCACGCTATGTTACGCTGTGCCTTTTTTTTTTTCTTGACATTTTACGTCTTAACCCTTTCGGTGCGGAAGAGCTGGCCGGCGGTTATACATTCGTGGTACGAGAAAGTTAGTAATCATATAATGGAATGATTAGAGCAACCGGCAATTTTACACACAGAATAGTCAAGTAATGATACTGTAGAGAGTGTCGTTAGATAAATGATACTCTCTTTCCGAGAATGCTTTCCGTGAATGCCGATTTTAGGCGCGGCGGTAGTACCCGGAGAATGTTTGGTGGATGCCGCCAATGGCAGTAGTACCGAAAGGGTTAAATAAGTAAGTAATCAATTAAAAATCCATACCACCGTGTTTGCACATGTCTTTGCGAACACTAAATCTCTCGAAATGAAGAGAATCTCTGCAATATACGTATATGAACTTGCAAGGGTCAAAATCTTGACAAATTCACGCTTCAATATTGCAACGAGCAGTTTAAAAATGGTCACTTGTGTTTCCCAAAAGTCCAATCTACGTCTGTACGGAGCCCAAATTGCGAATTTCTACCTCAGCGTGGAGCGATTTGTAATATTCGGCAGAAAACTCGCTTTCTGAAGCAAGTGTGACGTCACAAGATGGCTGCCGCAGAGAGATTCTCTTAATTTCGAGAGATTTAGTGTTCGTATCGAAAAAAAGGCTCTGCACAGACGTAGCAAAGACATGTACAAACACGGTGGTGTGCATTTTTAATTGATTACTTACTTATTTAAATGTCTAGAAAAAAGGCACAGCGTAAGATAGCGTGACAGTCAAGGCCAAGTGCCTGCCGGCCCCCTTAACACTAGCTTCACGGAGCACTAACAGCGACTATGTTATATACATTAGTAGAGAGCAGATCTTTATGGAAAAGGAAAATTTTCTAACGGAATTGCGACAAAC
Source organism: Halictus rubicundus (assembly GCF_050948215.1). Lineage (NCBI taxonomy): Eukaryota > Metazoa > Arthropoda > Insecta > Hymenoptera > Halictidae > Halictus > Halictus rubicundus. Next base: position 26,379,024 of record NC_135150.1, read on the forward strand.
TGGCGCGAAATTGAAATTTATTTTCTCTCTTAACAAGTTGAATGCCACGTCACCCATGACGGAATTATTTGTGCAGGTTTTTAACACGTTCACGGACGGTAAAAATTTCAGTGAGCTGCAAAAATAGACAGGCAATTTTTCTTGAAACTAGTTGTACTATCCGAAATCTGATTAGATATAAACATAAACAATAATAATAAGTTAACTGTCATTAGCAATGACAGTTGGTCGTTACTTTGAAATGTATGTTAATTACAAAAACTTAAGGTTTTATAAAATTAAATGAATAAAAATTGGCTTTAAGATTTGAATGCTATAGCATTCATGTCCGCGAACGTGTTAAATGAATTTTTACGTTGACATATTCATTGTACCAAACTCGATTAGGATCTGTAATATGCAAGAAAGTGGGAGGACTACTCAGTATCATACATTTAATTTTTTGCAATTTTTATTTCATTAAATAACTTACTTTGATTTTATGGAATTTTTGGGGTTTCTAGTTTGGCGATCAAAGTGTTAATGTGTTTCGGTATTTCCAAATTCTTCTAATGTTTTACTATTTCAAATTTTTTGCCAGAAATGGATAAAATCCGTTGTCTATACGTTACTTGAGACAAGTAACGAGAATGTGTCTGTCCAAATTTTTAGCCATTTCTTTTCGTAATATATACCGAAAGAAAGAAATTTGTTGGATAATTCCTCACGAATGCATCTTGAAAATCTGAATAATCGTGAATATAAACATATTACACCGCGCCCCGCAAACCTAGTGTTTAAAATTCAGTTTCCGTTGTCACCTTCTCATTGTCAACTCCCGAGCTCCCAACAATGACAGCCACCGGGCAAAAAAATTCTAAAATCCCCTCGAAGTTCTTCCGAAACTCCGAAGACACTTTTTCACGAAGTTCTGGTACAAATTGCATCGTTTCTTCTTCGCGTCATATTGAAATTGATTATTTGAATTATTGTATTATTGATTGCATTGTATTAATGGATTGTATTATTTGAAAGCTCGGAAGTCGGCATAAAAGCGGTACAAAGGTGTGCGAGGCAGTCCCAATGAACTCGTGTAGCTTCTTTCTGTGTGTCTGCACGCAAACCGTCCTTAACCCCTTGCCCTACAGAGTCGAACTCGCGACGATTTGAATATTTCCTGAACCAAAATTCCACTTGTCTCGATATTCAACCATCGGTGAAAATATGGGAATACAATGCAAATATTCTTTCTCCTCTATGGACCCAATAACTGTGGGGGTACCAATTACTGTGCCTATATTAATTATATTTATGACATATTTGAAGCGTAAGGAGTATTAAAAAAAAGAGATATTAAATTGTTTTCATTAAAATCAGTCATATATGTTATCTCGTTTTTAATAGACATTACGCTTTAAGAATAAATATAATCAATGTAGGCGCAGTAATTGGGTCCCTACGTAAATACCAAACGACAGAAACGCTCCGATCACTGAAAACGGACAGAAAATCGTAGCGCAAGGGGCTAATATTTGGACCAATCACAGCCTCTGCAAACTTTCGAGCTCCCAACGACAGATTCCTCAACCTCTCTCCTTTGACCGCGGGTCTTTATGCAAAACAGAAATCCTCTGCATCGATTACAACAAAGTCGAGTTACGCAAACATCGATTTCTTCTTTCGATAAATAAACTAATAATGTACCAGCAAGGTAATTGACCAAATAAGTAAATAATGTACCAGCAAAGTGAAACTCGTCCGACGTTTTCCTCTATTTCACAAAGTCCGCGATCTATCCGTCCTCGACGGCCCGCGAGGACGCTCGCCACGAAAATGGGTCAAACGACGATTCCGTCCGCGTGCTAATGGCGTAATCGAAAGTGGTACTCACCGGACCAGTCGGCCAGCAGGAGGATCTTCTTCTCGGGCAGTCTCGCGCTGTATTCAAGCAACCGGTTCGCACTCGTCCATATCGTCGGGGAACAAACGTCTGTCTCGAAGCACGAGAGTCCATCCACTGAATCCGGCGACACAACAAACACCGAGGGTATCGAGATAGCGAAAGAGAGAAAGCCAGAGCAAGAGAGACGAGAGAGAGAGAGAGAGAGAGAGGAGAGAGATGTATATATATATATATATATATATATATATATATATGTACAGTGAGTATGAGAGAGAGAACGAGCGAGAGCACAGCGAGAAAGCAAAGAGGAGAGAAAAGGGAGGTCGAGGGCGCAGCAGCAGCGTGCGTCGACGGCGGACCACGTTCAAATGAAGTAACTGGCCGCGCATCCCCTATATTTAGGGGTAGAATACCGCGGAGGGAAGCTCTGTGTGGCAGGTGGAGGCGCAACGAGGGTGGTACCGGCCAATGGCAGCCGTTCCAGGGTTAGACGGGGGTGGAGCGTACGAACGGGGTGAACATATTCGGTCGTCGGGACGCGTCTGCTAGTCCCATCCAGACCACGCCTACATATTTCAGGTTCGACACATGTGCCCGGGACCGTCGTTCCTAGTCGTCGTCGTCGTGATCGTAGTCGTCGTCGTCGTCGTCGTCGTCGTCGTAGTCGTCGTAGTCGTCGGGACGACGAGCATCGTAGTCGTAGCCGGCCGTCGACTCTTTCCTCTCCTCTCCGTTCTCTCGACGTCGCGGCGTTGCGCATCGCGTTCCGCAGGATCCCGTTTTACCCCGTTATCACTTGGGACTCGGGAAAAACGGGATTTGAGGGGGTGAGCGACGAGGACATGCCATGCCACGGCCACGCCACGCCATGCCATGCCACGCCACGCCACGTCCAGCCTGTAATTCAGCCTGACAAACGATCTTGAATATTTTTAACGCCCGCGCGCCAGCATCGGCTCTCTCTCTCTCTCTCTCTCTCTCTCTCCTTTTTTATGGCCGACCTCCTGAATATTGGACGTTCGGCAGACTCGTCGAATCCGCTGATGGACCTCCACCGCTCACGATTATCCCGCGAACGATCATCGTTCGTCCCGTCTCCTCGAACATTCGTTCCAACGAGCTCTATTCGGGAAATCGGTCTCTCTCTCTCTCTCTCTCTAGTTTGTTCTCTTTATCTCTCTCCGTCTCTCTCTCTCTCTCTCTCTGTTCGGTGATCGTAATAATACCGCCCCTGAAACAGTACGAGGAACCGACGATGCACTCTCGCAAAGAGCCCCGGCTCGGGTCCAATAGTAATTCTTTCCTTGCCACACGGGGTCCAGCCAATATATTATTATTACTAAACCTAGATGGGCAAGATATCGTGCGCGGAAACAACGACGCCATATAGAAATGGGATCGAGCTCTTTTTATGTATACAGGGTCATCGGTTTTGAAACGGCCAAACGTCAACCAGCTATAGAGGACCCCAAATGGAACAACTTTCACCCGTAACACTTCATTTGATTCGGTCTTGATTTTTAGATAATTGCAAAAACCCGTCATTTTTTGCGTTCACTTAAGATTAAATATATTAGGACTGCAGTTATGTATCTTGATGATTTTTCCTTTGTTTGGTTTACAATAAATAGGGGCATCTTTTTTATTCAGTCAACTTTTTTGTATGACCTTTGGATCTTGGTTTTTTTGACATGGGGCACGCCGTGGAGACTGAATGAAATAACTTCGAATCAAGAAAAGTGTTAGGGGTGAAAGTTGTTCCATTTCGGGTCCTCTATAGCTGGTTGACGTTTGGCCGTTTAAAAACCGATGACCCTGTATATATATATATTTTTTTTATTGTACAGTTGTAACCTCCGATAATATGTATTACATACATAATATTACAACAATAACCTTATACTAATGTGATGGTAACGTAATAGATACATATCAGTTGGAGTCGCTTAATTGGTAATGGACGTGATGGTGACATTCTATACACAATCCATAATCTTTCCGGAAGGAGCATAAGATCTTGCATAGAGTGTTTGTAGGTCTGTGGAGCAGTACATTACACGACACGGGAAGAAAACACCCCCGTGATCTCAGGTTGTATATAAATTTCAATCTGTGCGTGTCATATAGAGGACATTGCCATAAGACGTGATCAATATCCTGTGTCTCATGACCACGTGAACTCTCTTTGTATTTTTTAGATTTAACCCTTAACGGTCCCGAAAGTATTTCAACTGTGGTCTCAACATTTTGATGTCAAGTATAGAAAGGAAAATATTTATATTCTATTTTCTTTTTTTATGTTTACCATCGGACCCAGTAAGTAAAAGTGCCGTGCCGTTTATATGGCGGCACTGGTCCGTTAACAAAATATTTTACCGTATGAATCGTAGAGGAACGGGGTAATAAACAGGCGTACAATTTGGTATCGAATTTATGTATTTTGAAAAATATGGTTGACGTAACTGGGCTACACTGACTGAAGTACCGAACGTTTTTGCGACGCTTTCATAGAGAAATTGTTAAAGAGCGAAAATAGCTGTACAACTATTTGATTAAGCGAGGACAAGCGACGCACCGGTGTCGTCGTTGTTTGTTCTGGTCAGGCGATTGATAATAATCGAGGCTCCCTCGGTTATGGTTGCTGGAAGATAGGTGGTCCACCTTGCGGACACCTCGTTGCCGGAGAGAAATGAGGCGCGTTAAATCGACCGCGTTGGACAGAAGGTGCCAGCAGATCCGCAAGGGATCATCATTCCTCGGATTATCTTCCTGACGAATTCCCTACGATTTCTCTGCGGCTCTATCGGAGCCATAGATCGTCGCCTAACCACAGAACGCCTCGACAACATCAACATCGACATATGTATTCACATGATTAAACGGGTGGCCACAGTTGCGAAAGAAATCATGAGAATAGTCGATGTGACCTTCACTCGATACAAATTCTTCCTTTTCTTCGAGGACAGACGCACAAATTTCATGTAAGGGAGTTTCGTAAATGGCGGGATTAGATTCCTAATGCTTAGAGCAACCAATTAAGCGACTCCAACTGATATGTATCTATTACGTTACCTTCACATTGGTACAAGGTTATTATTGTAATATTATGTATGTAATACAGACTGCAGAATAACCTCTTAGAGCAGAAAAAAAGTTGTACTAACATGGGTCCGGAGTTACAGTGATTTCTCTTGTATACTACCGCGAGGTATACCAAGTGAGGGGTCAAGAAGCTCGAGAGACCTCGGACGCCGAGGACTGTAAACATAACACGGCTCGAGTATGGCTCCTGGACGATACGCGACGCTGACATGACCCGTGTTGTTGACATATACCGAGAATTCGCTGTATTCAAGTTTTTGTGCCACAATTCTTGTCACATTGTCTTAATGTTCAATATGTCCACCTCCTTTCTCAATACAAGCCTCAGCTGGTCGTCTCATTCAACTCCGACCACGCTCCTAAATAAAGTATAAATTGTAAACAAGAGTAACGACAACGTGATTCGATAACGTGAACATAGACCGGCGATTGCCTCAAAAATATTGTTGATGCCTTTAAACGGGCCTTTATGACGATGATTCACTGTTTTCCACATCCACATTGTTATTAGTCCCACTCATCTTGATTGTAACGGTATAATATTTATATCTTTAAAACCACTGACAAATTGAAATAATTGTATATGAGTAATGTTGAAAAGACTGAAAAAATATGTAGCCCGTGTAATGTTGGTAAAGTATACAGTAGAAGTTAAAACATACCCAATTGAGCTTTATTCTTAATAATAATTAATTTGACTTCACAAGTACTTGATCCTGCGGCAATTAGACTGTAACTGACTAATTTATTTTACTTTAATTCTGATAAGACGGCACTAAAAAATTTACCGTTATCATTCAGCGCTTGCTAGTGCATTTGAGTTGCATTATTGCAACGAGTTACATTGGAGTACGGAGTTAATCAAAATGGCCTCTGAAAGAAATTATTTATTATTCAATCGCCAAAAGAATTTCGTTGTTTAATGGTGTTAATCTTTATTATTCAGGAAAGTTATTATAAGTATAAAAAGTTATGACTATACCAAGTGCTTTGACACTTAAATTTAAGATTTTTCAAAAAGTGGAGTTAATCGATTTGTGCAGTGAACGGCTCAATGAAGGATGCAGTGTTCTCGCTGCAACTACGTGGAGACGGTCGTTGTGAAACGGCCGAGGAGTCTAAGGGAAAATGCAGGGCTGGCCGTAATGCCGGGCCACCGGACGGTAAAAATAAGGCGCAGGGTGAATCAGATTGGAGTTGGATGGCGGGGCAATAATTCCCGATATCGCGGAAGAAACGAGAGGAAAAAGGCTGGCCGGGCCGCGGAGCCAATAGCCGATCAATCATAAGCTGGCGATCTATTTCGCCGGGCATGTGAGAGCCGTCGAGTTCTTGCTCCGGTTCCGGGCAGCCTCCGCAGGCTCCGCAAACCTCCGCGGGGAACGTCTCGAGGTTAAAGGACATTAACTTCTTGATTGAGTCGGCAAAAAGTTGTAATGACTTTTCGATTGGGCTCCGGCTTCCGAGCGTTCGCGGAACACCGACGGGAGAGCCCGGCGAGCAACTTTTTCCGCCGGTCTCCGGATTATTTCTCAACCGATGGATTAACCCTTTCGTATCCTAACACCGACCACACTCGGGGTTCTAACAAGCTTTAAATGCTAGAGTAGTCGCTGTAATCGGCGATTAATTCTGCGGCATATTTTATCCACAGATTGGGCCGTCAGATATATGTGTATTTGTATATACAATAATGTACAAGAATATACCATAATATACTAGAATATACCAGAATATACTAGAATATTCCGGAATATACCAAAATATAGCAGAATATACCAGAATACACTAGAATATAACAGAATATACAAGAATATACTAGAATATATGAGAATATACCAGAATATAAGAGAATATGCCAGAATATACCAGAATATACTAGAATATTCCGGAATATACCAAAATATAGCAGAATATACCAGAATACATTAGAATATAACAGAAGATACAAGAATATACTAGAATATTCCGGAATATACCAAAATATAGCAGAATATACCAGAGTACATTAGAATATAACAGAATATACAAGAATATACTAGAATATATGAGAATATACCAGAATATAAGAGAATATGCCAGAATATACCATAATATACCAGAATATACTAGAATATTCCGGAATATACCAAAATATAGCAGAATATACCAGAATACATTAGAATATAACAGAATATACAAGAATATACTAGAATATATGAGAATATACCAGAATATAAGAGAATATGCCAGAATATACCATAATATACCAGAATATACTAGAATATTCCGGAATATACCAAAATATAGCAGAATATACCAGAATACATTAGAATATAACAGAATATACAAGAATATACTAGAATATATGAGAATATACCAGAATATAAGAGAATATGCCAGAATATACCATAATATACCAGAATATACCAAAATATACCAGAATATACAAGAATATACTAGATTATACGACAATATACCAGAATATACTACTATATACCAGAATATACCAGAATATACCAGAATGTATTTATTAATGTACAATTATTTTGAAATATAAAACAAACTTTATAGTAAATTCAAGCTTTTATTTCTTAATTTATTATATAATCTCCATCATTGTCAAGGACAGTTTGCCATCTTTCCAGCAAATTTTCAATCCCCGTCTTATAGAAATCCAGGGTTCAAGCAAAATATGACTCAAGCTGCCTCCTACCATCTTCTACAAAATGTTTTATTTCTTATATAATGCTCCAGAGATCTGAACCAACGTTGACACTTGTTGACCTTCGATATATCTCCATAAACATCGCAAATTTTCTTTGTTGTCACCGTTGCATTAAATCCCGCATGAAAATGAAAAAGTATGCAATGACGAATACGATCCTCGGAAAGTACGGATGCCGCCATTTTGTTACAGGGTTGTAAAAATGAATTATACTTCTTAGAATATTTTGAACACAAGCTGCTTTACCGAAAACTGTAAAAGAATACGTGTTTCCTCTTCAACGATCGGTACAGAATTAACAGTCAAAATGACTGGTCTTTAAAAAATACGTAATAGTAGCATATTTTTATATTTATTGATTTATGATTATCTTACAAAAGGAACTGCATGTTCCGAGATCGTAAAAACTATATAATAATAACAATAAGTACAATAATGAAGAATATTTAGTACCAAAATCTTTGGTAACAAGAATATTAAAATAAATTTCCATTGGTAAATATAAGAAGTATAATACAATAATATAATAATAATAATAAACGTAATAGAATAAATAAAATACAAATATAACTTAAATGATTAGGTACAAAAGTTATCATTCGTCACAGTTCTTACAAACGTAAAGTTTCTTCTGCGTGCATTTTCCGCATATATTACATTATATATAAAATAAACTTGTCAAACCAGTCATTTTGACTGGTGTGGTAGTTCTAGTGTTAAAGGCAAAACAAATTCTTTGCAAATAATTGATCACTTATGGATACCCCTACTAAAAATGTTCCGGATCCGTTGAGAAGAGCATCACCTACAAATTTTCTCGGTCTTTTAATAATTTTCAGAAATTTGGGAGGCTCGCAGAGCCGCTACCGCGAGAGCTTTATTACAGGATGATTTTCGCTTCGTCCGGCGATTAAATCGGCGTCAAGCGATCGCTCTTGAGAGCGCGTCGATGCCAGTCACTCGGATGATTAACGACGCATGAATATTTACGCGTGCCATTAATTTGTGCCGTTCGATTGGCGGTTCGCCGCGGTGCGGTGCTTGTCCCGCCATAACTCGCGTACCGCGTGTTTTACAAATCGTCGAGCGAATTCGCTCATTCTCGGAGGGGCCGCGACATTTTCCCGGGAAAAACGGATCGGATCGGATCGGATCGGATCGGATCGGATCGGATCGGATCGGATCGGATCGAACTGAGCCTCTGAGATTCGAGGGCGTCGGTAAGGTTCCCGGTGGCGGTCGGTTCGACACTTAAATTCCGAAACTTCTCGCCTAGGCGGCTCACGTTTTCCGCTCGCGAGGCGCTAGATAGCGGCGTCCGATAGCGGCCCGGTTGGAAGTCGCATTAATTTCCCTCCCGGTGCTCTTCGAGCAGCTCGCTGCCAACCGTTCCAGCTCCTCTCGCGAGAGAGCCAGCGAGAGAGCTGGCGCAGTGGGGACGAGAGAGATTGGTTCGCCGGGAAACGGGGCAACGGAGACAAGAGAGCGGAGAGTGCCACCCTCCCCGGGGCGTTTAGGTAAGGTATTCACGTAACACATAAGCAACCGACGCCACAAGCAGCCCACCGTGTGCACAGAGATAAGAGCGGAAGGTGGCATCTTAGGTGGCACTTCGAATAGAATTAAATTCCCGCAGCAACCGCGACCCGATATCGCCTTCGGATGATATCAACAAACTTCTCCGGCTGGCGTGCACACGCGAGGAAAGTCAATTCCGAATTCCGGCGCAGCTCGAGCCTGCTCCGGATCCTCGACTTTCGACAGAGCAGGCTCGTTCCGTAGTCGATCGTAATGAATCGCAACCCAATTAACCCTTAGCTCTCGAATGGTGACTGTAAGGCACCGCTAAATATCGCAGTACCGTTATTCAAAATATTTTTCACATCATTACATTTGCTTGTATTCGATAAATTACTAAACACCTCAGTATTGTACGAGTAAACTGCACCATTTTCGCATGTATGTCAGCTGGAACCTTCAGCTCCCCGAAAGTATCTTTCTCGATACGAAATTCCTTGCCTTCACCAAATTCCTTATTCACTTCCGCTGCTGCTTTTTTTTTAATATACCCATCGCCGGAATAACACCATAGGGCATGCGTTCGAAAGTATCACCAATGGGAAAATTCAGAACCGATCGCATGGTCTGAGCTGCATAGTATTTGTCAGCATTTTCGCCTGTACACTACCGACCAAAAGTAATTGCCCACATATAAAAATCGCATAATTTTCTTAAAATTGAACCAAACGAGTTGAGATTTCTTGACACGTTAAATGACAAAGTTTACTAAGTAACGGGTAAACGAAATGTTGAAAAAATTGGTATCGGTCGGAATTGCGAAGAAAAAAGTTGAAGTAAATTTTTCAACTTTTTTATCCAAGCCTGTAATGAAACTTTATTCGATACGTTTTGTAGATCTACGTTAATTATGTGTATGGTGAAAATTTCATCTAAATCGGTGAACGTTGCTATGAGCAATAAACATTTCAAGATGAGAGCTTAAGAATGAAAGTGGCAGATATTCGGCATTGTCAAGGAATTTCACCCTTATGTGATCACAGTTCAATGTTTATAACTCATAACGATATTAACCGATTTGGATGAAATGTTCACCGTACATATAAATGACGTAGATCTACAAAACGTATCGAATAAAGTTTCATTACAGGCTCAGATAAAAAAGTTGAAAAAATTTACTTTAACTTTTTTCTTCGCAATTCCGACGAATACCAATTTTTTCAACATTTCGTTTACCCGTTACTTAGTAAACTTTGTCATTTAACGTGTCAAGAAATCTCAACTCGTTTGGTTCAATTTTACGAAAATTATGCGATTTTTATATGTGGGCAATTACTTTTGGCCGGTAGTGTATGTATAACATGGAAAAAAATATATAGAAATATTCTAGGTCGGAAGAAATGTTCCGTGACCCATAGGTGGGTGACGGAATTGTTTATTATGTGTTGCATACAAAAATTCTAAACGATCTTCGAGAAATTAAAGATAGCATTAATGGTGCTATCATTTTGTCGGGGAGTGTAGTTTCCCAGGCAAAAATTCGTAAGCGTAGAAGCTCGTGTTGTATCCAACAGAGATTGATCGACGTTTAATTGAGCGTTGGTTCTCACATTTTCGATGAAAATGGAGTCCTGCACCGTGGTCGAAGGATAAAGGTAGTTCGTTTCAAGTAGGAAAGAACCTCGAAGGAATAAATACTTTTCGAGACAGCGAACGGCGCGAAGGAGTAATTAATAAGTTTGCGAGATGGCGATCTAGCCGGGCGTATCCGCTCGCACCCGCTCGCGCCGTTTTTCGAGGGGTGACTCGGGGAATTAAGACACTCAGAAACATTTGATGGCTCACTTGGTATGCATGGTCTGGGTTATAAGTCAAGGAATTGCTCAAGCGCCCGTAAAATCTAAATCTCTGGCACTCGTCGACGGTGCTCGCCCGCGCACCTAACTTCCTCCTCCCATGGAGGATGTATACATCACGCTTGGTTATTTCAAGAATCCTCTGAACTCATCACACATTCAATTTATCAGCGAGCCGGGTAGACACCGTCCGCTGCTTCGAGAAGCGCCCAGATTCTTTCGTCCTCTCGCTGTTTCGCTAGCATTTCAACAATTTAAACATACCATCATATTATTTTCGACCTATGAAACATATCGAGCAGGAAATTAAATATTTATTTCGCCCCAGTTTGTCGCAATTCAGGTAGAAAGTTTTTATTTTGCATAAAGATCCGCAGTCCATTATGTGAGTGGTGATTGTTTGTATTGTGTGTTCGAGCGCGCGTGCGCGAGAGAGACGCCGGGAATGAGGTTATGTTCGTAACACGTTGTGCGTAGCGTGTCTGTGTGTGTCCGGATGTACGCCATGTGACTGAGAATGCAAGAATGTTATTGATACATTTAAATGTATATCATTAAATACATTCTATATTAAAATCGAGGTTATCTCCCATTCTTTTACCACACATTAATCACAGAAGGAAAGACTGCGTTACTAAAAATGACTTTCTGGAAGGGTCAGAAATCCTCACGTTAAAATACGCGGTTTTCACGAACAATATCTTCTAACCCTTTGCACTCGGAGCCATCGATTCTAGACTCGTAATGTCCCGTTAGAGGGGACATCCGAGGGCAAAGGGTTAACACACGGACTGCCGGGTCATGATGCCAAAGATCTTTCCCAAAGTCAAAAGAATTGATAAAACCAAAACTCGAACGGCAAAATTTAAGAATTTACAAACTTATTAATTTAGTTTACTTGGTTATAGATCAGTGTCACAGAAGGAAGGACCACGCTGCGTTACCGAAGATGACTTCCTGGAAGGGTTCAGAAATCCTCACGTTAAAATATGCAATTTCGACGAACAATATTTTTTAACAAGCAGACAGCCGGGTCATGATGCCAAAGATCTTCCACAAAGTCAAAAGAATTGAATTGATGACACCAAAACTCGAACGGCAAAATTTAAGAATTTACAAACTTATTAATTTAGTTTACTTGGTTATAGATCAGTGTCACAGAAGGAAGGACCTCGCTGCGTTTCCGAAGATGACTTCCTGGAAGGGTTCAGAAATCCTCACGTTAAAATATGCAGTTTTCACGAACAATATCGACGAACAATATCTTAACACGGGGACTGCCGGGTCATGATGCCAAAGATCTTCCACAAAGTCAAAAGAATTGAAATGATGAAACCAAAACTGGAACGGCAAAATTTAAGAATGTACAAACTTATTAATTTAGTTTACTTAGTTACAGATCAGTGTCACAGAAGAAAGGACCACGCTGCGTTACCGAAGATGACTTCCTGGAAGGGTTCAAAAATCCTCCCGTTAAAATACGCAGTTTTCACGAACAATATCGACGAACAATATCTTTTAACACGCGGACTGCCGGATCATGATCCCAAAGTCAAAAGAATTGAATTGATGAAACCAAAACTCGAACGGCAAAATTTAAGAATGTACAAACTTATTAATTTAGTTTACTTAGTTACAGATCAGTGTCACAGAAGGTTGGACCTCGCTGGGTTTCCGAAGATGACTTCCTGGAAGGGTTCAGAAATCCTCCCGTTAAAATATGCAGTTTCCACGAACAATATCGCCGCAGCGAATCTCGCGGAAAGTAGGTAGCCCCCGAAGGCAACGCGTCTTGGCTCTTAGGATCCCGACGAGGAGGTTCGCGGGACGCTTGGATCGAGTCGAAATTTTAATTGGCTGGGATAGAGATTTAACCGAGATTTAACGGAGATCGAGCGGGATCGTTGGATCGAGCCGGAGCGATTCATGGTCCCCTCGCGCTCCGACGAAACGCAATCCCGCAGATTATGGGTTACGGTTCGGAGCAAGGTTCGGCAGTTCCATCATTGCGGGAGCGTATCTCTATCGAGTGTCGGCCACCTCTCGCTATTCCTCTCGCCATTCCTCTCGCCATTCCGCGCTGTTCCGCGCGTCGCGTTGGTGGAATATTTCCTTCGAACGGCGGGCTTGTATGCGACCAATGTGGACGTCGGATTTTAATGGAAAATCGAGTGCGCGGGGAACCCCGGCGGAAGAGAATCGCGATGATTCCGTGAAATATGGAGGCAGGAGCGAGCAGGTTTTCGACGGAGCTGCTAAAGCTGCACGGGAACGCTGGGGCTGCGTTAATGGCTGATTGATAAACGACCGTCTCTCATCAACGCTGCATCGGCTGCGTATTTATCACCGTACAGACTCAGCAGAAACGGCCTCGCCTTTCGTCCGAGCTCGTAACACCGGAACCTCTTATCTAAGAGATGCGGAAATTACAACGGACGATCGCATGATTCAAAGCCGCGTGTCTAACCTACAGCCTCCGAAATGATCAGTACTTTAACCGTTGACCGGTGGCTCTGGCTCTTCGGGTCAGTTTCACGCAAACGCAGATTTATTCTTTATCCGCAATTCTAATTTTTCCTTGTTTGTATTCGTTTTCCTTGTTCCAGAATTGAATATCGTTCCTGATCGAATTTCCAACATAGGGTTAATAGAATGATAATCCTGGGATACACAGGGCGTTAAAAAAACCATACAATATTTATATGGTATATAGAACACACTGAGTAAAATAGTATATATATATATATCATTTATTGATTCCCCTCGGGGTTACAATTTTAATTACATACTGAGTAAAATAGTAAACCTTGGTAAACATAGGTCGAATTTACCACTGGCCTTCTAACCCTTAGCACTCGAATGGCGACCGTAAGGCGCCACTAAAAATTGCTGTATCATTGTTCAAAATATTTTGTTCCATTATTAAATCTGTTTGTACTTAATAAATTACTAAACATTTCAGTACTCTACGAGTAAATTGCACCATTTTCGTATGTAGAGCGTGGAAAAATATATATAGAAGGGAAATATTCTAGGTCGAAAGAAATGTTTCGTTCTAGAGTTAAAATGGCTTCGAGTGCTAAGGGTTAATGTTACGTTAAGTATTATCGTATTAAGTTAAGTTTACTGTCGGCACTTGAAGGACATTCAGAACGCGGTTTGTAAACACTGAAGTTTGGAAGTAAGTGAGTTGGTCATAATGCTAACAGAAGCAAACAAAAATGTTCATATCTCAGAAACCAAGGTTATTTTACTCAGCACACTGTGTTCTACATACCATATAAACACATTGAATGGCTTGTTTTGAACACCCTGTATATGTATATATATGCACTTGTGCCTTCATGCTGGTTACATTACTGGCGACTTATACTGCTCGATACTTTTACCATTATGTATTAGGCAATATGATTTCATTAATATCGGAGTGCATCGAGAATGCCATAAAAGAGATTACATAACAGTTCCATCGAATTTTCGGTGACGATGGCTTCTTCTACTGCGGAAACAGGAGGCGGAATTGGATGCATCGTGCAGCAGCGCTGATTCCGAGTAATCTTGCGGAAATATTCGCATAATTCACTGTGGCTGCGGGGGTCGGCCAATTCGCTCGAGTCCGAAGCCCTCCGCAAGGTGTCCTTTTGCCGCAGAACGCTCGGTTGTCAGCGTTAACAGCCCCAACGCAGGATCCAGTGTCAGTGCTAACAGCTCGCGCGTGTCGGCCACGTGCCGGTTCGCTCGCAACCCTCTGCGCGTTTAACTTGGACGAATTGGGCGCGTCTCGCGTCGCGACGCTGCCCTCTCCAACTTGTAGAATAACAGGCACAGATGCCCGGAGACCTGCAACCTGGAAAATTCTCACGAGCTCTCGTTCCCGTCCCGATTTCTCATGAATGCCACATTATGTCGATGACGACGGAGCAGTTGAGAACAAAGGCTATAGCCGGGTTTGGTGTCGGACATGTGTCAGATTTTTTCAGAATTTTAAATTGTCATTAAATGGGGAAAATAGGCCAAAAACTGGATTTTCGTTTTTCCTCTATAACTACCCTTACAGATGAGCTATAGGGCTAAAACTTGGCTGAAAGGTATCTTTTTTGGTAGGCTATCGAACGGCGCAAATTGAAACCAAATCCCTTCCAGGGCACATTTGGCCCCCAAACCCGGCTATAGCCTTTCTTACGATCCGAAGAGTTCACCGAGTTGGCATCTTCAGTTGACACGAACGGATCAGAAAGTTGCAATTTTTCCTGTAGAACTTCTCCATTACTTTGCACCCTGCTCATTTCTCACGGAGCCCTAAACGGGACAAGCGTCTCGATTCCCATGAAGCTTCTTCACACGTGATGTCTCTCCTCAGACTTCTGCTTCCACAAAATTTCGATCAGCAAATTGCCATATTCAAGACAGTTTTCATATTATGAAATTCGTCCGTATTCTTTGAATTGCTACAAATCCAAGCGCTCTATGAGAAAACAGGTTCAATATGCGAAACAGATTACGTAGAATAAAAATGTTCTAGGTTGAGAGAAATGTTTCGATTTTGGAATTAAAATTGAAATTATTCAATGTATGTAATAATGTATTAATAATGTATTTTTTACATTATTAAATTACTAAACACTTCAGTATTGTGCGGGGTAAACCGCGCCATTTTCGTATGTACAACATCAAAAAGAATATATACAGTGACTCCCATTAATATTCGGACGCTTTTAAATATCGTATACCTTTGTTAACATTGAACCATGCGACTTGGATTTTCTTAAGAAGTTAGCACAATTGGTTTGCTATATAAAGAGAAAACAAATTTTTACAAAAATTGCAATTGGTCGACATTGCTCAGAAAATACTAAAAGTTGTATTTTGCAACTTTTTTACGAGGACTTACATTGAAAATTTAGAAAGTACGATTTGTAGATCTGTATGAATTATACATATTCTGAGAGTTTCTTGAAAATGGTCACATAAGGGCGAAATTCCCTGACAAGGCCAAAATTCTGCGATTTTCACCCTTAAGTTTTCATCGTTAAACGTTTGTAGCTCATTGCAAGGTTGACCGATTTAGACGAAACATTCAGAATATGTATAATTGATACAGATGTACAAAATGTACTTTTTAAATTTTTAATATAATCCCGCATAAAGAAGTTGCAAAATAAAACTGTTAGTACTTTCTGAGCAATTTCGCCCAATTGTAATTTTAATCAAATTCTAATTTGCAATTTGTAATTAGTTGTAATTTGTTGTAATTTGTAATTAGCCCAATTGTAATTTTTTTCACGTTATGTAGCGAACCAATTGTTCTAACTTCTCAAAAAAATTCAAGTAGTATACTGCAATATTGACAAAGTTATGCGATTTTTAAGAGCGTCCGAATATTAGTTGGAGTCACTGTAGAAGGGAAATATTCTAGGTCGGAAGAAATTTGTTTCGGAGTTAAAATAGCTTCGAGTGCAAAGGGTCAAGGGTTGTCCGCGACAACGGTGGCCATTGAAATACTTCCAAGAGTTCATTCTGCTGGCTATTTAGAAAGACGGTTAAGGAGGGGACGGGGATAGTCTACGAGGCGAGGTAGATACTCGGCATAAAGTAGAATTAGGGCTCGACGTGTGAGTCGGCGAAGCGGGTTCGCTGGGACAGGATGCCACGATCGGCAATAAATATGGTTGATAAGCCGGGGATGGTCGGCGCACGATACTGAAGCGTTCCGCGGCGTCCTGTCGCGCGACGCGTGTCACCAATAACAACCAAAGCAGACCCTGCGACTTTACGACCGCGAATTTCGATTAGATTCGGCTGCGCTCGCTAGATATCATACGGTTCGTCGGCCACAGATTCGTTTTGCGAATAACTTTTCCCTGGAGCCCGGCTGCAATTTGTTGCGTCGTCGAAAACGATAGAAGAGCGTCGCCTTCGAGGGGACTCTAGCAAGTTGCTAGGTCTAACCCTTTCTCCACTGCACACGTACTCGCGAGTATGGTTCCACTGTTCTGGGAACCGAATCTACACTTTACGCGGACACGATCAAATCTGTGTACCTTATTGATAAATAAAAATAGAAACCGTAGGGAACAGAACGTGTTAGGAGCACCCATAAGTAATCAATTATTTGCAAAGAATTTGTTTTGCCTTTAACACTGGAACTACCACACCAGTCAAAATGACTGGTTTGACAAGTTTATTTTATATATAATGTAATATATGCGGAAAATGCACGCAGAAGAAACTTTACGTTTGTAAGAACTGTGACGAATGATAACTTTTGTACCTAATCATTTAAGTTATATTTGTATTTTATTTATTCTATTACGTTTATTATTATTATTATTATATTATTATATCATACTTCTTATATTTACCAATGGAAATTTATGTTAATATTCTTGTTACCAAAGATTTTGGTACTAAATATTCTTCATTATTGTACTTATTGTTATTATTATATAGTTTTTACGATCTCGGAACATGCAGTTCCTTTTGTAAGATAATCATAAATCAATAAATATAAAAATATGCTACTATTACGTATTTTTTAAAGACCAGTCATTTTGACTGTTAATTCTGTACCGATCGTTGAAGAGGAAACACGTATTCTTTTACAGTTTTCGATAAAGCAGCTTGTGTTCAAAATATTCTAAGAAGTATAATTTTTTTACAACCCTGTAACAATATGGCGGCATCCGTACTTTCCGAGGATCGTATTCGTCATTGCATACTTTTTCATTTTCATGCGGTATTTAATGCAACGGTAACAACAAAGAAAATTTGCGATGTTTATGGAGATGTATCGAAGGTCAACCAGTGTCAACGTTGGTTCAGATCTCTGGAGCATTATTTAAGAAATAAAACATTCTGTAGAAGATGTTAGGAGGCACCTTGAGTCATATTTTGCTTGAACCCTGGATTTCTATAAGAGGAGGATAGAAAATTGCAGGAAAGATGGCAAACTGTCCTTGATAATGATGGAGATTAAATTAAGAAATAAAAACTTGTATTTACTACAAAGTTTATTTTAGATTTCAAAATAATTGTATATTAATAAATATATTCTGGTATATAGTAGTATATTCTGGTATATTGTCATATAATCTGGTATATTCTTGTATATTCTGGTATATTTTGGTATATTCTGGTACATTATAGTATATTCTGGTATATTCTCATATATTCTAGTATATTCTTGTATATTCTGTTATAGTTTAGTGTATTCTGGCATATTCTGCTATATTTTGGTATATTCTGCTATATTTTGGTATATTCTGGAATATTCTAGTATATTCTGGTCTATTATGGTATATTCTGGTATATTCTGGCATATTCTGTTACATTCTAATGTATTCTGGCATATTCTGGTATATTTTGGTATATTCTGGAATATTCTAGTATACTCTGGTATATTATGGTATATTCTGGTATATTCTGGCATATTCTCTTACATTCTGGTATATTCTCACTACTTATGCGTCCCCCTAATATTTTCTGTAAAATAAAATATTCGGGTGACGGCTCGTTGCAGACCTCTAGGCAGCTACGGTTCTCAAAATGTTAAACGATTGAATGAAACACACGACGCGATCAAACTAGCCGTCAATGTATTTACATTCCCGAATTTATACGTCCGGACGTTTCGTAATCTCGTTCCCAAAATCTCCACAAAGATCCACAGTCTGCTTGCAAGCAACGTGTCTCGTGCATGACGAGTCGCGTTCTATCGAGTACCGTGCAGGTCAAACACAAGCGAAATAAATCTGACACGGTAGATAAGAACGTGACAGTCGAAGACAGAAGGTATCTCACGCGACAAAAATTCGTAAGCGTAGAAGCTCGTGTTGTATCCAACAGAGATTGATCGACGTACAGCACATCGAAGCAGAACAATGGGAAAACTGATTTCAGATTCGAAATTGTTACGCGTGATCGCAGTCCGCCGCAGAATTCCATGCAGCAAAACGCGTTAATATTGCGGATCTGTCGGAGCCGGCCAGATGTCGAGCATTTTCCGGCATGCTTTTTGACAAAAACCGCGAGCGCAGGAGGAAGAGAAGAGAGAGAGAGAGATTTCTCTAACGGAAGCGTCGAAGAGACTAGGACCAGCGCCAGCCAGAGAATCTTGTCGGAGGCGTCGGGGGCCACGGTTTTCACGTAGTCGCGACGGCCTCGTCGACGGCTTTACGATTATATTTGCCGAAATCTTGGGCGGAGGGGTGACCGTTCAGCGAGCACGGGTTCCCTCGGGTTGCACGGAACGAGAGAAACTAGTAAAACGAGCAGAACGAACAGAGCCCGTAGGAGACTCTCGGAGAGAATCGGTGGAACGGCGTCGGAGGCTCGAGGAGGCAGCCGGGAGGAACGCGGATGGGAGGGAGTTATTAGAATGGTCCGGAAAAGATGGCGCGGAGTCGCTCCGTATTTTTATACTGTATGGCCGCTGCTTTGCATAATCCCGCACTTAGCTCGCTCGTCCCGAGATGCCGGCTCGCTATGCAGATCTCACTCTCTTTCCCTCCCACTCTCTCTTGCTCTCTTTCCATTGCTACGAAAACCCGAACCTACCGAGCGTTTCGTCGTTCCGACGAATGATGGACGACGCCCAGACCCTGCGCGACCCGAGGACCCTCCGGAGAGTTAACCGGAGAGACTTCCCTCCTCCAGGAGCCGCTTCCTGACGCGCCAAGTGGAACCGTATCGGTGACGCTTCGTCGAGACCTTTCTCGAATCATCCTGTCTCCCCGAGGGCTCCGAGACCGATTCTCCTCGTTGCTGAGCCTGCTACACCTCCTCGAAGAGGATTCTGCTGTCTCCTCTTCGGCCGAAGCCATCGTGACTTACCGTTGCCGTGTAACAATGCGGTGGGAACAGAAATGAAAAACTGTAGGGTTATGAACGAGACACTGTATTAGAATGATTGTTTAGAATGTGTGTTGGGACCGGTGCGAAAGGGAGTCTGTTTCGGGAGTCTGTTTCGAAGTGTGAAAGAAGAGTGTTTCGGTCTCGGTGACAAGAGTAAAGTGTTTAGGGGCGCCAAGCGCAGGGCGTACGTCACTGTTTGGGTTTTCCGAATAGATGTGAAACTGATAGAGAGAGAGAGAGAGAGAATGAGAGTGCGAGAGAGGAAGAATGAAAGAGAGCCTTATCATAAAAGGGACGAATGCGAAGGATGTTAGGTCAGCAGTTAGATAAGCAGCATCGGGCATTTCAACGGTCAAGACATCCCATTTAAAAACATCTCGAAAATTACCAGAAGACTGGTGCATTCCTAAAAACATTCCCCCCCCCCCTCACATGCACATAGGTTTTTTGAAACATTTCCTATAACCCCACTAATGTCCACAAACCCCACACCCTCCAAAGAACCAAGTAATCCTCATTCTGTTCACAGGATATCCAG
The DNA here is from genome assembly GCF_050948215.1 of Halictus rubicundus. Classification (NCBI taxonomy): domain Eukaryota; kingdom Metazoa; phylum Arthropoda; class Insecta; order Hymenoptera; family Halictidae; genus Halictus; species Halictus rubicundus. The sequence continues at coordinate 26,399,480 of NC_135150.1, forward strand.
GTCAAAGGGAAACTAGGACTCCCCAGGTACTGGAATAAACAAACTCCAGGGAAACCCTAAAAAAAAAAAGATGTTAGGTCAGTCGGTGGAGAGTCAATCAGTAGAGAGAGAGTCTGTAGAGCGAAAGTCGCGAGCAAGTAAGTTGATGAGATATTGAACATTGTCGTTTGAGAGTGGAGTTGTCGAAGTAAAATAAAGTGACTGTAGCGAAATCGGTACGAAATCACTCCGCCCGTTACGTCACACCTAGGACGTAGGAGTTTCCTTTAAAATATTCCTAGAAAACTGTACGGTGCCCCGAAGCATTTTCGAAGGCGTCGAGCAGATGACGTTCACCTTTGATCAGGGCGTTTTGGATGGAGTTGCGTCGATGTTGCGGAAGCTATCGATTGTTCGGGACAGGAGGTTCGAAGGGAAGTTGAACGGTTTAATTGCGTCGAAGACGACAGGAATGACGGAGAATGTTCCGGGAGCGACGCGTCCCGGAGCATTTGTCAGCGGGCACGGACGAGGTCGAAACTGGATTCCCGGGCGGAGACGTCTCATTTGCACGGAGAAATCGCATCTTCTACGGCCGGAAGCGAGAGAATGCCGGGAAACGGTGAATAAAGCGCGCGGGAGGCGTCATCAATCTTGCTGCGAAAAGACCCAGGACGACCGTGGCATCGTTCTAGACGTCACAGATGTGACTTTGATTCTCTTTCGGCGTTCCCTGGAGGAACGGGGAGGCTAGATTAAGTCTGTCCCGCGTGTAATTTGTCCGAGTCCTGATTCCCGACACGCGGAAAAACCAAACGACACCTGGGCACTCCGGGATAACGTCGACAACCTCGATTCGGATCGACGAATTCCTTCTAGCGATCCGTCAAACGAAGAATCGATCGGCGAGAGGGTTCGCGACTCTCGCAACGAATACGATTAAACGTCGAGGAACATATTTCAGCGACACGCTAGTTGCCGAGCATATGTGCCAGGTATCCAATTTCGCTATCTTTCGATCCGCCGATCGGCCGTTCATCGCCCCTAACTGCGCTGTCAGAAGCAATCATGCTAGACAACCCCCGGACGGACCCCCGGTCGCCGTTATCTCTACCTGATCGGTCCATTTCGCCTCCAAAGAGTTTATGCAAACATCGATACGGACTGGCGAACCCCCTCGACCAGTACCGAGCCTTCCGAAGATGTTTATCCTTCGGACAACCATTAATTGCAGGTTGGCCCATCAGTCGCGTCGTTGATTCGCGCTGCAAAATGCAATATTAGTTTCACATATTAGCATTTAACACTCGAATGAAGGCGTCACTAAAAATTACTGTATCATTATTAAAAATATTTTCTACATTATTGAATTTGTTTGTTGTACGAGTAAATTCCACCATTTTCGTGTGTGTAACATGAGACAAAATACAGGGTGTCCCACGTAACACTTTCCACGATTTTTCAAGTACTTGCGATAATCTGACATAAACAATTATTTTCAACAAAAATTGATCAGTTTTCGATTGGCTATACATTGCAATAAAAATAAAATATTTTTAGTATTGTTAAGGTCACCTTCATTCTTTTAATTTCACTTTGTATTTTTGACTTGACAGTATTATAGCCTGGATCAAGACGAATTCAAAGACTTAGCATAGCATGACCTTCGGATGACCTTGAGGGCAAAGAAATGAAAATTTCAACAAGAAATGGCATTCAAAATTACATTCGATTAGGAAATTACATTCAATTCGGGAACCTTGACTAAATGGATGTAAACGATTTCGTGAAAAAGTCGCATCAATTGTTCGAAATGTGATCCATGTTGTTGTAGACACAATTCAGTTCTACGTAGTAAGTTTCTTTGTTTGTTTGTTACCTGTGGAGTTTAATTTAAAAAATCCCTCAATTTCACTTTATTTCCTGAAAATTTTCTTACAAAGAAAAAAAAAATCATTTACATTCTTTTTATTCGTCTAACCTGATATTACGCGAAGAAAATTTTCAGGAAATAAAGTGAAATTACTCGTTAATTATTAGGTTCAGGGCTAATGAAGGTCAATACTTTTTTACTCAGAATTCGACATTCTTCCATATTTTGGTATAAAAAACATAGTATTTCATTTAAAAAAAACAAAGTCGACCTTAAAATCTCCGAAACACTTCCACCTGTAAAACAAATAAATACACTAAATTGTGTACCCCTTCAGACCATGCAACTTCTGTACACAAAACTTTTTCGCGTAACGCATCCTTTGGAAGTTATATAGGTGTGCAAGTTGCGTGGACCACCCTGTATATAGAGAAATCACTGTATCTCGTATTTGACAGATTCTACCGTTTGTCAACGCTTGATACATCACTTACAAATCCAGGCAAATAATTCCGTCTCCTATTTCTGGGATGCGCGGCGCTTAAATGGGCCGGCAGGCATTTGGCCTTGACTGTCACGCTATGTTATGCTATGCCTTTTTTTCTAGACATTTTACGTCTTAAATAAGTAAGTAATCAATTAAAAATGCATACCACCGTGTTTGTACATGTCTTTGCTACGTCTGTGTAGAGCCTTTTTTTCGATACGAACACTAAATCTCTCGAAATTAAGAGAATCTCTCTGCGGCAGCCATCTTGTGACGTCATACTTGCTTCAGAATTCGAATTTTCTGCCGAATGTTACAAATTGCTCCACGATGTGGTAGAAATTCGCAATTTGGGCTCCATACAGACGTAGATTGGACTTTTAGGAAACACAATTGACCACTTCTAAACTGCTCATTGCAATATTGAAGCGGCAGCCATCTTGTGACGTCATACTTGCTTCAGAATTCGAATTTTCTGCCGAATGTTACAGATTGCTCCACGATGTGGTAGAAATTCGCAATTTGGGCTCCATACAGACGTAGATTCGACTTTTAGGAAACACAATTGACCACTTCTAAACTGCTCATTGCAATATTGAAGCGGCAGCCATCTTGTGACGTCATACTTGCTTCAGAATTCGAATTTTCTGCCGAATATTACAGATTGCTCCACGATGTGGTAGAAATTCGCAATTTGGGCTCCATACAGACGTAGATTGGACTTTTAGGAAACACAATTGACCACTTCTAAACTGCTCATTGCAATATTGAAGCGGCAGTTTGTATAGATTTTGACCCTTGCATACGTATATGGATTTCAGACCATGCCGGCCCCCAGGTGTTAAACGAATCCGCAACGCCGACTTATTACTTTCGATATTCGAATAGATCAGGGTGCGGATAGAGAAAGCTCCGACGTACTTAGCTTCCGCTCGATGTCTAGATCATCGTTTCCAGTCCTGGCGTCTGTGGATCGTTTTGACTGGATTTTCCCGTGGAACCGGGACCAGGGGCGAGGCGGAGGTCGGTTCGAAGGAAAAAGCGGAGGATAGTCGGGCACCGAGTATCTGGCCGCGTTCCGAAAGTTTACGCGCAGCGTATTCCGTAAGGGCAGCGAGTGCGACGGACTCGGTCACGGTGGATGCACCTCCGACTCTAACTGCGGTTGCGACTTCGTCGTAGGAACCGGAGGAGCCGGGGTATAAAACCTGTGGCCCGTTGCAGCGGCGGACTTGTTACGAGGGCCACGATTATACCGGGGGTAGCAGGGGGTGGAACCGGCAGCATACCTTAGTTGTCCGCTCGTAAAGCAACCCCGTATGCCCGCGAGTGCGTGCCCGAGTCTCTTTCTCTCTTTCTCCGGTTCCACTACATTCCCTCTTCTTCTCTCTCTCTCTCTCTCACTCTCTCTTACTCTCCTTCAGTGTCCCAGCTCCGGTTCTCTCGCAAAGGCCGCGTCTCCGCAAAAGGAGTGTTTGTTAAACCGCAGGAATATGCATGAGAGGGCCAGCCGGCACGGAGTTATGCTACGATGATCTTAACGGTGCTCGCGACCTTAAATATGTATATGAGCCACCCTGGACAAGGGTAATCGAAACCGAGGATCATCCCGAGGGGCCAAACTGTGCTGTACCCTGTGTTCGACGGAAGACGACCGTCCCCGCTCCTGTAAATCGCACAATTCTCTCGACATACCTCTGTAACAATGATCGACCACTAAACGCACCAATTACCTCGCAGAAAACGCTGTTCGTGTCCGAGAATCGATCGCAAGGAAACAGAACGACGTAGAGCCAAGGAACATTCTGAAACTTGTTCGGACATGATTCATTTTTGTTGTGCACCGTGTTTAACACTAGATTTGCGGGACCCGTCAAAATGACGGATTCTAATATTTTTAAATTGCGAATATTCAGATTGTAAAAATGCATCCATGAGCAATTATTCAAAAATTGATTTCTTTGGGTATATATTATTTAACAAATGGCTACAAACGTTGATCGATACATTCATGTTATTTTTATAAAGCAATGGAAAATAGTCATTTTTAGTGCTCCGTGAATCTAGTGTTAACACGTTGACTGCCATGTCACACATATGTGGGCGACGGGATTATTTGTGCAGGTTTTAAAATGAATTTTTACGTTGATATATTCATTGCACCAAATTTGATTAGGATCTGTAAAATTCAAGATAGTTGGAGGACTACTCGATATCGTACATTTAATTTTTTTCAATTTTTATTTCATTAAATAACATCGTTTGATTTCATGGAATTTTTTATGTTTCTAGTTTGCCAGTCAAAGTGTTAACGGTGCTCGTTCCAGATACGGTTGACTGTCGGAAGAGACGGCCTCCCATTAAAAACAAACAACAATTCTTTTCCGGCCAGCCCATAAGCGGTGACGTTTCTTTCCAACAATCCTTTGAAAACTGACTTAAAAGACTAAATAACTAAAAGAGAACAAAAGCGCTGTTTCGTCACGCTCGAAGCTAGCATTGAAAAATCACTGACCCATAAACCTAATAATTAGACAGCGGATTTTACGCGTTTATAATAAAAATGGCTACCTGTTGAATCAGCAGAAAGATTGTAAAAATGGAAGACGTGAAAATGGAGGAAGTAAAAATCCAAAGTGGCTGTCGTTTTCTATACCACGTGCAGACAATTTTGCATAATGATCCTCAGTCTACCAATAAATGTTCGCGGGCTTGTCCACGCCCGCGACTATGCGATCTACAAATATGGATGAGGCGTATCAGGATCGCTCCTCTCGGACCTGGTCGAACATCGAGTGACATATTCTCGTCGCGGTGGCGCGGCGCGGCGTTTATAGTTGCGCGCATATACGTACGACATATGGTGGTTGGCACGGTGCTTGGCCCCCATACGAGGACTCTGCCGAGACTTCTCTGGGGCAGGGTTCAGCCCTTGGCTCACCTCCCCCAGGCCCACCCCCACCCTGAGAGTCCTCATGAGTTTTCAATGAGATTAGCGGCCCATCTGTGCGCGGACCGACCCCATCGTCGTGCTGATCGCGTCGAGCACGGACAAAGCTAGTCAACCTGCTCAGTGCCCGTACGCTGGCTCTCTCGCCATGGGGGTCTCCTCTGCTCGATGGTGTACGCGCGCATCGCCTGCACTTGCCGCGCAAAACCGATCCCCTTTGCCCCCTGTTCAACAACAGCCTTCGGCTCTCCCGCCGGTGGTTATAGAAAATACCGAGTTTTTTTCGCCGGCCCCATCATATGGTCGCATTTAAAGTCGCCAAAGACCGCAATGCTTATGGGAATCGGTGAAACCCGATAGACCACTCGACTCGTCCGCTCTCCGCTCGCGGTCGAATAATTTCTTGAATTTCCTGAATAATGACTTGTCTCGATTAACACTTTGATGGCCAAACTAGAACCCCCCAAAATTCCATAAAATAAAAGTAACTTAAATATTTAATGAAATAAAAATTGCAAAAAATTAAATGTATGATACTCAGTAGTCCTCTAACTTTCTTGCATATTACAGATCCTAATCGGTAGAATGAATACATCAACGTAAAAATTCATTTTAAAACCTGCACAAATAATTCCGTCACCCGCATATCGGTGACGTGGCATTCAACGTGTTAAAACATTTAATCGAAGGTACAGGGTGTCAAAAAATTATATTGTCACGGCCACCATAGCGTGATTCTACACCTACGATTTGGTGGAAATTGACATAAAAAAACTCCCCGCGAAATTGACCTTGACCTTGAAAATCAAGGTCAAAAGAACAAAATTTTTTTATTTTAATCGTGTTCTACTGGTCATAAAGATCAACTTTGTGAAAGAAACCATGGGTCGCATGTCAACAGTTCTCTTAAACAATGATGTTGCATTTCTTATAATTTTTGCAGCCTCTTTATTTGTAAATTTTTTACATCCAGCGTCAATATATAAATGTAAATAGCGTACTATCATACAGCGGGTACCATCAGTAAGCTATCTCGTTGGGTATGAAATTATGATAATCATGATACTCCTATTTCCCTAACTACAGAATGAAAGAAAGAAGCTGCGAAAATTATAAGAAATGCAACATCATTTTTTAAGAGAACGGTTGAGACGCGACCCACGGTTTCTTTCACAAAGTTGATCGTTATGACCAGTAGAACGCGATTAAACAAAAACAAATTGTTGTTTTTCGACCTTGATTTTCAAGGTCAAGGTCAATTTTCCGGGGAGTTTTTCGTGTCAATTTCCACCAAATCGTAGGTGTAGAATCACGCTATGGTGGCCGTATAATTTTTTGACACCCTGTACAGAAAGTTGTAAAGCACTTTTCCTAGGTTCTCCTTGAAACGTGGAACTTTAAAAAAAAATCGCGTCATCGAGTCCAAGGAGAACAGACCAGTTCTTTTAGCTCGAACAGAAGTTATGAAATATGTTTCTAGAACAGTTTCTGTAACACTAAAATATCCGTTCCACGAACAGAGAATAAATTTTAATGAGAGTGCTGTTATGTCAGCAATTAGGAAACAAGAAATTATGACTTGGTGTTTAAATTAGATGACAAGTTGGCACGTGCGTTAGAGACGAAGAATGGTAAGTGGCATTCAGATATGAAGGTAATCGAAGGCGGAAGTGGTAATGGTTAACTTTCAAGGTTCAGGCGTGATCCGAGCTGGCGCGAATGTAAAGCAACTGGGAAAACATTGCGGAAAGCCGCAGAAGCAGGCCGATTAAAGAGCGAAACGGTATCGATCCCCATAGAGCGGGGGGCACGGTGCTCCAGCTCCGGGGGCTTCGTATTTGGGTCCATGGTGGCCCATATGGAGCCTGCCGAGCGCATATGTTGCGACAACGCCGCTAACGACCTGCCTTCGGCCTCCGTAATGCTAAACTGCGGTTCGATTCTCACCCCATGAAACTAAATAACCATTCGATTGTCATTGGTAAATAGATAATCAGGGCCGTGTCATCTCGAATCCGCAAATCCTTCGAATCTGCTCTCGTTGTCCATCGAACCGAAGAAATCCGATTGCCATCCGTCCCAAAATTTCACCACCGCGGTTTGAACAATTTCAACATTCGATAAAGCCGTAAATCATTCCTGAAGAATAAAGTCGAATCCCGAGAGGCAAAGGCGAACGGTCAGGTGAGGGTAAAAGCGTAAAATAAATCAGGGAGGCAAAGTGTCCGCGATTTTCGACGAAAGTCGAAGAAGAAGCAATCTTTCGGGGGTCCCTTAAATGATTTGGCCAGGCGAAATCCCGCGACGGCATCGCCCTACTCGCTTTTTCGTGAACCTGCGGGTCTAAACGAGTTACGTATTATAGCTCGAGGGGGCGGAGGGGGTCGTCCATGGGGTGAACTGAACTAGCACTCGATATACCAGGTTGTATGTTCTGGCCGTGCCATCTGGCGCGCTATTATACGAGTATTTTAATTTAATTAACTCGGCCGCTCGCCGATCGATATTATCGGCGCTTTCCCGGGATTAAGCTTGTACGCGGACCACCGGCGAATTCGAATCTGCCGTTTAATTAGGATTTCGGCCGGCAACGCGAGCAACAGATTTTATGGAAACGAACCACGCGCGCCATGCCGAGCCCAGCCGAGCCGAACCGACCTGCCATCGGGATTCGATCGAATCACATGTTTTTTTCTTTTTTTCATTCATCCGCTTTGCCACTCGATAAACGTCGATTCGCTCTTTTCTACTCTCTCCGGAGCGTCTCTTTCTGTCATTTCGAAGATCCTCACGGAGAAACCGAAGTTTCTAGGATCTCAATCAACATGGTTTGTATTCGTATATCTTTACGCAAAGTAAAAAGTGGTTTAACACTTTGAGCGCCCAACTAGAAAGCCCAAGAATTCCATAAACTCAAAGTAAGTTATTTAATGACATAAAAATTGCAACTTTCTTGCATATTACTAATCAAGTTTAGTACAATATATGAACGTAAAAATTCATTTTAAAACAAACAAAAAAGCACAAATAATTCCGTCACCCAACTATGGGTGACGCGGCGCCGAACGTGTTAATAGTGTTCTAACATGTTGCGAACAAATAATTTATTTGTGTGCATTAGCACAAGACTCTCATTTCTCCCGGTATTGATGACTTTGATATATGATTCACTTCAGTGAGAAAAATATTCTCAGTATTTTTAAAAAACCCTCGACGGCACAAGGTTAGTCCTTGCATCGTTTGAAGTTACACTCGTCCATTTTTGTCATAAATCCATAAAATCCGCAGTCCACTAATTAGTCTTTTCGCAGTGGTGGCTGTGCAATACAGTGATTTCTCTGTATATGTCGCCAAGACTTGGATGATAAACGTCGCGGAATTATCCCCACTACCGCGGGGTATACCATGTGAGGGGCCAGGAAGCTTGAGAGACCTCCTTATGTCTCCTAGAGGACACACGACGCTGACAAGACCCGTGTTGTTGACATATATCGAGAAATCACTATGGTTGGAAGTAGTAGTCACTCTCGGCACCATAAACCTTGGCATTTCGATTTTTATTTCAATACGTTACTTCGATTTTGTGGCGTTTCTGAGTGTCGAGAGAAGCCTCCGATACTTCTTTATATTTTTAACCCTTTCGAAGCTATTTTAACTCAAAAACGAAACATTTCTTCCTACCTGGAATATACAGGGTTCTATATACTTCTATATACAGGGTGTCCCACATAACACTTTTCACGATTTTTCAAGTACTTGCGATAATCTGATATAAACAATTATTTTAAACAAAAATTGATCAGTTTTCGATTGGCTATACATTGCAATGAAAAGAAAGTTCGAAAAGAATTATTTTTTAGTATTGTCAAGGTCACCTTCATGCTTTTAATTGTACTTTGTATTTCTAACTTAACAGTATTATAGCCCGTATCAAGACACATTCAACGACCTAGCATGCCATGACCTTCGGATGACCTTGAAGGCAGAGAAATGAAAATGTCAACAAAAAATGACAATAGAAACGCTCTGATCACTGAAAACGAACAGAAAATCGTTGCGCAAGGGGCTAATATTTGGACCAATCACAGCCTGTGCAAACTTTCGAGCTCCCAACGATAGATTCTACCACCTCTCTCTTTAGACCGCGGGTCTTAAAATAAAAATCCTCTGCATCGATTACAACAAAGTCGAGTTACACAAACATTGATTTCTCCTTTCAATAATTTTAATGTGTTGTAAATAATGTACCAGCAAAGTGAAACTCATCCGATGTTTCTTCTATTTCATAAAGTCTTCTTGAATGGGTAATAATAACTTGTGTTGTTGACAAATATCGAGAATCCACTGTACAACGCAAAAGGATAAATGCTTCGACCGGTGCGAGATCAAGATTACGTAAGCGGGGAGATCAAGATTACGTAGGAAGCGTGTCTCGGAAGTGTTTTCCGTCTCCGTAGTGTCGCGGTCGAGAGAAGGTCGTTTACGGGGGATCCTCGGAGCATCGCTCGCCTGCTCTCCCCGTGCAGACACACACACTCGGTGTATTCCTGTATTTACAACATATTTGCGGGAGCGCGAACACAGCTCTTTGTCATAGCCGAGTGATTCTTCGGGTCGGCAATGGTCCCGCTGAAGAGAGCCAGTGCGCCATTGTGCGCTCTCCGGGGGTCATTGTGATCGACTGTGCCCCCGTCCATACTGTGCAACGCACTTCCCCTGCTCGTGCATCTGTCCTCAATCAGCGGCCCACGAAAATGGGATATACGTCCGTCTCGCCGGCGAACTATTGACCTCGCCGCATCTAAGAACGTGTTCGCGTTGTCTGGTTTTACGTCGTCCCGTGGAACGAACAAACAATGTTGCTCGATTATCATTAACCCTCTCGAGCCGATTGGTATTCATATGTACCATCGGTGCTTCGAAAAACACTGACTCTTCTGTTTTGCATTATTCGTGGCTTTAATGTGTACCAGTCCGTTCGGTAATGTTTAAAAATACCGTCTTGAAATGGTTAACGCCAACTCGTCCCTTACACCGTTTATTGCGTCTCGAATCGAACAACGAGCAAATTGCACGTCGTTATTTGAAATTGTAATGCACAGCATACAACGCTGGCAAGTAAATGAAGATATACGTATAGGTAAGTTATTTGATATAAGTGTTTAAGTACATATGTATATACCGCTCAAAAGTATCCGGACACTAGTGAAATACGTATCGCATAAAAGTTATTTCAGTACCTAAAACAGTGACTAAAATCGATTTTCATTAGTTTCCTGCGAAATGTCTAACGTTTTAACCCTTGACGCTCCGACTTTTAATTCGAACTTATTCTCATCATAGTTCGACTTGCAAGTTTTCAAGTGTCGTATTTTAAATGCAACAATGACGCGTAAATAATAATATTAACACTAGATTTACGGGACCCGTCAAAATGACGGATTCTAATATTCTTAAATTGCGAATATTGAGATTGTAAAAATGCGTCCACGCGCAATTATTTAACAAATTGATTTCCGTGGGTATATATTATTTAAAAAATGGCTACAAATTTTCACAGATTCATTCATGTTATTTTTATAAAGTGGTGTAAAATAGTCATTTCTAGTGCTCCGTAAATCTAGTGTTAAAGTCGTTCAAAACAATCTTTACTCATCTCAGAAGTAATATAACTTTGATTACAATATTTGTATTAATCGGTCGCACATCGGTGATGCCTGAGAGGCACGCTCGGTGCGTTAAGGGTTAAATTAAAAATCACTTGTGTGGAACTCACCGGTGCAACGCTAAAATTAAATACGAGATTCATCGACGTATCCACCGCGGAAAGAAATTTCGTTAACAATTCGTCGGAGGGTTGAAGCGACCGTGGAGCACAGCAAGAAAAAGACGGAGCACCGTGGAGGACAGCTAGGGGAGGATTCTGGTCGTATCATTAACTCGTCCAGGATTGTTCTTCCTCGTTGAACCGGTTCAAAAGTGAGGAGAATCGCGAGCGACAGGACACGCCCGGGACAAAAACAACCCCGCCTAGGCCAGTCAAGGGCGAGGGGGTTGGAGGGGTGACCGGGTGCAAGGAAGAATAGGGCGCACTTAACTCGGGGCTGCTTAAACAGTTGTTTGATCGGTATTATGCATTAGCATGTGGCTGGTGCCACTGCTTATTAGTGGCGCGGTGTCGGAAGAAGCGCGCTATACACCCCCTGTTGCTATACCTGCAGGTGCTCCCGGCGACCTGCTTGTATCTTCCGCATTAATGTGTCGAACGCTATTACGCTTGACATATCATTCACGCGGTGTCGTCTACTATTAAAACACAAGCGAAAGATAACGAGCCGCACAAATTGCGAAATCCCAGGTCGAACGCAACGAGTCACACATAAGCAGTCATCTCTAATGTTGTTGTTGGGACTAAGAGCATTGAAATCCTGGACCAGACACATTTTACTATCTTTTCACCATTAACCCTTTGCACTCGAAGCAATTTTAACTCCAAAACGAAACAATTCTTCCGACCTAGAATATTTCCCTGCTACAGGTTATACATACAAACATGGTGCAATTTACTCGTACATTACTGAAGTGTTTAGTAATTTATTGAGTGCGAACGAACTTAATAAAGTTAAATATATTTTGAATAATGATACAGCAATTTCATACGCTGCTGCTTTTTCAGGTTATACATACAAACATGGTGCAATTTACTCGTACAGTACCGAAGTGTTTAGTAATTTATTGAGTACGAACAAACTTAATAAAGTTAAATATATTTTGAATAATGATGCAGCAATTTTAATACGCTGCTGCTTTTTCAGGTTATACATACAAACATGGTGCAATTTACTCGTACATTACTGAAGTGTTCAGTAATTTATTAAGTACGAACGAACTTAATAAAGTTAAATATATTTCGAATAATGATGCAGCAATTTTAATACGCTGCTGCTTTTTCAGGTTATACATACAAACATGGTGCAATTTACTCGTACAGTACAGAAGTGTTTAGTAATTTATTGAGTACGAACGAACTTAATAAAGTTAAATATATTTTGAATAATTATACAGCAATTTCATACGCTGCTGCTTTTTCAGGTTATACATACAAACATGGTGCAATTTACTCGTACAGTACAGAAGTGTTTAGTAATTTATTGAGTACAAACAAACTTAATAAAGTTAAATATATTTTGAATAATGATACAGCAATTTCATACGCTGCTGCTTTTTCAGGTTATACATACAAACATGGTGCAATTTACTCGTACAGTACAGAAGTGTTTAGTAATTTATTGAGTACAAACAAACTTAATAAAGTTAAATATATTTCGAATAATGATACAGCAATTTCATACGCTGCTGCTTTTTCAGGTTATACATACAAACATGGTGCAATTTACTCGTACAGTACCGAAGTGTTTAGTAATTTATTGAGTACGAACGAACTTAATAAAGTTAAATATATTTCGAATAATGATGCAGCAATTTTAATACGCTGCTGCTTTTTCAGGTTATACATACAAACATGGTGCAATTTACTCGTACATTACTGAAGTGTTTAGTAATTTATTAAGTACGAACGAACTTAATAAAGTTAAATATATTTCGAATAATGATACAGCAATTTCATACGCTGCTGCTTTTTCAGGTTATACATACAAACATGGTGCAATTTACTCGTACAGTACAGAAGTGTTTAGTAATTTATTAAGTACGAACGAACTTAATAAAGTTAAATATATTTCGAATAATGATGCAGCAATTTCATACGCTGCTGCTTTTTCAGGTTATACATACAAACATGGTGCAATTTACTCGTACAGTACAGAAGTGTTTAGTAATTTATTGAGTACGAACGAACTTAATAAAGTTAAATATATTTTGAATAATTATACAGCAATTTCATACGCTGCTGCTTTTTCAGGTTATACATACAAACATGGTGCAATTTACTCGTACAGTACAGAAGTGTTTAGTAATTTATTGAGTACAAACAAACTTAATAAAGTTAAATATATTTTGAATAATGATACAGCAATTTCATACGCTGCTGCTTTTTCAGGTTATACATACAAACATGGTGCAATTTACTCGTACAGTACCGAAGTGTTTAGTAATTTATTGAGTACAAACAAACTTAATAAAGTTAAATATATTTTGAACAATGATACAGCAATTTTTAGCGGCACCTTACAGTCGCCATTCAAGTGCTGAGGGTTCAAATGCTTACCTTGGTTGTGAATTGAGTCAAGGACAAAGGTCTGCCTAGATATTCCCAGAAAACTGGAATAAATCTCTGGAAACCTGAATGAGCGACAGCCCTACGAGACGCAGTGCAGTTTCGTTCTTCCATTTTGTGTAGATAAACCTAAAAAAAAAATTTTGAAACAATTGCCCACGGAATCGAGGAAGCAACGGGGCCAGAAGTAACCAATAATCCAGACGTGAACAATAATAATCGCCGTAAGGACCGGCGCGGCGTTTCACGTGTTAGCTTCGCGGTTCTTTCCCGGGAACGATGGGAGGAAAAAGGGGATACTGGCTTCCGGCCACAGGCAATCTTCCCGGATCCTCGCGCGGGAAAAATGAGGAAACATACACCTCGAGAAGAGCAGCATCGCGACGATCTAGTTGAGCACGTTCGCCTTTGTCGGGTTAGCGAGAGAGCGAGCGAGAGAGAGAGAGAGAGAGAGAGAGAGAGAGAGAGAGAAAGGTCGAAACCTAGGTATAATATTCCGGATATTAAATCGCTTTTAAATCGGCTTAGCGTTAACTAGTGGCACTTTAAGCTGCCCGGTGAAATGATTATCAGGGCTTCCCACTCCGTCGACCCGGCTAGCTGTTATCGCCCGTTGATTAATTGTTATGCAATATGACGTCACACACGCCCGCCTACCCGGATTAGAATCCCGCGGTGGAGCATCACGGCGACTGCCACGGTCTCTCCCACCCCCTATCGTTCTCAGGCTACCTCTCTGTCTCTCTCTCTCTCTCTCTCTCTCTCTCTCTCTCTCTCTCTCTCTCTCTCTCTCTCTCTCGGACGTACGCGCCCTCCGACATAGTCTTCGTCGTTCGTTCACGTGAACCGCGTTGCATATAGAACCGGAGGGAGAGGCGCGAAGTTTCCGGCTAATCCTACGAATTTGAGCCAACCGAACATAGGACGCTGATGAATATTGATACAGACGCGGCGGACACCTACCCCCTGTCTGCCTCGCCTATGCCTCGCCTCTGCCTCGCCTCGCACCTGCCTCGCACCCGCCTTGTCCTCCAGAACGTGCACCTGAGAAACGCAAGGTGTCCAAGTGCATCCGAGATGCACGCCGACGAAAGACACTCCTCCCGCCACTCGCTGCGACCTCGCGACCTCTTCGTCCCTCCGGAACAGGGCCGGCTCGCTTAGAGGATCACTGTTGTAGATCATCTACCAACCGATGCACGTTTTCTCATGTGCTTCTGGAAGGTGAAACGCAAGAACCGTAATCGCTAGAGCATCTTCACGGGAGATAATTGTTTGCATTGATTGCAAGACGTAGGGATCTCTATTCCGGTGGCCTTGATGCCACGACTGAACGTCGTCACAATGACGGATTCTGATATTTTTAATTTGAGAATATTGAGAATGTGAAGATTCAACCATGAGGAATGATTTCACAAATTGATTTCTTCGGGTATACCGGGTGGTTCACGAGAAACAGGCCACCTAAATAGCTCCGTTAGGCTTAGAGATAGAAGAAAACGTTAAAGAGAAAAGTTGTACTGTTAAAGGGGGCAAATATGGTGATATAAAAAAATGTTCCGATTGTAGTCGTTTTCAAGGTCTTTTCAGGGTCATTGATGATTTTTAAATACTACCATATATTTTTAACTTCAAAATAAAATTATTGCACATTTTGAAGTTATCATTGCTTTATCATAAATTTTATAGTTGAAGGTCAGTTAAAGGTCATAGTGCACTACATCATTGTACTCATCTTGACATCAGCTACAACACTGTGAAGTTAAAAATATATGGTGCTATTTAAAAACCATCGATGACCTTCAAAAAAACCTTGAAAACGACTGCTATTGGAATATTTTTTTATATCATCATATTTGCCTCCTTTAACAGCACAACTTTTCTCTCTAACATTTTCTTTTATTTCTAAGCCTAAAGGAGCTATTTAGGTGGCCTGTTTCTCGTGAACCACCCGGTATATTCATGTTGTTTTTATGAAGTAATGTGAAATAGTAATTTTTAGTGCTCCGTAGATCTAGTGTTAACGGACAATGATTTCCTCAACAGTGTTCACATCGGCGATACTTCGCCGCGGTATGTTTTCAGCGACATTGTGATTTCACAAGACATCGGTTTTCTGGTGTCACCCGCATTAGTTTTCATGGACGTTATGTTTTTGTCTGTTCAAAGAAGATCATGTTGTCAATTTGGTGGGATTACAAAGGTATTGTGTATTTTGAGCTGCTCCCGAGGAACCAAACCATCAATTCAGATGTTTATTATCGACGACTATCAAAACTGGACATAGCAATCAAAGAAAAACGGCCAGAATTGGCAAATCGCAAAGGAATCGTGTTCCACCATGATAACGCTGGGCCACACACATCTTTGGTAACACGTGAAAAGTTATTGGAGCTTGGTTGGGAAGTGATGTCACATCCACCGTATAGCCCTGACATTCCACCACCAGATTATCATTTATTCCGAAGTTTACAAAACTCTTTGAATGGTAAAACTGTCACCAATGATGATGGTCTGAAATCGCACTTGGATCAGTTTTTCACCGAAAAGGATCAGAAGTTTTATGAGCGCGGAATTACGAAGCTACCAGAAAGATGGCAAAAGATCATAGAACAAAATGGAAAATATTTTATTGATTAAAGTTCGTTGCTTTGATAAAAAAATTGGATTTTATTTCACCTACAAATACCGAAATTACTTTCTTGCCAACCTAACAACTTACTTTGATTTTATGGAATTTTTGGGGTTTCTAGTTTGGCGATCAAAGTGTTAAGCGGAACGGACCCCACGGCTGTGACTGTTTGCCACGTGCTGTAATTCTAAGATCGCCGAGTGTGCTATCTCGGAGAAATTTGATCAACGGTTTCACACCGTTTTATTTCGTTTTATTTCTGCTCCCGTTTGCGGTAACAGTCACCGAACGCCGGTCGAAGCTTGGACGTGAACGATCGTGAAATGGTAATCTGTTTGAGAAGCGAATAAAGAAGGTGGATCGCGGAACGGCCGGGAGACTGAAGAGCGAGGATTCGAAGCGTCGTACAGGCCGGTAACCTTGCTCTATTATTCCCCTAAATAAAAGAAACCATAAATCGCGGGTGTACGGGGCCGTGGAGGAGCCACGGTGCGGGGCTCCATTATATCTTTCGCGATGAACGGTGCCCTTCTTCGTCGGCCATTATGCCGCGGAGAGATAGTAAGGAAGGAGCCACCCCTTTATCTCGGCAGACTCCGCGGAGAGAGAGAGACTAATGCCCGGAAATCAAGGGTTAATTCCTCGGCGTCGTAAAGCATTTTATCTGGCCCCGGTTTCTCGGCTCCTGCGCTACACCGTGCGATGCCGCGCCACGCGGGAAATATTAAAATATAGCGATACAACGGCAGAGACTAACGTGGCCGCTCACTTTTTTCGAAATGGCGGACAGCGGGCGTAATCTCGCGACCATTCGCCGAACCGCTGCATCCCGAAAATGTACCGGAGACAATTGAAATGTCGTTCAATTGCGGAAACAACCTTGTCCGATATTATTCAAATGGAAATATCTTCCTCAACACGTGAACTGCCACGTCAGTCACATGTGACTGACAGTGATTTTTGATTAGGTTTAGAAACCGAAATTTATTAGGATCTTTGGTATTCAAAACGGTTAAGACAGCATCCCCTGTAATACATTTTACATATTTCTAGTTTCGGTTTCATTAATTAAGTTACACTGATTTGGTAAGAATCTCTGGGATTGATTTCGAAATCCGGAGATACATTATTTATCATTCCAACCAATTGCAATCTAAAAAAAAACAATTGTTTAGTCATTCTCTAGCAAACTAGTTGGTCTAACATCTAAAAAAGATTCAAGTCATTTGGACCAATTTTCAAAAAGTTCCGCGGAGACTGTATATCCATGAATCGATAGCATACTATATATATATATATATAGATATGGATATATAGATATAGAATTTAGAGATACTCAGGAACGAAGATTTATTATTTTTCAATCTATAATTTCACAGAGTTGCGTACCAGAACTCCGAGTAGCTATTGCACATCTCGGAAAATTTTCATTCGCAATGCAATCTGGGGATCGAATTTCGACTTACCGTACAAATCGAATAAGAATTCAGACCAGCACCGTAATTAGTAGACTGCGAATCTTCATGCTTTCAATGTCTCCACTATTTTATATTTACACCATCACGTTTATTTTCATAAATGCATAATATTCTTGTGATCAGCAATAAGCACACCTACGAGACTCTACTGCGGTTCAAAAAGTCGTCAAGTTGCTAAAAAGATGGCGAAAGAACGACAATAACGATGGATCGACAGCAATGATGAATATTTTCGATGATCCTAGAATTGTTTCCGAGTATATACCGATTGTAATATTGAGGTTTCCAGTTATATTCAGTCGTGTTTCAAAGATTCTAAATTATCTATTTAAATCAGAATTACATCTTGCAACATTGTAATACCAACCTGCAAAATTGTAATACCAGTAAAGTGAAATGGACTCATTTAAGGGTCTGAAGAGCTTCAATAAAAAAAGAAAAGAAAAATTGTTTCCGAGTATATACCGATTGTAATATTGAGGTTTGCAGTTATATTCAGTCGTGTTTCAAAGATTCTAAATTATCTATTTAAATCAGAATTACATCTTGTAACATTGTAATACCAACCTGTAAAATTGTAATACCAGTAAAGTGAAATGGACCCATTTAAGGGTCTGAAGAGCTTCAATAAAAAAAGAAAAGAAAAATTGTTTCCGAGTATATACCGATTGTAATATTGAGGTTTGCAGTTATATTCAGTCGTGTTTCAAAGATTCTAAATTATCTATTTAAATCAGAATTACATCTTGCAACATTGTAATACCAACCTGCAAAATTGTAATACCAGTAAAGTGAAATGGACCCATTTAAGGGTCTGAAGAGCTTCGATAAAAAAAGAAAAGAAAAATTGTTTCCGAGTATATACCGATTGTAATATTGAGGTTTGCAGTTATATTCAGTCGTGTTTCAAAGATTCTAAATTATCTATTTAAATCAGAATTACATCTTGCAACATTGTAATACCAACCTGCAAAATTGTAATACCAGTAAAGTGAAATGGACCCATTTAAGGGTCTGAAGAGCTTCGATAAAAAAAGAAAAGAAAAATTGTTTCCGAGTATATACCGATTGTAATATTAAGCTTTGCAGTTATATTCAGTCGTGTTTCAAAGATTCTAAATTATCTATTTAAATCATAATTACATCTTGCAACATTGTAATACCAACCTGCAAAATTGTAATACCAGTAAAGTGAAATGGACTCATTTAAGGGTCTGAAGAGCTTCAATAAAAAAAGAAAAGAAAAATTGTTTCCGAGTATATACCGATTGTAATATTGAGGTTTGCAGTTATATTCAATCGTGTTTCAAAGATTCTAAATTATCTATTTAAATCAGAATTACAACTTGCAACATTGTAATACCAACCTGTAAAATTGTAATACCAGTAAAGTGAAATGGACCCATTTAAGGGTCTGAAGAGCTTCGATAAAAAAAGAAAAGAAAAATTGTTTCCGAGTATATACCGATTGTAATATTGAGGTTTGCAGTTATATTCAGTCGTGTTTCAAAGATTCTAAATTATCTATTTAAATCAGAATTACATCTTGCAACATTGTAATACCAACCTGTAAAATTGTAATACCAGTAAAGTGAAATGGACCCATTTAAGGGTCTGAAGAGCTTCAGTAAAAAAAAAAAGAAAAATTGTTCCCGAGTAAACGCAATTGTTCCATCATTGGTAAGTGTATGAGAACGCGGCACACGGAACAGAACGGAACGGAACGGAACGCGAGGAGACCATAATGATTTCACAGGCGCACAATGCGAACACAGCCAGGCTGGAAAGGGGCGCGGACCTTCGACACCTGATCCCCACTAAAGATCGTATCTGGAAAATTGGATTCGGTGTCAGGGTGACCGCTGAAACGTATAAGCAGCTCGTAAAATACTTTTTAGCGCCCGACCGACTTCGCCGCGGAGGATTAAGCTTTGCGGACAGATAAGAATTCCGAATCTGGATCGACGAGCATTTATTCACCCCCTGTCCCCCCACCCACGGAGGATCGTAACGATTAACCGACGGTCCCCGACTCGACTCGAATATTCAATCAGTACCGATCTTTCTCGTCCACGAAACTCGGAGCAGGATTCCACGATCGATCGAGAACGATTCTCATTTTTCTCTAACCCTCGTCCGTTCCTCGTCTCAGTTTCACGCGATTCTTCTCGCTTCTTGGAAAGCTGTGTGCGAAACTGAGAGAAGATTGAAGAAGTCGCCAAAGTTCGTTAAATTTTGCTGCACAGGATATTGTGCTCGTTATTGTAAAGCCCAGCTATGTCTAACAAATAAAAATTGCGATCTTGTGCTCGCTCTTCGATTTCTTATTCAGAGTTCAATTAACCCTTTGCACTCGAGTGGTGACTCTGATGCACCACTAGAAATTGTTGTGGCATTATTTCAAAGAAATTACAAAAAATATTATTACAAAATATTTGTTACATTACAAAGTTTCTATTTAATAGATTACTAAACATTTAATTATTATATGTGGTAATCGGATTAGTTTCGAATGAACAAAATGGAAATATTCCAAGACGGAAGAAACATTTAGTTTTAGAATGAAAATAGCGCCGAGTGCAAAGGGTTAACACTGAACCTACCACAGGCCTGAACCTACCCTGGGTTTCCATTTCACAATTATTGAAATTATGAAAACGTTTTCGTAGGAAATTACTGTATTGACTTCTTCATTTAAGCACATGTTATAATAAAAGTCATACGAAGTTTAACTAAATCCAATCTTCTCCCTTCTCACTTTTATGAACGCTTTTAAGACGTTTCACTTTTACATCATGTTTTGTGCTTGGTACTAGGTTTAGTATTAAAATGCAAAGTACCAAGAAATTCTTTGTCCGGGACCATTAGGGCGACAAGAGATCTTGTTTCTTTATTTTCAATAAAGAGATCGAAGCGACAATTTCCGAGAGATCGATTCTTTTTTAGAGCCGCGTGGATTTGTCACGACGGAATAAACGAAGCTGGAAAAATAAGGGACGAACGAGGGTTAAAGGCGGAAGATTCTCTGTGGATATCGCGGGACCCTTTAGAACGGGCAACCAGCAAAATATCGCCTCGGAAAGTCATTCTTTCCATGGCAATGGAGTCAATTCGGGTCAGCGAATTGCCTTATTGAGGAGCAGGCCGGAGGGACCTTCAGCGTCTCAGATGGAACGCAAAATCGAGTTACGTCGACGCCATCGCCGCTGCAATAAGTGACGTAGGAAAGGTGCCGAGGCGGTATACGTCGAACGATGGCTATTACCACCCCCGGTTCACCCGGTGAATTTTCGTCTTTGTCGAATATGGAATTTTCTCATCTTCTAATTTACCCCTTATCGCTATCGTCTTCGCCGTGCTGTCAAACTTGAAACACAGCAAATACTAAAGCAAAACCTAGGAAACCATTCAGCCAACAATTTACAATCAATCTCTTTCTATTGGGAAAACAATCTCGATATCTCACTCGATTTTTATTCCACTGTTTTCTATTACCGGTGCCCCACGATTCGACGAACTTTATTATTCGAGAAAATCGATTCCATTTTAACTCTCAATAGCAGTAGGGACCGCGACGTATTATAGCCGGTAATATTGCGAGAGTAGTCGAAGATTTCATGGTGTCTCTATTAACGGGAAATATTAAACTGTCTATTAAAGCGAATCGTAAAGCGAAATGGTACACGGTAAGGAAAAATGGTTGCGAAATGGATCGGCGCTCCCGCTGCAGAATTCAAAGGTATACAAGGGACGGGAAATGAAATTGAGAAGCCGGACGAGCACGTTGACGGTGTGGGAAACGGTGTCGGGGTGTCGGGACAGCAGGGTGGTCGGCCGATGACGTAAAAAAGCGCCCCGGGGACGACGCGGTCGCTGGGAATAAGGCGCGGAGACGTTTATTCGCTCGGACAGGAGCCGAGTGACCGAGTCAAGTTGAACGTACAGCTTGGTCACACTCGGTTTCATCTAATAAAAAGGCAAGACTTCTCTATCCTTCTGCGATTCCCCCGAAACCACCCCCCGGAGTCCCGAGTGTGCTCCACTTTCGGCTCCACGATTCCAGCCGGCCTCGAGCTTCGTCTCCACGAACCCGAAGAGTATGTTGACATCTTTTCAAGCGGAATAACTTTTTTAATATTGGTCCAAATCCGACTTGAATCTTTTTTAGATGTTAGACCAACTAACACATTACTCAATAAGTCTCCGGTCTAACGAAGAAAAACCAATTTTTCGTTTCTCGAGAAATCAGAAAGAAAACTATATTTCTCGAGAATTCTCGAGGTATAAATTGGGAATTATTATACAGGGTGCGGCGCAAATTAGTCCCCCTCGATTTTTCAGCCCCTTCGGATGGTCGGGCAGAAAAGTGTTTGCAATATTTTAAATTTAAAAAAGAAAAGAAAAGAAAAGAAATTGCAATATTTTAAATTTAAAAAAAATCGATTCTCAACAAAAAATCAAGGTCGCTGTGATATCTTTTAATAGAACTGGGTATTTTTAACTTGATAATATTGTAGGCGACGTCGAAACGAATTCAACGACCTGTTGTACGATGACTTTCAGATGACCTTGACGGAAATATCGACGTGAATCGATTGCCCGAATATTCGAAATATTTCGACGGTACGTAATAGCAACGCCTCGCATTTAGAGGTAAACATTGCTTCGGAACTTAACTAACAAAAAACCAAATTTATACGGAGCATAGTAATATAATGTTCCGCGTGTAACATTGCAGCTTGTCGAGCATTTCCTCTGCACTCGTGAAATATTTTTAACATATTTATTTTGTCACTATTAGCGTACCGGTTCATTGTTGTAACGTGTCTCACAATTTCATGTAATGAACTAACAGATCTTGCGACACAAACGGACAACAGTTGAGGAAATGAGCATTCAGAATGTTTACGTTCATTTGTTTACCTCTAAATGCGTTGCTATTACGTACCGTCGAAATATTTCAAATATTCTGGCAATTGATTCATGGTGGTCTTTCAAGGTCATCTGAAAGTCATTATATAGC
The DNA here is from genome assembly GCF_050948215.1 of Halictus rubicundus. Lineage (NCBI taxonomy): Eukaryota > Metazoa > Arthropoda > Insecta > Hymenoptera > Halictidae > Halictus > Halictus rubicundus. The sequence goes on from NC_135150.1 coordinate 26,422,138, forward strand.
AGGTCGTCGAACTCGTTTCGACGTCGATACCCAGTTCCATCAAAAGATACGACAGCGACCTTGATTTTTTGTTGAAAATCGATTTTTTTTAAATTGAAAATATTGGGTTCTCTCTATCTCTACGGAGACGGACATACACTCGCGCCGAAGAGTATGTTGACATCTTTTCAAGCGGAATAACTTTTTTAATATTGGTCCAAATCCGACTTGAATCTTTTTGAGATGTTAGACCAACTAACACATTACTCAATAAGTCTCCGGTCTAACGAAGAAAAACCAATTTTTTTTTTAGAAATTCCACTTTATTCGTCAACATACTCTCCTTCAAGGGTGATACATTCATTCCAACGAGCATTGAAATCCTGGAGACCAGACACATTTTACTATCTTTTCACCATTAACCGTTTGCACTCGAAGCAATTTTAACTCCAAAACGAAACAATTCTTCCGACTTATACATACGAAAACGGTGCAATTTACTCGTACTGAAGTATATGTATATATAATTTAATTGTTTAATGTTGCTTCAACATCAAAGGTCATTAGCAACACGGTACATTTTCTTACAATATATGATACATATTTGTATCCTTGATATACTTGGCAAGACCGGCGATATACTCCTTAGAACTTAACAGAATGGGTAAGGATCTAGGCAACTTAGCATTTTTCCTTTCATTCTCATATTTTTTGCATTCTATTATTAGGTGGTTTATGTTAATTGGTACTTTACATATATCGCAGTGTTTAGTCATTTATTGACCACTTTCGGCTCCACGATTCCAGCCGGCCTCGAGGTTCGTCTCCACGAACCCGAAGAGTATGTTGACATCGTTTCAAGCGGAATAACTTTTTTAATATTGGTCCAAATCCGACTTGAATCTTATTTAGATGTTAGACCAACTAACACATTACTCAATAAGTCTCCGGTCTAACGAAGAAAAACCAATTTTTTTTTTAGAAATTCCACTTTATTCGTCAACATACTCTCCTTCAAGGGTGATACATTCGTTCCAACGCTCCTCTAACTTTTCGATGCACTTTATGCAAAACGATTTGTCTTTGCTCTCAAAATAAGCCTCAGTTTCGGCGATCGCTTCTTCATTTCAGCCAAATTTCTTTCAGGCGTGTAGTGGTGGATCCACGTTTCATCCATTGTCACATACCGACGCAAGAAATCCTTTTTATTTCGCTGGAACAGCTCGAAACAGCGCTCTGAATCGTCGACGCGTTGTTGTTTCTGGTCCGGTGTGAGCGAACGCGGCACCCACTTCGAAAGCAACTTGCAAAATTGTAAAGATTAAAAAAAATTGTAAAGTTCTAAAATTCTAAAAATTCTAAAATTGAAAAGACACTACCTTCTGATATCTTCAAGGTGTCGGCTATCTCACGCAACTTCATTTTACGGTCTTTTAAAACTATTTTGTGGAGATTTTTTATGTTTTCCGGAACAACTGCCGATTTTGGGCGGCCAGAGCGTTCTGCGTCATCGGTGCTTGTACGACCGCGTTTAAATTCAGCATACCAGTCAATAATAGTTGATTTCCCTGGTGCAGAGTCCCCATAATGCTTATCAAGCCACTGTTCGACTCCAACAGTATTTTTCCCCATCAAAAAACAGTGTTTAATCAACACACGAAATTCCTTTCTATCCATTGTCTTGAAAATTACAAAACTGGGACCACTGAAACGACTGTAACCTCTAAACTAACGGTCAGAATGCCATGAAATTTTGACACGTACTGTTTGAACGTTAGTACTACCCGGAAATCACGTGGGTCTGTCAACAATGTTGCCGTATATGTGTCACACCGGGGACTTATTGAGTGATGTGTTAGTTCGCTAGAGAATGACTAAACAAACATTTTGCAATGAGCAAGATTAGCTCATTCGCAATGAGCTACAAACGTTTCAAGATGACCACGTAAGGGCGAAATTCCCTGGCAAGGTCGAAAATCTGCGACTTTCACCCTTAACACTAGGTTTATTTTACATTACTTTATAAAGATAAGAAGAATGTGTCTATCCAAGTTTTCAGGCATTTTTTAAATAATATACAGGGTGCGGCGCAAATTAGTCCCCACGATTTTTCAGCCCCTTCGGATGGTCGGACAGAAAAATGTTTCTTGCCGAAGTTAATCAGTATTTAACCGACAAGAAATTGCAATATTTTAAATTTTAAAAAAATCGATTTTCAACAAAAAATCAAGGTCGCTGTCATATCTTTTGATGGAACTGGGTATCGACGTCGAGACGAGTTCGACGACCTGCTATATAATGACTTTCAGATGACCTTGAAAGACCACCATGAATCAATTGCCAGAATATTTGAAATATTTCGACGGTACGTAATAGCAACGCGTTTAGGGGTAAACAAATGAACGTAAACATTGTGAATGCTCATTTCCTCAACTGTTGTCCGTTTGTGTCGCAAGATCTGTTAGTTCATTACATGAAATTGTGAGACACGTTATAACAATGAACCGGTACGCTAATAGTGAAAAAATAAATATGTTAAAAATATTTCACGAGTGCAGAGGAAATGCTCGACAAGCTGCAATGTTACACGCGGAACATTATATTACTATGCTCCGTATAAATTTGGTTTTTTGTTAGTTAAGTTCCGAAGCAATGTTTACGTTCGTTTGTTTACCTCTAAATGCGAGGCGTTGCTATTACGTACCGTCGAAATATTTCGAATATTCTGGCAATCGATTCATGTCGATATTTCCGTCAAGGTCATCTGAAAGTCATCGTACAGCAGGTCGTTGAATTCGTTTCGACGTCGCCTACAATATTATGAAGTTAAAAATACCCAGTTCCATTAAAAGATATGTCAGCGACCTCGATTTTTTTGTTGAAAATCGATTTTTTTTTTAATTTAAAATATTGCAATTTCTTTTCTTTTCTTTTTTAAAAATTTAAAATATTGCAAACACTTTTCTGCCCGACCACCCGAAGGGGCTGAAAAATCGAGGGGGACTAACTTGCGCCGGACCCTGTATAATAATTCCCAATTTATATCTCGAGAATTCTCGAGAAATATAGTCTTCTTTCTGATTTCTCGAGAAACGAAAAATTGTGAGAAATCAGAAGCACTGGATGGACCGGGGCGCAGATTTCTGCGGTGCTCGTTGTCGCGGCTCGCTCGACAATGGTTAATTGCGCGGCGAAGCGCGGGCGTCGAACGAATGTGAACGCGAACACGCGGATGCGCCGATGCACTCTGGGATTTCATCAGACCGGACACGGTCTATCGTCGGTCGTGTCGTTACGTTCGATCGGTTCCGCGGCCGCAGAACGGAGCGGAACAGAGCAGAACGGAGGCGGCTGATAAATCCGACGTTGTTGCCCCTATAAATCAATTATAATATTTCACGGTTGGGTTCGGGTATCGATTATCGGGAATAAATGCTCGGCGAACTTTACACCACTTGGAGGCCTAAGCGAAGCGGCGCGGCGGCGAATGAATCTCCGATTTCGCGCTCTCGGCCGCGTCGCGAACGCTCCGCGTCGAAACAACGCGCGAAATGAATGCGAAATGCGAAACGCGAGCAACGACACGGCCGGGCCGCCCACGGTCCCAAGCGAAACCGGATGCGGTATGGCGGTCCATCGTTCCTCCTCGTTCCATTCGATCGGCCCGAAGAGCAGAATTCAACGGAGGCGCTGATAAATCCGACGCCGCGCATCCTTCCCCCAATAAATCAATTATAATATTCCACGGTTCGCTTCGAGTATCGGTTATTAGTAAAATCCGTCGTGGCTGCGGAAGGCGGCCATATATTCACGGGTGTTTCTCTCGATTGCAAATTTCCCGTTTCAGACCCTCATCCTCCTCCTCCTCTCTCTCTCTCTCTCTCTCTCTCTCTCTCTCTCTCTCTCTCTCTCTCTTTCTCTCTTTCTCTCTGCTCTCTCCTCGCCCTCCTACGCTGATTGTGAGTGCTCTTCCTTCTCGTTCCACGAGTCTTATTCGTTTCCCGCCCTCTTGTTCGTTCATCGTTTAACGCGTTCGCCGGCGACCCGGCGATCTCCCAAACTCCATAAAATCGGAGCAACTCATTTAACGGAACGAGAATTGAAAAGGTAACATGTGCGATGCCCAGCACTATTATTTCAGTCTTCTTGACATCTTGCAGATCTTGACGTTTTTAAACTTATAATTATTTAGAGTACAATGACACGCTCGTGAAGAATTGTGCAATAGACTCGTTTCTTTGATATTACGATAAAAATGACTGGAAATCTAAATTACGACAATTTTGTTACTTTTACAACGCAATGTAAAATAGTCGCTTTTAGTGCTCCGTACGTGTGTTAAGCAAATTTGCACGCTGCATGTATCGGGGTAAAAATTCTAACCGTTTAAGGTCCGAAGTGTTTTCTCCGTTTTATTTTAGAACTTGCTGCGACATCGTTACAATTCGATTATATTTCCATTCGCAGTTTCACTGGCCTATCTGGATTAGCTGAGACACACAATTATCGTTACGTATCACGTAATTGTGAATGTCCGCGGCCTCTATTCCTCTGTCTTTCCCTGTAACAACTTTTCAAGATGGCGTTGACATTCCCAATGACGACTCTAGTTCGCGTCTACTTTTTACGATTCAAAAGTCGGCATACGACTAGGCTCAATTCAACGACGGAGGACAGTTTGCTTGAGCAAACTGCCAATTATTAAACCTACAATCATTCAGAGTGCAATGACGCACGCGTAAAGACGATTCTTTGATATTACGATAAAAATGGCTGGAAATCTAAATTACGACAATTTTGTTACTTTTACAACGCAATGTAAAATAGTCGCTTTTAGTGCTCCGTACGTGTGTTAAGCAAATTTGCACGCTGCATGTATCGGGGTAAAAATTCTAACCGTTTAAGGTCCGAAGTGTTTTCTCCGTTTTATTTTAGAACTTGCTGCGACATCGTTACAATTCGATTATATTTCCATTCGCAGTTTCACTGGCCTATCTGGATTAGCTGAGACACACAATTATCGTTACGTATCACGTAATTGTAAATGTCCGCGGCCTCTATTCCTCTGTCTTTCCCTGTAACAACTTTTCAAGATGGCGTTGACATTCCCAATGACGACTCTAGTTCGCGTCTACTTTTTACGATTCAAAAGTCGGCATACGACTAGGCTCAATTCAACGACGGAGGACAGTTTGCTTGAGCAAACTGCCAATTATTAAACCTACAATCATTCAGAGTGCAATGACGCACGCGTAAAGACGTTTCTTTGATATTACGATAAAAATGGCTGGAAATCTAAATTACGACAATTTTGTTACTTTTACAACGCAATGTAAAATAGTCGCTTTTAGTGCTCCGTACGTGTGTTAAGCAAATTTGCACGCTGCATGTATCGGGGTAAAAATTCTAACCGTTTAAGGTCCGAAGTGTTTTCTCCGTTTTATTTTAGAACTTGCTGCGACATCGTTACAATTCGATTATATTTCCATTCGCAGTTTCGCTGGCCTATCTGGATTAGCTGAGACACACAATTATCGTTACGTATCACGTAATTGTAAATGTCCGCGGCCTCTATTCCTCTGTCTTTCCCTGTAACAACTTTTCAAGATGGCGTTGACATTCCCAATGACGACTCTAGTTCGCGTCTACTTTTTACGATTCAAAAGTCGGCATACGACTAGGCTCAATTCAACGACGGAGGACAGTTTGCTTGAGCAAACTGCCAATTATTAAACCTACAATCATTCAGAGTGCAATGACGCACGCGTAAAGACGTTTCTTTGATATTACGATGAAAATGGCTGGGAATCTAAATTACGACAATTTTGTTATTTTTACAACGTAACACAGAGAGAGAGCTTCGAAAAGGGGCAGTGAATCACTAGAACGTTGGAAGCCTCCTCTCCCCTCCCTTCCCCTCCTTGCTTTTGGAAAGTTACACAGGTGCATGAAGAGGGGGACGTTCGGTTCGGGGCGCGATGGGGAGGAACGCGCGTTATTTTGATCAGGAGACGCATATATTTTCATATCCGAACGAATACAGCACGGGAATATTGTAATTTGCATCGGAGACGGTGGAAAGAACTAAGTCCTGGTCTGGGTGGGCGAGACCATGGGGACAGAGGGGTGCGGATGAGGGGCGGGGGAGGGCAGGGGGCAGGGGGCAGGGGGCCAGGCGAGGAAAGCATTGAAATCGGTGGTGTATGCAAATGCGGTGCCGGCGGTGCCTTCCAAATCTTTAGATCTGGACGAATAACTCGGAAGTACCGGGCCAGTACCCTTCGCGCGGCCATATCGCGGCCGAGACGAACCGGAAGATGATCCAGAATTTCAGACAATTACGGATGATCATCGGAACGACGTGACGCGAAACGGTTCTGGCCATGACTTCGCGTCATTCTTGCTTTACATCGTTCCTACAATCTTGATCGTTCTTTCACCAAATAACGATAATCTAAATTGACGATCGAAGGTGTCGAAGTAGACCCTTTCATCGTGTGTGGAAATGGCGACCTCAACACACGAACGTAATTGAACTACTTATTTTGCATAGGGTGTTCATTTGAAAATTTTCCAACCGAATATCTCGAAAAGTATGACAGGTGTTAAAAAAGTGTGAGACACGTGTCCAAGGATTTCGAGGGGGAAAGAGGGGGCAGTATCAGTTTTTCATTTGGGTGGCGTTTTCAAGGTCATTTGAAGGACAACTTTGTTCTTTCAAACGGAAACCTATATTTTCGATTATAGGATCTTATTGTACGTAAAAAGACCTGCAATTTTTGTAGGTCGTTCTTTCACCAAATAACGATAATCTAAATTGATGATCGAAGGTGTCGAAGTAGACCCTTTCATCCTAGATTACCGAGTTGTCGTGCGTGGAAATGGCGACCTCAACAAACGAACATAATTGAACTACTTATTTTGCATAGGGTGTTCATTTGAAAACTTTCCAGTCGCCGAATATCTCTAAAAGAATGACAAGTGTTAAAAAAGTGTGAGACACGTGTCCAAGGATTTCGATGGGGAAAGAGGGGGCAGTATCAGTTTTTCATTTGGGTGGCGTTTTCAAGGTCATTCGAAGGACAACTTTGTTCTTTCAAACGGAAACCTATATTTTTGATTATGGGATCTTATTGTACGTAAAAAGACCTGCAATTTTTGTAGGATACTTTTTTTTTATCGGCGCACTAGTTTCGGAGATATATAAATATTTATCTATAAGTGATACAATATCTTCTACATTGTGCGCGTGAAATTAAGAAAAGAGAATTTTTAGCAATTCATTGGATACTGATGAATGTAATACTATGAGAACCGTTTTGAATAATGGTTTGATGATTTTTTACATCGTTCCTACAATCTTGATCGTTCTTTCACCAAATAACAATAATCTAAATTGATGATCGAAGGTGTCGAAGTAGACCCTTTCATCCTAGATTACCGAGTTGTCGTGCGTGGAAATGGCGACCTCAACACACGAATATAATTGAACTAATTATTTCATATAGGGTGTTCATTTGAAAACTTTCCAGTCGCCGAATATCTCTAAAAGAATGACAAGTGTTAAAAAAGTGTGAGACACGTGTCCAAGGATTTCGAGGGGGAAAGAGGGGGCAGTATCAGTTCTTCATTTGGGTGGCGTTTTCAAGGTCATTCGAAGGTCAACTTTGTTTTTTCAAACGGAAACCTATATTTTCGATTATAGGATCTTATTGTGCGTAAAAAGACCAGCAATTTTTGTAGGATACTCTTTTTTATCAGCGCACTAGTTTCGGAGATATATAAATATTTATCTATAACTGACACAATATCTTGTACATTGTGCGCGTGAAATTAAGAAAAGAGAATTTTTAGAAATTCATTGGATACTGATGAATGTAATACTATGAGAACCGTTTTGAATAATGGTTTGACGATTTTTTACATCGTTCCTACAATCTTGATCGTTCTTTCACCAAACAACAATAATCTAAATTGATGGTCGAAGGTGTCAAAGTAGACCCTTTCATCCTAGATTACCGAGTGGTCGTGCGTGGAAATGGCGACCTCAACACACGAACATAATTGAACTAATTATTTTGCATAGGGTGTTCATTTGAAAACTTTCCAGTCGCCGAGTATCTCGAAAAGTATGACGGGTGTTAAAAAAGTGTGAGACGCGTGTCCAAGGATTTCGATGGGGAAAGAGGGGGCAGTATCAGTTCTTCATTTGGGTGGCGTTTTCAAGGTCATTCGAAGGTCAACTTTGTTTTTTCAAACGGAAACCTATATTTTTGATTGTGGGGTCTTTTGGTAGGATACTTTTTGTTTATCAGCGCACTAGTTTCGGAGATATATAAATATTTATCTATAACTGATACAATATCTTCTACATTGTGCGCTTGAAATTAAGAAAAGAGAATTTTTAGCAATTCATTGGATACTGCTGAATGTAATACTATGAGGACTGTTTTGAATAATGGTTTGACGATTTGTTAATGGCGTCTCAGAGTCCCCGTTATTTTTACGAATGGTTGGTAGTCGTCTATAATTAAAGAGTGCCAACGAGAAGAAACCGACAGCGTGCTTGAAAACGGTGAACGGGCTAAATCGACGTTGAACGCAGCCCATGAAATATTCGGAGGCTCAAAGAATCGTCGCTGCACCGTCGAAAATCCATTATCGGCGATCCTCTCGCGCCTTTAGCTCGTCCCGTTGGTTGCAATCGAGGGCGAGGTGGCTGGATTTATGCGGTTGTCGGTTGTCGCATCGGTGGAAGCGCGCGTTGCACGTCGCGAGGCGTCACGGCAGGCCGCGCATCGCACATCCTGGCGGAAAAATCGGCAAATCCAATAAAGGGTGAATAATGCTGCGCCGAGGCATCGATCAGTCGGTCCCTGAATTCAGTCGAATTCTCCTCGAGCGAGTATACGACCGAGATAGCCTGCATGAGCGATCTGAACGCGCTGTTCGATGCAGTATGCAGAACAAAGTTGCGGCGAGCAACGTCGACAGTGTGGAAGAACAATTAAGACTCCGTAGATTCGCGATAAGGTAGAGCGACCACGTTACCGGCAAAACTAGGCGAAAAATATTCATTATATATTTATTAATATTTTGTCGCTGGGGAAGGGCTCATTCGAAAGAGGAAGGTTCAAACTAGCTCGCGCTGGTCACGAGCTGACGAGATTATGCGGATATTTGGTAATGTTAGGGGTACCCATAAGTTTTAAAATGAATTTTTATGTTAATACGTTCATTGTACCAAATTTGATTAGGATCTGTAAAATTCAAGAAAGTTGGAGGGCTACTCGATATCATACATTTAATTTTTCTCAATTTTTCAAGACTCTGTAGATTTGCGATAAGGTAGAGTGACCACGTTACCGACAAAAATGGGCGAAGAATGGTTTTACGCGCCTCAACTTTTCGTCCTTATATGAGAATATTTTTCGCTGGGAAAGGGCTCATTCGAAAGAGGAAGGTTCAATCTAGCGCGCGCTGGTCACGAGCTGACGAGATTATGCGGATATTTGGTAATATAAGCGTTCGAAGTAGGCCAAATATTGACGATGTGCATGCCGTGCGATCCAAGCATTTTTATGCTGCAAGCATTTTTTTCTCGATGAAATATCTACAGCTACAAATTGAGCTATATTTTGTCTTGATTCGAAATAAAGCGAAAAACTTGAAGCACGTTTCTGGCGAGTCAGAATTCATAATATCGATAATACAGGGGAAAAGATGTGATTACTAAACATTTCAGTACTCTACGAATAAATTGCATCACTTTCGTATGTATAGCATTAAAAAATAAATATAGAAGGGAAATATTCTAGGTCGGAAAAAATGTTTCGATTTGGAGTTAAAATGGCTTCGAGTGCAAAGGGTTAAGTCAGTGGTCGAAGGCTGTAAACGGAAATTATACAGCATTCACCGACCTGTTGGCTCTTAACGCCACTTGTTCTCCTTATTACGTTATTATTGTCTTGTTATCGTTACGTTTGTAAAACCCGATCGGCCTGTTTGATCCAGCTAATTGCGGAGACGTTCGTTTGCGCACCGATTGATCCTCGAAGGGGGTTCGCGGAAGCTCCCTTTGTGTGTCTCGCCGATTATTCTGTAATCGTGGAATCATTCGAGAGAGATCGCAGAATCCGATCGTGGCTCGCATATTGCGAATCCGGTTACGTTTCGCCGAGGGTGAGGATCGGATAGGGTGGGCCTGATTATGGCCAGAAATAATATTCCCTTAGGGCGACTCGTCCTCGAGTGTCCTCGATACGCTATTACACTCTGTTCTCGGGGATTCTCGAGCAGGAAAATCGTTCGCCCGCGGCGGAACGAATTCGTTCGTCGCGAGCGGACTTCCGGTGGCTCGGGATTCAAAATTTCGTGGCTCGAACCGGTCCACGAGGATAGGGATCGTAACCGCTCGGGAGAATAATGTTTCCCACGCGACCGATACCGCTGCTCACGCCGCGAACCCGTTCCTTTTTTCTTCCGTAGCAATATTTAGATAAACCGCGGGATACGTGCGCGGACTGCGAGCCAACCGCGGATACACGCGGGAAACGTTCCGAAACGTTTTATTCCCGATTCCTTTCCCGCCGCGTTTAATCAGTTTTCGGAAGGGCCACGAGCAAAACGTTCGATTTCCAATTAAACACCGTATTCGCGATCCCGCGGTGTCTCTCTGGAATAGACGGTTACGAAGAAATATTTCTCGTTCTGTAGCTTCGTCGGTCAATTCGCTTCTAAGGAAATTTAAAATCATTTTTCTCTTTGCTCTATTCGAAGGTGCAGCATAAGAGTTCACCCGCATAATCTTGGCTGTGTTATAAACTGCGGTTGTCTGAAACGAAATGTATATTATGTGCACTCGATCTAATCAGAATAATTAGGAAAGAATAGGAAAATATCGGGGCACCGAACAAATTGTACCCCGCCAAAAGAAAATGCCACCGGCTTGGTTCTGAATTCAATTCAACTTTGAAACTCCGCAGGTAAATGTTGGTGACGTTCGACCCTTTGCACTCGAAGCTATTTTAACTCCAAAACGAAACATTTCTTCTGACCTAGAATATTTCCCTTCTGAATATTTTTTTTTTCATGTTATATACAGGGTGGCCCACATAACTCTGAACAGCTCAATACCTCGAAAACTATGCCATCGATTTTAAAGTACTTAGTCTTAAATTGCATGGAACTGAAGGGCCTTTCTGACTACATAAACGTGAAGTGGCCTCCCTTCCCCTTTAACGGGGTTTGGGGAGGTACCTTTGTAATTTTAAATGGAACCCCCTATAAAATGTTACATATTTAGATTCTACCGGAAAAAACAAGTCAATTTTGTCTGAAACATTTTTTTGTCAGATACTTCCATGATGTGATATAACAGTTTGAAGTTCCGAGTTGTAGGTACTTGAAGCGCTCGGAAATAGCGTTATGGAATTATACGCGCTTGAGTCCTTTGCTTATTCATGAAGAAACACAAACAATAATATTTACAATTCTTGAGTTTGACTCACTTATCTATGAAAACGTTTTCAGTTTAGAGCTGTTGTTCAAGCAGTAACATTGTGATTATGGCTACTTTTGACACAGAAGTGAATATGTTATTAACGTTAGGTGAATGCCAAAAAAATTATCGGCGTGCAGCAGTGATGTTTTTTGAACGTTATGGGATCAAACAATGTCATGCAACATTTCATAATTTAGAAAAGCGGCTTCGCGAGCACGGTGAATTGTGTAAAAAAAACTCGCAATAAACCTAAAGCTGTCACTAATGAAAATAATAGTGCCAGTATTCTTTCTGCAATTACATTAAATCCTCATATTAGTCAACGTACACTTGCACAAACATCACATATTAGTCGTTCATCAATTCAACGAATTTTGAAACGGCAAAAGTATCATCCATATCACATGGTTTTATCACAAGAGCTTTCGATAGCAGATTACGATCACCGCGTAAGATTTTGTGAGTGGCTGCAGGGTGTTGTGGAAAATGACTTTTTGTGCAAAATACTTTTTTCCGATGAGGCCACTTTTATGAATTCAGGGCATGTAAGTA